>NC_140308.1:13669125-14270167 GCF_964211825.1 Aythya ferina | reverse complement strand
TTAATACCAAATGTTTGATGTGATTTACTGTAATAGATTTGTAATCCCAGATTAAATTCATTTTCAAGGATTCATCAAATGTATTTTCCAACTAAAGGGCTGCTATAGGAAAGAGTTAACATTCCTTGCATATACTGTATGAGGTTCTATGCCTTAACAAGCTTGGATTTCTTTCAAGTTTTACTCCAACAGTAACATTTCTTGGCTTGCAATTGTTTTCTACTCTAAATCATTTTAAAGCTTAATTTTAAACTTTTACAATCAATTTTATAACAATCTTGGTATAATTTATTAGGGCATTCCCAATGACAAAAAAAAAAAAAAAAAAAAGAAAAGAAATCCAGTAAGACTGTTTTTAAGACTCTGAATGTATATAAATATCAACTTTGAGACTATTTTTGGTTTGATCTTTTGTCTGATTCACTGGTACATACCAATTGTTTTGTACCAAGCACAGTCAGAGCCTGGTAGCCAGTTGAACTGGGTTTACAACTTTGGAAGCTGCTAGACGAATAACTTTCATGTGCTGTCTTGACTGGAAAAAGATTCACTTCCAGTTTATGGTCATACTGTGGCAGACACACCCCTCCCTTTGTGATAATAAATGAGAGACAGTATTCTGTGATACAGATCTTTAATATATTGACTGGTTTTGGATGGTGCCACTGTAGAAATTTCATAAGCACAAAACACAGAGTTTCCTCATACAGGTAGAACTCGGTGCAAGCAGTTTCCCACTTGGTGCCTCTGGTGTTTTAGAAGGCTTTTCCTTTTAATGGTTCTCGAGCAACTGTATAAACCCAGAGGATTAGAGGCTGCCTGCAGGAGAGCACCAAGAAGGGCAGCTGTTGCTCTCTTCAGCATTTTTCTGCTGAGCAAAAGTATCTCAAAGCCATCAGGACAGCTTAATGCCACTACATGCTAAAAAAGTCATACATTACAGTGATTGTGGGTACATACAGTCCTGCTGACTACTTCCTGCTGAATCCCTGCCCAGCAGAAACCGCTTCATGGCTGATGGATTGCTTCTTGTTTTTTAATTGAGCAAAACTGGAGAAGATGTATATGTTTTAATTCAAATGGAAAACTAACTAGCAGATTCCAGAGGCTTCGCCTTTTCTTGTCTGTGAGTACATTTAGCTCAGCAAAAGGGCTTAGTAAGTTAATGAAGAGATTTGCAGGAGGGACTAGCACCTCCCTGTATTTTATACTTTTATATGTTAGTTTATAAATACTGAAGTATGTTTTCCAAAAATAACTCGGTCCCATCCTTTTGTTTGGAAACCTGTCTTTTTGGGTGGTTTTATGGGTTAATTAGTTTCTATTTTTAACTGGATTTATGGGATATTTTCTTTAACTGCTTCAACCCATAGCCTCCTACTCTAAGAGGAACTTAACCAAAAGCATACTGTTACTCTGCACGCTGCTGCTAAAACACACATTATTCCTCAGGATCCTTCCTTTGATTAAAATCGTTTTCTCTGCATGTTTCAGAAACCATTTTGGACTGTTCAGAACAAGGCTTGAGAACGGACATGTGTTGTTTTATTTCAACAGGAAGTAGGCTGACACTGTCCCAATATCTATTATGGCCAGCTGATGTGCCGAAAACATCTATTTACAGGGACAGGCTTGCAGTCATAGTACTGTAAGATTTTGAAAGCATTTCCTTTGTTGTCCAACCCTAGATTTTAGGCTGAATTTCAGATTTTACCTCTGTTCCTGCTGTCTTAATGGCTGACCAGATAAAAGTCTATATAAACAGAACCTATTCTGATTCATTTATTTGCTGTGGTTCTGCAGTGGGCACTCAGCAGTGCCCACACACACATGCATTTACTCATCTCTTTACATTACTCTCCTCTTCCAACGTCTTTCTTTTCCAGAATCTTTATCCATAGCTTTCTAACATTGCATTAAAACTCTTGTATCTACTGTCTGCCTATTTTCTTTGTTTACAATAAGATAAAAGGTAGATTGCATATTAGCAGTAGATATTTGAGATAGAAAAATTATACATCTTTTTGATGTTTTACTTGGCTCTTATTCTATAAAAATACAAAGAGTAAGAGGAGAGACAAAAGTGGCAAAACAACAATTTTCAAGCTTTTTTTTTTTCCTTCTAATAAGATCAATTCCCTGATGGAGTATCTTTCTTGCTGGTTTTTTTCTTTCTTTTTTTTTTTTTTTTTTTTTTTTTACATTTTTCCTCAAATGTTAATCTTAAATGTTCTTTTCCTGATTTTCCCCCCATTCTCTTAAGTTTAGCAAAAGCTAAATTATTTTTAACCTCATTGTGTCCTTATCAAAGACCACTCTACTCTGCCATGCAATAGTTCTGAGCTTTTTTTGATCTTCATGGGTTTTGCATTCTTTTTCCTCCAGATATATGTTTCATAGCAGGCCTTGCTTCAACTCTGGTTTGTGTTAATCTTCCATCTGTAGAAAAGCCTTTGAAGATGGCTTGCAGAAGTACATGGCATCTTTTCATCTCCACATTATTGGTTGAAGCTGTATCAAATCCGCTCAGGCCAGAATCTGTTTCCAACCACTAGTTTAGCAGTGTTAGTCAGCAGCTACAATATAACAGAGACATCTCCATATCTGGTACCGCTATAGCAAATGCTGGTCTTCCTGCTATGGAGCAAACATCACTGGAGGCCCCAGTATAGAGCCCAGGTTCATTTATAATTTGCTGCTTGAACAGTGGCCTTTGTGCTTTTCTTTGGTGTTGTCAGCCCAGCATTCTTAACAAACTCCATCTCCCTCTTGGCTTTAGGGAACATTATTTGTGAAGGCCAAAACGTTTTGCTGTGCTGCTGCTCCCTCATGGATGTAACATAAATAGATAAATAGTATGTAGAGGTTTTCTAGTATTATTTTTTTGACTTCCATCTACTTTCTCCTGAGGTAGCTTTTAATTTTGATATAGTGCCTTTCATTTATGGATCTTAACCTACTTATTACCAATTACTTCTGTGTGTTTGTTTTTTCATGGAGATGACTTTCCCGTTGGGTTACCTTCTTTGTTTCCCAGTTGTTACTACCATTCTAGATGCAACTACTATGTTGTTTCTAGCTAAAACCTAGAATAGAATTATTTACCCATTCTATTACTGTCATAATGTCAAATTTAACAAGTTTAGCATGTTCTCTTACCAGTTTTCCTAATCTGAAAATAATTGTTCTGTAGCTTATTACTAGTTAACCTCCTTGTGGTGTATTGGTATTATTCTTTCTTAATGTATAGGAGCACCAGGCCCTGGCCAACCAAGGAGTATGCAGTAGGTCAAACATTTTGCATTTGCTGACAGATGATTTGTGACATGCTCAGTGAACTCAGCCTGCATATTCACACCTTTATGGCCTTTTTGATAAAAGCAAAAAGACTGATTATATAATTTGTTTTTGCTTGCTGACTAGATGACATAAATCCTTGGGATAAGATTTTTGAATACGTGTTAGAAATCCATTTTATTTGAGCATTCATTGAAACTCAGTTGTTTTGTTCAATATAAATTAACAGCTAGCCCATTGCTTATGCAAATCTGAGAAACAAATATATAGGACCTGCAAATACAGAAAAAAAAAATCAATATTAGAAGTGTGAACATATATTAAGTAATATCCTTCCAGAGCTGACTGTGATCACAGTGTTAATTGAACAGCTCATTCTCCAGCTTGGAAGAATACTAAAGCAGTATTTAATCAGTTCTGAGTTTTCACTTTTCTGCTTCCCATACATTTTTAATAGACAGCAGTACCTTTATCTCACAATTCAGTCTTGCATAAAAGGAGCCAGAGGACCCAGCAAAGCCTATGCCTGGGAAGGGGTTAGGGTAGAAAGATAAGGACCAGGGCCAGCAGCATGGTGTCAGATAACTGGCTGTAGTGAGGATTGATTCTGTGACCAAATCAAATAGTTAAACCTCCCAGCCCTTGCTCGGTCAAAGAAGCATCAACCCTCTTCTATGCAATCTGGACACCAAGCCAGGCAGAAACTCAATCAACTCAAAACTGAGGGGCAGGAGCAGTTAATGAAAACTCTTGATGATGATGCCAGTGCTACTTTTATTCTAATGCAAAGCAAAAATTAAATGTAAACCACCTGGCTGGGCTGCTCGACTTCATACTGGAATGGATCGCAGTACAAAAGACACACAAGCACCTGCCACAGCTGGGACATGGCAGTCGTGTTCAACACCTGTTGCCTCTCAGCTGAAAGCTGTTGTATCCAAATTAAGACACTGGGTCACAAAGCTCGTTAGGAACAGACCAAACAAGTGGTGTGAGCACATGTGATCTGATGACTGCAAAATGGATCCAGTTCCACAAAGAGAAAAGGTAGCAGTCCAAAATCCAAACTACCAAGGAGCCTTTCAAGCGTTCCGCGGCACTAGAGCCTATTGTTTTATGTTGGCTTAGGCTGACCTGAGTCAAGGACAAAAGTGATTTGCACAAGGCTGACAGTCTCTCACTGAAGAATGAGCCCCTCAGGATTCATACAGGCAGTACACTTGAACAAAAACAGAGCCAAATCATAGGATTATCATATTCTGTAGAGGTCCTAGAGAACTAGCAAGAGGCTCAGAGACGGGTTCCATTTTCCTGTGATAGTCGTGTGATGCTTCTCCTTTTCCAGCACAAAGAGAAATACCAGCCCAAATCACCCAGTTAGGCTGCTTGGTTGCTCAAGCAATGTTTAAGAAATATTCCAAACTTTGGAGTCCTTATGAAGAGGCATGTGCTATCTAAGTAAAAAAAAGAGACAACAAAATCTGCATTATCATCACCTTAGAGGGAACCAACAGCAGTGTTTTAGATGACTACATAATGAGCAAATTAATTATGCCCTTTGGGAAAGTCTAAAAGTTAGCCTCTAAGAAACTGGAAGCTTGGAACTGAACACGTTTTCTATGTCCCAGTCCTTACCTTAGCGAGAGGACTTTCTGCAGGCTAGCAAACCTTCAAAAATGAAAGTTAAAATATGCAAAAGTAATTAAAATGCCCCCTTAGACTTTGTATCAAGCCTAAGAGCTTTTATGAAACCTCATTCGAGTTTCCACAAATATTTATCTTATGCAAACATCACTGTGCATTAAAGGAGTTTGCTCTTGTTCCGGTAGCAATCTCAGTTGTCATCTGATTTCACCAACAAACCACTGCAGGCTTTGTAATAAGACTCTAAGGTATCTATAAAAGCAATCTCTTCGGAAGCAAATACCTGTGCCTGGAGTGTCCTTATATGTTGATACCAGTAAGTAATAACGCAGCTGATAATTTTATTTGGCTTTCACTTGATGATCTGAGAGCAAAATGCTACAAATGGAAGTTCTGCGGAGAGAGCAATGCAACTAGGTGCCAGGTTTCCAGACCCTCTGCTCTTTTTAGTGTGTGATGGTAACTTCCAAATGGGGGGATTCAACCCCGCTGTGTAAAACTATGGAAATATAAAGCAGCAACAAACTTCATGAAGTAATGTCTGTTTAACACTCTGCCACGTAAAGCAAACAATAAAGCAAAGCATTGATTGTTTAATGTAAAATGCATATTGAAGAAAAATCTACTGAAATGTACTAATAAGGCTGCAGGAAGTTTACGGGAGCGGTGAAACTTCCCGGGGAAACCTGTAAAATGGTTAAATGAGACTCTATGACCTCATTAAATTTTTATGTAGGTGTGTTTTTGTCAACACACACCTTGTAGGCAACCTTTTTTTTTTTTCACTTTGTGATCTTGTTATTACAAATGCCCCATTGATCAAATGCTGAGCATGAAATCTAGATAGGAGTGTTGCAAATCAACAGTCGTGGCATGGTGAGTCTGAAAAGGATGGCTGCAAATTTTCCCAGAAATCTTAAAATTTATCAAAGTTCAGTCAAATTACTCCCTTTTACTCCATTTTCTCTTACCATGTATTCTGATGCCTGAATTAGGACAACTCCTAATTTTCCTACAAAACTTTCCAGCGCTCTGCAATCTACTTTTGTTTTTGTTTTCCTTTTAATTCCCCAATGGCAGAAGTTTCACATTTCACCCAGGCACTGGTAATTAGCCAAGGAAATTATTTAAATGCCAGATGTCACATATTGAATATAAATAACCTATGACCTTGTGTGCAGAATGCAAGCCCCTTTTCTATATAACTGCTGAATTTAACTTCCCCAAACACTGCCTCTATGCTGAAATAGTATCCGTCTCCTACGTAACACGGTTCTGCATGCTTAAAAAATTGATTTGACTTGTTAGCAGTGAGAGAAATAAAAGCTGTGATATTTTGTTTTTATGCCATTTGCAAATGAGTGCAAGTGTCTACGGATATATTTGCAACAGTAAAAAAAAAAAAAAATCTTTCTGCACTCATGCTTTTTTTCAATAGTAGCTGTAAAAAGCATAACCGTCGACGCAGCCAAAGAACACTATCTGCTGATTCCAGAAGTCTTTCTCTGTGCTTTCTCATCTGCCCTTTCTATGCCACGCTGGTGTGTGTGGCTTCTAAACAGGTCCAGATTCAACCACGAAAGGGAACGAGATCAAGCATCTGAAATACAACCTTGTGCATTATATTCTTAATTCGAGTCTGTTTGGTTTATTGAATCATGCAGAACGAATGCCTGACCATGCTTCTTCCAAAGCCTATTCTGGCTACAATTGCACAGCTGGGTTTGATTTGCTGCCCGTAGGAAGGGGGGGAGGAATCCCTGTTTCTCCAAGACAAATACAGATCTTGGGATGTGGCTGCAGCTCCAGAATTCCTTGCTATCCAGCATAGGATGATGTGTGGAAAATAAAACACGGCACAACGCAGCCCTCAGGTTTTTGGAGCCGAGAGTCACAACACGCCTAGAAAATAGCCCCAGTTTGGAAAGGATTCAAATACCACAGGAAGCGTGTTCTTTCCTTCTCGAGGCACACGCAGTTACTCCAGCTTCTGACCAGATCAAGGTGTATCCCCATCTGGATGAAATAACACAGCCTAAAAGCAGCAAGGACAGAAACCACCTACAGATATTAGATGAATAAACAAAAGCACCCCCTCACAAAAACACAAGCGAAATAACGCTGCCCTCGTTACCACCGCTGGTTCAGCAGGCAGTGGTAGCAAGCTAATGCCAAATCAGCCATCCACGCTGCGGACCTCAAGCGCAGAGGTTGACCTAAGTCCCTGGAAATTGATGTAAACCCACGTCACTCTTTTGAGGGCCTCTGCCAACTCGCTCTCCGTCACGCCCCAATTACTCCTCAGCTCTGTGGAAGGGGGTTGAAGGGGTTTTTCTTTTTACAAATTCAGCGCAGAAAGGACGTGGATTTTGGTGCAGCAGGACAAAGAAAGTAGAGTGAAGAAATATGGTGAAGAAAAGACAAAGGAAGGAGGGTATCACTGGCAAGAAACAGTAATTCTGAATTCAAAGAGTTGGATATACCTGATTTTGAAGGAAAAAGCCTTATGAAGGTTACTGCCTTACTTCCTACAAATTCTGTAAATCCTTTCTGTTAGCTAGATGGCCACGAGATAACCGATTGCTCTATTTTATTTCAGGATATGTAGTCTTTTCTCCTTTTTACCAACAGCTGTAAGTAGGACTGGAACCACTCCCCAATGACCTGCAGGTATCATAGCTTTCTGAGTATCTGTCTCAAACAGTGGAGAAAAGATTCGTTTTACAGTCAGAGGAAAGGAACACTAGTGTACATTTTTAGGTTAGCCTGCTGATTAGAATTATACTCTGAGCATCTTATCAAAGAACCGGGATCAAATGCTTGTTGTGCTCACGTACCCCCTTATGCAAAAACAAATTTGGTTGTATTTTACTCCAGGGACATGCATAATGAATAACGTGCTGGTGTAGCAGAACAGGAAAGTACTACAGTTACTCCACCTGCTGTAACCTGACACAACCATTATTTAACAATAAGATGAATTATAATTTATCTGCTTTGAGAATCAGAAAGATTATCCCAAAGTTTTAAGTCAAAAATTATCTGTTATCATGAAACATTTCTCAAAGACCTGTTTTCATTCAAGAATGAAGGCAGGAGGGCTTTTTTTAAGCCTTGGTTAATCCAATTACACATTCTTTTCCAGCTTGTCTTGCTCCATGACCTTGGATTTAGAGGTATAAAAGAGGCAACAAACCAAGGGCTCGTAAAAGTTTGGGCTTCCTTTAGGAGAGGGAGTGGGCTCCCCTAGCAGGAGCATCAGCCTTCAGTTTAAGCACTGGAGGAGCAATAGCTGCAGTTGCTCATGGGTTTTACATACAGAAACAGCTCATGGTGCATGGGAAGCGACAGCAGAAGGGATGGTGCATTAGAGGATTAAGGGAAAGGCAAACCCCCAGCGGCTTTGTACTCTGTGCTACATGGAGCATCCCATCCTCAGTTAGACGGGCTCCTCCCTTGCCAAGGCCTGCAGAGGTTTTTCAGTTTTATTTTTAAGCACAATGCTTTCTGCTTCCACCAAATCTGTAACACCAGAAAGGGGCTTTTTGTTTAGGCAGGGCTTCTTCAGCACAGATTACTGAGCTTCTTTACGAGCGTGCAGACAGATGGCATTAACTGGGCCCTCACAATTCACCTGGACCCAGGACTCTACACCGGCACCAAGCTCTGTTCTCATCACCTTTGCTGACCTACAGGCGCACCTGGCTGCAGACACGGGTGGGGCCGCCACACCTGCACATCTGCATTGATGCGAGCAGCAACGCGCTCAGCCCTGTGCACAGCGATACCCTCAGTTACAGATGCACTGAGCAATCCGACCCACAAGGCACTAACCCCCAAACCTACAGCCTGCCCCCAGGAGCACCCCCCCAGCCCCGGCTCCCCTCGCCCCCTCCCTGGCGGCGCGCCCCAGCCCCGTGCCCGCCGGGCGCGCTCCCGCGCCGCCACGTGGCGCGCCCCGCCCCGCCCCTTTACGCGCTCCCCTTGGGCGGTGCCTCCCTGCGAACTACATCCCCCAGCAGCCCCCGCGGCCGGGCGGGGCCGCGCGGCGTCACGGGCCCAAACCCCGCGCGAGACAAAACCCGAGCGCTGAGGGAGGGGGGGGGTGCGACTCCCAACAGAGGGGCGTGTCCTAGCCGGAGGGAGGCGGGGCTTCCCCGGGCGCGGCCAATAGCAGGCGCTCCCCGCGCTGATTGACAGTCGGAGCCCCCCCGCCCCGCCGCCCGCCGCCGTCCCTCAGCCCGCGGCGCCGCCCGCTGCTATGAGGCGGCCCTGAGCGGCGGCGGCGGCCCAGCGCAGCCCGGCCCGGGGTTGCCGGGGGGGTCTCGCTTCGCTTCGCCCCGCCGGCCAACCCCATGACTACGGCAAACTGCGGCGCCAGCGACGAGTTCGACTTCAGGCTCATCTTCGGCGAGGACGGGCAGCCCGGCCCCGGGCCGCCGCTGGGGCCTGCAGGTGCGCGCCGCGGGGCCGGGAGGGGACCCCGGGACGGGACCGTGACGGGACGGGGGGGGGGGGTCGCGTTCTCCTCACGGCGAGGCCGGGGGAGCAACCAGGGGGGCATCGGGGGGGCTGTGGGGGCGCTTAGGGGGGTATCGAGGGGATCTGGGGGGGAACCGGGGGCTTGGGGGGGGTTTTGGGGAGGCACCGGGGGGTGTGGGGGGAGCGGCGCCGTCCCGCCCGCCCTGAGGGGCCGCAGCCGCCTCACGGCGCCGCTCCCCGCCCCTCGCCGGCGGGAGGCCGAGGGGGCGCCGCCGCCGGTTTCTTGGGGAAAAAGCAAAAAAAAAAAAAAAAAAAAAGTTTTAAAAGACTCACACAAATAAACCCCAAAACTTCGCCCTGCGCCGCCCGGGGAGCCCAGATCGCGATGTGGGGGCGTGCTGAGGTGCGGGGTTTGGGGCCCAGGGACCCCCCTGCAGGGTTTGGTGGCACTGCTGCCCGGCTGTGGGGTGCCCCTGCAGCCTGGAAGCCCTTTAAAAACCCCTCTCGTTTCCTCGAGCAGCACCCAGCACGCGAATTCCCCCCAAGTTGTCGTGCAGGGGATGAAGGAGAGCCAGCTGTGCGGCGTGTGGCTGCGCTGGACTTGGCCGGCTCTGCGCCTCTTTTGTGACCTACTTGAAATAAGGGCTGGCTGGTAACGCGCCGTCCCGAGCCTGCCCGGTGAGATGGCAAGATAGGTCTGAAACGCAGCTGGAGCCGGGCGAGATGGTGCAGCCATGTTGTTGTGTGCGCTCACTTGCTGGTCTGCAGAAGTTGATCAGGAAAAAAATTCATCGATACGCTCTGTATAGAGTCCAGCGCGAACGCTGGGGAGTAGTTGCTAAAAAAAACAACCCCAGCCTCCAACTTTTTTGATGCGGAGTTTTAGCTTACAGATTGCTCCAACAAAGGGGGGGGATTTTCCTCCCTTATTTTCCAGTTTGGTGGAGTAGACAGGAATAGTAAAAAGCAGATGGTGCTTTTGGGAAGGGGGCCTGAGTTCTGCTAGCCAAAACAAACGCGTTGTAGCACCCGATGAACAGGATGCGTTCAAGTCAAACGGGAAACAATGGGGAGTGTTAATAAATTACAACAAAAATAATGGTGACGTCCCAATTTCTGTTTGCTTTTCTTTTCATGTTAAACTAATAATCTAAACTATGTTACTCAGTTACTCAGTCAATGGTAGATGAGAATGAGAAAATGAGTACAGAAAACTGGACGCTTTTATAGTACTTGTATTTTGGTAGCATTCCTTAACCAGTGGCTCAGATATTACTTTACAAAGAGAGCGAAACTTCCATGCTTGATAATTTACAACTGTTTTTAAGGCAAATTTGAAAATGCGATATTCAGACGACGAACAGATTCGTTTGCTGTGGCTTTCAGTGAGAAATGCTTGGCAGGGGGTTGGACCAGATGATCTCCAGAGGTCCCTTCCAGCCTCAGCCATTCTGGGATTCTCTGATCTGCGTCCCCAACTCAGGAACTTGACAGCTTGGTGACGTGCTGGGGGTGGCTGGTCTGTGCCCCAGACGTGGTCCTGAGGCGGAGGGGTTACAAAAAGGCCTCTGCCTCTTGACATTGCCACAGCTTAGCTGTCAGTTCTGCCTGTAGATCCAGAGCTAGATTCCTCGTAAGAGAGGACCCTAGTTGGAAGTCGTATACTTTCCCTTTCCCCCTTGTCCAAGTATATTAGTCGAACAGAAGTTGTTGCATCTCCTTAAAGCACGTGTTTCATAATCCCATGTCACTCGCTTCAATGATATTGTCAGTTGTGCAGCAAAGTAAGGGTAAGGTTTTTTTTCTCCTAATATGTAGTGATAATAAAGTGTGTAGGTGGCAGGGGAAGGTGCTTAATTTGAAATAAATAATACTTAAATTGCCAAGTTTTCTGTGATTATGAACACTTGGAAAGT
Source organism: Aythya ferina (assembly GCF_964211825.1). NCBI lineage: Eukaryota > Metazoa > Chordata > Aves > Anseriformes > Anatidae > Aythya > Aythya ferina. Next base: position 14,258,828 of record NC_140308.1, on the reverse strand, counting down.
TCTTGTGCCTCATGCTCATCTCCCGAGGTGTTTGGGATCGGCATCCTCGTGAAAGAAGTGTCTGGTACTAAGTTCTGGTGCAAATAGCACGAAAATCTAAGTTAATGCTTTCTTTTATGCTGAGACTACTGCAGTATTGTGAGGATTTAATTCTTCCATATGGGTACATAAATAATTATATATCTTAATTTGTGACTTTTTAACCAAAATCAAAAAATGTGACCTATTCATTCATTTAATGTTTTTTTGTTGTTGTTGTTGTTGTTTTGTTTTGTTTTGTTTTGTTTTTAATTATTACTTCTGAGTGATTGAGAATGATTGAGAAAATGCTAGACCCAGGCTGCAGTTGCTGTTTTTTGTGACGTGAAAGGTCGATATGAGAAACTAAACCAGACTGTATTCTGAGCTAGCGCATAAAACACTCTCGGGGGCTTGCAGGATGCTGGAACTAAAGGGCTTAGCTTTGTGCTCAGTGGCAGAGACTGAGACCACCGTTCTGCAGTGGAGCTTGTGCGCTAGATCTGAAAATTGTAGCTCTTGCTGCTGAGGGGAATGCATGAAAGATGGCTCTAAGGCACTTGAGAGGCTGTGGCCTAGTACTGCAGTCTGCTGTGTTCTTTGGTTAAAATCAGGGGGATTGCCCACTTCATATACCTCGTGTCCTGACATGAGCATTTGCTTGGGTTCAGAAGTGCTTCAGATACTTATAAGCGGTGTTCAGGCACTGAGCACCTTCTGCCAAACCTCCCCTGGTGTTTCAGTGTCCTTGTCCCCAAGATCGCTTTTATCTTGCAGTGTTCAGCGCTCAGAGCAGGTGGTTCTGGGCTCTAGGTGCAGGTCAGCTTCATCTGCTGACAAAACACTGCAGGCCTCCAGTGCCCTGAGGTGAACCAAGGCCCTTTGTTGTGCTCTTGCTTGCAAAACTATTTTGTTAGTTGGGGCAGCATCTGACTGCATCTGGCCACCCAGTATCAGTTGCCTTTGCTGAAGTAGGCATTTGGATTACGGTATTGTTGGTCCTGTGCACTCCAGTAAAAGAGGTTGCCATGTAACTGCCTTTGTTGGTCAACATATTTGAGGTGCCACCACGTTTGGTCTTTTTAATTAGAGATTTTTGAGATTTGAATATGTAACACTCGACTAGTAGAATTTGAATACTGTTTTTTCTGATGCCCCCACCCCTTCTACCGCTCAGTTTTGCAATACTATTAACTGTAAGCTTGGGAAGTTTGAATTTAGAATTGATAAGGCATTAATCAAGTAAACTGCATAATGGGCTAGGTGCTGCTGTTACAAACCCTGTTGAGGTTGAGGTATAGTAAAAATTGCAGTCTGGCATTGAAAAATGCCGAGTGCAGAAGGGAGCAAGTACAAGTTGCTATGATTTGTTTCTTCAGCTGATTTTTTATTTTCAAGGTTTATCTTCTGTTATCAAAAAAGGTGTTTCTACAAGGGAAGGTCCTTTGAAGAACTTAGAGTATGTGGTACTGAGCTGGGAATTCCAGATCTGGTGAAGTTCTGTAACATCCCAGATTATTATTTATTCAATATGTGAAATGAGGACTGACTTAGAGACTGTCAATATCCAGCAGATGAATTATTTAATTGCTTAGGAAATTGTGACAGCTGAGTTGTTGATGCTTCTGTTCTGAATCCTGTCAAAAATGGGCCTGTTATTTCTGCAGAAGTCTTCCGAAAGCGAAAGGGTTTGTTACCCAGGAGAGCAGAACAATATGCCCACCCTAACCCCCAACTTTTTGCTGTTGAATTATGAAGTGGAGGAAGACAATTCCATAATACCTTTTAGCTTTCAATGTATGTAGTCATCCTTGGTTGTTTTTTGTTTGATTTCCCCAAATACAAATATTTTAAAAGTACTGATACGTTTTTACTATGAGAATGAAAGCTATCTTCCTTGGAGTTTTTGTCCATAATAGCTGTTTTTTGGAAGCTACGAAATAAACTGAGAAAGGGTTCTCCATATTTTCTGTGACTTAATATTTGGTTAGCTAATGCTGTGCAGTTATCTTGTTACTGGTGCATTATTTCCCACAATCTCTCTTACATCCTGAAAAAAAAAATTGTTGTGGGTTATTGGTTTTGCTTGCTTGGGTTTGTTTGGTTTTGATATCCCAGTTTGGTGATGGATTTAGTGACAGTTCAGAATGTCTTTGTGAGCTGGAGCCCTGCTCTGGTTTATCTGGATTTGGCTTTTTAGTTTATTTGGAAACTTGTATGCTTTTGTTCTACTTTTTTTCTTTTCTTTTCCCTGTAGCTTAGAGCCAGTAGTGTACTGGTTCAAAGCTGTTTCTGAATACCAAGAATGAAATGCTCGTTTGGCAATTGTGACTGACAAAGCAATACCTGCTACTTCCTTTCAAAGCCTTCCCTGTTTGCCCTTCTTTCCCTACGAGCATCCTGGAGCTTCTTGGGCTGCTCAGCAGGTGCTCGCTGCTGGTGTGCTGAGTGCCCAGGAGCGATGTCTGAACTTTCCTCAGCAGCTAGGCAGAGATCTCTGCAGCAAAAGTTGGCACTATGTCTGTCATTTAATTCAGTTATGTACTAAAAAATCTTACAGCAGATGACTTGTACTGAAACAGCACCGTAATACTAGTCTTCATAGCTTTGCTTTGATCATTAATATCTAAAACATTTTTCACTTCTTAAATGTGTATTTGTGACATCTTTGCTGTCAGGGGCTGCTGTTAGAGAGTAGAAACCAGGCTAAAATGTTTATAGAAGCCTGCAGTGCACTTGAACTTCTTGTTCTTTTCCCTAAGGTAATGGTTAGGGTGGGTAGTGCTAAGAAAGTCACATTGTGGTAGGAAAGAAAGTCTCAAAACTGGGCTGGGTGGAAGATGCAGGGCTGAACGCTGGCAAGTCATTGTGCACTGCAGGTGGGGGCTGAGGGAGGGCTGCTGAAGGTGGAAATCCTGCCTGTGGCCCCTTGCTTCTGATCCCAGACTGCTACAGATCCCTCACCTTAGCTGGGAAGGGGCAGCCTGTGGGACGTAGCCTTCTGAAGGCTTTTTAAGAGATCAGCTTGCACACCTGTATTGCTTGCCTGAAGTCATCTTACTCTGTTTAGGTTCATTTGTCTGCGTAAATGGGTAGGAGAGCGAGTCTTTGCACAAGATGGTATCTCTGAGGCTTATGTGAATAGTTTGAGCCACCCGTATAAATACAGCTGTCCGTGCTGCTCTGTAGGTGTCTGCTCTGTGCAAGAGAACTTGTGTAGAGGAAGGCCTGGTTCAGCTGGTGCAAGAAAGGGATGAATGAACAAGTTGTTCAAGTCTGTTTCTTTTTTTTTTTTTTTCCTCCACTAGAAATAAATGACACTTTAAAACAAAAAATACTTTTTTATTTATGATAGACAGAGCACCAAATGTATTGCAGTAGGAACTGCTGCTTGCGGGGAAGTTTAATTGCTGCCACTATTTTATTTCACAAGCTGGTGAGTGCTGTTGTGTGCATGCAAAAGGCTGATGCGCAGGGACACGATGCAAATCAGGCAGAGGCTGTGGTTATATAATCTGCTGGTGGAGGGCAGGGGGAAAACCAAACAGCTGCATCTGACCAAAAATAGAGGGTCTGTGACAAGAGCCGCACAGCTTGAAGGTAATGTCGGGAGCCTGAGGAAGAACCAGAGGGAGATAGGAATTAAAGTCAAAGCTGGTGTCACCAAATTCAGTGTTGCCTGGCCATTGAGGGTAACGCAGATTAAGATGGTAATGTTCAAATGTGTTGTGGTTTTTCATATTATGCTAGCAAAATGAAGTCTTGCCTCTTTGGGTAAAGCTTGACCAGGAAGAGGCCATTTGGCAAAAGCCAAAAAAAGTTCTGTTATGTGCTGTGGTAGTTGCACCTGATCTAATCTCATAACTTTCATGATTTGGTGTCTGGTTCTTGGCCCACTGTGTAAAGCATCAAGAGGCGCTCATGCAGCCATTTGGAAAAGATCCCCAGTTTGACCAAATGTCACTTACTTCGTGTATGTATTCATCCTGATGTGCCACTTTCTGTTCCCCTCCCTCCAATCTGATGGTGTAAATCTGAACACGTGCTGAGAGCCGGGGTGTGGGAGGTGGGCTGGGTACGGAAAGTGTGCTGATTCTTTTATCTTACAGATATATGAAAATTGGAAATAAATCGTTTCTTTACTGAAAGCAAAAAGTAGTCCTCTGCTGAAAACATGACATTTTCCTTTTCCTTGTGCCCTACAACTGCAAATTTAGTATTGTTGCTGTTGAATGAGTGAGAAATAAGAGCAGATTGGGCCCGGGTCAATCGCAAGCAGCAGTTTGGCCGTTCACAGCAATAACGTAACTACAGGAGTTGTTGCCTAAAGCTGCCCTAGTGGGCCAGGGAAGTGCGTGGAGCAGAGCTGGCAGGCAGCCCAGCCCGTAAAACAACATCCCCGTCCTTGCATTTGTCCAGGCATGCCGTGGGGGTTCAGATGACAGTGGAATTCAAGAGGAGTGAAGTGATCAGCAAGGCCAAGTAAAATCGCAAAGCAGGAGCAAGCCCATTAATGAGCCGCTGTTCGGTTCTGCCTCCAGCACAGCCGTCTCTAAGTACGGCGGCGAAACGCTGGCGGCGAGGTCGTGCAAAAATGTGCCGAGCTGTTCAAAGTCTTTCAGGGAAGATGAGTTCAAAGCTGAAGAACGGCAGAGCTGATCGGTAAGAAGGCTTTCTGTCTGTGCTGCCGGCTGCACGTCTCTCGAGTTGACTGAACAGCTGAACTTAATCGTTTACGTGGCTCTTCTGATTAAATGTCTCCCTGACACTGAATGCTTATGGCTGCTTGTCAGACAAAGGGCGATAGGTGTGATACGAGTTATTTTTGGCGGGTTTTGTTGAGAGGGCCAGGCTTTGTTTCTGTATACCTGGGGGAACGGGAGAAGAATCAGCTTTCTGGGAACCCGAGTGCAATGATGGGAACACAACCAGTGATCTTCCAACAACATGGCCATAAAAATGGGAATCTCATTTCGGTTTGGTTTGGCGTGTGTGCTTTTTTGTTGTGTTGTGGTTTTTAAAAGCAGAAACAAATACTTCATTTGAGCATGCAGAAAGACATTCATAGGTAGAAACATGAGCAGGTACCTATGGCTAATACATCACCCTCAGAACTACAGAGTGAAATTATTCATATTAATATTTAGTTTAATAGCAATTGTTTGTTTAAAATGGCTTCTCAGGCTGCTTTTTGGAGGTTATTCATCACTTCTGAAAATGATAAATATTTTTAATATAGCAAAATATTACTAGATGGAGTAGGGCTTTCTGTTTATTTTTTTAATGGGTTGGTGGAGGAAGTTATACTCAAAATCCTGTAAGTGTTCCTCTCTGGACTTGCTTTTAGGTTCTTTCAAACCTAGATTTTTTTAAATTTTTTTATAGATGAGCTTATTCAGGATTGCAGGAGGCAACTATCTCTCAATTCACCCCTTAGCAAGAGTCTTTGTGTTTCAGTGATTGCTACCTTTCTTTCTTAGGAGCCAATGCTGTGATTTTTTTTTTTCTGAATTTTTTTACATTGGTTTGGTTAAACAGACAAATTGGAAGGCCACGTAAACAGAAATTTCACTGATAAGCAGTATTTGTACCATGCTAGAGAGGGAATAAAGCGTTACCTTGTAACTAAACTTGTTTTACAAACTTCTTGTGTCTTCATATCCAAACTGAAAACCCACTACATATCCAGGATGTCAAGCTGGTAATGAAGCCAGGGTGCTTTTATTAACTGGGAGTGACAGTGGTTTACTGCTTTTGGTGTTGGATAAAGGGTGGTGATAATGTCTACAGTAATTGATAAGGATTCATCCATACCTTATATAAATGCTTTCTAGTAGCTGTTCCCTAAATCAAGGACACAAAGGAGCTAGAGTAACAGCCTGATTACAAAAGGTTTTAGTGGTGTCACTTGGGATAAGTGTACTCAAGTGACAAGGCCACAAGAGAATGTGTGGTTTAATGCAGGGAACCGCTAAGAAAATTTGTCAACGTTCTGTGTTTTGCATGTAGCTACTTTAATTTAGGTCAGAGTTTGTGTATTTCATCAGTGTGAATGGTCGGGTCTAGGCTTCAGAGCAGCAGATAGCAGTACCTTTCAAAGGGGTTAGCATTTCTGCTGGCTGGGGGAAGATTTGATTTTAAGCTGATTAGGTGCCTGCTGGAATAAATACAAGTTACTGAGGACTCTATGAAGAGATGGGAGGTTTCAGGGTTTGCACGTGACACAGTCGTGAGGCATGCTTGTATTTTGGGGGATCATTCTGAAAATTGGTGAAAAACTAGCTTTCTAGCTGTGCTTCGGTGTCTCCTTTTGGGTTCCATGCCTGTCTCTGCCTGTGACACTTACTGTGTCAGTCAGTTAGCAAAGTGAACTTAGAGGGGGTGGGGGGGTGATAACTCTTCACTGATGCGAGCACTTCTCATTCTGGCTCATCTCAGTCCCTTAACATACAGAGCCTTTGAGTTCTGTACATGTGAAGTCTACACTCCAGCTGTATTAGAAAATGTATTGATGAAAAGCTGTAATATTAAAGATTTAAAGTACCTATGTGGTAGGACCGACTGCTGCGGCACAGCAGGCTTTACTCTGTTGTATTGCAGGACAGCAGCTGAAGTAAGGGGTAGCTTTGCTGAGGTGTGAGGGGTTCCCAAACTGGTTTGCTCAGATGCTGTCAGTACCAGGTCTCAGCCAGCACTGTGCTCTGGTTGATAATCAGAAGGAGGCAGGCTCCCGTTTGTCTTCCCTCGTCTTGCTGTAGGACTTAACCTCTCCCCACACAAACTTTTTGTCTTTGCTTATTGCATTTTTTTCTATGCACTTCCACAAAGATCACAGCCCGGGTCATTGTGCTGTCCTACAAACTAAGATACCCATTTTCTTGTACGCACCTGTTTACTCTTTTGGTTTGTTTTGCTTTGGCCCTACTTAAGCACTCTGGTTTTGGTAACTCGGCTTCTGTGCAGTGCTTATTTCAGGACAGAGGCAGACTGTGCTCCTGGACGTGTCCCTGGGACAGCAGAGTGCTGTCGAAACACCTGGGGTGGTGGGAGCTGGTCATCGTGCAGACATGCGGCAGAGGGGTGACAATTTCACTGGGTAGGTCAAGCACTAACCAGAACTTCAAGTAGCTATAGAACCCTTCATGGAGTCCATTGTCCCCAGAAGAGAACAGATACTGAACCATAAGCTCCAAAAAGTTCTCATTTGAAAGCCTGCTGCACAATCAACCCGAAATACCAGGAGAGCTTGAGAAGGCCCAGGTATAAACACTGCCTAGTGCTTCCGGTTGCTCTTCGCTGTTCTTGTAACCGAACATAGAGTGACTAATTCTTGTTGAAACTTACTGTTACTAACTGGATTTTTTTGCCTGCTTTGTACATCAGTCTAGCCAGCATCTCTCAAAGCATTCTGCAATGAAAGATTATGAGAACTTGGATTTTAAAAACAAGGAAGAAGCTTTCTCAGCTGAGATTAACTCCATTTGCCACAACTGAAGTACATAATTTTTGGAAACGTGCTTGTGGCTTAAGTAGATACACTTGATTTTCATGTTTATTTAGTCTGTTTTTCTTACGTGCCCAATAAAGTTTCATGACTGTTACTTCCCTATTTGGAACTGAATTCTGTTACTTCATGGTGAAGCGTGATTGCTCCATGGACAGCCCTTCTACTTGAAATGTGTACCAGGCGACGGCCGAAGGCTTCAGTTGCACATTACGTTTTTATTTGGGAGTGACACCACCTGCACTTCCAGTCCTGGCTGCTTGCTTCTCCCCACATCCTAAAGTTTACGTAGCTGCACTGTAAATCAGATTACTAAAATCATCCGGGTTAAAAATACGACTCTTCTTGTTTCCCCTCCTGCTTTGTATACGTGTGAGTGTGCGTGGGAGGGTAGTTACTGCAGAAAAAAACATAACATGTAGTTACACCCTGCGAGCCAGTCTGGTCTTTTTCTGTGAAATGTCAGTTGTAAACACTTGATAGGCTGTATTATTCTCTTGCTTAAGCTAGAGCAGCTTCGTTACTGCTCTGCGATTCTACTGAGGATAATTAATTCTCATCTAGACTAGGACTCGGAAAAGATTCATTGACGAGCTGCCACTGTGAAAGAGTGTTTTTCATGCACATTTTCAGGATCCTTGCTTAAGACGAGAAGATGAGTGAAATTCTGGTGGGCACAACAGAGCTGCCTATATCTAGCAGCATACACGAGAAGTAAAATTTATTTTTCTCCTTTCTGGGTAATCAGATATGACCATGAAAGAGAGCACAACATCATTGAACATGGGGTACTCCTCCATCAAATGGTGGTGGAGTAAATTAACCTTTCCTGGAAGCTTGAACTTGCACTGATGTTTTGTGTGTTTGTAAACTTGGACTACAAAGAGGTGTTTTCCCCCTGCTCCCCATTGCTGCCGTAATTGCTTTCACAATTTACCCTTTTTATTACCATTTTTGGTGGCCTGCTAGTCAGTTAGACTCCTCATAAACTAATACGTGGCTGTTCTTCAGGGCTTTTTTGGGTTGTTTGTTTTGAAGTTCCCTGCTAGATCTGACATTTAAGCTTGTTGGAAGACATGAATTGTCTCTGGAGAATGTGCAGGATGCAATGGAAATCTGGAGTTAAATGTCCAATTATAGAGCTTTAGTGGAGTAGTGCGCCACCATGAACGCTGATGGGTTGTCTTTAAGTGCACAAAAAGCAAATTGGGGCTGTTGAGTGGGTTTGGTTTGCTGTGAAGCTTTGGACTCGTTTTTCTCCCCAAGAGGTATATGAATTGCTGCAACTGAGTAGGATAATGAAATTAAAAAGTGGAGCTACTGATGTTTTTTTGTTTGTGTTAACAGATACTTCTGTGGCATTCTTTTAATATCATCAAATTTGGAAAGAGATAAAGGTGACTTGTGACAGACCTGAAAAACAGAGGAGGGTGTCCTTCTCTTCTTAAAGTTGGGGAATGGAGACAGATTGTATGACTCGCGTTAGAGCACACATGATGTCTGTGGCAATGCTCGAGTCCTTCCTTATGCTATTTAAAGGACTTTATTACTGATCCTGTTTTCACAGTAGTATTTTTGTAAGACCTAGGTCATGTTGCACTTTCTTAGTACCTTATAACAACTCTTATTGTCTGAACCTGTTTGTTTATGGGCTTACAAACCTAGACTAATACCGCTGTTTGGATATATTTGGCACAGGGCTTATGTTCAGACATTTGATAGTAATTGACCTTCCTTCTGTGGAGAAATGGGGCTCGCTGCACAGCTGCACATACGCCTGTGCCAGTTCATCGCTGAGAACAACTGGTGGGAAGCATTGCTGGTCCGGAATAGCAGTGTGATACGTCAGGCAGCGAGCAAAATGTGCTTTAGAAATGGTTGTTCTGGGTGTTCTTTGAGCTAACTGAGGAATATTGTTACGTTGAAGTGTAGCTGGCAGCTCAGTCACAGACCAGCCAGTGTTTCGGTGCTGCCAGTGAGCTGCTGTGGGCTCGTGCGCTTCCAGGCAGTAGCAAACGTGTGCTCCAAGTGCTGGAGCGCCTGGCTCTCCTTGAGGCACAGACACACGAGGGAGACACCAGTGGCAGGCTGCACCTCCGTGTAGCTGACGGGCATGTTAGGAATACAGGGTGTGCGCTGCCTTTTGTGAGCCCACTAGTAAACACCATCTCATTGGGGAGGGGAAGAGGGCTTTGCTTATTTCTAGAGACTCGCTGCCTCCGCCATGCATGGTAGTGTGTGGTGTTGTAGTAAGCTAAAGCAAAGCTGAGCTTCTCTGTGTGCTACCAATCCAAAAGGCCTTCCTCGGTTGTACAACAAAATGTGTCTGATGTGGTTTTGTTCTTAACAAACGTTGACTTCTTGTTTTGTTTCTTGGTCTTTAAATGCTTACAGGAGCAAATTACTTCCTATAACTGAAGTTAGTTAACTTGATTGATCTGTAATTCTTCACTGCTTTTTAACCTTTTACTCGGGCCAGTTTTCTTTACTCTGCATTGTTATTAATTTTGTTAATTTCCTTGCTTGCCTTTACTGAAGAAGCATTTACAGTCTACCATTTCAGGATTGTGGCAAGATTTGGATGTGGATGGCAGTGCTTTTCTCTGTCCTTGTGTTTTGCTATGTCCTACTGAGCATCTTGCCTCCATGTGCTTGTGGTGGCTTTTCTGCTCTACCTCAGTAATCTGACCTAGTTTCTGTTTCTTCAATGGTTCCAGCACATATTTTAAGGTCAGCAAAGGCCTAAGCCGTCTTTACTCCTTTATTACAACATCTTTTGCTCCCTTACAAGGATTACTTGGATGTAATAGCTCTTCCATTCAGTTATGTGATTTCCATAACTCCATCCCTTGCCATGGATTTTCGCATAACTCCTTTTTGCCTTGTACTTGCCTTTTGTGATACTCCCGTGAGCTTGTTTACTCTCTGATCTCTTGAAGTCTTCTGTTGGATTTCTTTCAGCTATTCTCACTCCTTTCCATCTTAAGGATTGTCAGGGTTTTTTTTTTTCCCCTCCTTTCTTTCAGTGAAGTTGTATTCATCTTTGTATGCTTACTAATTCCATCTATTTAGTTAGAGGGCTCTTGCAGATCAAATTCTTTATACAGTTCTTAATATGACAAAATTGTTGGTAACTAACATAGTAGAATTAATGAGACAGTCCTAATATTTAATGTTGTTCTTTGTATGAGTAACTAGCAGATTATTTTAACACATGATTATAAAGTGAGGGGTGGAGAACAGGCACAAACTAAGATAAATCTTAGTTTGGTTTATTGATCATGTCTGAAATTGGCTTGCGTGACTTAGACTTCAAAATATATTGTTTCCACAGTCTTAAGTGCGCTTGTGGGATTTGGCGTTCATTAGAGGCTAACATGTTCTGACTGCAGGTTTCCAGCTGCCTGTGTTTTGAGTACACGCATGCACGCTGCTGGGGAGGGATAGCAGGTGAACGCCCATATATAAATGTAATGTTACATATAAAATCACACAATGCATGTAAAACTATTTAGTATTAGTCTTAAATTCCTTTTTGCACCTCTTAATGTGAGGATCATTGTCTGTGTAGTCTGTTCCTTGGTAACAGTATGCTTTGTCTCCACTTGAAGATGCTTCCTTCTTGTCTCTGAGGAGATGCTGTTCTGTTTTGTTTTGTTTCTGAATAATGGCTTTTAGTTAATATTAAGATGATTGCTATTAATGAAGCTGAATGACTTGATTAACATCCTTTTTTTTTTTCCATCGTGGAAGGGCCTAAAATACATGGCTTCCTGTCTGGGTATTTTTATTTGATTGTGAGACAGAATAAATTTATTTTAAAACCATCTTCATTTCAGGGCAGCAAAGGCAGCAAATTGAGGGATAGTACTGAAACATCTGCTAGAGTTAATATATATTTTTGAATGATAAGTGACTTCTGCTGAGTGTGTAAAAAGAGTCTGTTGAAAGGGTCTTTTGCCTAATAACTTTTAATGAATCTTAAAATCTGAAAAAGTTGGTAAAGTGTTAATATTCTACCCAGCACTAAAAAACAAAACAAAATAACAAAAAAAAAAAAAAAAAAAAAAAACATAAAAGAGCTAATACCCTGAGATACAATTAATGCCATCTGATTTGCATTTACGGAAAATAGTCAGATGAACATGGTGTCTTATCATTACATTTAATAAAGGAGCAGTTTTTTGTTTTTTTGTTTTTTTGTGGAAATATATAGGTTTCTGCCTAATAGTCCCCTACTACTGGAAAAAAATAAATAAAAGCAACACTAGAAACTGCACAATTTTAATGGGTGAAAAGCTTTCCAAGTGATTCAGCATTAAAACAAATTACTCATCCTATAGAGACAATATTGTTAACAGATTTTTCAGACTAGTTTCAGTATCGAGTGGGAATAATACAAGTACGTTGAATTCATCTTCTAGGAGATGATAGAGTGGTGAACAACTTGAGGGTCTCCTTCACGCTTTGTATGATTTTAGACGGAAGGATCCTTTTTACTAGGGAAGTGAGTGGAAACGTAGCGATTACAAATTAAGAAAAAAGATGTGTTTTCTACTTATTTCAAGGACAAATATATTGTAGGAGTGCTTAATCCTATGCTGAGAAACAGGGCAAGAATATCTGCATTGGTTCTGTGGGACAAAGCTGCTGATTTTGTTAACTGGACTTGCACTCCCTCGTGATTGCTTGTTTTTCTTTGGAATATTTCCTGTGTTTGGGATAAGTTTGTGAGATCTGGGAATACTTTGCCTTTTTTATGCTGAACAGCTTGCGCTCAAACTTTGCGAGACTCAATTTGAAAAAATGCTGTTCTGTGGGATGGGCACTTGAGAGTTTTCTAAGCAACCAAAAAGGCCTTTGGAATAAGATTCTTCCTAATATCTTTAATAATGTTCCTTGTTAGGCCTCTTTTGATTAAATGCTTTGGGTTGTTTGTCATCTTCATTGGAGTTTGAGACACTGTAAGATGCTTTCCAATGTTAAAGGAGATAAATACTGTGCATATGATACTCCCGGGCTTATAAGTATTGACTAGTGGGATTGCAGAAAGTGTTGTGTTTGTTCATATTCATATAAAAAGATTAAATATTTAATGGACTATAACTACATTCAATTCATAATTAATTCATGGAAGAGGAAGTTTGAGTTGAGCATTTTGTCTTAAATGCTTTCAATATTTTAAACCCGTGTTCTGTGTGTATTACATTTTAAACCACTGAAGATGTGGATAAACTAGAATCTGGTTGAAAACTAGATTTATGAAAGAAAACTTAAGCTGTAGTCATATCTATCTATAAATAAGTAAAGGGGATCTGAAATAATGAGCTTTACTTTGTGTGCCTAGTATAATAAGAAATGTCTAGGATGTTTCCCGGACACGTCCTGTTTTCAAAAAAAGATCTTGTGACGTTTTTCAAGTATTGCACTCTGACTCTGTTCCTCTTTTTTCTTCTTCCTTTATTTATTTTGTTTTCAGATCTTGAGTCAGATGACTGTGCATCCATATACATCTTCAATGTAGACCAACCATCATCGTCTGTAAATCAGCCAATTTGTATTCCTCGCCATGGACTGCAGTCTCACTCCTCTCCTCTGTCACCACCTACAAGACTTCAGAGTCACAAGAACTATGAAGGAACTTGTGAGGTACCAGAATCCAAATATAGTCCACTAGGTGGACCCAAACCCTTCGAGTGCCCTAGTATTCAAATTACATCAATTTCACCTAACTGTCATCAGGGGATTGAAGCCAATGAAGATGAATTGCACACAAATGGCACAGAAAATGAGTATATGGAAAGGCCTTCAAGGGACCATCTCTATCTTCCTCTTGAGCCATCATACAGGGAATCATCCCTTAGCCCAAGCCCTGCCAGCAGCATTTCCTCCAGAAGTTGGTTTTCAGATGCTTCCTCTTGCGAATCCATTTCCCATGTTTATGATGATGTAGACTCGGAGTTAAATGAAGCAGCTGCTCGATTTACCCTTGGCTCTCCTTTGGCATCTCCTGGTGGTTCTCCAAGAGGTCCCAGTGATGAATCTTGGCAACAGCCATATGGATTTGGGCATGCCTTGTCACCTCGACAGTCTCCCTGTCATTCTCCTAGAACTAGCATTACAGATGAAAATTGGCTAAGCCCTAGACCAACATCAAGGCCCTCATCAAGACCTACATCCCCCTGTGGGAAACGACGACACTCCAGTGCTGAGATTTGCTATGCTGGTTCTCTCTCTCCTCACCATTCTCCAACTCCATCACCTGGTCATTCTCCCAGAGGAAGCATAACAGAAGACACATGGCTGAACACTTCCATCCATAATGTACAAGGTCTTAACTCCGGCCTTTCACCATTTCAGTGTTGTACAGAGACTGATATTCCTCTTAAAACAAGAAAGACCTCAGAGGATCAGACTGCCACTTTATCTGGAAAAATCGATATCTGTCCTGAAGAACAGGGTAACTTATCATCATCCCTGGAAACTGCAGTAGATGACTGCTCTGGATCTCAACACACCTTGAAAAAAGACTTGCCCGGAGACCAATTTCTTTCTGTTCCTTCGCACTTTACTTGGAACAAACCAAAGCCTGGTCATACTCCTATATTTCGGTAAGTGGTAAGCAAATCTCTTAAGTCCTTCAGAAGGCTTCACTCCTGTGCATCCTGTGTACACATACTAATGCACTAATATTTCTGTGATGCGTTAAGACTATTTAAAGAAAACTTGTGGACGGGTAAACAATATAACTGAAAAAAAAAGCAAGTTGAGACTCCGAATACCCATCTGCTTCTCCTTTTAAAAATACAGTAGATGCGCTGTAACATAGGCACTGACTTTGCTTGACCGGTTCTGTGTAGACATTTTCTAAGAAAGTTATGTTATGTTAATATCCATAAAGAAATTATCTGTATAAAAGCACACTGTGGGTGTGAATGTTGGTGTTCCCCTACTAGTCTGCCTTGATTTTAAAATAACTAATTAAAGTAGTGTCATTCTACAGAGGCAGTGCTTAAGATTTGCTCTACAAGGGCGTTGTGGATGAAGGAATTGGTGTGGTGGATGAAGGAATTGCTCTCTTAGTCAGGGGGGAGCAAAATCAAGAGCTGATGACTTGATACAGAATATCAGAAATTATTTAAACGCTGACATTTCTCAAAAATATAAAACAGGTACACATGCAGAAAGTGGTAAAGACTACATCTATTCACAAGTAAACTGAATAAAATGATACATTAGCTGCCCAAAATGTAGCCTGACTATTGAATTAGTGGAAATGGTTGCATTAGCAGCTATATCCTGTATGAAAAGTCAAACTACTTAGCATTTGTAGCTTGTTCCAGAGGTACTGTGAGATCAGGCATCTTTGGTATACTCCAATATTTAATTCTATTGTATAGTATTTTGAATTTGCTACTTAGGAAGTAGGGAAGCTAAGTTCACTCTTACCCTTTAGGAAGAAAAATTAAATGTAGGGAGATCCACTATTTGTTGAAGTAGTTTATAGCAGTAACCAAAAGCACCTCAGGTTGTATACTAATTGCAATTTATATATTAATCACATATTATATATGCACTATATATAGCATTATATCATAATATAAATTATAAAATATAAATTGCAGAATGTCCCTACGTAATATTTGATTGACCAGTACCTTGGCAGAATAGCACTCTTTCAATTGTAGATTAAATTGGTCATTTTTCAGTATATTTATCAATGAAGTTATTTGGTCATTTTATTTATTACATTCTTACTCTTGTTTAAGACACCTTTTTTTGTTTTCTTTAGGTTCCGTTAGGAAGAAGGATAAGAATTGACTTTCTGTGTATTTCATGTTTCCATCCCCTCCACTTAGAAAATCCCTTTCTTATTGGGATCTTATGATAGAGATAGTAGATCTGACCTTGCCATTTGATGCCCCATTGTTTAATGAAGATGCTGGGTTTTATTATTTTTTTCATGTCTACTGTTAAGAGCTTGAATTTCATTCACTGACAATACTTTTTTTCCCAGTGAATCTTTCAAACCTATTTCTAGGTTCTCGTATAAAGTAGTTTCAGATTTCTTTTATGAATTTGATTATTTTTTTCCTTCATTCCTTCTCAAATTCTGTATTACCTGTCTGAAGAGCAACATAGATGCTTCAGGATAGCCTATGTCAGTATAGGCTATAGGTAGTAGTCCAGGAGAATACCAGAGAAAGTGTTTCTTCCTAGAGCCTATTCATATGCAAATATCTAAATGTGATCCACTTGCTCATGGTGAGGCACCATCTGAAAAGGGTTAGTATGCTCATGTGAGTTATCTTAAGCGCATCCTTAAGTCATTGAAACTTTGTGGAATTCCCATTTAGTAGGTATTTAGTAAATATTTATGAAATCATGTCATACTGGGAAGTTCATTAAGACTGATCCCTTCTAAAGTTTTCTTGTGTAGATTCCAGCCAGCTGCCTCAAGTACAAAGCTGCTGTTTTAGAAAGACAAGTAGCAGGTAGTGTTTTGAAGTGATGCATAAGTAAATTGTTTCACAGAAACTGATGTTCTCTATTACAATGCCTACAGTTAGACATCTTAGATTAAGTTTTATAAGGCTTTTTTTTTTTTAATTTAGGTTGATCCAGGAAAATGAAAACATTGCATGGACAACCCAGAAACTATTAATGAGAAAAGATTATAATGTAATTTAATACTCAATTTAATACTCAGGATGGGGATTTTTCACTAAAAGTACATCTCATAGGAGCTGAGCAACATTTAGTGTTAACATCCACAGATATGGTGCTCTGTAGTTAATTAGTTCTGATTAAGAACTACTTTATAAACTGACAGTTTCCTTCATAATGCCGTGGCACAAGTTCAGTCTGGAGCACCGCAAAGCGATGGGATACCAGGCAGTATCTTGGTTGCAGTGGTGGTGAACAAATGGGCTGTGACACATGCATGTGCAGTTCAGGAATCTCTTTAGTGGTGGATGCTTAATGGCAACTTGAGAGTATTTTACCTGTGACTATCTGGCAGTTTCCACTGAAAGCTAAGATTGCTGACTATGTTAACCTTCTTTTTCGGGGAAAAAAGTAATGTAAATATAGTGGCAGGTGTTAGAACACTTGCAATAGTTAGTTCTCTTGTCTGAGTCTTTCTCTTGGAAGTCTGTGGAGCAGAGAGGAACAGAATTGTTCTATTTTTAGCATAACAATTGGGATCTCAGTCTTTAATTTTAAGAAGAATAAACCTTTTAATGTGAGTGGACTATAGACAGACTTACTCTGTTACGTAGTTATCCATCTGTTTTTTGTTACATAGAAATAACACCAGTTGTGCTGTGTTAGCAAAACTTTAAAGTGAAAATATTTGCAAGTCGCTGACTTTGAAGATAAGTACCCACTTAGTGAGACAAGCAAGAGAACTTTGAACCTCTTAGATTTTTAATAAGCCAGGCTATTGCTGTAATGTTTGCACACCATTAATGAATCCAGAGAAATTCAGACTGCTTAATACACGACCTCTGTGCTGTACGTATGATTCAGCTCTCTCCTTTGTTCTGAAAGATAGAATATAGATTTTACTCGGCAGTATACTATATCAGTAAAGCGTATTTAACTGTAGGTCTGCTAGTAGTAGAACAGTGATATTTTGAATGTAAACAGTATTAAAAAAAATAATAATCTATTGATAATCTACTGTGGCAACTGGAATGGCCCCCAGATTCTAAACTTCCAACATGTTACTTTGTTCTATGTAGTGAAGAGCAATCACAGCTGTGTTTTCACTCCACAAGAACTCTCAAAGAAGGACCCTAATATTGCAGAATAGTAAGATTTGAGATTTTGAAGGGTTTGCTGTGTCACGGCATTGTCTTGTAACCAACGCTGGTGGTTATTCTTTACAAAAGCTCAGGATGTGAAAAAGTTGTGGAATATCCATTGGTCAGTGAGCTCTTTCTCACAGTCACAGATTTTGATGTTTCAGGAGAGCTGCAAGTGTAAAGTGTTACTTTTGCTGTAACTAAGAAATAATAATTTAAAAAGCACTATAGTAGCAGGTCTGTGAAAGTTAAGTACCAGGGTTAGCAATTGCTCTCTGCACAGAGCCCCAGCTGGCTGTCCAGTGAATCGCCAAGGAGGAGTGCTCCAAATGGAAGACAACCATTTTCAGTTTTTAACTGGATTGTTTTCCACAGCTGCCATTGGCCCCACAGCACTGCGAGTGGGATAGAGGGAAGGATAAAGCGTAAGTTGAATGCAAGCAAGCAGTCTTGTTTCTAGGCTTTGTTTCTTCCTTTGCAAAGGAGATACAGCCCATGGAGTGGGGCCCTGACTTACAGGTCCAAACATTGAAATCCAGAGGAATCCATGAGATTGTCCTTCTGATGAGCATTAGATGTATGTTCATCAATGTGAGCAGCCAGAAGCAGTATTGTTTTGGAGGACATAGTTGCAGGTGAAGAAGGTATCCATTGAATTAATAGTGTGAACACTGAAGAGATCATTTTAAATATGATGGCTTCTGCTGAGGATGGTACTGAAGGGTTCTTTCTCTACTTCTAAGTTTCCTTTAATAGCAGCTGTTCTCTAAATCCTTTAATCTTGATGTGATAGAAGTTTGAGCTTTTGGAGACTTGTATTAATCAGATTATGAAATTCTCTTGGTATTACTGAAAGAACATTTGTAGCTTTACAGATTGGTGCTGTCTCAACAACGTGCTAAGATTTGATTTCATGAAGCATTTAGGATGACCGTGAGTCATGGTTTGCTGGTATGTGATTTGGTGCTTTACTAGTAGGTTACTGTACTGTTAACAAGGGGTTTTCTCAGGCAACGAAAAGCAAAAATTACAGAACCATGTGTAAAAGCCACTAAGTTGCAAGGTATTGTAACAGTAATTTTGTGATGAACTTCTGTAACAAAGTATGTGGAAGTGTCTACTAATACATTCCTCCTCCCTCAAGTTTGACAATTGAGGGATTTGAAAAACAGAAGTTCTTACTTCTTTTAATATTTTTGTCTAAAATAACTTTTAAACAAAACAAAAAAACAGTTCAGCACCTGATCTAGATCCTTTGTTCTGAGTGCAAAGGTAGAGATGGCTTTGCCAGTAATAGAAATGTCATCATGCTGTGTGCAAACTGAGGGAGACAAATCTTTTTGTCTCTTTTTGTAACAGTACGAAATCTTTGCACATTCCTCAAAAAGCTGTGTTTTTTTAAACACGTTATAGGTATCTTAGTTATGTTTTAAATCATCAGAGATCACTAGAGTTCAGTATCAACTTTATTTACTCAATTACTCCAGCTAGCAGCTTCAGAATTTGTTTCTTATATACAGTGTCTGGTATAGAGATTGTGTCGATTCACACCCCAGCACTGACATGATTCTTCCGTTTTGATGTTGATTTCTACCTAGTGGGGGGGGGGGAAACAAAAAAGGAAAAAAGTTTATAGACTGTATTCTGATATTTTATATATTTATTTAGTGTCCGAGCTTGAAGGTCCATGTGACGTTCAGAAGGTGACAGGCAAGGCAAGTTTTTGTTCAGCCTCTCTCCTGTTATTTCAGTTTGAACAAACCATTTAGATAGTGGAGGCTCTGGTAAACTAACAGAAGTAAAAAGCTTACCTTTCGAAATGATCACTGATTCACTGTAATGCATTGCTCTACAGCATTTTCCTCAAAACAAGTGAAAGAGTGGTGTGGAAGCAGAAATGAATTTAAATGATATTGTCACAGGGCAGAAAGATGCATGACACCGTACCCTGAAACTTTTTAGGATTCCATTGCTGCTGAGAAGTTGAGGGTGATGGAGACAGCAAGAAAAATATTCAAAGATAAACACTTAACGCTTTGGGTATCCAACATCACAGTCTGTTTCTTAAAGGGAAGCAGCTACAACTGTAGTCTGTTTTGTCTAGAAAACAGCAGTTTGAAGCAGCAAGGCCTAAAAGTCTAATGCTACACAATTTATTTGGAAACCTGTTTTGGAAGCGTCTTCCTCCCTCCCTCTTTTTCTCTGTCTCTCTCTCTCTCTCTCTCTCTGTCTCTCATTTAGGCATCTGCACATGCATGTGTGCTTGCTCACTCCCTCACGCTGATATTTTTTTATTTGTTTTCAAAGAATGACAAAATCTTGAGACCTCGTTATTTTCCTGTCTCCATGTTTGTTTTAGTATTCCAAATATTGTTTCAGCAGATAATGGGACTCTGATATGGCTTGTGCTACGTTTTTATTAGTTAATTGCAGGATTAAACCTCTTAGAGCTACAGAGAGCCATCATTAGCAACAAATACTTTTTCTAGAGTGAGTTTAATATGTAACTTTGAGTAATATCTCTCAGTAATTGGTATGTAGGCTGTGGTGTGCATGTTACACCAACCTCTCTGCAGGACCATATCTGTTCACTACGCATACCAACTATTTTAACATCAAATATTTGGTTATAGGGGAGAAAAAACTTTTTCAGAAATAATAAAGAACAAATTATTGCATGCTAATTTTTTTTTAAACTATTTTTAGTATCTTCTAATCCTGATGTTTTCTTTCCATTTTCAGACTGAAGACTTGAGTCTTCTTCAGTAACTATAAAAGTGAATGGCAAGGTCTAGTTGATAGCCAATAATAGCATTTAGGCAGTACGCCTTGGGCTGTGGTAAGTAACTGGCAGGACTGGGCTTATGCTGCATTCCTCTTGTTTTCCTGTTTCCTCTTTTACTGTTGACATCACTTCTCCTACCCAGTAAATAGTATTGCTGTGGAAGGACTGGTCCTAAGACCTGCTTACTGGGGGAAGAAGAGTCTTGGCTACACACTGAATGCTTGTGGACATGATTCATTGCTCTCATTTCTTACTTTTAGTAAGAAGACAGGGAAAAACTCTGGTTCCCATTCACTCCCCAAAAGGCACTTCAGGAAATGAGTTTATCTGTTAGCTCTCTCCTGAAGTACACAGTCGGAGGTACTCCACAAAGCAGCAGGCCAGCAGGTTTATAGGTGGCCCTCCTGTAGGAGGATGCCAGCAAGTGGGGCCTTTTCTTCTCCTCCTTTTCCATGCTTAGTGACAATGATGTTTGTAGTAAAAAGTAGATATATGGTGCTGCAGCCTGAGCCCAAGTCCATTCAGATACTTACTAAAGACAGCCTTTTTTTTCCCCCCTTCAGTTAAAACATTACCGTCTTTCCCAACTGTAGATATGTTTTCATAGTTTGCAGCTCTCCAGAAGGTACAGCTTATCTTTTGTGGATCTGTAGCTGTTTGTGTTTGTGAAAGTGTGCATGGTTTTGGACTAGCAGTGGGGTTTTACCTGACTTCCTGTAAAGGAGAAAGAAATGGAGCTGAGCTTTCTCAGGCAACAGTACAAACCAGTGTTTGTCCATCTCTTTAAAACCTACTTTGCTTGCCCTGTTGGTTAGTTTATGATAATAAAAACTATTTCAATAGAAAATTATTTTTATTGTATATGTTCTTGTGTGGTACACAGTGCTATAAACATTCACTTTTAAATGTTTAGAAATTAATTTGCTCTACCAGGTAATTACTGACTTGAATCCTACTGTTCTTCATATTAGAAGTCTGTGAATCTAAGCAGGTAAAAGGATAGGTATGAAAAAAAATGGTGATACCATGTGGCTTATTTTCCTTAGAGTTTTTCATGTTACTTCTATTCCTGCATTTTTTTCCTCCTTCCCTGGAGCAATTTTGCTACTGGGTGTAAGGGTATAATCCATGGATAAGCTAAGCATGCTCTTTAGGTGTGTTTGTTGCAGTAAGTCTTTATGCTTAGACAGGACTACTAGTCTTAAAAGTTTGAATCATCGGGTAGTGTTCATTTAAATGATAGTTAACAAAGTGCAGCGCTTTACAATCTTAAAGTAACTGTCTGCTTTATTATCTTCAAGTATTTTTTTAAAACTTAATGATTTAGGAGATAAATTTAAACTCTTCCCTTTAGTACCGCTTGAACTTGCTTGTTGATAAACTCGAGAATAAAAACATAAAATAAAAGCATTATGGAATAATGCTGGTAATGCAGGGCCTTTCTTTCAATCAGGGATTGGAAGGAAGAAATACAGCACTACATTAGTATACTCCAAAAATACCCCCCCCCCCCCAAATGTTTAATTGAAGATTTTAATGCACCAGAAGACTTCAGGAATTTTCAAGAAATAGTGCTAGGCTAATAGCTATTCTTATTTGGTAATTGTGTGTTAGGAAAACAACATCATTGTCTGTATTTATGGAGAAGTTCCTGTGATTGTACCCTGGCTAAATGGCATATTACATTTAACCATAGTGTGCACGTCTTGATTGCAGCACATCTTCGTTGCCACCTCTCGACTGGCCTTTACCAAGTCATTACGGGCAATGCGAACTGAAAATAGATGTCCAGCCTAAAACTCATCACAGAGCTCACTATGAAACAGAAGGAAGCAGAGGAGCAGTAAAAGCATCTACCGGAGGACACCCTGTAGTGAAGGTAGGAAGTCTGACTTTCCTGAATCAAAGATAACTTTCTCTTAGCTACAGTTACTGGTATTTACAATGCCGTGAGTCGTTACCTTCTTTGAAGCTTATATTCCTTCCTGGGTAAGATTTTCCCCTAAATGTACCTTGTGCAATACAAAAATTAGTTCAGATTTGAACTGTTACTCTGTAAGGGCAAGCAAGACTTGTTCCCCTTCCTACCCTGCCTTGTGTCTTGTCACTGTTTCCACTGCTTTAACAGAATCAAGCAAGCTTTATTGTCTTTCAGAACAGTTTTGTTCAGTACTGAAACTGATCTAAATGCCGTAGTAATGCAGGCAACGGTTCCCCTCTGACTAACAGAGGGTGGTGGTACACAAACTGTTTTGATACTTGGTACTGGTCATTAACAGTTGCTTTGGCTGGGTTCCTTTGTTCACGCTAAACATTTGAAGTGCTAAAGACATCTAAAGCGTAGTATATAAATACTTTGCAAACACCATCCAATTCTTGTTGAGCTCAGGGACGGATGTAAGGTCCTGGTAAATTAGGTTTGGCTTTCATGTGAAAGCTTTGCCATCATAATCTCCTTTGAAGGGAAAGAAGCGTGGTTTTGGTGTTGTGGGTATAAATAACTGTGTACACAAGTTGTGATGGGCTCCCCTCTGAGACAAGGTGTGCACACATCTCCTACCCTATGCTAGGTCGGCCGCTGGATTAGTTTACTGGTAGTCACTTATGTCTCCTTTAGTACCTATGGTGCCAGCTGGCAACAGAACTGCCCTCTTTCTCACTGGACACAAGATTGTGCTGGGGAATTATGGGGCTTGTTAAGATTCCTTGATTTGTAAGTTTGCTGCATCCTTGGCTGAAAGCGATGTCTCTTTACTTATTCACCTCAATCTTGCTTAATGATTTTTATCTTAATCCCAAAATATATTAAGATATATTACGATAAAAATCAAGCGTTCACTTATATGTCAAAAGAAACAACAGCTATAAAGGATAAATGGGGGGGTGCGGGGGGTGGAAATTAATCTAATTACCTTAAGGTTACCACAGGTCTGTTTTGTCCCCCAAACCCAGGATACTTCCTGTTCTTTTACAGGAAAATGGCAGTCATGGTTTCAGTCCTTAGTGTTTTACAAGAGCAATCGAGGAATTACAAATGTATTTGTTATATTAGTCCCATTCCAATAGTTTAAGTAACTTGTTAGTATTTAAAACCAGACTCAAAAGTGGTAATAGAGTTGGCATAATCAGTCCCTATTGTTTCTCCTACTCATACTATAGGGTAAACATATTATCACTCTTTCTCCTTATACTTTTTTATTCCTCACTGGAAAGCAAATTCTGTCATGCTTTGTAATTACATCAGTTTTGGAAGAGCTCTGAAGTTACACGTGCATAAGTAAAGAGGTACCAGCAGAATTTAAATGTATTGGACTGTCTGTTCCTTTCTCCTTGTCTAAGCAATCTTTCTAAGCTCTTCAACTAAAAAATTTCTTCTCCTAACCTGACACCTATTCGCATTCTTCAGGCTATTTATCCAACTCTGTTTCTGCTCTGATACCTTACCTTGATTTTTTTCATTCCTACTGTTTTCTTCTTAGGACTCTTTTTTTGTCTGTATCTTTCCTTTCCCTCCCTCGAAAAGAAGGCTGGATCTCTTCATCACATCTCTTCTTCCTTGAATAGTTTTCATCATCCTTCCATTTTCATTCTTAATCTAAGCTCTTCCTCCAGCTCTCATGTTCCCTACAGAGTTTCTCAGTGTTCTCCTGGTGACAGTGCCCCGGCGCAACCAGCTCAAACCTTCTCCTGTTGTCAGACCTGCTAGATTTCTTAGCACAGTAGAGGCAATGATTGAATACACAGTGGGGAAGTAAGTCTGTGCTGCATACTAGAGAAAAGTGAGGATGCCTGAGCTAGGCTGGAATCTGAAAGTAGTTGCCAGGGCAAATTTCTTCATGTGGAGCATTGTGTTTAGTTGCTGGAGAACAAGTAGATACAATTTTCACATGCCAAGGTGCTGGCACTGGAATTTAACACATCATTAATGAGGACAGAATCTTGGGAGATTTTAGCTGCCAAAAGAAGTCTCTACTGAGCATTTGGGAACTATTTTTTTTTTCCACCTGGGTTTTTGCATCTTGCACTAATATTTGTTTTAAAGGAACTTAGTTTGCTGATGGTTATAAAACTTGACAAATATATCTAGGCTTCCTTTTGCTTGCAAAACCAGATGCTTTTAAATTGTAGTGGTAGATGTAAATTAGAAAGAAAAACCACAGATCTGTAATCTATGTGACTTATTATTTTCAAAGATCTTTATTCTAATTAGAATTGTGAAATACCTCGCTATTACAAGAATGCTGTTTTAAAAATGGGTGTAGTATTTGTTTGTTTCACAGTGTCGTACTTAAACACATCCATGGTGCTATGCCTCTCAATTAAAATGACTACGAATGCAAATCAATATTCTATTTTGCAATTTCGTCTCTTCCAGCTGGATTAGAAATTAATTATTGTGCTTGTTGGGAGAGGAAATTGTTACGAAACAAAACAAGGATTTGAATTAACTTTTTATTTGCTGCTGGTAAAAACAGTATGCTAAGGACCAAGTTTGGTGGAAAGCAAACATTAAATAGCTGTGAGTAGACATAAATTACTCAATTTAAACATAAAGATGCAAGCTTTTCCAGCACTTCCAGAAGGTTATTACACAAATGCACTTCACGATATGCATTGCTATTTGTATCTGACTTAACTTCTTTCTGTTTGGTGCTCTTGGCTTTACAACATTCAGTTCTGTCCATGTGGGTGATCATTGCAAAAAGAAGTACTTGGTGTCTCCTTGTGCCTGTAAGTTAACCAGCTAACCAGTGTCAGAGACAAGAAAGGATATGCGTGCCTCAAGGCCTATGTGCTTTTCCTTGCTACAGAGTTTTTGTTGCTTTTGCACGGTGTTTTATAGGAAGAACATTTAATTTACAAACTGTGGAACCTCTGTAGTTCTGCATGTGCAGTTGATGTGTTATTTAAAATAAAGATTTTAAGATAGTACATGGCTTCAAGCCATTAATCTATTAGCATATGTCATTAATCTATTACTAATGCTGTACTGTACCTGTTGCTAGGAGACTAAGCTTCTGACAAATTTGGCATCATCTGCTGTGAGTACATTTAATCAGCTTATTTCCAAATGTGAGGAAATGAAATGAGTTGAGCATCATGTTTTGTTTTGTAAGTCCATTGACTTCAAGGAAGCGAATTGTGTGCTGAAATTCTACTGTTTTCGGTTTTTCAACTGTCATTTTAATCTGTGCTTGCTTAGGAGTGTGTTCCAGCTAATCCGTGTCATCTGGCACTACTTATTTTACCTGTTTAGAAAAATTGCAAGATAAGGCTGACATTTGTCACAGGGAAGGAATAAATAACTTGGCAGCATGGTAAGCAGTGGGAAGGGTGACGTTTTGAAATTCTCTCATCCAAACTGTGGGGAAATCTTGTGTTGCATAGTCAGGAGACAGAGAAGGCCTCTGAGAACTGTCTACCTAATTCAGTAGGTTAAAGTACTTATTCTACCCATCTAAGAAGCCTTTTAAATAAATAGCTGCTATGTTTCATCTAACTCTTAAATGAAAGTTCATAATTCCTTGAATTTCTCACCCTTGCACCAGGTCAAATTGTACATAATTAAATAATGTTTGCATTTACAGTTTGCTGGAGTGAGATTTAACTGTTTTCTAAAAGGGTTAAGGTTTTTCATGAGACTTCACTCAGATAATGGTTTTTAAGCATTTTAGAGCAGGCAGGAACACAATAAGGATCTCTCATGGATAGTTTCTTGCTTTTGTATTTTAGCTTCCTGATCTAAAATGACTTGTTTCATTTAAAAAAATAATTGTATGTTGTGTTCCTGCAATTCACATCAGCTTCTGCAATTTGCTGAGTTCTCTTAAGTATTTTAAATTCGATGCTATCTTCTAGTAGGAAATTCCAGAAGCTGTTGTGCACAACAAATATATTAGCCTTATGTCCTGTTGCTGTTGAGGAAGGTGATCTCCACGATAGTCTTGATAACCTTGCAGTGAGATTTACTGAGGGGCAGTGGAGCTAAGAGCTCCTTGTTCTGCACGCAAGGAGGATATCTGTCCTGTAGTGAGTTACCACAGAAAATTGGGGCAGGGGTACCTATTAGGAGTTTGCCTGTGCCATAAGTCTTCTTGCCATACTTTAGTGGGCTCAAGGGTAAGAGCTGTTCATCTCTGCCATAAGCCAAATTTGCACAGTACTTGATTCTGCTGCAACGGGAGAGGGGAATCACGCAATCATCATGCAATCTATGGACTGGTCAGCAGTCCTATGGTTGAGGAAGGGTATAGAGAATGGTATACAGACCGTTTTTTCTGCGTCTTATGACCCTTCCCTTCTTCCCACCTTCCATTTTTTCAGTTCTTATGTGTGTTTTTTTTTTTGTTTTTTGTCTCAAGTCCTTCCCTTTATTCATACATCACCAGAAGGCAGGTTCTAATCCCAGTTCTAATTGTTGGTGACAACATCCTGCGAATAAATGCAGAAGGTAAGTCTCAGCCTGTGTGAGCCATGTAATCGGCTCTTAGAACCCCCCAGAATAGATAGTAAAACCCATCCACATGCATCTAATAGATGTTTGAACACTTAATCAATACAATGATTATTTACATATTAACATGGAAAAAATGAAAATGGCATACTGGATCGGTAATGACACGGTTGTCTGCTTCTTGTGTTGTGGTTACTAAGATGAGGAAGGGTACTATTGAATTATTTTTCCAAGTAGAATTAGTTTTTTTTTGTTGTTGTTGTTGTTGTTTGTTTGTTTTTTGTTTGTTTTTTGTTTTTTTGCAAGTTACATGGGTTTTCCTGAAAATGCTCATCTGAAAAGCTGTCCATAGCGTAATTTGGCACTGGGAATTGGAGGTTCAGAAATAGCATGATTTCTTGATAGCATAGCGCTAACTGAAGATGGGTTGTGTATGGTGATAGCTAGTTAGATGTGGTCAGTAATTCTGCACGGCGTGAAGTTGTAATGTTAGTCTAACGCTATTTTAGTTATGATTTGGCCTTTTGTTGGTAGCATAGAATGGGACAGGACTCTGAGCTGAAACACTCCTCAAAATATGCCTGAAATTAGCATTCAAGTAGTCAGTCTTGTCTGCAAGCAGTGAGCAAGGAAATGTGAGATTTCAGAAACAGAAAAATCCGGGTTCTTAAACCTTGAAGGATGTTCCGTACGTTGAATGACCAGATGGTATCATGGCCAGTAATGCACTGCTATTTTTGGCTTTGGTTCTCTTCAGGACCCATTTGTCTTTGTGATGACCTTTAAAATGCTGTTAAACCTGGACTTGTGCCACTACGTCTAGTAGTTTGTTAACACTTGTTGCTTTTGTACCTCACTATTTTTATTTTTCAGAATTGCAGAGATCTATACTATTTTAAGGTTTTAAGTCAGTCTACTCAATGAGCTATTAGCAAAAAAGGAAGGAGGATGCTTCTCTGGTGTGCATGCTTTTCTTTCCTACATCAGATAATCAAATGACTGAAAATAGTACCACGCTTCAGGAAGGGGAAGTAGGTTGTTACAACATATTTAATTTTAAAATTATACATTTAACTTTCTGTAACATTAAATCCTTTGTGAAATGGGAATGATTTTTTTTTTTTTTTTTTTTATTAAAAACACTTCCATCTACTGCTAAGCTTTTAAGTCAGTGGTTGGGGTATTGTCTAAGAGATCTGAATGGAGTTCTCTTCCATGAGTTTCGCCACTTTCCTGTGAACAGTCCACAGAAGATCATAGGTCAGCACTCATTGCACCTCTGTGAAGCCACGAGGGGATGGCTGTGGTCAGTCTGACTTTCAATAACTTCCCTGAACTTGTTTTTATATCTATAGCTTGGTTCAAGCTTTTCAAAATGCCACTGACAATAAATTTAGGGCAAATTGCACCACTAGTGTTAGTCATTCTGTAGCTTTTGTTTCAATTTCTTGATAATCTTCATGCCTTTGGATCTTTTTTTATCCCTTGCTTTTATTTCTAGCTGTTACTAGGTGTGCTGCTCAGTTTGGAAGAGTCACCCTTCAGCTTTTAAAATGTCAGTCTTCATGGTTCTGTTGGAAAGTAGCTGCAAACCAATCAAAAGTGAAATTCTTGTGGAGAAATGTCTGAAGAAAAAAATGTTGGTTCCTCAGAGCCATGCTCCAG
This sequence comes from Aythya ferina, assembly GCF_964211825.1. Taxonomy (NCBI): domain Eukaryota; kingdom Metazoa; phylum Chordata; class Aves; order Anseriformes; family Anatidae; genus Aythya; species Aythya ferina. Next base: position 14,230,593 of record NC_140308.1, on the reverse strand, counting down.
TGCCTCTTGAATACTGTTGTCAGAAATAGTCTAAGGTTATGGGTCACATCTCCATTGTCTCAGAGAACAAAACACCTCGAAGCCTTTTTTTTCTTTTTTTGAACTTTTATTATATTATTATGGGGAGGTTTGGCAGTTTTGTTTTGTAAACAACTGTTTAAAAGTGGACTAAACCTTAAGTAGTGAAAGTTCTTTTCTTTTAGGATTGTTTAGATCCCAAAGTAAATTATACCATATCTTCACTTCTGCAGTCTTCCAAAGTAAAAGTAAAAGTACTTAATTCAGGAGTACAGCTTTACCTTCCCTTTATCTTTGCCTTTGCATTCATCTCGCTGGGCCTTTCTTGTCCTCTTTTGTTTTCCTTTTGGTGGTGTAACTCTGGGAGCAGTTCCAACGAACCACTGAAATACATCCAGCTGCAGGGAGACTACCAAGGAGGAGATGACTAGTTAGTCGTGCGCTTCGTGTCACCGTGTTGAAAAGCCTAGGACCTCACTGTTGAAAGTAAAGGGGAAGAGTGTGCCTACACTTCTTCACACTGCTGTGGATTTCCTTCCCCCTTCCTCATGTTTGAGCTGAGGATTTTTACAGGAATACTGGTGCATTTGATGAAGCTGGAGTTTTTAACCTATGTGAACAAAAGCCTTGATTATCACAGATTTTTTCCCTGACATGTCTTGTATTTCAAGACTATGCTCTATTTTTAGGGACATCTGTTTTTATGTAAAAGACTTCCTTCTAATCAGCCTACTTTACCAATCCAGTAATGCCATAAGCAGTAAATTAATTGTCCAAGGGGAGGGAGCACTGGAGTGGCGATAGGATTCTTTTTTTTTTTTTTTTTTTTTTTTGCTTGGTTGCTAATTGAAGGAAAAGTGCATAAAGGATAAAACATGAATATTAAACACAAGTGAAAGTTTGGTTAAACATGGCTATTTCCTAATGAATGCTGGAAAGTTTTACAGGAAAATTGCTTTGAAAATACAATCAAATGGGTCTTGGCACTGTCTGAAATGTCATTAGTATCTAGGATTGGTTGAGTGTACAATGTAGCTAAAGAAATGATTTCGCTTTATTTTTTCCCTAAGCTTTAGTTCCCTTTTTTTTTTTTTTTTTGTCTGTGTTTTTAGTCTAAAAGAATAGCCAAGTGAAAGCCTGACATCACTTCTGGATTTAGTGACAATATTAGAGATTGGTTTATTGTAAGTAAACAAAGAGGATTTGGGTTATTTTACTTTTCAGAAAAACAGAGTATTTCAAAGTATGCTATGGTGGTCTCATAGTACCTGTTTTCTGTGAAGTGTTTTCTGTTGGATGTTCTTCTCAAGTCTTGTTGCAGCTCTCGAGAAATCACATGTTGTGGGTAAATACCATTTATATTTGAATAGAGATCGGTAATACTTGGCCTGAAACAACAGATGGAAAACAGAGAGAGAACCTTCTTAGTTTTAAAAAATAGACAGTGGAGGGAGGCAGAACTTCTAAATACTTGAGATTTAAAGCCCTCTGACAAGCTTGCTGGGTAATGCAAGCTCTCCCTTAGCTCAGAGCATGGAACTGACAGCGTATGAGCAAAATAATGGCCCAGTACAATCTGCATGTAATCTGGAAAACTGCTGCCCTCGTTAGGTTGATGCCTTTTACTTAATGTGACCTGTCTGATTTCCTCAGAAAGGAAAAGATTCTCACCCCTACCACTAACTTTCAAGTGCAAATGCTGCTGACTTCAGTGATCACATTGATCTCTAGTGTTACAGTTGTTTTTTTCTAAAGGATTTTCTATACATGCATTAAAGACATATGAATGTTTTTGTAATATAAAAACACAACATCCTGATGACGGAATTTTTCTCAGTAACTTACTCTCTTCATACATGCATCATAAAAATTGCAAACTAAGTATTGACATGCAGGAGTTTACTGAATGCATGTAGTAATACTGCTGGAACTGCTTTGGCTGAAGCTGTTCTGGCTTATCCTGTTGTGACCTTCAGTCTTTAGCCTTCCAGCTTTAGTTTAACTTACGCATGCACTGACCTTTGCTATGGAAACGATATAGAAACACAAAAACAACTTGGCTGAGTTTCCTCTGCAAAGCAGTGGGTGGTGTATCAGTATTCTATTACAGAGGAGGGTTTCTAGAGGTCAGTAGTGACAGTGTGCAGTAACTTATTAGTTGTCTGCAGCACAGTGCTTGCTACTCCTGGGAAAGTGTTGCTTTTGTCTCTTTTTTTTTTTTTTTAGTTAAAGTTAATATCTTTTTTTTTTTTTTTTTTTTAGCATGCAGCTCTAAGATTGCATATTAATGGCATAAGTGCTGGAAGGCATGCATGGAAAAAAGCCCCAGTGCTCAACCAGTAGTTTAAGTTACCCTCTTCCTGTGTGTGAACTGTGACTGAATCTTGGACAGGCTGATATTGTAGCAATTTACCATGTGTATCTTCAGCGTGGTGATGCCGCAGCAGGTTGTAGGCTGTAAAATAGTTTGTTAATTTACATGCCCGTGAGCTGTGTAGTGACACTATATTCTTATTTGTATATATCATGGGTTCTCTACCAAGGTAAACTAAAGGTACAGACACCACAGCTTCACTAGGTATTTGAACAAAACAGTATGTATTCTTTCAAGTTAATTATGTAGGTATTTTCATTGAAGAAAAAGTAGCATGTCTTTTTAACTTGCAGTTTTGCCGGTGCATTGGATTTCTTGTTTGCTTTTGTTTAATTTGGTATGTAGAAAAGTATAGCAAAGTGCCAAAGGTAGTGCTGCTATGTGGTGGCTCTTTTTTTTTTTTTTAATATATTATTAATATTTTTATTATTATGTTTATTTTCAAGCCGTAGTAACATAATTTCAGATTTCCATAGAGGTAAGGTTAGCATATTGGTGTGACGTAAATCAGTCAGATTGCATTTCAAGATCATTCAGAAAATGCACCTGATACCCTGCTGATATATAGCTAATCTGTTGGCGGGGTAGGGAGCTTTTGTGTTTTCTGCCGCTTTCCACGTCTCCAACATCTTTTGCAGAATAATGTTTGGAAACCAGGCCCTGTATGTCTTCCATAGCGTATCTGGGAAGGCATAGAGGGTGAACGTTTGCTCTAGCATAATGGAAGCAAAACCATTGTTAAAAACAGCTCGGAGCAACTCAAGTGTGGTGTGCAGCCATAGAGCATTATAGGCAACACCAGTGCAACCACTGGCACTGGGTGGGCTTTGCTTCACTGCAGTAAGCTCCCGCTGCCTCTGGGCCGCTGTAGAGGACAGGGCCTCCACTGACTGTTGACAGACTGGTGCAGTTCTGTGAGTCAGTCTCAGTCTCTCATTGCTGTTATCTCTAGAACTGTTGTGTACGTATCCATTGCTAAGGATGGGGGAGATAGCGTTAAGTGGAAAGCAGCTTTGTCACAGTGACCCTGTTTGGATGTTAACTTTTTTTAATAGCTCTGGCTTGTAATATATATAATTCCCAGTATGAGAGTGAATGCGTTTAACAAAGTTCACATTCAGGCTGTGTTTCATCATGTTAAGACAGAATTTTAACTGAGGAAAATGGATGGTGGGGTCACAGTGTTGAGAGTTTTGCAAAAAGTGACTGCTGTAAATGCTAAATGAATATAAGGTCTTAATTTTTCTTTAGATAATTTAAATTATTGAAATTCATAGCTTCCAGAAATACTAATTTGTTATTGGGAAAAAAAATATTTTAGAAAGATATTGGAGCCCTGCATTGAGTATAATGGGTGTAGCCATAATTGATGAGAGGCCCCATGTTCCACTTTCAGCGGGATGATAATTAAGGGTAAAAGTTGTGATCTGGTTGTGCTGCTGTAGTTTACAGGTGACTCCTGACAGATGGAGAAAAACCTGAACACTGGTGGTGGTCATGGGAAGTTCATCGTCTCTACTGTAACATCTGTAAATGTCTGAATATTACATTTATTTACATGGGTATCAACACAGTCTAGACTGCCTCCACTCAGTGAAGGCTGAGGCATTGGTAGGGTTTTTTCCTAGATTTAGCTCTTTGTGCTGAGAACTCCAATGAGAACAAAACCATTGACATATTTGACAGAACATATGCCTGTGAAATGTAGAAATACATAAATAAATGAAATCATGTAAGAAATTAGTTGGAAATTTATCAATTATAGGGCAGGATATTGTGTTTGATAAAAGCTGCTGTGACTTGTAAAGATTGCCTGGCTTTTTGTGGCAGATATTTTTATTTCATTATACCAAGGGTCTGAAGGGATAAGGAGTGTTAAAGCCAGGAAGAGATGTGACTTACTGACTGAACATTATTAAGTCCATTTTTTCTGCTTGACTATGCACAGGTCAGTTCCACAGAGTAGTTGAGAGTCCACGGGTAGTTGGACTCAAGGGGGAGATGAAGAGAGATGAAGTTTCAGGACAGTTTACTTTAGTGTAACCTTATTTTTAGTCTGCGTTTTATGATAAAACTGAACTGAGCTGACTTCTGAAAGCACAACAGCTGGGAAAGGTACAGGGAGAACTGAAGACAACAGAATCCAGAATTCTTTCCCTTCAATCAGCTATGAAAAGCAGCAAGGTCTCCTTACTGTAGGAATGGTCTTGAGATCACCCAGCACAGGAAAGTGATAGAAATGCTGAACTGCTGCCTTTCTTTCCCTTCAGTCTCCCACTGTGAAGAACTTGAAGATGGTATGGTCTTAGTGGGGTGGCTTTTAGGACCTTCTTACTCTTTTAAAAAACAAATGGAAAAACAGAAGAAAAAAAACACCACAGAATTACTTAATAATGCTGTAATTGTAACATACGTAATACATTAGATCTATCAAGCTTTTCTGTCAGCTCTTCAAGATCCATATGTTCTTGCTCAACAGCAGCTATGTGCTGTAGCTTATCTGGAGATTTTTATCTGCAGTATGATGGCTGTAGGAATTTTTCGATTCTGTGTGTGCTGGGGGAAAAGGGGAAGAACAAGCTTCATTTTTTTGGTTTTGTTTTGCTTATGATTAATCACAGTTTTCTCCATCTAGCATGGTCTAGATGTTTGCTGTTATGCTTCTCAATCATATTGAACCAAAAATTAATGGACAGGAAATATTGACCACATGGTTGTATCTGGATGGCTTAATTAAATCTAGGTGGAGCATTACATCTTGGACAAAAGCATTCGTGTAGATCTATAGCTGAAACTTTGAGAATGGCTCTTTCTTTAACATTACAGACTCTGAGAAACAACATTCCTGTCATTGATTGAGACAAAAGTTCTAATACAAGTGATAGCACAGGTAGGTGTTGTCATGGGTGTAACTTTAACATAGGCATTTGTTGGGTGTAGGTAAAACTTCGCACCAGTTGTAGCACATCAAGATACACGCAGTCTGCAGTGGTGCTTCAGATGTCTTTGTGTGGGTGTGCTTTGTTTTTTGTACTGCTGACTACTGGTGTTGTTATTCTTGTAAGTAGGTTAAATTGACATGGGTTTTTGCATTTTTGTGTGAGTGTGTTTTTTTTTTGTTTGTTTGGTTTTTTTATGTGCTAGTTCTGCAAAGAGCTTGGATAATATTGCTGTGCAACTAAGTAACTTTAAAGTCAAAAGTATTGATGTGACAAAACCACATTTAAAGAGTGACTGTCTCCCCTCCCTCCATTTGTAACATAAATTGAAATTAAAGTCAGTGAAATATAAATGTGTTACATTGCTGTTTAGAAGTCATGTAACTTGCAGTGTGCATCAGTCTACACAAACTGCACGAATACGGAAGATCAAGTGAGTGTTGTGGATTTGTAAGACCTGTTTTGTAGGTCTCATTTAAAATTGCAGTGGGTAAAGGAAACTTGGGTGTTACTGTCAGTTATATTTTGTTTCCTTAACTCTTCTGGACAACTATGTTAGCAGTGTATAATCATAAAGCTAGCATGTTGGGTTTTTTTATAGCTAGTTTAATTTATTTATTGAAGCATCAGTGTGTTTCATGCCTAGAATTACTGTTAGCTCAAACGAGGCAGTTTTGTGATAGCGGAGTGCATTGGTGGTTAGTCATATTTTAGAAAGGGAAAGATGCATGAGTTAACTTCTTTGAGGAAAAAAAAAAAAAGCAAAACTTGATAATGATTATTTTTTCATAAAGAAAATAATATTACTTGATTTTCTAGCTATGAATCAATTTTTCTTTACCCTAACATAATACATTTACATTCATACGACCCCTTAATAAGCTCACTAAGTTGCATTTTGTAATAAAAATGTAAATTTAAAAATATTTTCAATAATTCTAGAAACTGTAGATGTATCTTAATAATATTGCTAATTCTTCTTTGTTTAAAGGCAATATCAGAAATGCACGTATAGCATAACATAGTTTTAACAGAGTTCTGTAGATGAAATGATTGGTTGTTTTCCTCTGTCCAGGACTCAGAAGGAATACAGACACGTTCATATCCATTTATTCTGGTAAATGTTGCTGATACCTGTTGCTGGAGGACTGGTGTCTGTACTCAGTTTTCTTTATCATTGAAGAAAACATAAGAGACTGAAGAAGTTTGTAATTTATTATTACTCTTTAATGCAAATACAGAAAAGCTAACTAATATTTTAATACATCTTTCATTTTTTATCAGCTCCTGGGCTACAGTGAGAAGCCTGTAAACTTGCAAATGTTCATCGGCACGGCAGACGATCGCTACTTAAGACCTCATGCATTTTACCAGGTGCACCGAATCACTGGAAAAACAGTTGCTACAGCTAGCCAAGAGATAATAATTGCCAGCACGAAAGTTTTGGAAATACCACTTCTTCCTGAAAATAATATGTCAGCCAGGTACATCGCAACTGTGTAGTTGATATGTGGCTTTTTTCCCCATTTGTACAAATGTGAATGAAATGTCTTGTAAAACAGCTAATTTTCCACACGTATGACTCATGATTAAGCTGGACGCAACTCTTTAAACGTGCCAGTATTCAGAAATAAATCCTCAGGTAACATTAGAAGTAGTGAAGTAGAGAGACGAGGCAGCTGGTATGATTAATGGGAAGATGGGTGAATGATTCTGGGGTTCTCTTTTCCTGTACAGTCTGTATGTATGTGTGATCCCACAGCTGTAGAATTGCATGGAGGTTATAAATGGCTGGTGGTTTGTGTTTGTTTTTTTGTTTCTTTTCTTATATAACAGGTGACTTTTTTCTGTGAAAGTATAGCCATACAGTTCAACTGCTTGTTTCTTCATTGAATGTGGTCATCTAACTTACCATGTCAATGGCATTTTCCTTATTTTGATTTTTTTTTTTTACATAGTTTTTATTTTTAGCAGTTAGATTCTTCTCATGGTTTAGGTCCTGCCAGATGGAATGTAATGAATAATAGTTTAATACCAGTTAGTTTTAGCAACAATTACACTGCTTTTTTCTACCTGGAGAGTCAGTGAACTGAGCGAACTACACTTTTTCTTTATTAATGTAGCATATTTATTTCTAACACATACTTCTGAAGCCAGCTTAGGCTTTCCTGAAGTTACACGCTGGTAACCACTGAATGCTATGAGCCCATAAAAAGTCTTCAGAAGCTTCCTTGTGTGTTGTTTGATTAAAGTATGTGTGGCTTATATAAATAATCAATAAGCACGTTGAATGATAGCTGGGATGTGATCATTCTCTAGTCCTTCCTAAGCAGTGCTAAATATCATCCTTGAAAATGATATTTACTGTGTTAAACAACTTACTGTGAAGGTTAAACAATATGCAGTTAAGTGGAATAACAATCTTTTAAAGGTTCAAGAAACCAGCAACTAGATGTTTGCAAGACAGAACAATGTTTAAAGAGAATACTTGCTGCTATTTCTGACACTAACAGATATGTTATGCTATTTTTAATGTTATTTTAATGCCTCCATTAACATGGGGAAAAAGTGGAATGTTCTCCATTCCTTAGCAGAAAGGCTTACAGAGTATACTTTAGCAACAGTTTGATTTGTTTTCTTCCATTTCTCTTCTAATCCATCCTTTCTCACCTGTCTCCAGTATCGATTGTGCGGGTATTTTGAAACTTCGCAATTCAGATATAGAGCTCCGTAAAGGAGAGACAGATATTGGAAGAAAGAATACCAGAGTGCGGCTTGTGTTCCGTGTTCACATCCCACAACCTAGTGGAAAAGTCTTATCTCTGCAGACTGCTTCCATACCTGTTGAATGCTGTAAGATTGCTTTAACTGTACATAATTTATAGCCATGTTTTCTGCATGTGTCAGTAGTAATGTCATTCTGACAGTATTTAGTGTCAGAATATATGTAACAATCGTGTGACAACCATTTTGTGTAAAGAGCTAAATTATGTAAAAATAGTAATAGTTTTATTTAAAGATGGTACTTGCCAATGGGCAACCCCATTTGCTGTTTGGAGGAACAGCAGTGTTTTAGGTTTTAATCCTAACAACTGCAGTCATGCAGCTAGCAGCTTCAGAAGTTTCTGTATATGAAGGGAGGCAGCCCATGTATCTCAGTGAAAATAAATACTCATTTTAGGAACAAATAATACCATTTCATTTACAGGAGTCTGTACCATTACTTACCCAATGAACAGCTGAACTTCTGGGGATTTTGTTTTTTAAATGCTGGCAGTAAGGAATCAAAACATGACTTTAATCTTAATTAGTCCTAGAACTCATTTTATCTATTAAATACTAAAGTAGTTTTTACACCAGTGTTCCTAAATTAAAATTTTAATTTGCTGTAACAGTAGAGACTGTTAGGTTTTGTGACTCCTTTGTGTTTCTTTTCTATAATTATATAATTTCAACATAATTCTGAAAACAAAGATAAATGCACAACTATGATTTATATATGGTTGTTTTACTCTCATCTGTGATTCTTCAATTTAGGATCATAAAAGCAATGTTACTATGGTTAAAATGATGGATTATTTTCTTCTTTTTCATTTTTAAAGCTCAGCGATCTGCTCAAGAACTTCCTCAGATTGAGAAATACAGCATCAGTAGTTGCTCAGTAAATGGAGGCCATGAAATGGTAGTGACAGGATCCAATTTTCTTCCAGAATCAAAAATTATATTTTTTGAAAAAGGACAAGGTAAATCTCCTTTTTTTTTCATTTTTTTCTTCTTAAGAACAAAACCAAAACCACTACTTGAGCTTGACTTTGTGTGTTCTTCATCTCTTTTATCACTTTTGAAATGGTTCTGGATTAATTTCAAACATCAAAGAACTCCAGAAGAGAGCTTAGTTTTGTGTTTTTCTCTGGAGAACTAGTTTTGTTCAAAATACTAAAAACATCTGTTCTTCGGGTACAAAGTATTGACCAGGCAGTTATGGAAGTATGCCTGTCAGTAAAGTTACTGTTCACGTTATGAAAAGCTCTAAAACTTGGATAGCCTAGGAAGATTGTCAAAACACAAACATTTATCTGTTCTCATTGTTTTTCCCTGAACTGCAACATAACACACAACTTCTCTTGTGTTTCTGTTCTGCTTCAGGTTATCATTTTAACCATGACACTACTTTGCAGCTAAAAAAAAATTCATTTGAAAGCTCTAAGTAGTACCGCGGGGGCATAGCTTAAGTCATTAGAAAAGAGCAGTGCTAGACTTGGGGAAGGAATGGAGTAGGGGATGTCAAAGGAATTGGTGTTTTAGGATAGACGGTCTTTGGAGCACACAGTACTTTGTTTTGATTTCTGTGAAGGTTTAATGCTGGGGGGCATGGAGAGTGAGTGACATTATTCTCACTGAAGTATGTAATACCTGTGACAAACCTGAACTATTTTGCTTTGAGGCTGTGGTTGCAATCAAAGCTTTTTCAAAGGCATTTGCTTCGTCCTTCTGTTACTTCAAGTTGAAAAGTTTAAAACGCATCCATTCCTGTAGAATAGAAGCAGTGGATAATTGCTGTTATAGTTAAAAACTTCACACAGCCTGTTAGTAAAATCTAATTTCTTACGCAAATTGAAAATATATGGCTCTTAGAGTTGTATTTTAAGGGGTGATTAAGTTTTCGGTGGTTGCATCACCAACATACAAGTTCAGTTCTTTGTAATCTCAAAATCCCAAATAGGTAGAAAACTTAATAAATGCAAAATTACAAACAATACCTGTATCACAAGAATAGCACTATATCAAAGTCAATAATTAGTAGAAAAGCATTGCTTTTTATCTAGGTAAACCCTTTTCTTCACAGTTTAGTCTTTTTCCAAAAACAAATGCCATTTTCATCATTATGCAAAACCAAATTGGTATGCAACTACATAAACTATAAATTTTAACACCCCATAGCCCTATGAAAATATTTTTGTTTTGTGATGTACACAGGTGTACATATATGCAACTTACTTAAAGATGTTCTGTTATCCATCATTCCTTCCTGGTTCTGTAGCAGTTCTGGATACATGCTATGATCTTAATGCTTCTTCTTTAAACTAGTATCCATGAAAAGTAGTTTAAAGTTTAGGATTAGCTGTCCTGATCCAGGGACTTCCTTTTCTTCTCTGATTTTTCCTTTAATATGTAGAGCTTAACATTTGAGCAACTTAAATTATCGCTACTGGAACTTGAATACCTGATTTCAACTTTTAAGGAAAGAGTAGCAAAAGTAAATCATTAAAAGGAAAAGTTTGCAGCTAAGTCCAATTCCTCTACATCTTATCTTTTCCTTAAATATTTAAGTAAAAATGTGGTGTTGATTTTGTTTTAATTAGCAAATACAATATAAAGTGTTTTTTCCTACATTATATTTTGACACCCAATGTTTCAAGCTGCATTTTTAAGCCCCTTTAAAGAAGTACTTCTGCTAGACAGTAGGTTTCTTGATAACCTGCACTAAACCCAATAACAGAGAATCAAGCCTTAGGTTATGCTAGGTGAGAGCAGGGAGAGGTTCACCAAGGTGAACTTCCCTCACAACACAGGTAACTTGCCCTGTAGTTGAATTGTAGGGTCTTTTAGTTCAGGGGCGGGTGTTTGTCTTAAATACGTAACCTTTGGATATGTACATGAAGATACAGGTTAAGTCACTATGTGAAAGAGAATATATACTGTAAGTCTTCAGCATGTTTGTTTCAATAATCATGTTAGAAGTTCTTAAACTTTCTTTTAAAAATGTTTTGGAAAAATACGGAAACACTCCCAGCCACTTAGAGTACACACTGCCTACTCTAGAACTAGATTTAACTGTAAGTAATCAGCAGGAGTTCTTTTAAAACGCAGGATCCTGCACAACACCCAGCTTCACAATGTCTGTAGCGTTGAAACTCTGAAAGCATCCCTGTACTTGCAGTCTGTTTACAATATGCCTGTCAGCTGTATCTCTCCCTGAATTGCCTCTTTATGACTAAAACTAAATGCAGTTTTAGATCAAGTATTTAAGGATTTTAGAAAATGCTTTTTGCTTGAATTATTTGTAAATTTCTCTCAACAGATGGAAGACCTCAGTGGGAGGTAGAAGGGAAAATAATCAGGGAAAAGTGTCAAGGGGTGAGACACTTACTTTCTCTTCTTTTAGAAATCTTTGTTTTCAAATGAGAATACTCAATTTTCATTGTTGTTCTGAAATTTAGAATTCATTTAGTAAAGTAGATCACTGGCTGATCCAGACAGACAACTGGAGACTTCTAAATTGGCTTACTACTATAAAGTACTTATTAAGATAATGCGTTGAAAGAATTGGAAGTAGCATGCTTGCTGTGAAAGCATTGAAAAAATAAATTCAGATTTAACTAAAAGAAATCTGAAGATAATTTTTCTAAGATAACAAATAATTTCCAGCGCATTTGAATTTTTCTTGCAAGCTTAATGATCTGAATTGCAGTTCTTTGACTCCTAGAGTGTTTTATGCTCTCTCTGGCAGATAAACAAAGCATCCTTTAGATGTGTCTTCTTAATTTCAAGTGTTACCTTCAGAACACTTGGGTTTAAGAAAGAAGAAAGTCTCTAAGTAACAGTTTGCTTATAGTACTATTTTGTTATGTAATATATGCATATACTTTTAAGTTTATCTATTCTGGAATATCAATTTGCTTCAGTTTTGTAATAAAAACTGTTTTAACTCTTCTGTAATTAATAGCAGTTTCATTTGCATTTAATATGTAAAGCTTTTTCATTTCAACTTTCATATAGGCAAACATCATACTTGAAGTTCCTCCATACCATAACAAAACTATTACAGCTGCAGTTCAGGTGCAGTTTTATCTCTGCAATGGCAAGAGGAAAAAAAGCCAATCTCAACGTTTTACTTATACACCAGGTATTAAAAAAACAAAAGCTGCGTTCTATTTTGCCATGTAAAATAGACATTTGAAAGTGTATCAGACAGTCTCATACTTTTTAAAGATAGATAAGACTAGATTTGAACAATTTGTAAAACACCTTAAACTCATCTAATTATAAAGCTGAAGTTTAGGATATTAAGCTACAGTGCTACGCGTACAGCCAGGCATTTCTTTGTTATACTTTTTACAGAATAATTTGCATTTTACCAGTCTTTGAAAATTAAGTGAATCTTGAAATTTGCTCTTCTAAATACCCACAGTGATGGTAGTGAGATAACAGAATGTGCATTTTTATGCATGTGTTAGGCATTTTTTTCCTCCTTTGATATTCCAAAAAGCTGCTTTATATGCAAGGAAGAAAAAAAAGTCCTCTGGACGTGTTGCAGCATATTCAGAGAAAATAGCTTGGAACATAGCCAGGACTGAAAAATGGTACCTACTTCAGTTAAAAAGTTTTAATCCCTTCCATTTAGCACAAGCAGTGCTACTAGAAACTACTGTCACTTAGAGTAGTCAGTTCACTTGGTGCTAATGATAGAGCTAGATCTTCTAGGACTATTTGGAGTACTTGAGGACAGATAGCTGAAGGAATCTTTAAAGTCAGATATAAATATTAAGACAAACTTCTTGAAGCTTATTTATATAGTGGTAAGGAAAGCTTCTATTAGTTTCTACAGTTTAAAATAGGTTTTGCTTGCTTGTTGTGCTCTAAAATACTTCATGCATAATTTGAGTAATGTTACTTAGGTTTGTGGTACACTAAGTATTCACTTATGCATTACCAAAATTGTGATGTCTTTCAGCAGTTATTCTTACAAATATCAGCTCCTCATACAATTAAAAGAAGAATCTTAAGTGATACTTTTGTATGAAAAATCCATATTTAAGTGGTGGAGTGAAGTAATGAAACTTACTGCTTAAATAAGAAGTTATTTTACTTACAACTGCAGCTGTTACTGCACAAACCCTTTAAAAATCCAATTTTTTTTATAACGCTTTTAACATGTACTGTTTAAAATAGAAATCAAGCCATTAAGAATGTTAGCATTTTTCTACTATTTATGCTTAAAATCAGTATTTTAATGAGCCTGCCTTTGGCTTCAAAAAACAAGTCCTGTAAGTGTGCCTATTTAGAACAGTTGCCATCACTGAAATTAGAGAATATACTTAAAGAGCTGCCCTAACAACACACACTACTCAGACTAATGGAACTGAGTTGCCAAAGGTCAGCAGTCATCTTGATCAAAGGCTAATGAAAGTTTGAAATGTGGATTAAAAAAAATTGTCATTCACCTTTTCCTAGTGCCTGATACTGCACTCACCTGCCTGTTTTCAGTGGAGCCCAGCAACAGTCCCCACAACACATGCCTTTGATGAGCGGATCCTTCAGATGTACTGGACTTTCTCTTTCTTGCAACTTTTTTTGAATTGCAGATGTTTTTAAGAACCATACACTGCATAGGAGGATAGTTTAGAAGGGAAGAGACCTGCCTTTAAATAAGTGCTAGAAGGATTCTTCTCCCTTTATATACCTGTAATGCTGACCCTTTAAAGTCCAAGAAAAAGAAAGCAGAGCAAGAGGAAAAGGGAAATTAGAACAAGGGCAGTAATGATGCTATTGTGGCTGTTGAACAGCTATTAGTGTGCATTTATCACAGGATACAAATGAGGTGGAATTGTAACATGCTGTTTTAATTTTTCTAGTTATAATGAAGCAAGAGCACAGAGATGAGGTGGATTTGTCTGCGGTTCCCTCTTTGGCCCTGCCTCACACAAGCAACGTCCAGGGCCTACATTCTATCCGAACTCAGTTGCCTTCACCAGAGCAAGGGCATCCTCATGACAATTTACTGTCTACATCACCTAGGAGCCTTGTGTGTCCAGTTCAGCCGCCGTACACAGCAATGGTGACCTCAGCAGTGTCCCACCTGTCGCATATGCAAGGTAGAAACCTTAGTCCGAGTGAGGAGTGTCACGTTTTGCCCCCTGCTGTGGTTCAGTCTTTTCAGGTAACATCAGCACCTCCTGTGAGGCCTTCCTACCAGCCTATGCAGTCTAACGATGTATACAATGGACAGTCTGGTCTTCCCATGAACTCTGCTGCCAGCCAAGGATTTGATGCTATTTCATTTCAGCAGGACACAGCTGTACCTCATTTGATAAATCTTAGCTGCCAAGCTCTACCACCAATGCCGTTCCACTCTTCAAATCCAGGTTCTGTGTCAACATCGAGTACCGCAGGGCACCCGCTAGCACACTCAGCTCATTCGGGACAGTCATCTTCGCACCTACCATCAATGGGATACCACTGCCCGAGTGCTGGGCAAGGCTCCATCCCTTCTGCAATGAGTCGCTCCCTTGGGCAGTCTTCTCCCCAGCTGCAGCAAGTCCCGTACCATCCTACAAACCCAGCATCTGCTTCATCCCCATCCCCAACAGCTTCCCACCCTATGGTCCATTCCCCGCTGTCTGGACCTTCTTCACCCCAGCTACAGCCTATGCCTTATCAATCTCCTAGCTCAGGACCTGCCTCATCTCCCCCGCCAACCACTGTAAGTCACTCGGGACAGCACTCCCCTCAAGCACACAGTCCTGCACTGGGAGGTCTTAATGCAGCTTCGTCCCTAGTACACCATACCGTATGCGATTCATCTCCATTTTCACCAGATGGGGCAGCTATTAACATTAAACCAGAACCTGAAGATCGAGAATTGAATTTTCAAACAATAGGACTACAAGACATCACACTGGATGATGGTAAGCAGATCTAATATTTTAATACTGGGATATAATTACATTAAACCAGCAGGTGTGGGGGAGGGCTGTTTAACTTAAAACACTCTTTACAAGAGTAAATTTGTACTATCAAAACGGAGTCATTTTTGTGCCTAAAGCAATGACTTATTTAAAACTAATTATATCAGCTGTAGTTATACAGTTCAAGTACTTCAGTCTAGTTTGCTAGACTTTGGTTTTAGTCATAAAACAGGGCCAGAGGATTAACTCATACATACTGACACCTTATATACAAGGAATTAATTTGAAGCCTCTTTTGATTGTCTTACTGGTATGTTTCAGTGAAAGTCCTAACAATGTCTGAGTTGCATAACTGTAGTTTGGAGTCTTGTTTCATGGGGTTGTCCGAGTTTTGACGGACAACCTGCTTCACTGAAAATGTAGCACATGCATTTTGGCACTGTCCTAGTCTCTTCATAGGCATTCTGTAGAAATGCTGTTGTCATTCAGCACCTCTGCTCACGGTAGCTGTATGCTTTTTCCTTACCACTTTGGCTACATTTTTTTTTTTTTTTTTTTTGAGAATTCACTTGCTTACCATAAACAAGGACCATGGTGGAAGACATTCTAATGCTTGAGGCCAGACTACAAAGTCCTCTACTTTAAATACTTGCACAATGTTAAGTTAAAAAACTTCTCCAACCAAGTGGAAAGTAAGAGAGAGCAACTCCTAAGCATCAGACTATTTTAGGCATAGATGAGAAGCCATTTAAAGAACATGTCAGACTAAAATAACTGAAGAAACAGAAGGCCTGACCTTCAGAGGTGCTTGATATTGATGATGGGAATCTTACTAGTATCTTTTTTCTACAATAGTCATAACTGTAATTTTTGTCCTTTGTAATTATTTAATTGCATCAGCAGTAACAATACCATAAAGATTTAAGCATAGGTCATCTGTTAAATATCCTGATCAGTCCCAGTTCCTTGCCTAAATGGAACTTTGCTATTGTAACCTCCAGTTGGTAGGAAGAAAGTTTAGTAGGAAATGCCATTAGGACAAAGCATACTAGAAAGAAAATGAGAGAAAGTGATAATGTAGTTGGGCTTTCAGTTAAATGGCCACCCTAGTTAAATAATACTCTGGTTTTAGAAACGCTGCACAAAATCAACCAACTTTCCTTAATCTAGAAAAGAATGAAGAGACTGATCCTTTCATGGACTTGGCTGAGGGAAGAAGAGGAAGGCTTTATGAAACAGAATACCTAAAAAAAAAAAAAAAAAAAAAAAAAAAAGAAATAGATATCTATCTACTTCTATGCTTTAGGAGTGAGAAAGAAATCTTAAAGTTTGAAAAAAAATGTCATGGTAGAAGCTGTCTTTTTCTCATCCTGCTTCCCTTCACACCCACCAAAAAGATACAGGAATAAAAAATTAAACCCAAAAAAATAAATACTGTAGTTAAATATAACACAACCTAAGTAGAAGTGTTTCGCATTTATGAGCGGTTCAGCAGTTTGTCTGTACCTGTTTGGGAGTTAGAAGGAATGCACAGCAAAGAAGAGAGCCAGATTTTTTTTCTTTTTCCTATAGCGTAAATACTAGCTGCTTTTAGAAATATAAATAAATATAATGAAGCATATAATAATCTAATCTATTTATATATTATTATATATATAATGAAATTACTGAATTGTTTCTGTGCTGACAAACATATTTTATACTTTGAATCACAGGAAAAGTTGAAAGAGATACATTATAAAAGGCTGACCACTTGCTAATACTTTAGATGATTTGTGACCACAGCTTTAATAATTATTACTTCTTAAATAACGCTGGTTGGAGAATTTTAAAGCTCTGATAACTGGCGATTAAATGATACATTTCCTATATGGAAACAGAACTTGGTTTTAATACTAAACAAGTACTTGGCAGCAGCTATACATTTACAGGCACTGAGCTTACATTCATTTCATTTTGATATTACTGGTATACAGTGATTGATTTATTCAGTGTTAGGATTCAAAGAAACAGAAAAACTTGGTTTTTGAATTTTTCATTTCCAACCTCAAAATTTAAATTAGATGTCTAGCCTGAAACCTGCTGTCTGAAAAATCTTGGAAGTTCATAGTGCAAAGGAACAAGCTGCTCAATACTCTCAACATGAATAAATACTTCCTCTGCTTAATCAGTTTTAAATTAGAAAACATGTTTAGACAGGAACACTCTTTTTGTAATGTATCTAATATATTACTGTGGTTTATAAGATAATTTGAAAAATTTGCTTTTGTTTATAATTGAATTTTCGTTTCCATACAGATAGAGCTAGACACAAATTGTGAATGAATTACTCTAATGTTATAAGAACTATGGAAAAAAAAAATCCAAACACAAATGCATACGTAGATAAATATTGATATGATATGTTCTCCCAAGTAATTTATCAAACCTGAAAGCTATATTTAGCTGGAAAACAGGTTTTTAAAGGTTACCAACTTAAGGCAAATAAACTGCTCTCAAAATAATAGTAAGGGAAAACCAATTAAATTTTTTTTAAAATCACATCTGGATTAGAGTTGTTAAATGTCGAATAATATTTAAGTCAGGAGGTTAAAACAGAAAACAACACCCTGACAGCGTAAGTATTGTGTCTTTTAGTAGTGTGCAGGATTTCAAAATTAGCATAGTAGATACTTTATTTGCCAAGAAAATATTTGAACAAAAATTCAAGTGCAGTACAGAAGTGCTACTTCTAATTGCTTAGCTAGACAGAGTATGATTATTAAAAAAAAGCATAATAAAAAAGTAGCTAGTAGTTATACATCAGTTTTGTTAAACAAGACTCCCAAAAGTGGATTTCAGTGCCTCTTCAGCCAACATTCAGGTTTTTTCTTCAAACTCTGACTCTCCTCCCCCCAAATCTGAAACTTAATGTAGAACTACAATGCTGCTTCATCAGCACTCAAACCAAGAGCATCTGGATTAGTCTTGATCCAGCATCTACTGGAAGGTGTAACCCATCTGGATTCACCATTTACAGTTTCTGCAAAGTCAGATATGCTTGGTAATGACCAGAATGGGGTGACTGTTAAAATCTTGTTTTATTCCCTTGCCCAATATGTAGTAGTGCAAGTTGGGCTCTGTTTGGACTACAAGTGACAGAAGATTGCAGAATTTAAAGGCAGATCCTTTACCTGTACATCTGCAGAAATTACACTGAATTTCATTTTTCCCCTACTGAAACTTGGGTAGTCATTTTTGAACAGGATCGAATTGATGTTTTAGCCTTTTCTGATCCCTTCCTTGCATTTGCTTGTGTGTATAGTGTCATTCCTCTTCCCCACAATCCTTTCTCCCCCCACTTAACGAAACAAGAAATCAAAGTGCAGAAGGGCATCTAGATACGGAATTAGAATTACATTACAGAAAATGTGTGACGCGTAACACAAATTCAAAGTAATTTGTAGCGTATGTTACCACTTAAAAGACATTCTGAAAAACAGTACTTTTTTCTGCTTAGGACTTTCCAATAGGCAATCTGCACAGGTGGAGAAACTTTTGGACTGGAACTGCATAAAAGCAGCTTCCTACTCTTTATTCGTCCCATCCCTTTCTCTTCCTCCTCCCCCAGTCTCTCCCATGTTAGACCTCCATTTTCCCTTAACAGCTTTCACCAAGTCTGTCTTCTGCACATCTTCACAGGCTAACTGTTCCCCGTACAGATGGCAGAATAATTAGGGCCACACGCAGGTGTAAACAAGAAGGCTAACATGACAACCAGGCAGCCGGTCACTTCCTGTATCCATCATCCATACCATGCTATGTTGTGTACTCATCTAACGAAGGTCCCATTCCTTCACAACTTGAAAAAGTCAGTCAGGCTCTGTCTCGTCGTATGATGAGGCCCTGTTGATTTTACTCACTGTTTTTAAGAAGTGCTCCTAGTGCGGCAGTTTGCCTATCCCACTGTCAAGTTTTAAATCTAAAGCTGTTCTAATACTATTGATCTAAAACTTAGGCTTTTGTGGTTTTTTGCAGTTTAGGCGTGAGCTTACCTTGGATTTCACGGCTTTCTAAAGTGATGAGATTTCTGTATTTAACCATTTTCAAGGTATTATGTTAGGCTATATTCAGCAAATCAGGATGACCTTCTGCTAATCCTCTTACATTTTGTTACTCATTGCATCTCCATTACATAAAGCCAGAGATTAGAAAATTCAGTATGTGGATTTATTATAAATCATAACTAGAAATCCTCTAACAGTTCTGTGTACATAAAGCAGCAAGTCTGCTTTGTCAGGCGCATTCCACATAGAATTCGAAGCCACTTGCATTCATTCATTTTAATAGTTCTGTGATAACTCTTCAGTGGATAAGTTCTCTTGCTTGGAAGCTCAGAAATTATTCTGATCTTTACTAGAAAATCTGTGGATCTTTACAGGCATCTTTTTACTTTAGCTTCATCTTAACAGCATCACTACTTGTATCCTATTAGCAGTAACTAATAAGAAAGTTTTTGCAGAATGACTGTATTTTCTATTTCTATGTATTTAAAATTTTCAAATTAATAGGTTGTTCTTAATTAAGACAGCTTCCTGCCAAGTAAAGCATTGAAGGTCAGACACTAATATTAAATCCCAGAACAAAATGGTGCATCTTGCAACATACCTGGCACGGATTTCTGCAGCAAGAACTCCAGCCTGCATTGTACACTGAACTCAGAATATTCCTGATTTTAAAAGGCATTCAGAAAATGGCACTGCTGTGGATTGTTTAATAAGGTTGTGTTTAAACTCCCATCTTTCTTATTATTCTGTATCTTAAGTATATATTATCAAGTATACAGGCTTTGCAATAAAAAGCAATATACAATTCCTACTCTTCCCATAAGCTTTATGGGCTCCTGCAGTGCCGTCTTGAGATTGAGTAAGGTGATACGGCAAAACCTGACATGTGTTGGACAATAATAGCACTCTGCTTTTAGGATTGGGTGTTATGAATAAAATAGAGAACAATCCAGACGCTAAGCAGTAGATTCAAGGGATGAGGTTGGAATAGTAATTAAAAGTGAAAAGGATGTTATCATCCAGGGTTGTTAGCAGTTAAAGGATGTTATGTGGATTCTAGTGGATTAGTTCATAAAATTGAGGCCAGGAAGGTGTCTTTTGAGAAGATCAGTTATAGGCTGCTGATGTGTTAAGAACTTTGCACAAATCCTCAGATCACTGTGACCAGCTAATGTATGAATCCTCCTGTTTGTCTCTGAGAGCTGCAAAACACCTCATATCTATTTCCAGTTAAGTACACCTAGTTGTACCACCACAAAAAGATTCCCATTTAAGAATTTGGACAGGTTTTCCAACTCATTTTGGAAATGCAACTGTTATGTCTACATCATGGTGCAGATACTACCACTAGGAGCAGAGCTGAAAGGAGTTAGGCATGTCATCACAACACTGGCAAAAATACGCTTAGACACTTCTGCACTGCTTTCCACAGCCCAGCATGTGGCCTCCAGCTCCAGGATTCACGCCTAATGCTTACTATGTTAAACTGTTTAAATTCATTTATTTTCTTGCTTGAAAGAAAGGGTAGCGATGTGACTTACATAAGGTGGCTTCACTACAATATATAAATGCAGAGTGTGACATCATAGCCATGACATGGACAGATTTGTTACTGTACTGAGCAACTTACAGCTTGTGCTGTAACTCTGCAGCACCCACACACTGTCTCTATTAGCTGTAAACATATGCCCATGAAAACTATGCTTCTAACATTTCATACATTTTTTTTTTGTTTTTTAAAAAATAAAAAGTAATTTTTAGTAAAGTTGGTGTAAACCCAAAACTTCTAAAATAAGTACATCTTATGGCTTGAAGTAGTAACTTGCAAGGCCACTCATCGTGTCCTTGAGAGTTTGCCATTGCAAACATGGCCTTCCATTTGCCTATTTTTGATCACCAACCCCTAGAGTCACAGCAGAGAAGACTGAGGGTTAATTATAGCCTGGCAGCTGCTGCTTTTTTTTTTTTAAAACAGGAAAGTTGACACTGTACTACTTGCTGGTTCTGCAGAGTCAAAACCAGGCTAAGTACATGTACGTGGTGCTAACGGTGATGTAGCTGCAGGGCTTCTCAATATAAATACAGCTGATAGAACTCAATCCAGAGTTGATAAAAGAAGGCCTATATGCAAGGAAGCATGTGCTGCAGTCTGTCCCTAATGCTATTTGAGGTTTACTGATCCTTGTTACATCTGTAAATACAATAATTCAGTCTGCTGTCATCCAAAACACAAGTTCCTAGCTGGATGCAGCAATACCACCAAGCCTTGACTGTTGGTACAACCTGCCAGACACTTTCATCAGATATGAAAAACCCACTCTGGCTCTACCAGCACCACAAACAATGTGCATTCTAGTATAGTTTGGGGGATCCACTGTTCTAGAAATAGCGCATCTTCTAGGTTAAGACTAGCTGCCCATGTCTTACTCAGCTCATAGCAGTAAAGGATATACAGGCTTTTAATTGGATAGTGCTAAAACAAAACAAAATAAAAAAACTAAGATACTTGAAGAGATCCTGAAAACCAAATGGTAGAACTCCTTTAACTTTTTGATCTGCCTGGAGCCTATTACAGAGCTACAATTTTTCATTGCTTTACAGCTCTGACCCAAGTCTGGTACAGCTAATGGAAATGGGGGGGGGGGGGGGGGGGAGGGCGGAATTTTCTCAGCTGTTTATGAAATGATAAGGTAGAAAGATATTTTTAATGTATGGTTATTTGGTACCTCAAGTTCTATCCAACTTCACTGCTCATATACAAAACCCTTACGCTGTATTACCCACTTATAAAGGCTGTTGCTGTATTTACCATGTTTCACAAACAACAAGTATTGTGCCTAAGGCACGTGCATGCTTCATTCCAGCAGGTACTGGCAGGAGACCTGTTACACATGCTACATACAACATACAGTGTCAGGAATTTGTATCAGTGAAAATTCAATACTGTTACCAGCTTTGTATCTCAAGTAACTCACAGTCCCTCTATGTATGAAATTAATTGGGAAAAATTTAATCATATTTCTCCACTAGTGACAGATAATCCTTACTGTATAAACGATGCTGACATGATTCAGACACTTGCTTAAAAGGAGCAATTAATTCCATTGTTTGCTTTGGAGGCTCTCACTGTTGTCTGCATCTTTGAAAGCCTGAGCTTTAAAGAACACTGTGAAAAAGTTAATTTGTCTCATCCCCAGGTAGTTTTCTGCCTGGCTCCCTGGATTCGATGTGTATTTAAATGTCACTTTCCTGCTGGTTCTACCAGCTGGTGAGAAAATGCTCTTTTCTTAATCTCCTATTATTTGAGATGAACTAATGAAGAGTGAGCTTTTCTCAAGAGTTTGTCCTTCATCTGCTCCTTTCCTTCAAAATGGCAGTTGATATTTCTTTGAAACACAGCTAATGCCTTCCACTTCCACATGCAACTTTATGCTTCAAACAATTAAGCTTGACAAGTCATCCAAAGAAGCAATTTGAACTGCTTGAATTTCAGGAGGGAATGAGAATAAACTTCATTCTCCCTGGAGTCCTCCCTGAGCACTGCTTAGAAATCATGCTGGCAAAACAGCTGTGTGGCTCTATCCAGAAGGCACAGTTTAGACAGTTTTTGTAGCAGTTTCGTTAATTGTATTAAAGGCCCGTTTACAAAAATGTGTGGCTCCATCTTAGACAGAAAAGGAAAAAAAAGGTATCCTGGTATAAGTTCTGCATAGTCACTAATCACAGCTGCATAAATACACTCTTGTTGGTTAAATTAATAAATACACCATTCTACATTCATTTTTCCCCTAGGAACAGTTCAGTGAAGAACAGTTTTCTTCTTCCTCTTTATTTCTCACAGTGCCTCTGACAGAGCCACCTACACCAAGATAATGCTTTGTTTTCCCACACTGCAAACTGTGTGGCCTTACTGACTGGAGAGCAGTACCTTGGGCAAAATATTCAGATAGTCTGACAAGTAAGGAGAAGCAAACAGCTGTTTACAGGAATTGTTTCCATTGTTTAAAGGATAAGAGTCATAAAAATAAAGGTTTTATTTACTAGCACTGCCATGCCTACCGTGTTCAGTAGAGATGCTGTCAAGAGGTATAAACACTCTTCATTTGACTGCATTAAGTAAAGCAGGTTGAGAAAACTGACAGAGGAATGTGCTAAGCCAACACAAATTCTAAATGAAATTTATGTAGCATCAAGTTCACAATTATACAAGTAGGTAGACATCCAAAAATATTAACCATTACCTTTATGGCTCTGGCTACAAATTGAAAACTAATTAAATATACAAGATAAGTGATACTGTTTCTAATAGGCACTCTGACAATTTATAAATAGTTATTGTCAACGTATGTAGTAGTTGTGAATGAAACTGGGTATTTAAAGTTAGTGCTATTAAAAGAAAACTGAAAGTCACTTCCTGGTTGAGTGAACTGTAACTTCTTGGTTTAGTCCAGTCAGTAGTTATGTCTGTCTTCTTCTCTGACACAGACAGTTTTATCTCTGACCTGGAATACCAGCCATCAGGTTCAACAGAGAAATGGACTCAACATTCAGCACTCATGTCCAACTCCTATGTGGAAAATCTAGAGGGTGAGTCTGCTTACGGAAATGCTTCAATGTTTGAAATTGGAGCACAAAGGAGAGGGGAAGGTATTTTAATAGTCCTAACATATATAAGTGAAAAGCACTATATAGTACTTAAGTATTGCTATAATTGGACACCTGTGTATTCTGAAATAGTTGGAAACTTCAGAAGTTGTGAACCAGGTGTACACTCACTAAGTAAAAGCCTCCACCTGAAGTATATATAGCTGCCACAGAACTTCCTGAGTGCTGTAGAATCTAGTACAATAACAGAAGAGGATATGAAAATCTTAACCCAAATACAGCTAAGGTTGTAAAGTGGCCAGATCAGTTAATTCTGAGAAACTTAGAATGTTTCTCCTTTTTTAAAAAAAAGATACAGCGATGTCAATCTAAATAGATGGAACACAGTGGCATGCACTACCAATCTAAGTGTCAGAAATTTGGGTTTCATAAATAGAGTTCTAGTTGAATGCATACTATGCAATTGGGAAAGTTCATCTGGATTTGCTTTAAGGTGCTTTCAGCTTCTTTGTCTCACGTATAAACAAGGTAATTATGCACCATGACTCTTTTAAATAGTAATGTTAGAAATTGACAAGTGGTATATTGGACGTGTTTGTATTTAGAGTCATTTTTCTTAAGTTTTTCACTTTACTACAAACATGCCTAAAATGCCGAAGAACTGCCCTGTCCCTTTACATATATATTCGATATATATAAATAGATGGACACACAGTCATGTACATACACCCATATATACGTAACATGTTTTAGTTTCCCCGTAGATTTTTAAAGGGGAATACCTGTAAGCGTACATTAAATGTAGGGTTGTTACCACTAAAGTAACCTAGATCTGTTATAGCCTTAATAAAGCTCTCACACGATTAGTGTGTAGATTTACCTTAGATTTGCTCACGTAACTAATTTAAAATAAATCACAGCATTGATCTTTTACCATCTTTCAAAAACTTACTTAGTCCTGCTTTACTTAAATCATCAGAATGCGATCAGTAAGGTAAGTAGCTACACTTCAGAATGGCAAAACTTGCGAAAGGACTCCCTACAGTGAATTGACATTTAAACATTTTGAAACAGCAAACTGATTAGTAAAATACCAGCTCTGGCTTAGATTATTTCTGTGTTCTAGACTACTGCCTGTGCAATTCTGGATCTAGTAGGTACAAAATGATTGTTGAAGAAAAGTTCTTGAATGATGGACTCAATGGGGTAATAAAAAAAAATAAAATAGCATGCATCAGTCTTGTCAAGTAAATGGTGAGACAGAGGCTGACAAAACCCAAACATAGAATTACAAGATGTATGCTTCTGAAAGGGCACACAAACTTAAAACCAGACCCATAGAGGAACACGCTTATTCACAAATACTAGCATCTGAGAAACACAATTGGGAAACGTGACTTTTTTTTAATTAAAGTAATAGGTATTTCATCTAAGAAAGCAAGTCAGTGGGATGCTAATCCTGTAATGTAAACTAATATTTACACAGGAAAGCCAGAAGAATGGTTCTGTATCTTAAAGAATGCTTAGTGTCAAATCAGACAAAAGAACTGTATCACTCACTAGGATGGACGCCAGGCTTAAATTAAGAGTATAGCTTCTGAATTACTCCACTGAACAGCACAGCAACCGTAACTGTAGTGTGCTGCAGGAGATCAGACAATGTGCAAAGGCAGGAAACACACGAATGGAATACTTGAGTCATCCTTTATAGAATGGGTAAGTGTGATGAGTGCTTCATGGAGCACTAAGTCATGAGAGAAACCCACAAGGGGAAACATCGCTTTATTTGGTCCCAAGTAGCGTACAGGAACTAGTTAAAAAAAAATATATTTCTTCATTTTGTCACAGTCTCAGCATTACAGGCTGAGTAAAACAAAATTACAAACTTCAGTAATCTTTTGAAAGGGGAACTACAGGAAAACAGTAAAACTTAAGAAAAAAATAGATGGTCAAAAGGGTAAAATAGTTGCAAGTGGTCTGCAAACTACTTGCAAAGGTTCAGACTAAGTGTACAATTACCAGTTAGAGAGTCCAGAAGCTGTTTCCAAATACCAAAAAGAGAAAAGAACATGAAAATTATTAGGTTAAGCTTGAAACCTGACCAACAGATGATAAATCAGGAATTCAGTTTAAAGTCGATAACTATCAACGACCTTAGAAAATATTTTGTGTTGATGTTCACAACCAAGGAACTCGAGATTATTATGCCAGAGTCCTTTGAAAGAGGAACTTAATGCAGGATCAGTCTCAAGTTGAAGCATCAGAACAAGGGTTTCGCAACAAATAGATAAAACAGACAGTGAATTCACTGCAACCAGATGAAAAGCCATACAACAGTTCTGGAAGAGTAAGCACCAGTTGAACCATTAACCACAACGTATAACCTCTCACAACCCAATTTGGAGCCAGAGGACTGGAAGCTGATAAATGTCACACTACTGCTGCTGAGCTATTCAGAATAGTGAAAAACAAGAACTGGCTGAAAATATCTACAGGAAAACCTCATGATTAAAGAAAATCAATGTTACTTAAAGGAGTGGCAATTACGGTAAGGGAAGGAGGAAAAAGAAAAAAACACTGCCCTATTTCCATACACACAGTGATAAGCTCTCTGGACTATTCTTATTTAAAGCAGTCTTAAATTTAAAATGGACAATTCTATGAAAATTTAGTTGTTTTAAAGGGGTGAATAAATGCCAGGAATGAGTATGAAATCAGCAGAGAACAAATACAACTGCACAGATAGGGTATGTGCCCACATTTCAGTTATGGTCCCCTTCTCTCCTCCCTGAGCCCACAAAAAAATTAGGTGCTGTTTTGGTTAAGGTCAACCAGCAAGCTTAAAGATTTGGAACAGAAGTTCCATTGAATCAGCTAGCTCTCTCCAGCCAGGAGAGATGAATGGGAAATTCATTCCAGGAAAATGAATGTTGGGAAGATGTTAAAAATGAATGGGTAGCTTGGAAAAACTAACAAACAAACAAAAAAACTTACTGAGAAAGCTGATTAAAAAAAGTGTTCAGCAAGTGAAGTAACGGACTGATACAAATAAAAACCACTGATATGGCTACATGTAGTTAACCTTTGGAACTTACCGCCTCACAGTGTTGCGGATGCCAGAATTTTGCACAGACCCAAAAGACCCCCGTGAGAAAAATCCAGATTGGACTGTTCAGCACAGAAGATACTGTCTTAGGAATTCCCTTGGCCAAGCACATTTTGAAGCCTGGTAGAAGCATCATGATGTTTTTTCCCTACTTTTCTCTCTGTCTCTGCTATTGCCCATTACATATCTAGTTTGTGATCTGAACTGGTTTCCTGATAGTTCTCCTTAGAGGTTTTCAGGCAGTATTTTGACCTATGAAAACCTAAAATGCTTGGCAACTGCTTATTACAGAGACCTGTAGAAAGGACTGATAGTAGATTACCATGCTGATTATAGATTACCAGCTTCCTGCAAGGTAAAGGAGGTCACTTCATTATTACCAGAGTGGCCTTTAGGGTTCAGGAATGAATGACTTATGTTTTTCTGTGTTCCTGTACAAAATACGTGTCTCTTAGCCTTCACAGAAACTGGGGGAATGAGGTATAGACCAAATTAGGAGGATGCTAGTTCTGGATTGACATTTCATTTAAAAAGAGAACACCTTCACTTCTGAATTTAGAACTTCAAACACCTATCTCAGAGTTTACGCTACATCTAATTGTGCTTTTATTCCAATATGAAATATGTAGTAAGATGGTAGAAGTATACAAGATGACTCACAAATTATGGCTAAGTCTCACACTGAAAAGGTGACGTTGCAGAATTGATGAAAGAAATAAAACAGGAGGAAAAAACAGACCATACAAATATACAAAAGCATCAGTTCCTTTTTAGAACTTGCTACTGCAAGCTGTTTTTTGTTGTTGTCATTATTTATTTATTAAAAAAACACAACCTATTTTTAGAAATCACCAGCTCTTACGATGTTGTGATGTTTCATAACACAAGAACCCCGTTCTGTTCAAAACAGCTAATGCAGATAACTTTGTAGGTGAGAATTTCTTGCAGGAAGTTGCTCCATATGGGACACAGGACACATCTCCATTGGAACAGCTGACAAGATTACAACTCATAGCTGTGTGTGTCACTCACTGCACAAATGGCTGAGCTGTTCAACCCAATTCTAATTTATTTTAAAACTCTGGATTGCAAATTGCAACAGTTAAGGAATCTTCACGAACAGTCTGGCTGTTCATGCTGCTAGCAGCTGGAGCAATAGCTTTATCAGCTGTCCCAGTGTAAGTCTTTAGGGAGCAAGAGGTGAAGTCCTCTGACTAAAAGTCAAGGGGGAGGCAAGCAGGGAGCAGGGAAGGAGGAGCCTCTAAAGAGTTGTGGTCCGGTTTTTATATCAAGCTCAGTGGCTCAGCTGTCGTTCATGTGTGTAGTCAGCAGGGACTTAAAAAAGCAAACAGAACACTGTGAAATCAAAACAGTGGGAACAAACCGGGAAAACAGAATGTGTGGTTGCTCTTATTTTACAAGCTTGATAGCAAACCCCAAAGTCAGAGCTGGTTATCCTCTACTCTGTTCCACTGGTACGGGTGTATGCTTTTTTTTTTTTTTTTTTTTTTTTTTTTTGAAAGGTTATAGGGGCTGAGCCTCCAGATGACTTTCAGACTTTGTGGTTGGAGGACAGGGAGACGGAAGCAGGGAACCCTTGCAATACAACATTACAATCTTACCAGTATTTACAGGTCCAATCTAATCTGTCTGTAGCAGAAGGTTTTTTCTCACCATGCTAAATTCGGTTCTGCACCACCTATTTTTAAGTATGGGTATAAACTTGCCAGCCAATTTAAACTATGTATAGACATTGGGAAAGAAAAGGATAAAATTATTGCAAATAAAATAACAGCTGAAATTCTGAAATATGGGATAACTGCCAAAGAAGTGAATGAAATAGACCCTGGAGAGTTATTAAAATAATTTCCATTTAACAGCTTGATTTAAAATACCTGTTTTGCATTTTGATCCTCACCATATTTGACAATCAAGCTTTCAGAATGCAGTTATTGCTTTTGTAGTGGACGGACTTGCCATATTTCTACACGGATTGTAGTGTGTGCCACTGCTCTCATTTTTGATCTGATCTAGTCATTATTAAAAGATAATCAACCTAAACTGTTAGCACATTAAGCATCTGATAACACTTTTGATGTTACCCATGCAATTGGCATTGATAAACTAAAAACAAGTTTAGGTCATCAGTACATACTGAGTACTAAACATTGGTTAGATCTCTAATTATTTGTATGTAAAATCTCTCTGATTCTTTTGGAAGTAGGGGTCTGGGGTGTGGGATTAGTATTCAAATCACCTGGCATGAACATACCAAACAGGCAAGAGTTTTAGTATGCAAATTCAAAAAAAAAAAAAAAAAAAAGTAGTAAGTTGAAAGAGTCAAGGCCCTATTCCCTTCCGTCTTAGAACTCATGAGATTGGCTCACCTCAAAAAGGGAGCAGAACTGTAAGCTACACTACAGGAATGAACCTGGCAGACTGTAGAACCTTAACAGCATACCCAAGATCAGGATTGCTCAATCCTGAGCAGGCTTCGCAACCTTCCCCAATAAACTTATGTTGAAGGAAGAAAGGAAGTTTTATAAAAAAAATATGTGCATGTATTTAAAAAGAATATATCTTGGTTTCCCAGTTTCTGTTTGCTGATTGAATAGCTTTTACAGTTAAGTAAAAGGTATATGAAATCTTTCTAGCCATATTTCAAGAACAGTATGACCCCTACAGCCCGTAGTTGAAAATAGAAAAGGTGGGATAAAGCATTTTGCCACAACTATAGAAAAGAAGTTTTCTTTCTGTTATAGAGCACTGTCAGTGTACCCCGAGCTCTGGCCAGTCTCAGGCTGTTGAACTAGACTTCCTTTCCCAGTTTGTCATGTAAGAACTAGCCAACATTATAGAAAATCTGTGCTTATGTTCCTGAATTAAGTCTTCGGTTTTAATCACAGAGCAGTAAATGTTCTGTGGTAATATTGACCCTGTATGGAGGAAGATCATGCATTCAAATTCTAACTTGTGGATTTCTAATTTAGTCTTTAATATTAATTTTATCAATCACAAATGAATACAAAGGGGAAAGCACCATGTGATTTTTACGTTCAGTCTCATATATTTCTCTGCAGTCTCTTACTCATCTTAACAATTACACAATTTATATTTTAAACTTTCTTAATTTCTACCATCACACTGTCAGAAAGACAAGTTAATTATGATAATGCTGGTAAACGTAGGCTGTCCTTCATAGAAAGCCAAATGCTTCCCAATTTCGATATATCCAGGCATCTCATTAACTGCTGCCTTAAAGCTGGGTGGTACTTCCTGAGCTACTCCAAAGGGCTTTGTGGCTGCCTGAGATTAAATATGACTTCTTTGCAGTGGTAGGGTTTTCCTACACTGGATCAGGGCTCCCCAGGCCTCCCTTAGAGGCACATTATCACAGGACTTGTGGAACAGCCCTGTCCCCGTGTCTCCAAGCCAGCAGCCAGGCTGCCGTGCTGTGGGTTAGCACACTTTGATCTTGGCTGCTGACTTCTGCAGTCTGCACTTTCTTTGAAACATTTCTACCATCATCTGTACATAACATAAAGCAACCTATAGATGTCTGGAGTGTGCTTCCCCTGGCCATTTGTTGCCTGCAGATAAATCTCTGTTGGTCACAGGCTAAAAATGTTGCCAAAAAAAGGTTCTGTAACACCAAAATACCAAGTGTGACAGAGATACCACACTGAAATTAAAAACAAAACAAACACTACAAACTAACCTGTAACTTCAATACTCTACCTAATGAATTATGCAGAACCTTGGCAAATAAAACATCACATGACCAGCTATTGTTTTCATGATACAATGGGATTTAAGGAAAGCGTAATGCCACGTGGGGACGTGCTATTCACTTAGTAAACACCACTGCATGTGGGAACTACAAAATGTTGAACAGTATAGACCAGTTTGATATGCTGCTGCCTACTACAGATAGATATATCTAAAATCTATCAAAACTTAAAGGAAGTAAGAGTCTAATACTTTCAAAGCAAAAACTGGATTTAGCTATGTTGCTTTTTATTGTACCACTCAAAGTTTTAATGGTACTGAATAGCTGCAGTACTGGATTTGCACAAAGCAATCTGTTCAGCAGCATGCAGCAGATAATTGTTAGGGGTCCCACAGAGCAAGCCAGTCAGTATCCTGACAGAAACTGAGGGAGCACAGTACTTAAGCAAAAATCTGAATTTTGTTTAGAAAAAAAAAAAAAGTATATTGTTTTTTAACAACTGTTTACTTACGCATTATTTTGATTAAATAAAAAATGTTTGGAAAAGCATCCTACCTGCAGTCACACAATTTTCAGTGGCATAGTGCCGGTTTAAGTTCTTTGAACTACATTTTTTTTAAGCTTAGCAAATTGCAGTCTTGCAATGCTCAAGGGAATTTGTTAGTACATAGGTCATCTGGACTATTTTAACCTTTGGGCTACCATAGTGTGTATTTTTAAACAAACTGTCCTTGCACTCATGCAAGAGAATACCATTGTCATTGATCGACTGTTAGATAACAAACACCTCCTCCGTGATTACATACGGGTACATGACATAAGGTGTTCTTCAAGCTTTCCCACATAAAGCACGCAGACAGAGCCTGTCTACAAGAGCCGGATTTCGTACACATTCCACATACAGCAGAGCATTCACAGTATCTTAAGCTTTTTAATAAAAGCAATTTACTAGCAGAAGAACAGTCTTAGTTACAGTTACACGAGGAGTGCTCCATATTCAACAAAAGGATCCCATTCTGTGCATGCTTATAGAACATCCAAACAAATTCACAACAGGGGCTTTTCTTTCACTACAATCATTTGGCATATTCAAAGTTTTGATGAATAAGAGATATTCCACATGTACTGTGACACACACACACACAGAATTGATCTGCATATTAGTCGATCTTAATTCTTGACTGTAGAAAAGCTGACTGATGACTGAGGAAGATTTTGTTACTGAAGTGTTAGAAACATAAGAATAAAGAATAAGACTGAGTAAGATTAAGAAGACTGGCCAATTAAATAGGCATGTAGTATTTAAAAACAAAACAAAAAAACCACATTCTGTTAACCCAAATACAAGTTCTGAGGAAGTTCTGTAAGTAGCTAGAGAAAGCCTGGAGTTATTTATTTTGCCTGTAACACTTTTGATCTCAGACTTCTGAGGGGAAATTTGTACTGAACTGACCTATGCTGTGGCTGATGGTGATCTTGTTTTGATGAATATACATTTGCTTATTTTCTTCAGGAGTTTTAGAGATTTTCAGATGTTTATGGTAAGTACAGGGTGTAATAAGAGAAGCTAGGGCTTTTGCTCCTTGTTTAACTGTTACTGAAGTTTCCTCATTCATCCTCTGCTACTGAACTGCACCAAGGCTTAGCACTGCAATATTTCGATTTAAAAGAGATGGATTGATGAGTTCAGCATTTTGGAAAGTATAAAAACAGCCACTTCTCTTTTCTTTTTTTTGTAGTAAATGAGATCATAGGAAGAGATATGTCACAGATCTCAGTGTCACATGGAACAACAGTGGCCACCCAGTCTCCACGTACGTGCCCTGGATCTCTGGAGACAAGAATATCTGACGGAATCCAGTAACAGATAAGCTTACAACTCAACATCCATGAAAACTTCACGGTCTCTCTGAATACTTCTTCATCCTCTTCCTCTTTAGACTTACTGTGCTTCCAACTCTGTGGCCTTTATGAACTGGAACAGTGGATCCTTGCAAAGCCCTGTTAGTGGGTTACGTTTTTGATGTAGAGACAGAGCATTTATAGTTCCTCAGATGCTGTAAAGAGACTTCTTAAAATGGACACGTGGAATCTACACCAGATACTTAAACTGTTTTAAAGTTACAAACAAGCTTTGCTTTTTGCATTTAAATAGAATACTTTTATATTGTAAGTGCTTCAAATGTGTGGAGATGTTAGTTTGCTCTTATAATATTCACAGTACTGAATGTGGAAAAAGATTTAATACACATCTTCAGTGTGCTGCTTTCCCTTAGAGATAGTATAGTTTGTAACTGATGATTTGTTAACACCTTTTGGTCATTTTGGAAAGCCTTTAAGCTTATATTGTTTAATTTTATTATTATTATTTTTTAATATGATCTTCCAGTGGCAGATCATACCTGTCATCTGAAGCCAATGCCATGGAAGCCATTGTGTATACAAATACTGTAGTGTTTTCTTTCTTAGATTCATAGGAAGCAAAGCCAAATATAGATCTGCACTTGTTTATAAACTGAAAATGTTACTTGATAGGCTGCAAAAAGACCATTCCATCATGAAAGTGTTGGGATAGAAATGACATTCCAAAAATTTAACTTTTATAACTTTGTGGATAATCTTCCTGTTCTTTATTAGCACAGGCTCCTTCTTGAAATAGCTTTTTCTTAGAAAGTTACATTTGTAATCAAATTTGAGAAGTAGGGTTTTAGATTAAAGAACAGCAACATCAAAGCCATGTTAGATACAGGAGAAATTTTAGTATTTGCTGAGGATCCAGGTGTTCCTATTAACCCTGCAGAATATGGTTTGAAGTCACCAATTCGGTGGCATTCAAGTTTTCCATGCAATAAATGATTTGATCACATCTGTATCTTTTATGTGCTGTATGCCTGACCATGCCACTTTGAAGTCCAAAAGGAGATGACAATTACAGTTCCTTAAATGTAAACCGTTTATAAACTTCAGACTGCTAAAAAGCAATTTCCTGTGAATTAGCAATTAAGTAGTATAATTTGCCCACATTTAATTGTAAATGTGTAAAGCAGAAGCTACCAAAGAAATGCAGAAGATTCATGGCAGCAGTAAACTGTTGTGCTCAAAGGATGCATTTCCCTTGCCCACATAACCTGATACATCTGAAGCAATCTGTTTACATGGTTATTAAAAGTCTCAGGCCTCTATGATTAGAAACCTAGGAGAGGATCTGAAACTGCCTGCTTAGGTCACAAATGTTTCCCTCCCCCACAAGAAATGGTAGTTTACATAGCTTTCTGATACGGAAAATACAGGGTACAACAATCACAGCCAAATAAGATGAGAAGCATCTGAGGTTCAGCATATTTAAGATGTTAGTTTTAGTTCCTTATTTGGGTAAGCCATGAAAAGAGAATACACTCAAAAATTTTGAAATACTGAAAATGTAGTTGCACTGAAGCGTTCAGACAATTGTGGACATGTTAACAGCTAAACACACATGGAGGATGTGCCTGTGTCCTGTAGGAAAATATTCTAGGCTCTTAAAGTTACAGTAAAATGTAAGTCTTAAAGTGGACTTCATTACTGAATTGTAATACCTCTAAGAGTAAATTCGGATTCCTGATGTTGCGTTTTGGCAGATAATCACAGGGGAAGACTTTACATTTAGCCTTTTGCAGACAAACCGGTACTCCTAAATTTAAGTCAGCACCCCAGTTCTAGCATTACAGTAGTTACACAACTGCATCTTTGTAATAGCTGAATCATGTACTTTTTCAAAGTCCATACATTAAGCAGGTGAAATATAAATCTTTATCAATTGCTTCCTTTTAAGAGTGCAGCCTAAAGCTACTATCTCAACACTCCGTAGTTATTTCAAACAATGCAAGGACACTGTGTATGTGCTGGGAATCTAAGCATCCTTTTTGTGAATGTATTGTTCAATGGTGCAAATCTTTAGATTTGAAGTAAAAGATTGGCAGGGCTGTAATCTGAAAAGTGTGATATTACAACTGTCCCTCAGCGATGGTGCTTTACTCTGTCCTCTACTCATTTATTTTAAAAATCCTAGAAAAGGGTTGACATGCTCAGAAATGCATCTAGTCATGTTTTCAACATAGAAAAAAACAAAAAAACAACACTGTAAGCTATGTAATTGTCTTCAGACTGCGTGCTGGTGGCAAGGCATGTTCCAGTTTTCATCCATTTATTGGGTCTTTTGCATTAAGCATCATTTGTAGGAAAATTCTAACTTAAAAGCTTTTCATACTGTATGGGATTTATGCTCCTTTATCCTACTGGTACAGACTCTCCTTGCAAGTTCTCCAAGTAAGTAGCTGGAATTCATACTGTACCTAAAATATAGGAGCCCAAACAATCCAGAGTTGCTATGCACTAAATTTTCTGATGCCTTTAAATACCTTGATGCCTGTAGACATAGAGATGCTTTCCTATTTAAAAATGAAATGAAAAAAAAATATATATAGCTTTGGATACTAAAGCAGTTTTGTATTTGCCTTGTAAAAGCTTCAATACAAGGGTCTTAATTTTATTTTAGCTTGTGTGATAACGTAGGTAAAGACTGTTAATCTTGTATAATTTTAGTGATATAAAAAGCACACAATCTCTATTGGACTATGCAAAATTAATTAAACAGCAGAACCCGGCAACTGTTGATATTTTGTTGGCATCCACTTTCTGGCCCTTAAGTCCTTTCTTCTTCCTGAGACCTCTTCCAAAACTTGTACTGATTTAGATTGTCCTGAAGGAAAGCCTTAATGATGAGGTAGCTTTTCTATAAGGAAGGTCAGAAAAGATCAACGTTGAAAACTAAAGCTTATGGGACAATAAATTAATCCGGGAGGGAGGGAGGGAGTTTTATTTCTGAAA
Source organism: Aythya ferina (assembly GCF_964211825.1). Lineage (NCBI taxonomy): Eukaryota > Metazoa > Chordata > Aves > Anseriformes > Anatidae > Aythya > Aythya ferina. Next base: position 14,195,220 of record NC_140308.1, on the reverse strand, counting down.
TTAACATAAACTAGCAATTTCAATTTGTGTAGAGACACTTTCATGTTGTCAGTGGAACTGCCATCCTTTTTAACCAAAGAATGAAAAGAACATGACTGTTTTGTTCTGATACAAAGCTTTGAAACTCTATTTTTGATACTCAGAATGGATGTCATTCCTTGAGGTTCGGAAATCATTCAAATTGAAGTTTTATATTTAAAAATATGGGACAATAAAGATTAAGTTCTAGATGTTTACAGAGCCTTGTATTGTAATTTCATGTACATTTTGTATTTTAAACATTTTTGTAAGTTATGATTGCAGTGCTACTTGCAGAAATAAAAGGGAAGAACTTGCATTTAGGCTCTTAAATCATAGTGTTGAAATAAATAAAAAGAACGCAAATGCGTTGTCATTTATTTAAAAATGCATCTCTGACTGCAGGGTGGGAAGAAAATCCCTAGCTGTGATGCAGCGGTGACAGCTGCACTCCATCATGACCTATAACATGAGGGACATTTAATATTCCTCCTTAGAAGAGTGGTGGGTTTGAACCAACATGGTAAGCGTGTGGGGCTCAGCTTAGCCCCAGGAACAGTGAGCCCGTACATAGTGGGTGGGCAATGGGCAGCTCTGACAGTTTCATTTTGCACAATAACAGGTGATTTCCTGCTTGCAAAGGTGATTGTTTCAGTTAGGCTATTACAGGATTATTTTCAGAAATTATTCCAGAAAGTATTCAGGAACAGCATTATAAACAGTAATCTCCATCCCTGAAGGGATATTAGCACAGGTAAGTTAAGCTGTTTCAAAAACAGATTTAAAATTCCTACAGTCTGAATTATTTTTTTTAACCCAAGGTCGGCTAATCAAGTGGTATGGAGGGAAACACCCTTGGCAACAGCAGAATCAGGCCCTAAAAACTACATCCCATCTCAGTGGAACTAGTGCTACTGAAAAGATTTATTTGTCTCCCTTTCAGTTTGGCCACAGGGTCTTTTATTCATCCATGGAATCCCACTTGCATACCTAGGTGTACTGAGGCATGCAAGTGTTCCAGTTCCAATGCTGAAGCAAAGGTCTGGCCTTTGCCTAGCAATGCACACCTGCCCCAGAGTGAAACAGAGTGAGATCACCGTGATCTCCTGCTCACATTGCAGTGAGAACATAGACCAGTTTAGGATTAGCCTCTTATTTACAGCGCTTGTCCTGAGCGATTACCTTCACCGATGGTTTTTAATCTAAAAATATAACAGAAAGGGGTGGCTACAGTGCCAGGATCTGAACGCGAAGTCATTATACCTGAGTTTTACTAAATATATACATGTTTTTTCAAAGCTGCTCCACACGTTTTTTTTAGTATGATTACCCAGGATATAATTAGCGTATACCAACAATACTAGTAATAATCCATGGATTGATTGTATATGCTTTACTGCCAATTCAAGCCTTTCAGATGCAAGTAAGCTGAAGGCTGATTCACGAAGATTGATAGGGTCTGAAAGCTGATAGGCTTTGTGTTCCAGCCAAGGCATTTAAAGCTGATCATGGTTGACCCCGAGCACCCGTGCTGACACCCCCATCTGTCGTGGTGCACAGCAGAGGTAGCTGGACCTTACTCTAGGCCTCTTGAAAACATCACTTCTAACTCATAAAACACTGCTTTGTGATTTCAGGCAAGCAAAGAAGAAAATATCCTGTTAAAGTCAGTGCCTTTAGAAGAGATGAAGTGCTGGCAAAAGTCTCAGTTCTCTTAATTTCCTTTCAGTACTCCACAGCAATAGCTCTGCTATCTGCCTCAGCTTCTGGCCCTGCCCGTGCCATCTCTCCCAGCCCAATTCAAATACAAGTGTACTCTGAATCCAACACTTACCCCACTGTAATTAGTTAGGTGAGGGATGAGATCATTTCCACATATTCTCCCTTGCCCTTCCCCCCCCCCTTTGGCTTTTATTAATTGACAAAAATAATCAGGAAGTAGCCACTGCTGTAGTGATTAAAGTATTAAGATACTTGAAAAGCCCCCTAGGAGTGCATTTAGTTCAACATGGGGAAAAAAAAAAAAAGGATTTAAATTCATACATAGATTTGCATGCAGACTTCACTGGTAATTAACATTAACACTGAACCTCATTCTGCCTCTTAAGAAGAGCAAGTTTTATCAGCCCTTTACACAAAAAGCATCATTGTTTGCTGGGAGCATCTAAGAAAAAAATTACTTCATAATAACTTCTTGCTACCAGTAACATCTGCTACACATAAAGGGGTGCATGTATGTTTTTTGTAATCAACCAGCCTGTAACATACAGTCATAAATGACACAGGAGCAAGAAAAATAGGATGGCTGCTTTGTGAAGAGTTGTATGTATCATTAATTATTATAAAAACATGGATGTAGAAAAGTCAAGCTTTACACAGTCACCTTACAGCTAGGGCAGAGTTCTCTCTAATGTTTCCACAGATTTAGGGGTGAGGGGAAGTTGTTCTTCTGTTTATTTCATGTTTATTTTTTAAAATTTGTTTACTATCTTGAAATACAATTTGGAAACTCAAAACAACAGTGCTTATCTCTTCCCTACTGTCATTGTTATGTCATCTGCAGGTAACAGCTGGAAAAGTGTTTGTGGTCTCTGCTTACTCCCATTGCAAAAAGACTCTTCCCCTACAAAGAAGGGCTCTGATACCTCACTTGATATTTTCATTCATTTAAAAAAAAAAAAAAAAAAATAGACGTTTGTGCAATTGATGCATACTCATCCAGATTTTTTTCTCTCAGAAAGAAATGCATATGTTGTTACAAGAAAACTTAAATAGCTCACACCAGAAGCAGAAGTCCCTTCCAGCTGTCTATGCCTGTTAGGAAGCCATGCTAAATGCTATGCATGTGCAACTCCTGTCTTTTCAGCTCTCACTGAAGCATCTCCTGAAGATGCAATGCAACTGAAGCAAGAACACACACAGAAACAAAACAACAACCAGACCAAGCAAAATCCCATTGAAGTAGACCTTTTTTTTTTTTTTTTTTTTTGGCTGACTTAGGTTTATTTAGTCCTGACCCTTTAATACATTGCAGAAAGCATTAAACCTTCCATAAACAAACACTTTGAACATCTCTCAGAAACCTAACTGTATATATATGGCAATCATAAAACACAAACATCGAATGACCAAACTCTGGGTGGACAAATAAGCAAAGAGCATAAAAAAAATCTTAGAGTTGCCATTTGTTTTTCACAAGGCCGTGTTTTGGTGCAAGACCATCAATTACCCAGTCCAATCTTTTAAAAAGTTGTTTAGTAACAGCTGGAAAAACACATATAGATCTTTCTCAGATCTGTTATTTGAAGCCCAAGGCTTCAGCCCTTACAGATTTATTTCAAAAGCCATTCTTGCCATTGCCTTACAGAAAGATTTGTTGTGACAGAGCAGATCAAAAAGGCAAGTATATTGGTGATAACCATTTCTGCATGCAGCAGCTGCATTATCCAGGTAAAAGGGAATCAATGACAAGATACAAAGTACATCTTTTTGATTTCTTCCAGACCCAACAGCATGGAGCATGCCTGAAGATTGGACAGACTGATCTGATTCTCTAGATAATAGGGTGGGGGACATGGGGCTTTAGGGCCTCAAAAAGGTACAGGCAAGACAGTCTGAAAAATCAAGAGTGATTCTGGTCAGAGTGGTCCTTGCCCCTTGCATGAAGATGTTCAATGCCAACAGATAACTTTCTGGCCGTACTTCCTAATAAAAGTAATTGACAATGTGTATTTGTACCCTAGATGCCGTTTGCTGTGGGTTGGTGGGTGTCTGTCCCCCCCACCCCCAATGATCAGACTGGAGTTTTGTTCCATTATCAATGCAGTTCCATCCTCCCACCCATTCAAACTCCTTCCTAACCTCACCTCTTACAGAAGAAAAAAGTTACTGCCAGCTTGTGCTTTTTGATCAACGTGTCAACATTTTCAAAGAAAAGTGATAGACTACAGTCTTCTGCATCTAAAGGGGACTCGGACATTCAAGAAAATATTGTTTGGGCACACAGTGCTGGATAATCAGTGGTATCACCTGAAATAAGCAGGGGGGAACGGGAGCAATATACTTTTAGAAGTTCTTGTGTCAGTGGAATGAGAAGTGAGCGAGTGGTGACTTGGAAAGTTCCTCCACATTCTGGCTCTTGAGCAAGCAGCGAGAGTGAAGCTACCATGGCACTGGCATCAACATCACCATCTACTTCGAGGATTTAATCTGGTATTGAGCATTCTTCAGGACAAGACATGAAGGGTGAGGGTACCCTTCCTAAATTTAATATAGCTTCATACAAAACACAATTGATTCTCTCTACCAAGCTGGCAGCCATACTGCAAGAAACATACAAAATTACAGCTGTTATTCCAGTTTTCTTACATGTATCAAAAGTTTTTCCTCACTGCAATAAAGGGATCTGTTTGTAAATATTTCATGAGCTCCTCGGTGGTTTTGCCAGCCAAGTTTCTCTCACAATGTGTTGGAAAAAGACAAGACAGACTTCTAGAAGTATGCCACATTTCAAGTAGGAAATTCTGTGAGTATGATGTAAGAAGAGATTTTTCCAGTCTTTTGACATTTGAACAAGTGCCTTCAAAGCTGCTGCACAGCCTGCTCCAGAGCCCTAGTTTTCTATGATTTCATGAATTACGTTTTCATATTAAGGTCTGACATTTTAAAAATCATAATTAAGGTGCAACTATTTACAAATCTGAAACAATTTCAGTTCATGTCATTTTTGCAGATTGGCATTAATTCAACATGTACTCAGCATACTTTATGTCAGCGTCTGAGTGCTCAGGTTGCTTACCCTGTGGCATTCGCAGGGCTGTGGTCACAGTAGCTGGATGAGGAGTGCAAGTCATCAACCCAATAGGACAAATAAGGCAATTCTGAAACTGAATTAAGTGCTACTATGGGATTATTTTTTCTAAGGATATGAGGGGAAAAAGAAGTTATGCCAAGAAAGTCATCATTGCCATCTGACCTCACCAGTGACAGGAGTTATAATGGAAAAGTTGCACAAACAATGAAGGAAACAAGCAATCCAACACTGGCCAAGTACTGGGCTGAATGACATCGTGGTTTGCAGGCAGAGGGAGAGACATACATTTTGTGGCTGTCAGCAGAGTTTCACTGAGTCTAAAATGCTGATTGACTGAGACGAAACCCTGTGGCACTAATCCAGCTGCTGAAATGACACTGGGGATCAATGAGGTTTCCTTTGCTAGAAAGGAGAACACATACACCACCCCCACCCCCTAAAAAGAAAAAAAAAAAAAAGAGGGAGGGGTGGGATTTTGTTTACCGAACAGGTCTGTTTCCAATTGCAGACTTCCACTGCTACAGAAGGTTAATCTCAACTCCTGCTTTATAGCAGAGGACAGAAAAACCTCTCACAAAGGTCTCAGCAATTCTTTTTAGATAGCACATACGCTGTATAAAACAGCCCTTAGATAAGCAAGAGTTAAACATACCACTGGCCAAGCAGGGCAAGTTCTAATGTTTGTTCTTTTTCTGTGCCATTTTTGCCCTTCCTCCTGGATCCCAGTGCAGGGACCATGCCTTCCTTGCTACATGTCACTTGCACATGCATTACACTATGCTCAAGATTTTTTCCAGCAATCCATGAACCCTTAGCAGTTCCAACAACATTCAGGCTGGATGGATAAAATGGAATCCTATGAATTGTAACAAAAAATCCATTTGGTTGGAGGGACCCAGTCTAAATACAGTACAATAGCAGGTGACATTAAATATTTGAACAGTGACTAAGTCTTTCATAAACAAAGTAGTGAAAAAGGCCATTACACTTGTATCTTTCCACTCTGTAAGGTAGTTTTTAAGCAGCATTGTGTTTCTTTCATCCCAAATCCACTTGAGTAGCTGATGCAGCACAGAAGGCCGTTTTGCAGGCAGTAAAGACCTGCTGCAGATGGGCCCAAGGAAGCAGATCAGAACTGGATATTGTGCATTAAGAAAACGCTCAGGGATGATGTTAAAAAAAAAAAAAAAAAAAAAATCACACTGTTGAGATGCTTTTTGAGCTGTTCTCAAGCTCCATATTAATTTAAAATAACCAAGAAAAACTTTGGTGTTGCTGCCACTTGGATGGATACAGTCTAGTTTTCCATTGTCAGCAGCATACTGACTTAGGATTTTTTGTTTGGTTTTGCCTTTATTTCAAAAAAACACAGATGGGGATGAAGGGATGGTATAATGTTTAATCAGCTTAGAGATCTCACCTTTACACCTGCTGTTCTAATTCCCTACAAGAAAAGTCAGGGGTAAGAAAAAAGTTTATGAACAATTAGCCAACTTCTTTTTTTCTTACAAGGAATTTTCAGCAGCCCTTTTGCCTGGCAAATGAAGTGTGAGTCCTCACGAAGCACATGCCCAAGTTATACTTCACGAGCTTTCTGAAGACACAGACATTGGGCACAAAGCAAAAAATTTACAGCACACACTAATTTTAGCTTCCTGTTTGCACCCAAGAGGTATATCTAGGATCACATGCAGTGTGGATGATTTCCCTCCTGTGTATTTTGGGTCACTTTATTTGCAATATGACCCCCCACAAGATGACCATAAGCAAGCAGCAGTAGAAGATGAAATCACGTGTAGAGAGGTCACCAGGGGAAACAGCCTTGGCCTGCCTGCACTGAATCAAGCAGAAATGATCAGGAGCTTCGCAACTTCTTTAGTGCCTTCTGCCGGTAAAGCCATTGCGGCTGCTACTTCTGGTAAACCTTAACTAAGGACCAGACTGCCTTGCACCTTTTCCTGAAAAAACCCACAGTGGTAGGAAATAACCTCTCCCAGAAGATGAACTGACAGATCTCCAGCTGAAAGCAAGCAATGTCTGAATTTCTGGTGCCACTGCTAACACAGCAGTCACTCACATACACTTAGTTACAGGGCTGAGCAGGACAGAAAAAACAGTTTAGTGGAGTTTGCTTTTAAAAAGAGAAACGTTAGGAAGCTACAAATAGGAAAAGGTTGGCAACGTGCTACCGCTGAGTGGTAGCAAGTGTCTGGTCTCTCTCAAGAGGCAGTAATAAGCTGTATGACTGCAGCGTGCTGTTTTCTCTGCAGACAGACACAGAATACTGCCTCAGTGAAAGTGCTCTGCAGCAAGCAGCATTATCCATCAAAGAGAGGAGAGAATTAGATAAAAAACCTAGCAGTCTAGTAAAAGAACTGATGCTGAAGATATGGCAACATTTTACATACACGTAAAAGGGAAAGAGCCTTTATTTTAACTAACAGGATGGCCAAACTCTCTCCTACTCAAGAAGAGGGTGTGGAAGCAGGGGGACAGCCAGAGAGATTAAACTGATATAAACTCTCTAGAAGACTTGAGAGAGAATATTGGCTGTAAAAGATAAGGATACCCCACCAAAAAGGAGAAAAACAAAGGCTAAGTCCTTAAGTAGCTCTTCTCAGATGGGGAAAGAGCCAAGACGCTTAATGCACAAATTGAGAGCTTTCTCCCCTAGCGTAAATGCAACTAGACTAAACATGGGGGATGGTTTGTTACTTATTTCTACACCTATGACTTTTTAAAGAAAGCAAACTGCTTACTCTGAGCATACAATACAGTTAAACACTGTATTCACAATCTAAATCACACTTAACTCTGGCTAGATAAAGTAATCTGGATAACAGCAAGGCATCCCTTGTCCTAACATGTGGTGGATCTATGAACTGGGACTTCAGCAAGTGGCCTGGTTCCCCAGTACTTCACCCACTTACTTAACAGTAACAAAGTGCGTTCCCATTCAAGCAGCACTGCCCAGAGAAGAGTTGACAGCACAAGGGCCACAGGCACAAAAATAACTTCCAGTAACTACTGGCCACACTGGAGGCTCTGTGCTGGGAGCATATTGAACCCCATAGCTCACAGGATACAGAACATCACAGAGTTGAATAAGCTTTAGTAAAATGAACAAAGAGGTCTTAGGATTTGCTAATTTTTCAGTATCACTGTAACTTAGCTTGCTTTAAAAAACACTTTGCATTATCAGTTATTTCAAATACATGCAGAAAATGCATGTAAGTCACCAAGGAGACAACCACCACTAAGGTAGATTGCAGCAAGTGTTTAATAGTAACCACAGGAAGTCAAGAGATTAAGAAATATAATTTCTTCTAGCTGAAATACCAATGAGTCTCAGGTAGGTGCTACATAATTACCTGAGTTTGTGCAGACCACTAAGGTAAATGCGTTCTTAAGTAGCATCAAGCAATCACCATTTGAACTCCATCAAGTTATTTTCCACTGCGTCCCACTGAGATAGCATAAAATCTCTTAAGTACCAATCCCCAGTTCCAAGAACTCGATATTTGGTTGACAGTTCAGGTCATATATTTAAAGCATTTTGGAGCCTTATCAGTTATGACGAACACCTTTTACAGTCTCAGTAGTTGTCAGCATACCGCATATCGATCACAAGCTGTTTCATCATAAACCTTTCCCGTAACTCAAACTTCTAAACCACTCACCATTTTATCAAGGGTGTCCCTCCCCATCCTAGATAGATTCACCATTTAAAGTCAGTCTAAAACTAGAGGAAATTTAAGGTACTAATGAAAGGATAATCACTTCTCATGCCACGTAGTGAATTCATACCAGATTCCCCTCAGGAGATGAAGAAAAGGACCAGTGACATGCAGATCCTCCCAGTTAGGAACCCTAACCCAGGAGCCAGCATTAGACAGGTTAGGATGAGGCACTGGCCACAAGTCCCCAGCCCTCCCTGTACTCACAAGGGAAGTAAGCTGCTAAGCAGCAAATGTGTGGGGACGACTAAACTGGGGGCAGGATAGGGCTATTCAAGTACTTCTGTTATCTGCAGCATAAATCTACAATGGCAGTAATGTCTGCAGTCAGAGCTGTTTGTGTTATCTCACTCCATTCTGTTGCTGTTATTTCATGTTTACAGTCATCTTCTTCAGATCTTTTTTTTTTGTTTTGTTTTTTTTTGCTGTTACCAAAAGATACTCAGGTTCATCTAATGCCTTATTTATATCCCACCAGCAAATTCACTGAAGTAACAGATGGTGGTTGATGAACCCTAGACATTTTTAACATGTGCTTCTCGTGTTGGTTTCATTAATTTAAAACCAATCAATAATTTATATATAAACAATTAATTCAATGTTCCTGCTGCTGTCCCTGCAACAGTACAGAACCATCCAAATCACACGAAAGGACTGCCTCAAACACGGGGCCTGCTAAATAACTTCTCAGAAAGTCCTCAGTCTTGCCCTGCCAGAAGAGGTCCTACCTGAAAGGCCGCATTGCACAACTGGCTGTTTGCACAGAAAAAAGCACACAACTAGAGGAAAGACCACATGAAGGTGCATTTATGAAAGACAACATTAAATCTTTCAGAATGGATTCCTGGCATCCCAAGATATACCACAAAACAGGTCTCACAAAAAAAAGAAAAAAAATAAAGTAAGTAAGCCCAAAGGAACCTCAACAGCATCTTAGTATAGAATTTTGCATGGAGAAACCTCCCTTTTTAAGAAAGGAGACAAAAGGGGCTGGACTTGGAGGCACAACCAGGTACAACCGGTGATTAAGTGATGACTTTCAACAAGAGAAGCCATTCTGAAAGGAAAAAAAAAAATAAACTTGTCCTTCAGGAATAGGGTTTCCTGCTTTCATAGGGTTAAGAGGAAATCCTTGTTTGCTCAGTGTTGGGAACATTTAAATTATTTTCTCTAAAAAGTCTGCATAATTAAGGCTGGCCTCGGTTGGCCTTCCAGCAACTACTGTAGCCACTCTGCTGGTTTCACACAGCTGGAGCAATGTTTACAAGAGCTGAAGAGCTGAGCTCTTCTCAGAACATGGTGGGTGGGCTGGGAACAGTGGGCACAAAGCGTGCTCACACTGCACAGCAGCAAACTGTGTACTCACCAACATCAACACCCCACTCTCTGCTCAGAGCTGGTAAGAAATACTTAAAAGCCAAACCACGCACCTCAGTTTGTCAGGCATCCCTTGATACTTCCTATAAATATCTTCCCATCAGCATGTCCTCCCAGAAATGCCCATTAAATTACTCTTACTGCAGTGCAGAAAGGATTATTTATAAAGCTCCACATTAGCAATCCTTTAGTGAATGCTACAGCAAGATAAATGTAAAGGCACTTTTTGAAAGGGAGGAATGTTTTCCCATCATGAAATATTATCAAGAGAACATTATCTTCAATACTTTAATACATTTGAGTCAAAAGGCTACATGTGTGGTTTGACTATTTGGTCTGAAATGGACTGCATTTACTGTATTCATGTAGAAAACATTTTTTAAGAGTTATTTCTTTGTGCCTGTAAACGAAAGTCAGTTTATGCAGGGGGAAAAATTCAAGAAATTGAGAAAAATCACAGGTTACCGATCTTATTCAGTGTTGAGATACTGTGTGAATAAACTCTTGATGTGCATGTAAACAAAGGTAACTCTAAGCTAAATGTTAATATGATGCTTCAAACACACCAGACTGCTGAAGTGAGAACTAGATGAGCTCCTTTTACAAATGAAGCTCAGATGTGGGGAATATCAGAGGAAACCAGGGCCATGATGTCTCTCTTGCTTTGGGCTGAAAGCTGGCCCAGACTGCTTGCGCAATCCCTTCCGAGAAAGGTTCAAGAAAATCACGCAGCAGATAACCTGATATAAAACTGCTTGCTGTGCAGAGGTTACCAAGCATCCACCGCACAGAAGTGGGACGTATTCTAAAGAGGGAATATACAAAGAACAGGTCAGAGAAACACGAGACCCTTAGATCTGAAACATAGTCTAGGCTATGCCACAAGGAAGTTTTGCAAACACAATTTGAGGAGCTACTCATGAGCAAAGGTAGAACAAAAGCTTTCCCTTTGCACTGATTGTATTATATTATCCTTGGTATAAACTGCCACTTCCATTTTCTTTTCCAAACAAACAAACCCCCACCATCTTTACTCCTTTTAGCACTGAAAAGCTACACCAGTGAGAGGGAGTAGTTTGGTCTGTCATCCAAATCACTCATGTCAACTACTTGCAAACCTTACCACTGGTGAGGAAGAAGAGAGGTCAAGTTCCAGATCCTAAGATTTCATTTATATTTTGTGAAAAACACCTTGTCATAAACATATCAGACTTGAAGTGATTTAAGGGCAGCAGCCATGAAACTTTATATAATTTCTATAGGATATCAGCAGAACCCATTTAAGAGAGAAGAGGGGATAACTGGTATTCTAACTGCACCTTCCAGCAAAGCAGATTCTCATACTGGTTACCCTTCCACGTAGCACAGCTACTCACTCACAACAACAACTAAACAACATGCATCTGAAAAGCACTATTTGTTACTTATATCACAAAATTACTGAAAAGCTGATCTCCTTGGTATCAATGCTCACTAGTTGATTTGGGGCACTAAGGATGGAGTGTTTCTAATAAAAACACTGAAAAACACCCCATGGTTTATTGTGTGTAAAAAATAAAAACGAATGATAAACCACAGAGTCTTATTTTTCCTGGGTACACTGAACAATAGAGAAAAACATTCAAGTGTGTGGGGGGAGGGCAGTGGTTTTGAGCATTCAGGAAAAAATGCAAGTCCTTTTACACAAAGAGTTCATAGAGTTTGATTTTTAGTGGTATAGTCTGTTAAACTTCAGTCAAGTTTGTCCTGTGTGCTTCACACAGTTGATACCTATACCTAATATGATGCTGAATATTTCTGAAATCAGTAACAATAGGTAGGAACAAGAAGAATTTCTGAAAAGACATGCTGTGCTTGCTAAATAGAATTCAAAACTTACTTGTTAATTGTAGTAGCATTTCTAAGGAATTTCCAACTCCAATGCCAGCATTAGAAATTCAAGGGTGCTTAAGGGTGTCTTGTTTTGTGTTTTTTTTTTTTTTAAACCAACTCCGTAATTATACCTCAAGCAAAACTATGTGCTTTTAGAGTGACATCAGTACAAATATTAAATGCTCCCTCTTACTAGATAAACATTGTCTGACAGGGATGAAAGCCGAGGTGCTGGCACAAGCAAAGTGATTCCTTGGCCCTTTCTTCAGATCCCAAATCCAGTTTCCTATCCTATATCTAAAGGCTAAACCTTCTTTCATGCTCAATAACATACATGCAACCAACAAACTGTAATTGTACTCAGCAACCTATTTTATAGTCTGTTGTGACTGCAGGTCATGAGACCAGCAACACGAGCAGTATGGCCGCTGTCCTGTAACTGCCTCCCTGTCTGTCCAGCTTTCTGACATAATCAGTGCTGCTAAGGCCCGGAGCTAGCAGTTCCAGAGCTACCTGGCTCAAAGCTACATTAGTTACACCTATCACCTATCAACTGCTTTGATGAATTTGTCTCCTCACCTTCCTGCTCCACCTTCCTCTTCTGGCCTGTCCGGAATTATCCCAGTCCGGAATTATCCCAAGAACAGCCCCTTAGCAGTAATGCACTTTGCCTCCACCTCAGCCCATCCTACCCAGAGTATCGTCTAACACCACCGACTGCCTCTTCAGCATATTTCCAACCTGCTTTTCCTGTTCAAAACAGGTCAGGAAATCATACCACCTTCTCAATCCTTAGCAGAACGATATTAATCTCTATACCACCAGCCAAACTGGTCTAGTCATTGCAAACCTTCTGAAAGCCACAAGAGCCAAAACTGAACTTCCCCTGTAGCTGAAAGGTCTTGAGGTCCACTTCAGTTGCAAGCCAGCATTCTTGTTTCTCAAATTTGCTACATTTAAGAAAGAACAATTAGATCCTCTCCTGGTGCAATGAACAGAGTAGGAAAAAACCCTCTAACTTGCTTCTACTGTATTCTGAATTTCCCTTTGTTAGCAAACTGACTATGGGATTACACGAGCAGCATCTAGGCCCATAGCACTGTGATATAGCTTTCTTCTCCAAACCAGCCTCAAAACTGTCCCCATAATATGAAAATTCAGAAACCCTTATTTTCCAGGGTTTCCTTACTTTCCCAGTAAGATCAGGTTAATGCTCTAAGGAAAACATCACCATGCTGTAATCTCTCAGTTGCCAATATCTTTTAACTGAACAAAAAGAGATTAAACTTAAAGATAAGCAGAAGTTGCATTTCACTGAACACCTGGAAGCTGCCATCACTGCAAGACTTCTCCTACTTACAAGTGAGAGAAATAGACTATTATTCACAGGAGCATAAACTGGCATAATTCTACCTTTTTACTGCTTGTTCAGGACATGTCTGCTTACATCCTGCAGGTCATCATTTAACCTCCTCTCCAGACTGCATCACCAGTACAATGTACTTGACTTGGTGAGTCATTTTAAAAGGATTTAAGAGGTAAATAACACACATAATTAATAAGATTGATAATAAGATTTAAGATGTAAATACCATGCATAGAACATGCAGCATTGTAAGTGATCATGCAACTTTATCCTCATCAAGCATAGATTATTCCACTCTAAGTAAAAACTGAGCAAAATCGTCAAGGCCATTTTAATGCTTTTGCTAGAATTAATATTAGATGTAATGTGTGGATTTTCACAGTAAAATTTTGATTGCTGAAGGACTGCATTGCATCAAACAGAAGAGCGACACACTTAATCCAACAGGAATAAGGCCCATGCTCTCAGAGCACATTTAAAGATCTCCGTGGGTTAAGCTGTAGCAACAATTGGTACACTTGAGCTGAGGCTGAGTCTGTCCTGCCCTGCCAAGAGACAGGAAGCACCTTCTGCAGCCTGCCTCTTGCTTCTGTTCAGTTACACCACACCTTTACTTTCCTCCCCACAGCTGGTCTTTGTGTTTATCTGCCCTCCACACTGAAGGCAGTGCACATCTGGGCCTAGGAAGACACATCCCTAACAGTGACATAGTACAAAAACTTTAGGAACAGCTCTTCCTCTTCCTGACACACATGCTAGTGCTAGATTTCAGTGCATCAAAGTCAAATTTTAATGCTACTCCGTGACATGGAAATAGTTTTCCTTCATTTTACCCTTGGATACTTTTAAATGTTTTTCATTTAAAAGCATCCAGACTAAAGGTTCTGAAGCTTTCTGCACATAAAGACATAGTCCAAAAGCTACAGTTGCAAGTATCCTAAATTACTTTAAAAGGGAATATACACTTATAAGTGACTCATGGCAACAGCAAATTGGCTTCACTCACTCCCAGCAAGCAGAAAATTAAGTATTGATAACAGATGATCATTAAAGCAAACAAACATACAGCAACAAAACTTTCAAAAGTTACACCACTTTAACAGTTGAGGCAGAAGGCAGGGACAAATAGAAGAAATTGATATAAACTGGAGTAACTGCACATTAAGCAGGTCTATTATAAAAGATGCTCTCCCAAAATAAAAACAATGCAACATGTTGTTGTTGCCATTCCTTCTTACTGCAAAATTATCATAAAAAAAAAATATATATATATATATATATATATATATATTGTAAAAGCAGTAAAATGCCCTGCTGAACATCCCCAGGCTTTGGACACAAGGTGAGTTGCATTCTCCTAAGTCTAAATTTGTGTTATAGTGGTATAGACTCAACCCAGCTAAGTTGTCTCTAAATTCTGTTACTAACAATTCCTTTGTATTTTCTGCTGACTCAACATTCTTAGTTCACAATCAGAAATTTGAGTAAAGTACATACTAATTATATTTACAGAGGGGCTTGGGGAAGGTGACACAGAACTGGACACCTCAACACTTTAAAACTAGAATTTCTAAATGACAAAGATTATGGCTTTCTATGCTTTCACTTAAAAACACACCTGGCAAATGAGTTTACTGTAGTTTTCTTAAAAATTAAACACAAGGAGTGGGAAGTTTATAAAGAACCAAGAGCTAATGTTTTCTTTCTAGTTCTATTGCTATATTCACAACTGAAAAGCGTTTAAAATACCGCATTTATTCTGAAGCTCTGCAGGAAACAATCTTTCCATCATGACAAGGATATTCCTAAATACATGGAGTGTTTCAAAACAACAAAAAAGAGTCTATAAAGACAGCTCAGGTGTTAAAAGGTTAAGGGATGTGGGAAAGGGTGTTTGCCTTTTTTATTTTTATTTTTTATTTTTAGCAGAACTATTGTTATACAACTGCCCTTTCTCCCCCCCTTCCCCATGATTCCTGTTTTCACAAAATTCTCTCTTGAACAAGTGAGGCAGTCCCAAAGTGCTGGAGCAAGGATATCCAACACTAAAACCCCTTCTGATGTTTATGAACCCTATTTCTACACTATGTACACACTGCACTGAGTGATTACTGTGCACAAAGTCGTCTACAAAGACAATTTCTGAAGACTGTCAGTTCATGGTGCTCAACCAAAGGAAACAACTGGAGATGTATTTGCACATTTCAAAGCAGCTCTAACAAATACCAATAAACAAACCATTGTAGGCAGAAAGCATTTAAATTTGAAGATCATGGATAAAATAATAATAATTTTAAAAGTTAACTGCTTTTTTTTTTTTTTTTTTGAGAGGTTTTAAGACACTAAATTATTTAACAATATTTGCACGCCTCTTCTACTGCAGTTGCTAACATCGAAGCTCTCAGTCCCGAAGTATTTGTATTTCGTTTGCTATTTGCAACGCCTGGTCGAAAGGGGACATCTACTGGTAGCAAGGATTAGTGCAGGCATGAAACACCAAACTGCCAGTTTAATAAAATTACAGTACCAACCTAGAATCCACTGACGCACTTGAGAAATCTAGAAGCTTCTGCTACTATCACTTACGTAAAGGCCTTTAAAAACTGTCAAAGACACAGACAACATTAAAGACAAATTATAACTACAATTTAGTAGTGTTTGTAGAAAAGACGGCATTTTAGTTAAACTGTATTTTTTATGATTAGCAGAAACAAATAGCTTTTTTTTTTTTTGACTCATATAGATAAAATGAAATATGATCGCAATAATATACACCAATGTAAGAAACAGCAATTGACTGGGTTATTCAAAACAAGCCTAGATGAACCTGTCATCATTTTTACCTGAATAGTTACATTGTCCACCTGGATATCCATCCAAATAATACAGTGGTCATCACATAATTCTATAGGAAGAAGAAAATTATGCTCCTGTTTCATTTTAGTTTTGCTTTTTTTCTTTCTTTTTTTAATATGGTTTAGTGGGGACTGTTAGCGTTAGGTCATAGGTTGGACTTGATGATCTTGAGGTCTCTTCCAACCTAGAAATTCTGTGATTCTGTGAATATATGTATCTATATGACAAGTAAATCTAAATAGCTAAAGTTTTAGATTGGCCTCAGACAAACCTTGGCACACATGAGGAGAGATTTTTGCTTTATACTATTTCAAGCCAACTTTAGATGCAACCATTTTTTACATGACACTAAGCGTGAGCCTCAAAACCTATCAGCATGGACTTGGGCAAATATATGTCTATACAAAACAGAATTCAACTAGTTAAACCATAACACTTGAAACTTATTTCAATGGACCAAGGAGATACAGATGGACCAAAGAAGATACAAATACTATTTCAAAAGTCAAGAAGGTTTTTTTCTTAAAAATATATAAATAAAATTCAGGAATTGATAATCACTGGCAAAAGTTTGTTGAAAATATTTTACTTCACATAAACAAGCAAAACTTATCAACCTGTCTAGGGTGAGAGTTAGCTCTGCTGATGAAGCAATTCTAACACTAAACACCTGATCCAGAAACACAGCTGTAACCATTAGAACAGGGAACAAGATGCTTTTGCAAGCTTTTAAGTCTCATCTCACCCCAATCTCAAGTAACAAAAATAAACTACCTTATTTTAGAACTGGGGAGAAACACATGAGATAAACAACACAGAAATAATTCCTAGGTAAAATTATCAATGTCAAGAGAACAGGAAGAGGAATGCACCAGTTAAGGGATCACCTCAAAGCCAGCACCATCAGAAGCATTAAATCAAGAAACAAATAAATACAAACAATGTGAATTCCGTACTTCAATCATATAATAATTTTTGAGAAACACTTCTTGTGGCTGAACACAGAGGGTAAGGACTCTTTCTCAAAGAAGTTCTTTCCCAAGCTTCTCATCTTTCTCTTTGGTGAAACAATTTACATTTAACATTTTCTGTACTTATTTTTCTTATTACAATAGTAATCCACTTCAGAAGTCCTCCAAAACAGAGCAGGTCTAAAAATTCAATTGCAAGAAATAAACACACGCATCAAATAGAAGAAAACAGATTTAGGCCTTACCCTAAGTTCCCGGCCTTCTCCAGCGATGTAGGCCCCCATTTGAAGGCATGATGAAGGTGCTTGGGGATCAAGTCTGAGAAGATTAATACCTTTTTCATACAGTCCTGACACTACTTCTGGTGCATGTTGCTTCCAGAAGCACAGCCAAACTGTGAGCTCACCTCAGCTTCTAGCAGTTACCTGCTGTACTTGAGGTCTCCAGCACCCAAATTACACGACCCCTCCCTCCCCTTCCACAGGTGAGGCACATAAACCCTCAGGGACAGCCTGCTGGGTGGCATCCACCAGGCCAGGAAGGGAGGCCTTAGTCACACGGGGTTTTATTCCTAAACGTGTCACAAGAACACTTCAAATGACAGAGGCAAACATTCAGTCTTGTTGGGCATACGGCAGGAGGGGGCAGACGACGACCACCAGACGGGGACACAACTGATGGAGGCTGACATGGCTGAGGAAGGCTCCCCGCACTCTCCCACCACTCCTCTGCCTCCCCCAGCCCTACAGTCAACCCCTCCGGAAAAAAAAAATCATTCTTCATTAATTTCATTTCGGTGGCCGCCGAGAAGGAGCCGGGCACAGTGGGGCGCCACAAGGGCCTGAGGGGACCAACGATCCCAGGGCCCGCCCTGAGGGGACGGCAGCGGGAGCACGGCTGGGGCAGCCCCCAGCAAGGCCCCGAGCACAGCAGTGCTGGCCCTGAGGGGTGAAGGAGCCTGAGGCCACTGGGGGGAACCAAAGTTTGTTAGCATCTTTATATTAAACGCTGGATAAAGATACGTTTTACTCAAATGCACCATTGTTAATTCCTTTGTTGCTTTCTGCTACACGACCAACAAGGCTCAGAATAACTGCAGAGTGGGGCTGGTGTCAGGCCCCTCATGAGGGTGGCTGTGCTGGCAGTGCCCCAGCATTCAGTGTAGCTTATAAAAGTGAAAAATGTATAGAATATTTTCCTAAATTTATACGACTCTAAGCCCCCATGTTATGTTTTATGCATACACACAGCCACAAAGCATGAAACAGCTGAGTTCAATTTTGGTAACCTGTTTCCAGCATCTCCTTCTAACCAGGGATTAGAACAACTGCATTAACTAAGCCTCCTGTTTTTCTTATTTTTAATAATTTTTATTTTAAAAAAGCTCAATACAGCCTTTAGGGCTGTAACCTCTGTTCAGGTAAGCACAGGACTGCAGACTTCCAAATCTTGCAGCCTGCCAAGGAAGGAAGAAAGCATGTATAAACAACAGTAGAAGAAGCTATAAAAAAATTAAAAAAAATAAAAATAAATAAGTGACATTTTTAAGTAGATTAAGCATCGTTTTAGCTAACAGACAAGCACAAGTCCTAGACAGGCTGGCTGGTATAAGAAAAATAAGACTTTTCAACTCAACACAAAGCCACAAGCAAGCTATCATCAACTGGATGGTGGCAGAACATAACAGTGTAAAAAATGGCCTGGTAGGTCCCTCTGTATTGCTCAAAATAGGGATTCCCAAAATTTTTAGGAGGGAGAACTGAGAACTATTCTCCACAAAGGCACAAAGACTGCACCATTATAATTAACATTCTCCTGTCTAGTGTGCAGGATACTTTAACAGTAATATTTTTGTAGACTTAAGACAAATCTTGGAAACAGATTAATGCATTCCCACTTTAAAATACCAAAGTAAAATATCTTCATAGTCCCAGCCAACTGCAGTAACACTTCAAGCAGGAGATTTTAGTGATGAAGTGGCATCTGACATGGGATGGTTCTTACCAGAAACAAACCCAATTATATTAGTCAGATATCCCCATTCATTTTTGCTACAGAAAGGTTATCTGGCTCTGCCATGACAGAAATGTAGCATTTTGGGTTCTGCAGAGAAGAGAGAATGACCCATTTAGTCAATGAAATTTTGAAGTGAACACAATTTCAAGTTCAATACTCATTTTTCTCTGGCACCAGAATGAGAGCGCTAAGCATATAACAGTTGCATTGCACTGCCTGAGAAGTGGTCCACTGCAAGGGAAATATTTATCATGTACATTTCAGGCTTGCCAGAACATACAAAAAAAGAAAAACCATACCATCTCACAAGACATATGTGCCCATCTAAGTCTATGGGGAAGAAAAAAATAGGCAAAACTTACTTAGCAGAAAGTGATTGCCCATGAAATTGCATTAAAACAAAGTATAAGTTGCTCTCAAAAACCAATACACATCGTAAGCATCTCTTTTATTTGTTGTAATATAAAGAAGCATACATCATTCAGTTCTTTTAAGTACAACTCAAATTGTACACTAACAAAAAAGATCAATCCAGACATCCATGAACATGTCACAACAGGATTCATTACATTTTGCTCTGCTGGTATTGCACTTGGAATAGTTTTGAAGTAAGGCACAGTAAAAACAAAGTCATTTAGTGCTTCTACAGCAGATGTCTTTTTTTTAAACACATGCTACATGACGTAAAAGTACTTCTAGCTTATGTATATACACACGGAAAAAGAAAGAAGCATGCACTAGAGGATTTAGATTTCAACATATCTTGTTGTTTCATAATATACAAATAAAGTAGTTTAAAGATGTAAACAAATTGCATGCACATAAACTAGAGCAAAATCTTTAATACAGTATCTGAAAGCTATTATGCTTAAATAAAAAAATATAACTTATTAGTACTCCGGTTTATGTGCCATTTTTGTCCTGTAGAGATTAAAAATTTGGGTTGGGGTCAGGGAGTTATGGTTGGGAAGAGAACATTTTGCTGGTTTTGCCTTTGTTTTTATTTTTTTGCTGTACACATTGGCAGCAGTACACTGGTAGGAAAGACAAATATGGCTTTTGCAAAACATATAATGAAAACATGAGAAATCACAATTGCATTTGGGGTCCAGTATCCTGGTATTTTCCAGTCCAGAACAACAACAACAAAAAACAATTGGATCTATGCTTTGAATTGGGAATGCTACACATTCCAAAAGCCCTCTCTAAAGACTTTTAAACTCTACAAAAACCAGACACTTTGCCAAGTGTAAACTCCTAAAAAATAAACAAAGAAGAATCTGAATGACTTGAGCTTCGCTTTCCACTTCAAATGCTACTAAACAGGCAATAGGTTTCTCCCATGGCTGTGATAGCTGAAGTGCTATTAGATTGTCTTCAGAATTAACTAGATGCCAAGAGGGGGGTTGCCTATTTTCAAACAAGTACATTAGAGATTAAGTAAATTAACTGCATAATTTTTCTTTTCACTTTATCTTTGGCATACAATACGCCATTTTTCTAATTAAATACAGGACATGTACCACTCTACATTCCAACATATCATGCTGAAAAGGCACATTTGCTGCTGCGTGGGTGGCAAGGGAAGACTCCTTATTTTGTAAAGGGCACGGTGTTCAGTGCGACATTCTTTCCCATCCCTCAGAGAGTGTTTGGTTAGACCAGGTACAGTTCTACACAGTGGCCTCCCAGAAGCTGTCCGTTTTTCTCAGCCACTGCTTTCTTAGCTAGATCCAGGCTTGGAAAAGTCACCAGTGCCTCTCCGCTGGGCTGGCCACTAAAGTTGTAAAGCACGAGGATGGAATCTGTGTGGAGCTGCAAGGGTACAAGAAGACAAAAGGAAATAAACTATTAAGGCCGAAGATGACACCTAGAAATGCAGTTTTTAAATGCTGTGCACCAGGTTCACTCCGCTCCTGTGTTTGTGGAAAGAGATTCTGTATGCAAGAACAGTAAAGAAGATGGACCAAAGATCAACAGAATCAGCAGCTCTTATTCTGCTGGAACAAAATGATGTAGACAATTCCATGCAGAGATTTTGCTAGACAAGTAACTGAGTTTAGAGGTTGACCAGAAAGAACTTAGTTGTTAATAAAGGGTAAATTGAGCAAGAAAGACCAGGCATTCAGTGAATAATTCTTGTACTATGGGGACTACCAGCAAGTGACAAAGGCTATGAACGCATGCAGATACTCGCATGCAAAGTTTAAAAAAAAAAAATAAAAAAAATGGATAGAGATGTATTAGAGTTTTGTGTTGGGAGGATTAGCTGAACTTAAAACACAGATATAAAGAGCAAGAAAGATTGCTCAGTGAAAGTCTAAGCACTACACCAGGTCTTACTGAATCAAAGAAATGTTTATTATAATTTCAAGGATGATAAGAAAGACAAGATAGAAAATTAGATTATTTAGTCATTGGAATTGTGGAGTGCATTTGCCCTCCTAAATTCTTAAAAGACAGTTTCAAAATACTGAGTTTAAAGCAGATGTGTCTGTATTCCCTATGGTACCCCAGCCATTTCTTACAACACACTGGAAGTCCTTCCAGGCTAAGTTTAGAAGTGCCATTTGTACATTGGATAGAAATGAATCTGCGTGTAATTTCAAAATCAAAAGGTTGGAGGATCAAAAAAGCTCAGCATACAAGATTAGTACCAGACAAAACAAAATCTGTGCTGGAAAACCAACCATTTTATGAGTAGCAGCCTGATTCAAGTTAAGTTCATGTGACATATGTCCTCATGAGTTTATGAAGATCTAATATATTTAAGATTTTTAAAATAGAATTTGTGCATGCCTAGTATACCACAATACTAGACTTCTCAGTTATTATCAGTAGTAGTTTCTGATCAGCTTTGCATTCAAACATACAAAAATAAAGCAATACTTGCCAGAGCTTCACCCACCCAAACACTTAGCATGCAGTAGAGGTATTCTTAAGATATAAGCATCAGTACACTTCAGAAACTAAAAGAATGTATAGACATTTAGCACTGGCTTCACACAGAATTAAAGTTAATCAAGAAATAGCATGCAGAAAGAAATTCATAGACAAATAAATACATCATGTCTGAAGCCCAGTTCAGGTTTAGAAATAAATTTAGTTTATTTCAGAAAAACGCTGTGCTCAAAGAGAAAGTTGTACACAGTTCGGTTTGGGCCACAATCTGAGCAAAAAGACAGCCTGCTCTAAAATAGCTCTTTAATATTAATCTTTATAATATCAGTCATGAGTTAAGTTCAATATTGAAGTTCAAAGTTAAAAACACATACGAAGCAGAGTCAGCCTGTTGAGCACATACAACCGCTTTAAAAAGTAGTTTAAAAAGCAGCATTAGTATAACACTAGCGCCAGGACCCAAAAATTAATTTTATTTTAGTAAATTAGAGTTGTATAGAAAGTTAACAGAGAAGACCACATATTCCAGAAGCAACATAGGCATTAAACAAAAAAAAAAACTTCATGTTCTTTAATACCTACGTAACAGCTTTACATTCTGATTTACATTGAGAGAAACATGATTTCTTTATGTACCTATATTAAAAAAATAGATTCAAATCTGTACAAATACTTTTTTTTTCCCTGAATGGTTTGCTAGTAGAAGAGTGGTATCTATAACGCTACTTTGGACTGCACAGAATTGAGCTACTCCATGAATTACTTTCTAGCCAAAGCCTGTTTCCAACTAATACATCGTAGAACCCTGTAGCTGAACTGGATTTCCAGATAATCTGAGTAAAACAAGAGAGACAAACAGATTGTCCAATGCCACATAAATGCAAAAATGCTCAGAATATTGCCAGGTATTATTCTGTGCATCACCAGGCCATGCAGCCTCTACTCTGTATTCTCCTTAGTAGATCTAATAGTGGCATGAGAACCCAACTAATTTGAAAACAACTGAGTGGATGGTGATTTTGTGCAAGTTGTCTATGCTATCTATGAAGATACTGCTGTTAACATGTATTATTTAGTTATCTTTTTATTTTTTTATTTTTTGAAAAAAGTTTCAGTACAAAAAAATGGTAAAAAACACAGTAATTAATCAGTAGCATTTTGAATGGAATACAATAGTATCTGGAAGTGATGAACTCCGCCTAGGTCACAATGATATGCCTTTAAGAAGTATATGGTAGTGCTATCAGCTATTTTAGTTTGTTGTATTAGAAAGCCACTATACTAAAGAAGCCTCTCCTAAAAAAGAAAGTATGTAGTTCACTTTTTATTAGTGAGATCAAGAAACAGAAAAAAATAACCTCTACACAGCTATACAGTATAGAAAAGAAAGCCAGAAGTCTGTTGTTTGTTTTGTGCACACATTCTGTAGCTGTAGCAAGAAAAACGCATCTTCCACTGACATGTTAAAAGTAAAATACTGAACTGAAAGCTTCACATGAAAATAAGCACTAATCAGCTCTTCTGGAAGTCTAGCACACCATCTGAGCAAAACCAGACAATCACACTACCTCCACCACTACTATCCCAACAACTACAGATCACAATTGACCTATTTGCTTAGGTTAGTTGATTTTTTAATAGGACAAAAGCAGAAAGATTAAAGCAAGGATCCCAATGCAAGCTAAGAAGGGGAAAAAAAAAAAAACAAACAAAAAAAAAAAAAAAAAAAAAAAACACCAAGAAAGCTCTGCATCAACAAGCCCTTCTTTCCCTTCCCATTCACCACTGGAGATCCAGTTTCTGCCAGTTGCATCTTACCTTCTTCGGAAGTTACAAAGAGTTACAAACAGACCCACTCTTTCGGTGCTTGTAACACACTCCTTGCTTGATCGCTCAGCTGAATAAGGCCATTGTAGTCATCGGGTGCATACTACAGTACAAGTGTGATATATGATAAATCAACAAGAGAAGGAACAGTTCTGGTACAGCAAGCCACACAGACCATCATTTGCAACCAAAATTAAGAGCATCAGCTACAACAACTGGCAGGAGACAGTGAGTTTGACAGACACCATTTTTAAGCAAGATGAATAAAATACATCAACTGAATTGGTTGTAGGAATAGATTTACAGTAAAAGCCCATGGGGAATATTCTGAACTGTGTATTTGAGCAGCTCCTATTTAAGGAGGGAAACAGTTTAGACCATGAAGTATTCCTTTTTTTTTTTTTTTTTTTTTTTGTTATACTTATGACTCTTTAGTATCAGCTAACAAAACTCTTAAGTTTGCATGATCTTGCTTCCAGTAATGACTCATTGGGACAGCTGACCATCTTCCAGCATGCACACTGAAGCGGGGGATTAGAAGAAGTGTACAGATCTCATTCAGATTTTTTTTTTTTTTTTGCAGTCATGGAAATAAACTGCATCTTCTCTAGCATAGAGTGATATGCATTTCAGCTGCATACAATACTTGCACTGTAACTATACTGGTAGAGTCTATAAAGAAAAACAATGTCCCAGCATGAATGCACTTGAAATATTTTTTAAAAGCATTTATACTAATATAGCTTATTTCCATACTGAATAGAAAAAGGAATAAACTATACAGTATAACTGCATCATGACAGGTTTGTGGGAGAATATTTCAAATAAAAACAGTGACTGTACAGTACAGTTGCACCAATGAAACAAGACAAAACCCTCCTCACTTGTGGGTTAGATCTAACAAAAATTTGAGACCCTGCATCTGAACAGTAATCATGTATACTATTGGAGGGCCTATTACAAATATGAAATCTATAGTCAGAAAATAGATCGTGAGGAATACAAAACACTGTTTTTTATCTATATCTTATCGCTCCAAAATGACATATTCCAGAAAGGGACTGAGCATATTCACACATGCTACAAACACATGCTACTGCAACAGTTCCTGTAATCCAGAAGACAAAAAGTCTAGTATGACTCAAGCTCTAGAATATCCTTTCAGTTCTCCCATCTCCCTAAAATGGCTGTTTTGCATTAACATTTTAGAGGATTGTACATTGTATGCTTCTGGCATACAATGTACACATACTATGCTGCCTTCTTTGATATTCCTATAGTACAAAGAAGTCTCCTGCCAGCTTGGGGAAAAATTATATCATATTTGGGTGTACAGGACACATTGTATCCATCCAAAGTGAAGTTGAAAAGGAGATAAAAAAAGAAAAACCACAACAAAACCACCATCACAGTACACACCTTCCACAGAGAGCAACCAAGAGCCCAGAGAACATTAAAGAAAAGAACCTCCCAGAATTTTTACTACTGGATTCTAGCCACCTTCACATCTAGACCCATGCCATTAAGTAAAAGACAAATATAAGAAGTATTTTCTAGATAACCTCTGCCAGGGCAACCAGACCGTGCAAATATTAGATTTATCAGTTCCCAGACCTGCCCTTGAAACAAGTCTACAAAATGTAAGTTTACTCTTTGGAAGGAATGTCTCAAGATAGTACATACTTTAGATTATCAACAGATGTACAGTATGTAAAGGTCTATAGTCTCTAGT
Source organism: Aythya ferina (assembly GCF_964211825.1). NCBI lineage: Eukaryota > Metazoa > Chordata > Aves > Anseriformes > Anatidae > Aythya > Aythya ferina. Next base: position 14,169,734 of record NC_140308.1, on the reverse strand, counting down.
AAGGGAGAGTGTTCAAACACATAAGCAATGAGGAAAACATGAAAGTGGGAAAATTACCCTGCACAGAAATGTCAAAGTTGTCGGACCTTAGGCCTAGGCCTAAAAAAGAAACAGAAAAAGGAATAATAATAATAAAAACTAGAAGTCAGTTCCAATCACAAGAAAAAAAAAAGTAAGAGACAAAATGTAATTAAAACAGAAGTTGCAGGATAGTAAAGTCTTCAGACTTACGGATTACAAAGAGTAGTACTGTAGACCAAGATAGGAAATAAAAGTGGGGGAATTCTTATTCCTTGTGAATGAAATAGGAACTACCCTGCCTTGCCTGAGGAAATACACCAACATGAATACTTCCAGTTCTGTCTGCTTTTTATAAATCCATAGAAACAAAACAAAATCAAATGACCCAGGATAAACAGTATAAAGTCAAGGGTGATTCTACAATCCCATTGCTCAGAACGGAGATACTGTTCTGGTGGTGGGCTCAATTCTGTTTCCATTTAGATATGAAAAACGCCACCTAGTGATTTAACCCCCTATATGACCAGTTACAAGTTCACCGAGCTAGATTCTGGCTGTTTCTGGTATAAATGTTGCTGAGACCTGAGACAACACACAGCTTCATACTGTACTTCAAAGTTCCACCCTTAACAGACGAGTAACTGGTAAGAAGTTACCATCCACTGCAATAGTTCCCCCTTTAATTTAAATTCAAATAAAATTAAAAGCAGACCTCCCTGTTCCTACCTCCACTACCCTCATCATCACCTTATTCCCATCTTCGTTGCTTCTCTGAGCTGAAACACAGCCTCTTTCCTCAGACCTGCTGATTTCTCACCTCCCCTCCTGAGTTCACAGCTCTTGGAGGGCTGGACTAGATGATCCAAAGAGGTCCTTTTGAGCCTGAAAGATTCTGTGATTCAGAAGCTCTTACTCATACATCTGTTTATTGTCTTTGTCAGTGACAAGGACAGCGGGACTGAGTGCACCCTCAGCAAGTTTGTCAGTGACACCGAGCTGTGTGGTGCCATCGACACAGCAGAGGGAAGGGTTCCCATCCTGACCTCAGAGTTGTGCCTGTGTGAAACCTCATGAAGCTCAACAAGGCCAAGTCCTGCACCCGGGTTAGGGCAGTCCCAAGCATAAATACAGGGTGGGCAGAGAATGGATTGAGAGCAGCCCTGAGGAGAAGCACCTGGGGGTGTTGGTTGATGAGAAGCTCAACATGAGCCAGCAAAGTGTGCTTGCAGCCCAGAAAGCCACCCGTACTCTGGGCTATACCAACAGCAGTGTGGCCAGCAGGGTGAGGGAGGGGATTGTCCCCCTCTGCTCTGCTCTTGTGAGTCCTCACCGGGAGCCCTGCTATCAGCTCTGGGGCCCCCAGCACCAGGACAGGGACCTATTAGAATGAATCCAGAGGAAGCCACAGAGATGATCAAAGGGCCGGGGCACCCCTCCTACAAGGACAGATTGAGGGAGTTAGGGTTGTTCAGCCTGGAGAAGAGTATGCCCTGGGGAGACCTTACAGAAGCCTGTACCTAAAGGGGACCTACAGGAAAGCTGGGGAGGGACTGTCAGTGAGCGCAGTGACAGGACTAGAGGAAATGGCTTGAAACTAGAAGAGGGTAGATTTAGATCAGATATTAGAAAAATTCTTTAAGGGTGGTGAGGCACTGGCTGCCCAGAGAAGCTGTGGATGCCCCATCCCTGGAGGTGTTCAGGGCCAGGCTGGATGGGGCTTTGGGCAGCCTGGGCTGGTGGGAGGTGTCCCTGCCCATGGCAGGGGGTTGGAACTGGATGGGCTTTAAGGTCCCTTCCAACCCAAACTGTTCTGTGATTCTATGTCAAATGCAGTGTTAAATCTAGTAGTCTACTGGAATGATACAGTAGCAAAACTAAGTTTTTAAGCCATTACTTTTATCTATGAAATACATGTCTACCAAAGTTTTCTTCATCATACCCTATTAAACTGGATATTCTCAAATGTTCACAGAAGATGAACAGGAGTGACCTATTTCCTAGAATTACTTAAGGAGAACGCAGAAACAAATTGAGACAAATTGAAGAAAATTTTCTTTCCTTCCCCCCCCCTTTTTTTTTTTTTTTTTTTTGCTTAGTCTAGTAAGGAAGAATACGCAGAATACCACTGTTAAATAAAATGCTCCATTACAAAAGTCAACTTCAGATGCTAAGGACATCAACACTGAGTTACCAGAATGTGCCCTGGTGCTATACTGACCCCTTTCAGTGATTTTTAGAGATGTGAGCCAAGATAAAGAAAGATGAAAGCTACATATGGAAGCCAGGTGTGGGAAACTAACCTAGGAGAAAGAAACAGAACAGAACCTTTGTAAGCAGTTACCAAATAAGGTCCTGGGGTCAATAATTAATTCTACAGCAAGATGCCAGAAGGAATATGCATACATAACGACCAAAAAAAATGCAGCAGACTAGGAGAGATGCTGCTGAATAGCAAAGACTGTTTCCCCATTTCCTACATTTTTCCCTTGTCAGCTCCCCTGTGGCAGTAGTGACTTTCATAGCTTAAGACATACAGTGACAAGACCATTATTGACAGACATACAGTGTCACAGCTAAAGCAAAATAATCTTTCCTGAAGGACATGGCGCTTCTTCATAGAGCCAGTGATTTACTTTACAAATGTAAAATATTAAAGTCTTCACTTGGAGGGTGGTAAGGCACTAGAACAAGTTGCCCAGAGAAGTTGTAAATGCCCTAATCCTGGAGGTGTTCAAGACCAGGTTGGATAGGGTCCTGGGCAACCTGATCTAGTGGGCGGCATCCCTTGCCATGGCAGGAGGGTTGGAAACAGATGATCCTTAAGGTCCCTTCCAACCCAAGCCATTCTCTGATTCTTTATCTACCCTTCTAGGTATTAACATTTGAAATGGCAGAGAGTTTTCAACTCATGTATATTAAATACCACCATTATTTTAATATTAAATAGTATATATTACAACAGACTAAAATTATACTAAATGACAGATGTATATTAAAAAACACTAACTCCTCTTTTCCTAGAGATGACCAACCAATACTTCCAGTATGGTAGCACCTCCCAGAAAGACTATCTGCTATACTTTCTGTAGTGCAAAGCTTTTTCAGATAAGAACCAAGGATACATTGGCTAACAAATAAGTAGAATACTACACTTTCTCCTTGCATACACTTTTTTAGTCCAGCCATTTTTCCAAGGCTTTGGAAAAAAATCTAGAAAAAATAAAATAAATCTAGATACAGTAAGTCTGGAACATAAAGAATCCAATCTGATGGCTAGGTGTTTGCAACCTTTGGCAAAAGAGTTGGCAGAAATAGCAAGAAATACCAGGCAGAAGGTATAACTGTTAATTTGCTAGTCCCATTCTCACAGATGCCTTCTCCATACAGACAGTATTTCCAGATGGAAGACTTTTAGGAACAAAGTAAAACAAGTAACACTCTATATTCCAGCTGCATGGGAGTAAACATAACACATCTGTGTTGTCAGCTGACTTAAAGAATTCCCACTTACTAGTATTTTATCACATCCTCTTTCTTTTCCCTTCCCTAGGCAGAAGGTTCTACACTAAGAATTGGTACACAGACAATGGGGTATCCCTCTCAGACTGTGAAGTGTCAGATTTCAAAAGGAACCCACTGGAAAGAGAACACCTCTTTGTTCAAGCATGCGTTTCATAGGGGGAGAAAAAAAAAATAATCCTTAAACAAGTCCATACCAATGAAGCCTGCTATTCTAATACAAGGGAGAAAGGTTAATGCTCTTGGAACTTAGCGATCTATCCGTTCCCCTACACCTCCTTATTCTTGTTTTAAGCACAGCTCCCCACCCCAGCAAGCCTTGAATTTGGGGTCTCCAAAGACTTGGAGGATTAATATACTGCAAATATTTTATTTTTTTTTAGCCGAAGATAAAAGGCACTTAGGTCTACTACAGGTTTAAATATTGATTTTAAGCGTGTTCTACACAAAAATACTTTCACAAAGGAGTCCTTACGTTTCCAGCCTAGCCTTTTCTTCAGCAAATTCAGAAGGCTTTAAATAATGTCCATATGGTGATCAGCTTTGTTCTGACACATGACTTCATATAAAACCATCACCCAACACTTAGTTCCTTCCTTAGGTGCTTGATTTCTCTCGCTGCACTTACTGATATGCAGAGTGATGGCCAAAACCAACACTGATGAGTCCTTTGCATCTTATTGCTATTCTGCCCCACATTTTCCTCAAGCTTTTCCCAATAGGGTCTGAAAGACAGATTATTTTTTTCTCAACTTTAAAATAGTGTCTACACAATTAAAGCCTTCGAACAATAAAGGAAGTTTCTGGTAAACATCCATAAATCCCTTATTTCAAATTAATGCCCAAAGACCAGCAAACCTGCTGAGAAGCTGGTGTTTTAGGACTCGTCAGGGCAACAGCTACTGTTATGTCCTTTCGATTTTAAGGGTTGTATGGGTTTTTTTTGTCCCCCACTCCACCCGAGTATCCTTTAGCTACGTAGTCAGTCAAATAATTGACCCAGTTACATTACAATATAACTAAAAAGCAGTTTAACATGGAAAAAATACTAAATGAGAAAGTATTATTAGCAATTTTGAATGTTACAGTGCACTACAACATTATGAAAGGTGATGGGGAAAATACCCATCTCCAAGATTTACTATTAAAATTTCACAGATTTTTCAAGGTTGTTTAATGCTAGATACATTAAACACATACAAACTGGAAGGGATTTTTAACAATAAAAATAAGAATGCATAACTTCAAGAAGAAAACAAGCTACTGGATCACTAAACAAGAGCCTAGTGCTGATAAAATAAATGAAAATTAAAGTAAGTGATAAAGTGCTGATCTGCAGATTCTTAAATAATTTAAGATTAGAAGCATGTACTGATATTGAGACTAGCTTGTTGAAGGCCATAATAAGCAAACTCTCTCTCTTAAGAGGCAGGTCTGGTATGAAAGGTGTTTTCACTTAAATAACAACATGTGAATACATGCAATATATGGAGCCCATGAAGACTGAAGGAAGAACACAGAAGAGCATAAAGCAGGAACTAAAACTTAAAACTTGCTCCTTTCAGACAAGGACATACAAAGACAAAAAAAAAAATCACCCTTTAATCTCAGCTTTTCCGATCTATTTCCCAAGCCCATTGAATACCAACATCAATTAGTTATGCAGAAATTAAAACCATGCCCAAAACCACTGACGATTATTAAGGGCTCACTTTATAAATGACCAGAAGCATCGTGCAATGCATCCTTGGGCAGCAGCAGAAAATGAAAAAAATAATGTGAGGAGAGAGGGAAGGGGGAAAAAAGAAAAAAAAAAAAAGATTAGTTATTCCTCCAGAGACATAATATTGTCCCAGTACAGTAAGTCACCACCTCTGTTTTCCCCTAAAGGAATGAGGGAGTACAAAACTAGTATTACCACATGCGGGATTCCAAGAACAATTCAAAATAATTCCTTGGCTCCTTTATAAGATATTGAACCCGATCTCATTTGGACAACATCTTCTAAAGAAATCAAAGAGGTGACCAATTTAATAACAGTAACTAATGATGTCAAGAGGTTGCAGCAGAAGAATATGAATAGCTTTCACACTGTGGTAAAATTTCCATTCATTTGAAACATTTAACTGCTTAACACAAAGGCTAGAAACTACTCTTTAAATTCAGAAAATAAGGAAAAGCTCTAATTCAGCACCAGACCCAGAGTCCCGCTTCGCTAAATTGAAGATCTAGTGGATGCCAGGGCTACTAGATGTTGTAAGTCACTGACCTGCTCCATGCATAGACAGACTCAAGTCATTTTTCAACAGCACACTTACACTTATAGCTGAATTTCAGTTTAGGAAGTAAGCTATCCCCACACTTAAGGTTTTAATACAACCACCATCCATACATCCATCCACCAAAAAGCAGTCAGTTAGAAAAAGGTAAACTGTGAATGGTTAAGAAATGGATCATTACTGCTGCAACGTTTGGGGGGAAAAAAATTGCTTCTTTGCATGAAAAAAAAAAAAAAAATTCCGCATCTCAGCCTTCAGCAATACCACTGTTAACCAACTTACATAAGTTTGAAGGACAAACTCATGTAAAAATTGCCTTCTTTTCACTTGAAGAGTGGTTTGAGACCCACCAAGAAATTCTAAATAAGGGCTTCTGAGTAGTACTAGGACAGATTTGGTATTCATGTAAATGCTGTTATCCAAAGAGGTTAAATACTCACCAGAACACACCATACTCAATTATCTTTCCTTTTAGCAAATATGTGATGGCAAAACATGGATGTAGATACAGTATCTTCTGAGGTGAAAGGAAGAAGACATGGAAAGACCCATCCATGAATTCAAATATGTGCTGCTGAATTCAAATATGGTGCTTTTCTTTCTTTAAATGTTCCTCTAGAAGATAAGTTTCTATGTGTTTGCCTACTGATAGAGTATCAAATCAGTAGATACTGACCAAAGTTATCTATAAGCACTTAACATACTTGCTATCAGTATCCCATGGATTGGAGAATACATTTTTTTCTTTAGGTTACAGCATAATGCAAAATGTTCCTTCCTGTAACCAGAATAAATAGTCCATGCAAGAGTGTCTGACACCAGTGTCTCTCCTTTTGTAATGTAGGTGTGGTGAGTTACACTGCAGCCTACTGTACTAGAACTTTGTTCTCAGCAGTCTTTAACACGTCTTATATCCACGCATTAGATCACTGCTTTCAAATTTGGACATGCTTATTATAAGCATGAAGGCAAATGTTAATTCTAAACTGCAGTCTGCTGTGAATATGTTCATCAATTTCCAAGAGCATAGGCTTGTTCAGTTTGATATCTGCTGATCAAATAAATTCAAATAAAACATCAGGGAGAGAGACTGCATACTAACCTGGTATCCCTGGAAGAAACTGAGAATCTCCTTCATTCCTGTGTTATATGGCAAGCCCTGCATACGGACTAATGCTCCAGGCTGGGGCAGAATTGGAGTGTGGGTGGCAGTGGCAGCAGCAGCTACAGCTCCTGGAGGAGCTGCGATATACCCAACTGTGGTAGGAGATACTGGAGGACTGAAAGAGAAACAGGGGCAAGATTGTTATGAAAACCAGTAACTGATTTTAGTAGCTGGAACACGCAAAGATGAAACTGAAAAAATTGAGAATAAGACAAAAAAGGCGTGTGCACAAAAAAAAAAAAAAAACAAAAAAAAAAACACGAGGAAACAGCCTTGATATGGACTGCTCTGCTGACTTCCCTTATTTTTCTTCAGCATTTGACAATTTTTGGGGAAGAGATGTAGAGGAAAATAGCTAGCATTTGCAGTCGAAGAGGTTAAGAGTGGTACTTGTTACTTCATTGTGGAGGAGAAAACTAGAAGCTACAAATGACTTGTTCTAAGATCATTAATAAAATCATACAGACAGGAGGCAGGAGGAAATCATAGTAAAAGAAACAGCCAAGAGCCCAGATCTAGTGCTTTTAGGCCACAAAAGAAGTAATATCTCCAGTCGAGACCTGTCTAGCAATTTTCTATGTAGTCAGGTTAGTGTCACAAGCCTAGGAAACGTCAATGAACAAACTCTTCCCCCACAGACTTGAGCACCAGACTTCAGTAAGCCATGTTGATAATATCAGTGGGAAGGGAAAAGGTGGAGATACCTGCTTTGCTTATACATGTGAAGAAGTTCTTTGGTCTCACTGATACAAGATATCTAGCAGACTTACCAGAGGTACTAAGCGTAGTATTAGTATAGAAACAGTACTGTAAGTACAAGATCAAACCAAGAGGAGGACAGAGGCATGTATTTACACAGTTTCTCATTTGGTCAAGAAATAGAATTGCCTTGATATCACCCCAATGCCAAAAATGCTGTTAAACAATACACCAACATTATCACGAGATGCAACCAAATCCTATAGAAAAGCTGAACTTCATTATAAAGCCACAGAAAAGTAGTCAAAAGGGTTACTTTCCCTGATGATTAATGTCAACAAATTCCTAAGATTGTCTACACCTTAAGTACAAATTTCAGACCAAATGCACAGTTGCTTACTCCACTGAGATGAAATGGCAAGAGAAGCAGTTAAGTCTAGAGGGTACCTGGGATAGTAAGCTGTGTAATTCATATAAAGCTGAGCTGCCTGAGCTGGGTAGTAGGTAACAGTTGGAGGAGCAGCAGCTGATGCCTGGGGAGTCCTGGCAGCTGGCAAGAGGGCTTGTGGCTGGTAGAGTGCTGCTTCTGCTGGGATCACAGCTGCTGTTTGGAAAGCAGCATAAGCTGGTGGAGAGAGACCTAAAAACAAACGAGGACACAAGAACAACAACAGCAACAAAAAAAAAGAATCAGAATGGAGATCTCTGCAGTAGGAAAGGAACTGTTCATCCTAATGTGACTGCTCTCTAGCCCCTCTCCAGGAGACCCCTGCGCATTACCATGAATGACAACTGGTGCATTTGAAATGAGCAATTCCTAAGAAATCACAACTCCTCAAGCTGAGCAGCCATGTCCATATGTACATGGAAAGCAGGTGACTTCAGAGTTATTCAAAGAAAGCATAAAGCCATATGCATAGAGAAAGCAGGCGTGCACACCAACACACCCCTTTTTTCTTTCTAACAGAAGTTGTACTCTGTGGGACAAAAGAACCATAACATTAGCTATGTGTGGGCATCTACAACTGCTGACCACAAGTTTTCATATGTAAGCCTACTGCAGCTTCAAAAAGTATTTTTAGGATATAACAAAAGTTTTTAAGAAACACAACAGGGAAAAAAACACTACATCACTAGTCTGAGGCATTCTGACACACAAATACCTGACTTGCATAAGAACACAAAGCTTAGTGTGCAGTCAAATTGTTTTTAAATAGTATATTTGGCTGCTTTTTACCATTTTGCAGATACACATTGTTATCTGTTTTGTGATTTGGTAGTGAGACTAATTAGAATGGTACAGCGAAGTTCCATTATAGTTCCACAATAAAGTTCACTACAATTTAATAAAAAAAAAAAAAAAAAAAATAGAAAAACTAAAAATCCTCCCAACTAGCATATCATCCCAGTGGGTGCTTTCCTTCAAAAATAAGCCCAAAGAGTACCTTCTCAATGCTCTAAGGCAAGATAGCAGGAGCACTCATTGGCAGCTAGAATATAAAATTTCTCCCCCTTTTAAAAATGCCTCTCATTCCAAGTAGGTTTCACTACAGGCGAGTCTACTGCAGAGCTCAGAAGAACAGTTCACCCATAAAAAGCAAAGTGTGCAACAATTTCACTGGCAAGGCCTTGCTGCCCTCTATTCACCACCGAAAATACAATAAAAATGGCTCCAATCAGTCCCATTATTGCCCAAAGGGAACAATTCCAATCTCAGCATGTATACAGATGAATGATTATTGATCATGGCAAAACCCAAGTCAAAAGGTGAAAGGCCACAAAGCTTCAGCACCTACCACATATCAGCCTTTAGCAGCAGAGAGCAGAAGAATTGCAGACTTACATGGTAACTTACATGGCGGTGGGGATAAGCCACTACGATTTAAAGTGCCACCCATTAAAACAAAGTTCATCTCCTCTCCCGAACACTGGAATACTTCCACATAACGGTCCTTCATCATTTTTTTGTGACATTTTTGAGCCACCATAAAGGCTTTGTCAGCAGATTTCATTTGGATAAAAGCATCACCTGATGGTCGTCCCTATGAAAAAGAAAAATCTTAAATCAAAGTGTTATTAGAACAAGAGCACAAGAAACACAGAAAGTATTAAGATTTTGTTCTTAGAGAAGCAAATTATTGTTCTTCCTCATAAGTCAACAATTATTTTTAGAAGCAAAGGCAAGACTTGTGTAGCCAGCACCCTTAACTTAATACTACTTCCTTTTTCCAGAAGGAAACGTAGAATAATTTGGTATGGAAACAGAATTTGAAGGCCTCTTATCCAAACCAAAGCAGAGCTAGCTAACACATTCAGGTTACATCAGACCACTCATGGTCTTCTCCATTTGAATTTTAAGCATCTCCAGAGGGTAGAGATGTAGTAGATCTCCCTCATTTGTTTCCTTTAAGGATAATACCTCAATGCTTCTGTGACCAATAGTATATTTTTAACACAAGATGACAAGAACAAAAGAAATTCTCATGGTTACATCATTAAAATATATCCAAAACATAACTTCAATTATCAGCTTCCTTTAAACCCTGATAAGTCTCTAATCAAGTTAGAAAAAAAAAAAATGATTTTTCCACAAATGGGCTTATAGAACACAGCTGTGATTGAGCACAAACCCTGAACAGGGCAGATATGCCATCTTACATGAGCGATTTCCATCTTGTGTATTTCCAGAATTTGACTGAAACACAAGGGAATATTTAAGGCAGCCTCAAGGACAAAGCTATTAGTCAAAGAAAACATGCCACAGGCTTCAACCTCCTCCATTTTAGGCATACAGATGATATAGAAAGAAAAGCAAGCATGTACGGGGAAGGTAGGGAGAAGTGCTGAGGAAGAAAGGAAAAAGTCAAGCAGAAGATAGTATTTTGTCAAGGTTACGGAAGACCTAAAGCATAGCAAATAAGCTACCATGACTTCTAATTTGGTTCAGTAACTGGAAAGTCAGCTCTCCTGTGCAAAATGCTGTTACCTGTTGATTAAGGACCATGTGAACGCCATGGGGCTTGATATCAGCTGTGGCATCTCCCATAAATTCCAGGATGTCGTCAATGCCAGCAGTGTAAGGAAGGCCTCTGAGCCGGACACAGTCACGTATGCTACCCGTGGCAATTGTGTATGGTGGGGGTATGACAGGAATGATGGGAGTTGGGAGGGTGGGAATAAGAGGTGTTGACATGTATCGATTGAGTACCTGTAGGGAATAAAAAAAGACACTGATAGAGATTTACACATCATCTGGTTGAGCACAAATCAGTTCTCACAATAGTATTTCATATGTTTAAATAAATCCATTTCCAATATCAGAGAAAATGCCTTCTTGAACCAGATTACTGTGGACAGTTTCCTGTTGGGCATTTGAAAGTTTCAGACTCTGAAGGAAAAAAAGTCTGATAAATTTAATTTGCTAGACACTAATAGCAGACCTTTCTAAACTTATTACAATAAAGTTAAAAGCAGATTACAGTACATTTTAGCATATCCCAAAAGGAACATCTGAAAACAACATTCACACTAATACACCAGTCTTGTCACTTACACTTCATACTTAAATTACAGTAAATTAAAAACATCTAGTTTAAAAGAACTGAGATCTGAAATAAATAATAAGTAAAAAGACTAATTCTTTCATAGACCTGATAGGTTAATAAACAAACACCTTAATTAATCAAAACAACCATGCTGAAGTACAGGGCTTCTGGAAAAAAATAAAAATAAAAAAAAAAATAAAAGCTACAGGAGACCTTGGTCTCAACATTTTATTTTCTCTTGACTCATCCCCTTGTGACAGAGGGAACATAACTTGCTGTTGGGGTTTATTGCTGAAAGACATATTTAGCAGTGATTATCAGAAATAAACACATTCCACTGAAAGAGGCACCAATGCAAAGATAATAAAGTTTTAGTATTGTCAATAACGATCAAGCCTATTGAGTTTGTCTTGATAGAAGCTTTTTTGCAAGAATCTATTCTTGTAGCACATTTCAGGCCAGAAATCTCCCCTCATTGCGTATAGAATATTGCAATCACTTTGTGTTAATTTAAATAGATGAAAGCTGTCTTTACACAAACAAGTTGCCTTTAATTCCCTAAGAATCATCTCTTGCTCAAGCAGTAAAAAACTCGGGTGTCACCTTAGAAAACTGACCTAGAGGAAGAAGTAATGACATATTGAAGGAGCATGGGTTTTATCCAGGTCTCCCTAACAAAAACAAGAACAAAGATCCGATCACTGTGAACACGGTGGCTTTGTTCCTTTGAGGACTTTGCCTCATTTTTTCAGCAAAGCAAAATTGAGGAGAAAATAAGTTTCACCATGACATTTTGCTTAGTCTTCATAATATTCATTATCAGATTCTTGACTGTTGTATTCTCCATGCAACAGTACTATAGGTAAATGGCAGGTCTGCATATGTGGATATTTTTTCCCATACCCCATCACTTTTATGGAAAAAGCTTCTCATTTCAGATAGTAACAAACAGTAACTGTATGCAAGCTTTATAGCCAATGTTTACGCAAAGGCCAGATGAAATCTCATAATGGTTCCCACGATTTTGGCATTATCAGTATAGAAATATTCTGTCACAAAGAAAAAATTAGTATGTGATGTTTTATAAAGGTTCAAGTTGCAGGTGCCAAAACAAAACGGTGGTTTACCAGTTTAAGAAGATGATCGTGATTAAGAACTGGTCAAGAAAAGGAGAAAAAAAATGAAATACATTATCTTAGGAAGAGAGATATATCACTTCCCTTCACCAAATATCAGATACATCCTAGTAATTCTTAGTGTCCAACAGAAGAACTGTAGGAAAAGCTCTTTTGATGTAGCCAGATTAGAATTTCATGTTAAATTCTGTGCACGGGAAACAGATTTTAAAGACAATACTACAGACTTCAAATCAGTATTACTGAAATACTATTAATCTGGTACATTTTTAGAATTATTTTTGAGATTTCAGTCAATCTTTAAGTGGAAGAAAATTATCCAATGGTTTTTACTTCATGATCTGGGGAATGTTAAAAAAAGTGGCAGTAAATGGAAAAAAAAAAAAAAAAAAAAAAAACACAAAACAATGCTGTACCCTTTTCCATGCCAAGCAGTAAGCACATGTTGCCCTATCTGGAGCTTGACATCTTTGATATAGACAACTTGCATGACTGTCTACAATGGGTGTATGATCATTTAAATAAATATTTAACTCTTTTGAGTTTCACAGCCAATAGTTACAACCTGCTGGACTTCTGCTGCTGTGCTCCGGAAGAGTTCAATGTAACGTTTTCCAAGAATTTCTTTGTGTTTTTTAAGTGCATTCTGTGCATATTCTTCACAGGAGAACAATACAAATGCATCTCCTGTGGGCCTGCCATCTGGGTACTTGACAAAGAGAAGTCCCTCTTTCCCTCCTGTGACCGGGCACTCTGGCCCCAGGAACCCCAACACATCCTCCTGAGTAGCAGTGAATGGAAGGCCTCTCATCCGGATGATAACTTGATTCTCTTTAGATAAAAACTGGGCAACTTCATTGGAGGTACCTGGTAGGAAGATATTAACATACGGTCAGCCAATTCCGTATGACAGAGGAACAGAAAAGCATTAAGGAGCAACACAGGAGGTAAGTAGCTAGTAACAAACACACACAATACCTGAGACAATATTAACTCGCAGTAATTTATTTTGAAGTGAGACCTCCTTACCCTTAAAGTCTTACACATTTTAATGAAATTGGAACAAAGAAGAGATTAGTGAGGTATACAGACAATTCTGCTGCAAAGGTTCCCCTTCCTCCCAAACACCAAGCCCAGCCTACAAACATCACAGCTCAAATGCAACCACATGAAACCAAAACTTCACAGGGTCAAAGATTCTTAGAAAGCAAAACAGGAAAAGCTACTTCATTAATTGTGTCCTCAGCCAAGACAGTGTCCTGGTTTCAGTTAGGACAGAGTTAATTTTCTTCCTATTAGTTGGTAGGGTGCTATGTTTTGGCTTAGGATGAGAAAAGTGCTGATAACATGCTGGTGTTTCAATTGTTGCAGAGCAGTGCTTACACCAAGCCAAGGACGTTTCAGCTTCTCACTCTGTCCTGCCAACGGGCAGGCTGGGGGTGCAGCAAGAGCTGGGAGGGGACAGACTCGGAACAGCTGACCCAAACTGGCCAAAGGGGTATTTCATACCATATGGCATGCCACTGAACAATATATAGGGGTGGCTAGCCAGGGTGGGGGGGCCAGACTGCTCGCGGTTAGGCTGGGCATCGGTCAGCAGGTGGTGAGTAATTGCATTGTGCATCACTTGTTTGTACGCATTATTAGTAGCGGTACTATTATCACCACTGTTATTATTATTATTTTTCTGTCTTAATAAACTGTCTTTATCTCAAGTCACAAGCTTCACTTTCCCATTTCTCTCCCCTATCCCAGAGAGGGAGGTGGGATGGTGAGCGAATGGCTGTGTGGTGTTTATCTGCCAGCCGGGTTAAACCACAACAGAGAGGTATCAGAACTAGAATGTGCCTATGAACTTGAATAATTATACTGAACTCCAGCATCACTTACCTCCTGCAATTTTTAAGAATTCTTCCCCTGTTGCTTTGTAAACCTTAAAGAAAAAAAAAAATCCATACATGAAAATTACAATATTCAACCATTTCATGTATGAGTATTTTTGTTATTTAGAGCAATATAGGAGCATGCACAGTTCTCATTCAAAACCATACTCTTTGCTCTCCAAAGATTTGCTTCAAGTCGTTACTTTTTACCTCAATGTATCTGCTACCCATGTGATGCTTATGTCTTTCCAGTGCCAAATCTCTCTGTTCAGAATTGACAAACCGAACTAATGCTTCACCATTTCTCCTTCCTTGAGCATTCAGACAAAGGGCCACACCACCTCTGGAATATAAACCCAATAAAATAAAAAGTGAGATGTTGGATCTCATGCTGTTTGTCACTTTCTCAACTTCTATGCAGGTGTATTTCTGTAACCCCTTCCTATCGTCTCAGATTCAGGTTTGAATTTCCTCATACACCTACAGGAATAAATCAATCATATTTACTCTGCATTGAATACCTGGAATATACATTGGCAGGTATGTTACATTAGAATCACTTCACACACCCACAGAAAACAATAATGAAAATTTCTTCTGAAGAGCACTTGGAAGGTTCTGAATCTATTTGGCTTTTAAGTCTTCCAAGCAGGCAACAAGATTACTCTAGAAAATATTAGTATATAAAAAAACAAACAAACAAACAAACAAAAAAAACACTTAGAACAGGCTTCTGAAACCCCTCCAAGCCTTGGTCTACTCATTTGTAGATCAAAAACAATTATCTTCTACCTTCTCTGACACAGAAATTTCACAGAGAAATCAATTTTTATCTGAGGTTTTAAGAATCAAAAGAGCTGATATCATCCTAAAATGCAACGTTAGCAAGCTAGAAATAACATACAATAGAAACACAGGAATATATTTTTCCTAAGCTGGCAGGATTGAATTGGGGGAGCTGGGGAGGGTGTGTGGGAGTGCATAATAGAGGTCTTTTTGTACAGTTGTCATTGTATGTATGATAGAGCATTGTCTAAGTAGTACGGTATTTTGCATGCACATCTTCCTAAAAGTAACATGGGACAGATACAGTCTCAAAGCTTGAATCATCTTTCAGTATGTTACTATCCAACTGATTGGTTCTAACACAAATTTATTTATTTTTTAAGTAAGGTAAGGCCATCACATCTCCAGCCTTAGTTTACCCAGGAACTGTGATTTGCACGGCTAAGAGCCAGAGAGCCTTCATTCTCAATTCTTTCTCGCACAGTTAAGCTGGTGAAACCTATTCAGTTATGAACATGGGGTGGGAAGGTGCTGGAGGTGGGAAAGATACAAGAAAGCACTTTTGTGCATGCATGTGTGTGAGAGAGAATGCACACACTAAATATTAAACACATTTGATATTAAAGACCAAGCAATAAAGGCAAGACAAATTCTTATTCTCTTACTTAGCAATATTCAGTCCTTTGAAAAATCGGGCAATATCTTGGTCTGAAGACTGCCATGGCAAACCTCTGGCACGTATTACTGTCTCATTGTCCACCGTTTCAGATTTACTACTGCACAGAAAAAAACAAAACAAAAAAAAAAAGCAAAATTAAGCTTTAATCTAGGTTTTCCATTATATTTTCAAGTTCCTATTTACAAGTCATTTAACTTGAAAAAACAGAGCATATTTGTAGTTGAGACTCTTGTAATTCTGCTACTCCTTTCAGTAAAGAACAATAACTGGGGTAATTCCTTTATATACACAATACCTAAGATGCAGTGTATTGTCATCACATAGCAGTTCCTTAAGAAAAATAAGAAGGTTGTTTCAAAGTGAAGAAATAAGGAACTTCCAAATTTAATCTAATCTAATGCAGATGATTACAAGGAAGTCTTAAATATGAATATACATTACTTATGCTTCAGATGTGTAAGTCTCCAGTTCCTGAAATGTATTTGAAAATAAAGAACTATTCTGTTTCTTGTCTCCCAAAATCCAAAGTCAATTTAGATTAGAAGAAAAAAAAAAAAAAAAAAACATGGAAAAGCTGAGCTTATCTCTGTAGAATATGAGAAATCTAATTCATGTAAGGAATAGTTTCCATCCATCTAAAGACCAAGTTCTCAGCAAGAAATCTGTTTAAAATCAAAGTGTCTCCTAAACTGTAATACTGATCAAGATAGGGTAGAGACACGCCCATTTTAATGAGCACACTGAAGAGACAAAACACCTGCAGTTGGGTAAGGAACATGTCTGCTAATCAATAGCTTCCATTTTGTCACTTGCACAAAGCAGAAACCTAGGAATCTGTTTAAAAGGATGTCCAACTACACTTTGTCTAGACAGCAAATAATTAACATCAAGACTTTCACAGAAGCATAAGGGATCCACTTGTGTAATACAAAAAGATCCCTTAAGCAGGATCTCAAAACAATTTAAAAAAAAAAAAAAATCATTTGCTTCAACCACAGCCTTGTAAGACAGTCTGCAATTCAGCATATTAGACAACTCTTCAAAAGCACCATGTAATGTAGTTCAGCTCCATTTAGGGTGTGCCAGCCATTACCCCTGTTGACTTAGGGAAAGTTCACAAATATTTCTTCACCATTGGGTAAGATAAGACAGCCTCACTGCCATTCAAAACAGAAGCTAGTGAGCAAAGAGCGTTTTACTTGCAGTGACTTTTAAGACAGACAAACGTACAGCATTCAATATACCAGCTACGGTCTGTCTGCACCAGACCTCCAAACATGCTGTAATTGTTCTCAGGAATCAACCTAGTTTCACAGAGATGGAAGGAAGGATTTGGAATCTTTCCTTGTAGACAAAGCTCAGCTTTGGTTGTAATGAACTGTAACAACAGCACTTACCATGGACCTGTTTCGTATTTGTATTTCACAGTTTCAGGCTCAGTAAATATATGATCTGCAACAAAACAGGACATTGAAATATAACCAGGGTCACAGATTACTTAAGAATGACAGTACCACTGTCGATTCACACAGAAAGGAAAAATTTCAACATTCTGAATAAACAGGTCACTTACTGCAACTTTCAGAGAGCATGCTGAAAATGATAGCCACCATTGTTTTCACTTGCCACACGCCAAAGTCCTCCTCTGTTTCATCTGTACCTAAGCCTAGATCTAAATAGGTGATTATAGAAAATAACAGACTTGCACAATCATTTGTAAACAAGCCATAAGGCTTCCCTGTTATTAACATGGAATTGGTAATCAAATCACACTGGTCTTAGCAGGGACACGTGACCATTAGGCATTTGTAACTCTGCTCATAAACTGGTTAATATTCACTTTAACAGTCAACATTCTGAAAACTATTGATAGCTTACCATCATTTCAGCTTTAACAGTTTAAAAAAAAAAAAAAAAAAAAAAAAAAAAAAAAAACAAGTTCCTATCACTTCAAACATAACTGAACTTTAACCAAATTATTCTGGGCCATAGCAATACTCCTAAAATTTAGATGTAGAGGTGGGTTTTGTTTTGTTTAGATCAGAGAACAATTGTCTGCAAACAGTGGAAACTTGCAGGCTACTTGACCCTGAAGAAGCTCACTGATAGCCAAGCCTTTCCTTTAAGGATCAAATATAAATAAAAACGCTGTGTGTGTTTTTTTTTTTTTCACTTATTTTGTAATGGATTTATTACATATGGTTTAGCTCTCATTATTAGAGTCAAAATAGAAAAATATTACAAACAGGCACCCCTCCCTCCCCCCACACACACTCACTTGATCAATTTTACCTAGGAGATTTTTAAAATTCACATCATAGCTCAGTAGAATAAAACCCATAACAATCACAGGGGTAAAACCTAAATAAGCATAACTGCTTCGGTTGCAAAAGCTGCAGCAAAAGGATACATTCTGCCATGGTCTTGATAGTCTGGTCCTTCACGGCGGCTGAACTAGGGTAGCATGTGTGAAATTCTTTGCGCAGATCATAAAAGGAATAGAAGCAGTCTGATAGCAGGAAGTTCTACAAAGAAGGCAAAATGATTTTGTATACATTCCTTCTGATTAATATTTTTTAAATTATTTGGGGGTCCTCAATTAAATTCTGATTAATACTTTTGGACTGAATGAGGCAATCTCAAGAACTACATAGTTGCATGTCATCATCATCTGTCTATGATAGACCAGTTTTTTGTTTTTTTTTTTCCTTTTTAATAGCTCAAATTCCATAGTCTTCCAAAATTACTGCTTTCATGGTATTATAGGGTTGCTCTATTTTGTTTGTTTCAGTCCATTTTTTTCAAGTGGGAAGGACAAAGAGTTACCCACAACCCATATTGCAGAATGGCAGCATGTGACCCGATTTAAAAAACAAAATCAAATAAAAAATAGTACTATCACATTTGAATGCTAAACACCATTGTTTCCTTTCTTGCTTCATCCCTACATAAGTATTTGCTTTTATTAAAAGCCACAGAGCTAAATTTTAGCACAACCCAAATGCCAGATGAATATTTGTAGAAACTCAGCATGACTACCGCCCTTATATAGAAAAGAAAAAAAATACAGTTGATCCGTCGACTCCTTAAATGTCAGCAGCTCCCATTCCTGCAGGTTTCCTCCAGACCCTGCCAAGCAGGCTAACTCGGGAGCCACCACCCTGCACAAAGGCAAGATTCTTCTCCCTGTGCAAGACAGGCTTGAGAGGAAATTGCTGCTTCATATGGGAGTAACAAACGAGCTGTAGTACTGCTTCCTGCTGAATAAATGCAGATGGGAAACAACTGCCATTCTCCAGGGCAAGTCATTGCATGTTTACTCTCTGCAGGACACTGACACGTGGCTTCTACCAATTTTAGGTTTTGGTACAAACCCATAGCTCTGCACAGAACCAATGACTTAAGTTAAGCCTAAACAAAGCAGCACTTCTCTACCACCTCTGCTGAGGTTAGACCTTTTCCCTGTGACACTGAATTCAAACAACTTGTGTTGTTCTTTATTCTGCCTTTCCTTATTTTCCTCATTATGCTTATTTGGGGGTCCTCAAGTACTGCATCTGACTTCCAAGAGCAATCGCCAGGGACTATATCCGATGATGCCTTCCCTTTCACACCCCTTAGAAGCACAGAGCTGTTCTTGGAGCACTACAGTTGCCAAGGTTGAATTGTGTTGCTCATCTCAAACGCAGGTAAACCGTCTTCCTTCTGCATCAGTTCTGATCTCATACCTTCTTAGATGTTTCTGGGTGGAGGACTTGTCGAATGAGTAACTGGCCATCACTGCAGAGCGTGTAAGAACTCCTTCCAAGTACTTTCAAATCACTGGATACCAGCTGAATAAACTAGAGAAGAAAAAAAACATTTGACTGACTAATACACATACGCCATAAAATGAACATTTACCATTTAAAAAAAAATTAGTAAAGAGAAAAAATTGACACTTCATAACAGATGTGGGCTTCTGATAAAAGGCAGGCACAGAAATGGTATGCTTTTGCAGAATAAAATATAAGATGACCAGCAGTATGGCAAAAAGAACTAGGACAGAATGGCAGAATTATGAGTTTGTATGAAAGGCAACGGTATTGTAATGGCAAGGTTCAAAATCTGAAGTAATTACTAAAAAATGCTGTGAAATATTTTAAATAAAAAACACACAACGTTTCAAGATAAACCACAGTACCGATTGTGCAATAGTCTTTCTTCACCTATGCCACCTTTGACTTCAGTTCTGTCCTTAAAATTTCATTTTGATTTCTACTTCTAAAAGGAAAAAAAACACCTACCCATCTGCATTTACTAATGTTTTGGAAGCTTTATGTCAAGAAAAGCCAAACAAATTGTGGTCTGATGCCTTCAAAAGTGAAATTATAATCAAGTCAGATCTAGGAAAATGAAAGTCTTTGCAGAGATACAGCATTACTAACATTAGCTAAAACAAAGTTATTCCCTGCCTGTAGGATAGATAATCCCCAACAGGTTAATTCTCAAGAGAAAAGGGCTCCACCTGTATCTTGCCCAAAGTTGTTTTCCATCCTTGGACAACAGTTTCTAGTCTTTTATTAGCCCATAGCAGTTGACTATTATAAGCAGAGAATTTAACACTAATACAGTATAGTAGCTACACTTTTCAAATCAGTAAATAGCAACTTGTTAGCTAACTTTCAAGGAGACAAATATAATTATTCTAAGCTTCTCTCTTGATGCTACTCCCTCCCAGGAAAGCATCTGATCACAAACAAAGCAACAATTAACAACATGATGCAGTAGACATCCACTGAAAAATAACCTCCCCTCGTCTCCTCGTAACAAATTAGAACAAATTTGCAAATCCAAAGATATATTTCTACCTTTTAACCTGTATATGAGGAAAAATAGAGTTTTTTGTTTTGTTTTTTTTCCCCCAGTATCAACACATGCAACATGTTACATTCTCTGCTTAGAGAGGCAACATCCTAATGACCTGCTCCCACAGCTACACAGCTTTAACTCTGAACGACTCTTGTAGCATTTATGTCCCAAAGGTAAGGTTCACAAGGGAGCAATGTTGTATTGGACATGGATTAGCAGCAGAGACAAGACTACCCAGGCTTTAATTCAAAGTAACTGCTCAAATCCAATTCTGGCCCTTCTTTAGGCTAACAGCATTCCACTGCCACTTGGGGTAATGCTGTAGTAGTGGTCCCTAAATCCCCCTAGACAGAGAACTGAGGGGGCAACACTGAATAAGGAGAGGCACTTCCATCAGCAACTTGTGCGAGTTGCTTAATTTGCATACATATTACATTAAACTATATTAAACTTCATTTTATATAGAAACAGAAGGCATTTGATACTTTTAAAAGGGTGAAATATTCCCCGATCCTTTTTAATGCAGTTCTTTGCACTCTATCAAAGCACACAAACCCACCAAAATAAATAATTATATACGTATATTTATATTTTCTCATTCTTGCAGATTCAGAAAGCCAGTTTCCTCCCAGTTGCTACTTCAGGTTCCTACCACAAGCTGAAGGCTTGGAGAACCTGAGGCCATAAAGCAAGTCATTGTTTAGGATTAATTAAAAAAAAAAAAAAAAAATCAGAAAATTGAGATCTGAGAGTGCTCCAAATACCTCAGCTGATGTGTAAACACCACAAAAAGAAGAAAATTCCACATGAACCACTTCAGAAAAGCAGTTACAGGGCCTGCCACAGTCACAGAGCAGCAACAAATATTCTCACCATAACAGACAGGAGGAGAACTCTTTTTACTAAATGCAACACCTTCATGCTTTAACTTCTGGGCACAATGAAAAGCAAATATTTGTAAGAAGGGATTGGAAATAGGAATAGGCATTAATTAGCCTCCCAAAGGTGTACAGGGATTCTTGCCAAAAGGAAGCAGAGCCTTACTGATGAGCAGTAATAAAACACTCCACAAACCTTCAACTTTGTACCCTGTGCTTCTGAAGATGTGGAAGAGCCCACATAACAAAAGTGCAATTAGAGATCTGTTTTAATAAGATGCAAGAAGAAATCCCCCATACACATTTTGAGAGAAGCAGGAAATGCATGCAGCCTCATTTGATTTGTACAGCATAACAACTGTAGTTCGAAAAGCCTTCAAAT
Organism: Aythya ferina; assembly: GCF_964211825.1. NCBI lineage: Eukaryota > Metazoa > Chordata > Aves > Anseriformes > Anatidae > Aythya > Aythya ferina. The sequence continues at coordinate 14,147,911 of NC_140308.1, read as the reverse complement.
TAGAAAACAAAAGTAGAAAAAAATGTTTGAACAAGAGAGGCAGTGCTCAGGCCAAATGGCATCAGATAAACTGGCAAAAAAAAAAAAAAATCAAGACTGCTGCACTGAAATATTCACATTATTTTCTTCAGATCATTTCCCATACAACGTACAGCTGAAAAGACAGGTATACAGCACAACTATTTTCAGAAGCCCCTGGTGAGAAGACATCAAGCGTAACATTACACAAGTACACAGATAAACCAAATACTCGAGGTGTACTAAGTTTAAAAAAAAAAAACATGAGGCAGCAGTTGTTTTTATTTTTAACTGAGCCAGATTATTTGCACTGCATATGTAACAAGTGCTAGTGATAAATTTCAACATTGCAAACTCCTAATATGGGACAATCTACTTGTGAAAACAATCATCTCTTATTAGTAGATGTTAACATTTTAGAGTGCCCCAGATAAAAATGCTGTAGGACTAGCAGGCCTTGCTGAATGCTTATTTAGAAACTTCTATTTTGAAAATAATCTTTTCCAAACTTTGGGGTGTGCTCCTCAAAATAGGCCAAAAGGAGTGTGGGAAGAATAGTTAGGAGTCACGAGCAACCCTTCCCATCCAAACCAGCCTCACTATCACACAGGTTAACCATGTAGAGGAACGAGGCAGAGGATTGTGAAAGGGAAAATTCACCTAGGAAAAAAGCACGAGGCAAAATAGCAGGCATAACTCTGCCATGGAGGAACGAGAGATTTTTCAGATTAGTCTGAACTGGCTTCTTTCATCTACATGAGATGTCTTTAATTCTGGAAAGGTTAAGTATAAAAGCATAGCTGGAGACCAGCTCTCGTTACTATAGGTTACACCAGACCCCTAAGGCTTTCAGGCAGCAGATACATGTACAGCCTATCACATATGTTCAGAAGGAGTTAAAGCAACCAGTGCACATGCATTCATAAAGCTGTGTTAAAATGTAACTTCAGTGATTACAAGTTCCTGCTGAAAAGCCATCTTCAGCTTTTTTTTTTTTCCCCCCACCATAAACACAAGGCAGCACCTCAAAAGGCAACCCAGAACAGTCATACACCAACATACAGCAAGCTCAGGACAAGTTAAGACCAGTGCCAGATTTACATTACAGTTTTCTGTCTCACACATTCAGCAACCTGTCCACAAGTCTGTCACTTTATAAATTCCATCCACGTCTCCTTAACTCCACTAATAAAACCCATCTCAGCTATTTACCTCCCGTCATTCACCTTCATACTGTTCTCCATAGAGCTGCCCCACTTTAGCATGCAAAGCTGCCCCACCTTAAGGCTTCCTCCACCAAGCTCACACACCCTATGGCTCCTGTTAATCTAGTCATTTCATAGGAACTGAGTTATACAGCGTTAATTACCACTCTTTGCATCTTGCAGCCAGCTCTCATTTAGCTTGCAAGAGCCACAGTGCAGAGGCATCACCCTGTGCTGCTTATTCCAGCAGGTCAGCCTCTGCTAGGGCTCTGATGAATCATTCCACGTTTAAAGGAACACGTTCAATAATTCACCACACAGATTAAAAACTGAACAAAGAAGAAAGAATTGAGCAGGCTGCTCTGTACGTTTACCTCCCTGAAAGCTAAAACAGTTCTTAGGGAAAAGGTGGAGAGAGGGAAGGAGAGAGTCAGAGCACTGTCTGAAAAACTGGCTCTACAGGATTTGGGGCTTGTAGCTGAGAGTACAAAGAGAGCAAAGAGACATGTTTCGCCAGCAGCAAAGCTGGAGGAAAGCCAGCACAAGCTGCTGTGTTTTCTGCAAATGAATCCCCAGTGGCTGAAATGACACGGCCCCCTTCTCCGTGTAGCCTTAACTGAACAAAGCTGGGGATGGCAGGGAAACTTTAAGATTCCTCAGTAAGCTCTTTCAATAGCTATGATGCACGAAGCACTAAAATAAACCACTGGCTATTTGGATATTCCCATTTCCCTAACTAAAAATAGCTCTCATCCTTGAGAAAGGCTGCTGCCTCTGCACTGTGGCTGGCATGGCAGTGAAGCAGGGAGCAGGCAGCTGCAGAACCCTGCCATGCTGTCAGCTAAGCTGTATCTGAACCCAAGATACCCTGGGGGGTTCTCTCTTTCGTTCACCTCTGAGAAATAACAGAAAATTTGGCTGCTTCTTACTCATCTGACCTGCTCCTAGTGCTTCTTCAGAACTGGATCCTCTGTTAATAAGGCACAAAAGTTTCTCTGTTTTGCTTCTGTTAGCCCTGCTAACCCGTCACAGCTAACAGCACCAGGCTAGACACAAAATCATTCACAAAGCCTCAGAATTAAAGGAATCTTTGCAATTTAACTCTGGACAGAAACAGCTTCCAGAAAGTAGCTTAGCTTTTGTGCCATGCTCAGGCTAGACATGCCTCTATATCCCCACACAGGTATTACATGGTGCTTGCTGTGTGGGGACATGGGTTCAGATCAGTGATATCAACAGGCATGCTAGTGAATTACCCAGAGGTTACATTTTGGTTACACGTGGATACAAGATCAAGTTTCTGCCAAATTAACTTCTTAAAAAGTGCTTGTTTTGACATCTTTTGGCTAACTGTGGGAAGGCAAATCACACCTGGTCTAGGCAAAAATTAAGACAGAGACCAACAGGTCATTTGTGATTCTGTATAAAGCCTGTCAAAAAAACCTGTAACCATGTCTTCTAGATCAGTCCTTTGCAAAACAGGCATGCAGACCTGTTTTTATACACACATACATCCTACTGTCAGGGCTTTCTATTTGTAGAGGAGATTAACTGCTGCTTTGCTAGAAAAAATGTATAATTAAAAAAAAAAAAAAAAAACTTATGCAGGAGTGACATCTTTTGGTCATTATTAAAAGGAACAATTTCAGAAATTACTTAGAAGAAAAGTTATTTTGGCTCACCTAAATTCATATATTCCAATATACTCCCTGGAGCTTAAGAAATTCACATGCCTAATATGCAATGGTCCTAGAAAAACAGCAAAGATATAATCCACAGATTTTTAAAATACACTGTTTGAAATAAAAACTTCTATCTTAGGTACACACATTTGAGCTGTTCCCTTTTGCTAAAACCTGGAAAGTTAGCTAAGCATGTTACACCCCCCTCCCCATTCATTTGAAGGAATTAAGAATAAGTTTCCACTCTGATAAGCATGCATCTCTATGCAAAGCTGAAGCTAGAGAACTACTTTAGATCTCTTTCACAAACAAATTATTTTACCTACATAAGAGACCTCCTCCAGCAATGAATTACTAGGGAGTGTAGGACAGCAAGGACTCCATTACAGATAGGTGACTCCTATATACAGATGTATGCACCTGCATGTGGTTATGTACAGAACTATGCAGAGTGACACAAGTAATAATATAAAAATCAGATCAGCTGAACTTCTGTGTTTGCATGTCTAATAATTCAGGCAGTCTAAATTTATCAAGTTATAATGTTTCTAAATTTTAGTTCACAATACCTCTCAAGGCTTCGCTTTAGGTCCTGAAAATTGTTGCATTTTCATTTTATTAGTATAATGAATTCTGAGAACTACAGTTCAGTCTATCAGACAGATTCTCAAATGGAATTTGTCTACCAAAACATGCCATTAACACTAAAATCCCCAGACTCACACACATATAGCATTTTTACAGAAACAACTTCAGTAGCGACAACACAAAGCATTTTTCTCAATCCAGAAGCACAAGTTCACTTCCACACATACCCTCCCTACTTTGCCATCAACGAATTGTCAGTTGAAGGTATTCAAGTTGCTTCCTAATTGTAGCTCTCCTAGCAAAGAAACCACATGCTTTGCATATTAAGACTACATACTGGCACTTTGCAATAAGCATCCCAAAATGCCTCAACTAAAGCCATACTATTTACCACCACGTTTGATATCCAAATTCATTTATGTCCAAAAAAAATCATTACTTATTACACATTACTGAAAGTCATTACGTTAGAGCTTTACACTGTCTTTTAGGCTTTGGCATGGATTGTTCTTCACTCGCAGCACAGACCATATAACAATGAACTGTCTTTCTGCTAGTAAGAGAAGCATAAAACACCAATGGCAACCCAAAACACACATCACCGCTCTGAAGATGCTCTACTACACCTTCTGCTTCAACAGGCAAAGATATTTCAAGTCTTGCCTCAGAGCCTGATTTTACAGACAGCCCTCTACAATTCATTGCTAGAGAACAGACAAAAAAAAAAAAAAAGCATATAGTTGCAGAGGTGCTGTTCCTGAAAAAAAGGATTGAAAGTGTCTGAAAACTGAAACAGGCTGCCCAGAGAAGTTGCAGAGTCTCCATCTCTGGAGATATGCAAGACCCAACTGGACACGGCCCTGGGCAACCTGCTCTAGTTGCATCTGCTTTAAGGGGTTGCACTGGGAACCATCCATAGGTACCTTCCAACTGCAGTCATTCTGTGATTCTCCCATCTCTTTGCACTCTTTCTATTGCCCATTCCACAGCTGCACTAAGGCCACCATAGTGTATACATGGAGGTTTGCGTGTGTCTTGAGGGCAGGGCTGAGATGCAACCAAATTTGATGAAAAGAAATTTTCTGCCACCAAACAAAAGCAAGATTGGAGCACCACTGAAAAACAAATATCCAGCAGCCCTGAAGCCTCCCTTAAACTTACAGGCATAAGAAATTTCAAGAGTAACAAATCATTGGTTTGGTATACAAAGTTTGGACACACACACAACATACCCAAACAATGGCAACTTTGGAAAATAATTTCACCTCGACATTGTGCCTCAGATCCTACACCTTCAAGAGTTTCACATGTATTTACAATACTCTCCATGGGCAGTTTTCTGCTCCTTCACTCTTCAAATCCTGGTGATAATGCCAGCCTTACCCATGCAATGGTGGAATTTAAAGCATGTCAATACTACTGGGGAAGTGTGTAGACTGCATTTCAGCAGTATTTACAAGTATGATAACCCTTTATTGTTCTAGGTAACTTTTTAAACAGAGAATCCTATAGTAAGCCCTTGCCTTTGTTGACCTGTTAGCTGCTATTCCACATGGCTGATAATGGATACATGGTGACCTTGTACTGAAACTGCTGGAAGAAAAAAAAAAAAAACTGGAGCTTGTTGGCTTACACTAAGTTTTTCTTTTCTTTATTTTTTTTTCCCCTCCTCCCCTAGAAACATAGGAAAAGGTACTGTACTTAGACACTATTCAAACACAAAAAAGAAGTTGTGCCTTGGCTTATTTCTCTGCAGAGGAAACTTGCGCAAGTGACACAGGCAGCTCAGGCCCACTCACTAAAAATGCTAGAAAACAATATTGCCAGTTTGATTTCTTCTATTAAAAGAAAAGCAATTTTTTGCTCTGCTGAACACTAATGCCTGAGATTACTTAGTGAGTTAAAACTACCCTGGACAAAGGCATGGGTTTCATTTCCAGCATGCCAAAGATGGCATAACAGTGCTCAGTATGATCAGTCAAGTTACACATCACCAACAGTATAAAGGTACTCAAACTACATTTAATAACGGAGTAATCAATCAGAATGGCCACAGTAAGTGTACCTGAGATAGTCCATTATATTTACACGTGACCAATCCAGCAGAGTTTCCATCCACCTTTGGAATTTGAATGTGTAAGAACAGATTTGCTCACCTTGATCTCAAGGAACTACAGGATACAACACTTCTCACTACCTACTATCTTGTCATTTTATATCCTTTCCTGCAGAAAGCTTCAAGAGCAAGCCAGGTACCACGTATCCTGCTGCTTCTGATGTTCTCTCAAAACAATTTCGTCTACATTAGGTGGCTGCATAGATACAAACTCTTATCTTACAAAGAAACTAGTTAACCACAAATGGCACAAGCTTGGTAGCAACAAAAATAGCCAAGTCGGTCTCAAACATCATCTGACTGTGGAGTTCTGCCATAAAATTCCGAACATTACAAATCTTCAAAACAACCAGAACAGAAAAAGACAGGATCTATATTTTTAAAGCTATTCGAAGATATCCATTTTTTATCTTTTGCTTTGGTGCGGGGAAGTTGAAATTTCAGGAAATAACTGTCCTCCTCATTGCCATCATACTGGACACCACAGAGTGGTAAGGGAGATGTGCAGCTCATATATAGTTCTTATAATGGCAGTTAAGGTTCAAGGGAGAAAACCAGAAGGTACTCAAGTTTATTACATCCTTCCCATTCAACGAGTACTTTAAAACAGGTCTTCCCCGCCCCCCCCCCCCCCCCATACATGAAGGGGCTGAAAATTCAGCTTAGATAAGGCTAACCTACCATTAATTTTCTACGTGAAAGCTTTTTTTTCCCCCCAAGCATGGTTCAGCAACAGGTAGAATATGAAAGACATAAACAAAGCAATGGTTGTCATGCTTTGTCCATTGCCAGTCTGTAGAGCATAGGAAACACTATTATAGTTTTGAGTAACAACAAAGTGTGTTAAGTGTGGAGTTGCTCCATTATTTACATGTATTTCTTTGAGTCATTTTAATTGGGCCTGGTCTCTCTACTACAACAGAAACAGCTGCTGAAAAGTTTTAGTTTTTCCTTGGAAAGAATACAAAAACCTAACCTTCTGTCAAGACAAAGATCTGTCCAAAGCCGTGCCACTTCAGCATTTCATGACCATTTTTGATTAATTATTTCTGACATAGAAGTTTGCAACACCAGATTATTTGCATGCTTTTCAGCTATCATATCTACAGCATCTCATTCAGGTAATGCATTAAGCCTAAAAAGTAAGACCATGGTTCAGGCCACCTAAATGTCACAGCAATCAGGTCACAGCTTTTATATTCAAAAGCACAATCTGTTTTAATAAGAGAGTGCTGAAATGTGCACGGAATTCCACAAACAAGCTACTAGAAGTTAGCCTTGTTTGAGACAAAAGAAGCCCATTCCTGCAGTATAGGAACTGCACAGTTTCTACACTTACTTTACTACTGCATTATGTGTCAGGGAACTGAATAACAAGGAAACACTGAGAAAAAGTAAGCAGTTTTCAAGTTTAAATTAACCTATAAGAAAGAGGCCATTAGGCAGCGAAAACAAACAACATGCAAAAAAGATGCATATCTTACAGATCAAACATTTGTTTGTGTAGGTTATTCACAAGTCTGTCTTTAAACGAAAGATAACTCTTACAGGAAACTTTGAATATTTGCAAAAAAAATCCATATTCTGTCAACCTTTTACCTATATTTCAAGTAGGACTACAATGGCCTCACACTCCTCATTGGCTGTTTGCTATCAGTTCAACTCCCAGAGCAAGTTACTGCAGCCTGAAATAAAAGGTTGAACAGACTTTCCTAACTCTAGGTTTTAATTCATATACTCTGACTGTAATATTTCCTAAAATCTTAGTTTAAGCATGAGTTCTCTCTGCGTTCTATACCTCCCCCACTCCCTCTTACCTCTGTTTCAAGGACAAACTTTCATTAGCAATGTGATCTTTAGCACCGGCTCTATTGACTGTAATGCATGGTACCGCTCTATTTACTCAACACTACCTCATTGTTTGTAGTGCAAGCTTAACCAGTTGTAGGAGAACTGCCAATGCCTTAAAAATTAAAGCTTCTTCCCTCACTCCCCTTTTTTTGTTTGGTTTTGTTTTTCAGGTTGTTTTTGCAGTAATGTCCATGGAAACAGGAATTATAAGACGGTATACATACTATCCACATTTCTGTTTCCTTTGAATGAGATTCCCTCTCATTCCTTTAACTGAATACAGTAAAATACCATAAACATGGACCGCCCTGAATGGACTTGAGATCCAGTAAGCATCTTATCTTATAATGGAATCCAAGTGATCCTTGCTCATATGCTTACACATATCAGCAGAAAAGTCAAGCTTTCATAAAAGTGCTCTGAGTTTTCCCTTTCTTGTTCAACATGCTTTCGTGGAAATAAAAAGAAGTGGATCCCTAGGCCAACTTGCCTTTAAACTCTGAAATTTGAAGTCACAGATTAGAGCAGCAACCCCACACATCAAGAACTGGTTGTTTGAGAAAAGGAAAAATGAAAGTAAGTGAAATGATTATCTGTAGTTGTAGTAGTCTACTACTGAGTAGGATCAGAACTTCCATTTGGCCTTCCAAGGGATTCAGACCCGCCCAATACAGAACTAGAACACTATCAGGGGCATTATTTAGATGTCGCTTCCTCTTAAAGAATTGCATTCTCTTTTCTGCAGTGCCTTGTTTTCAAAGCATTATGACTGACAAAGCATCATGTGAGCTGCATAGAATATGAAGTAAAGCAAATCACAGGGTTCCTTGTGATCAATTCTTTGTGTCTGATATTTGAAGGGAGGAGTGGGAGGTGATTCATAGTTTCTTTTGTTTCTGTAAGTATATCACAGGAGCAGCAGTTCTCTTCTGCCGTGCACATTTACCTAGTGTCCTTTCAGGAGCTTTACAATAAGCAAGAGTTCATCCTGTCACAGTTTGTGCTGTAAGGAGTGACAGTGGCTAGCACACTAAAAGCAAGGAAACTCCCAAACTCTTTCATTGTTTCAGTCATTCTTGCAACTGTAACATATTTTCCAGTTCTCAAACTTGTGCATCTTCTCCCAGTCTGATAGTTACTTCATTCAAGATATTTGATGTATTATACACTGTTTTGTGATTCTCTTCACCTCGAATGACGCCTAAACTAACTTTTAGGTATTCGGGAACACACAACATTATCTACTTACAAAGAAGAACCTCCACAATGTTTTTTGCACTTTTATTTTCCTGGTTGCGTAACTTAGCTCTACTTCAGTTTTAGTGGAATTCACTGCAGAGTTACTTGTCAGGGAAGTAATTTTGTCTTAATTTATGTAAACACATTTGTTTTCACACACTGCAAATGTCTATACAATTCATTTAAACAATAAAGAACATGCTTAAATTTCTCTAGAATTAGAACCAGAGAACGAAAACACCACTACTTAGCTTTGGTTTCAACTCAGTAAGAATGATAATAGAGACAAGTTCAGTACCCCAGAAAGACTGAAGGATAGAAAACCCACTCATGTTCATAAACTTTGGATGCCACAGATACCATTGTAGGGGAGAGAGACATTACTATATTTCTAACTGAAAGATACGGAAGTTCCAATTTTAACCACAGGAAGCATAAAATGAAACAGGGTTGCCATTATTTAAGTTGTTGGTTACAAATAAATCAAATTCCAATCAGCATTTTTATAGCTTTGGCCACAAGACTGCTTTGCTGGCAATATCAGTTCCTGTCAGCATCTGTGTGTCACTCTTAAACCAGGCTGTTCAGCAAAGAAGTGCTGCAACATGTTGACAGAGGTGTTGTCCTCGCCGGGCAGCACTTACCTGTGCAAGACCTTCTGCATATAACTTAAGGGTGTTTTGTTTTTCTTGTTTGTTTTTAAAACTCTGAGCAAACCAACGCACTGATGCAAGAACTGTGCAGCCCTTTCAAAAACTGTGACAAGAATCACATTAATTGTTACCAAAGGAAGAGAGAAACAATGAAGGTTTGCAGGCAACACAGTGTCTGCACCAAATTTTGTAAACTGCTTCCCTGCTAACATGTAAGAACTGGTGGAGGCATCGCATGCATTTTTATTATTAAAATGGTAGAATCCAAATCCTTTATTCCTCATAATTATTATAATTCCTCATTATTGCTTAGCCACTTTTGAAACCCCCAAAACACTTCATTAACACGTTTCCAGGGACTTTTTCCAGCAGCTATTTACAGCAAGTCATAAGAAAAAAAGTTCAAAAACTTTGAGGATCATGTATTCACCAGCAGCAATCTTTGTAGTAAAAGGCTTCTACCCTTTGTTTTACCATCTTCCAGTGACTTATATAAAAAGTATTTTAAGTTCAATTTCAAGAGAAATTGAAGTATTCAGGTATAACAGCATAGCAGTGAGAACACTGCAATGTGTCAGCGACACAGCTTTAAACACTGCACAACCTCACATTGTATGAAGACAGGTATTTCAAGCTTTCAAGCTGTTCTGAACATGTCATAGGAACGTTTATTTTTCTACGTATGCTAGTCCATCCAGCCTTAGTAAGAGACTTCATACTAATGTTTTAACTTCACTGGAAGAAGCAGCAGCATCCACTACCATAAAAAGCCTACTCCAGCTCATCCTCAAACCACTGGGCCAAATTATTCACTTCTAATTAATATAGTACTTCCCTTAAAATTAAGAGGAGAAAGAAGTAGCACAGATAAATGGGAATACCACATTTTTATGCTTTCAGAGAAAGTCATATGCAGCTTTAGACAAATGCCTTTAATTCTCTAGTGATTTTAAAGAGAAATGTACCTAAATACAGGAACAAAGCAAGGTTTAAATAAATACTTAAGGAGTTCTGACGAAAGCACTGCAGCCTTCAGAGAAACTACAGTTATATTGTTTTTCCATAAAAGCTAACAGAACATAAATGCTGCCCAAAACAGATGCATTCATATTATACATAAGTATGTATAATATAACAGAGGGACTGTTTCTGGTATTAACTCTATAGTTTTTGAGAACAGATGTGTGTCATTACATAGGGGGAGCTGAGTAGCACAGAGGATTTGTAATGGTTAAAAAAAAAAATCCTATGCTATCATCAACAGAATTACAACTAGAGCTTTTAGTGAGAGTTTGCCACCCATTTTCATTGCTAAACAGAAAAATTCCATATTGCAACATCCTGCAGTTACAGGAGGCGTTACCACACCCTTGCTTCCCTACCAGAAAGGGTGACAATAATCCAATATTAGGTATCAAACATTTTAACTAATGTTAAGCTAGGTTTATTAATGGAAACGGGAAGTTATTAGATGCTTATAATAAGAACCCTGCATAAGACAGCTCACAGCCCTCTCAGCCCTCCTGTAAGAGGTGTTTATGTCTCACCTGCCCTGACAACCTGAAGGCCACCTTGTGTGTGCCAGGGGATCCTCATCACTTACTTGGTGCCAAACCAAGGCCACAGTTTCACAATACAAGCTGTTTGGTAGCCAGGCTGCCTTAAAACATTTCTCTCATTTCAAACGCAGTGCATGTCCACACCTTGGTGCCACGGCTGCCCTCAGCAGCTAACCACCTAATCTGCCTCGCTGCACATCAAACACAACTGCTCCAGACCAGAGCTCTTTTTGAACTCAGCACTGGGCCTTGCTCCAGTTTAATGTGCAGCCCCCAAAACCTTTGTATTGGCAGAAAGCAGGGGAGGGAGGTCCATGTAATCACCACCTTAGTGAAAGGTGCTACTGAAAAGCTTTCCGTTTTTTTTTGCGTCTGCAGCTTGAGAGCATGATGTGGGGGCAGAAATACTTTAAGCTGGTATCACCATCAAACATGTTGGATCATGAAAACACAACCAAAGGGTGTAGTTTCATGGGACGTGAGCTTGGACAGCGAAGCAGCTTGAGTTCCCACCCTACCTGCTCATTTCAGCGATCCTGTTTACAGCACAGCCTCACAAAGAACTTTACTGAGGCAACAGAAAGAATGGTAAAGCATGGTGCAGGGGCAAGAAGCTGGCTTCGCTGCTGAAGCCAAATCTTGTGAAACTACACCCTAAATATTTGCTGTGGAAAGAACAGCCTGCTCAGCAACACTTGCCAAAGGTTTGCCAAACACCTGCTCCAAAACTTCAGAACTCAGACTCCAAAACTCCAAACAGACTCTGCCAAGAGTTATATTGGGCTGATATAGTCACCAAACAACCTCAGACTGGAAGACCAACCACAGTCCCAATAAATAAATAAAATTCAGGTTGTGATCAGTTTCAAGAAATGCCTTTGACCAAAGATAATTTACATGCTGCTTATTTCCCTTGAGTTAGGGAAACTTAAGTCAGTAACAAAAGTAACAAAACAGTAAGAATTAGCTTTCTGCTCCAGGAAAAAAGCCCAGCATTACCACTAATACACATTTGAACATCCTTTTCCCTATTTTACATTTTTGGGGGGTTGTATTTATCTGTCTTATGATTAACAGCTCGAGACAAAAAAAGAAATCAGCGTGCGTTTTTAGGCTTTTTTTCCTCCAGTCTGAAAATTCAGAAGTATATTAAAAAAACATTTCAGAAGTCATTTACCCAAAATGAAGGTGTGACAGCTGGAAAGGGAGAGCCAAGAAAACTTTCTGCTAGCACTTTGTGAAGAGGAGGCTGCAGAACAAGTTTCTCTTTAAAAAAAAAAAAAAGGTTGCAACCGGTTTATCAGGTTAGAGGAATTCACTGGTTCTTCCACCTCTTCCCTGCCCGCCCCTTTCTTTCCAAATGCTCATCTAATCAGCTTGTTTCTTGCCGAATTTGTTGATACCTGAGGAAATAAACTGCTCTTGCAGCTCACATAAACAATCAATAGGCATTCAAACATGCTTTAGAGAAGTGGTAATTTGCTATCACCTGAAGAAGTGGCAACCTCTCAGTATTTTCAATTTGAGCATGGTTTAGCCAAGAGGGAAAACATGCCCGGGTTAGCCTATGAAGAATATGAATTAAATTTATCACTAAGGTATTGCATCCAATGTAAAGTTTGATGAAAGACCAGCAAGACTAGAATAGTCTTACAAACAGGTTTTTCATACTTATATGTCACTCCACAGACAAAATTTGTGTGCTTCAATAGGTCCAAAAGCAGACCCAGCTCTCATGAGAACCTCTCCCTTTTCATGTACATCGTTCAAAGAAGGATGGTAATTACAGCTAAACACTGCAGACACCTCTCCAAAGTTATTAGCTCTTCTTAGACTGCATCCTTTGTCAGGGAGACATGCAAATATTGCCTTGCAAAAGGAAAGCAACATGTCTTAAGGCAAATCATACTGATTTAGCCAGGTTTTCTGTATGGGAAGGATTAAGAAATCCACAACACTTTCAACTTAGCATTAGATCTTTAGCTTAAGAATCCCTATGGCTATAATCAAAGAAGCACATGAAGATGTCAGCTTTTTAATGACAGTGTAATGGGGATGAAAGAAAGGTAAAGTTCATTCTGGTTTTGCTCTTTTAAAACAAGCTTCCATTCCTGCAAGGTTTCAGACAGCAACTTGAGAACATTTTTTCCCTTAAAAGTTTGGAAACTGGGAAAGCATAAAGCTCTAAAAAGAAAAAGAAACTCTGGAAAAGAAAACTCTAAATCACATGCTAAATAAGGCAGTCCCATGATTTGAGGATCTGACCAAAGAAACAGAGCAAGGATGTCCTAGTGCTGTAGGAAGAAATACAGGATGCTGTTCCCTTTAGTAAGTATTACAGGTAATGCATGCTTAGAGGCTTACATCACAGGTTCAAAACAGTTCCAAACATACACTTGAACTTGAGATTTCCTGCTTGCTTTGTTTAAAAAAAAAAAAAAAAAAAAAAAACCTTCACATGTTTTCTACTCAGTAGCATTCTTCAATTACAACACCACATCTCAGTCAGCAGTTTTATGTTCACCATTAATGGCCCTACAACAGAGACAAGTTATTACTGCCATTTTGAACTAAATACATTAAGCAAACTACTTCCAAAAGGCATACACTTTATGACTTGTGGTAGTTATTTCCCTAATATTTGTACATGTACAGGATCTTTCCTCCCCACCCAAAACATAGCTAGCAAAACATTGCACATCAGCTACAGGAAAATCCAGCCGGATCCCATAAATGAACTAGAACATGTGGAATCAGATGCTTGTTAGCCTAGACAAATACAGTATGAAAAACCTTGTAGAAAAATGTACAAAACATACACTACAAACATACACTAACAAAATAAGCTTGATTATTTAGGGGACACTGTACTTCAGAACCTGTCTTTATAAAATCACACAGCAAAAATACATCAGGGAAAACAGAATACTTTAGAATACTTGAGACAAACCCAAGCAATGAGTCGTCTGAGGTGCAATGCTGTGAGAATATGAAGTACAATTGAAATGATGCAACATTATTTGAAGTGTTTTGTTACAAGCATAGTGAAGATTTATCCAGACTATAGGTTTTTGGTAGACTATCATTCCTAGAAATTGAACTTAAAAGTAACAGGAGGTTTTCTGCTGTCAGTGGGAAAACTCCAGGCCCACAGCTGCTGATCTACCATGTATCAGTTATGAATTGCCAAATCAAAATCAAAGAACGGTTGAGGTTGGAAGAGACCTCTGAAGCACAGGTAAAACTTACGACGGCTTTATGGTTGGGGATTTTCACTTCCCTCTACATGTAGAGACTGAGAACCCAAGGCAAAAGCCAGAAGCAGGTACTGAAACTTTCATTTATAAGATTAAGATGAGTGCTAAAGTGAGCAATTTTCAGCTGCATCATCAGATTCTCTACCACAATCCAAGCAGGGTGGGGAAAGCTAATTTCACATACTCTACAACATTATCTCAAATCAAGGTACACGTCTACTTCCTTTTCAAATAACTACTTCACCCACCAGTACTTTTGCTAATCAAAATACTTTACTGAGGAAAAAAAAAAATCTGTATGTATCAATAAGTACCTGACATCCTTAAAATATACAATGCACTTAAATCATTTAATGGATTTATCTTTAAAAATGCAGAAAAAGAGTCTACTGTAAAAGAATACAGAATTCTACCTTTTGCTGACATTGCAAGTAAGAGGATGAATTAATTCTCCCCAGCTCCCATGGAATCAGGAAGTATGGAGGCGCAGGGAGACAAGCTTAGGTAAAGGGTGTTCCAGCACATCTATGACAGAATTGGCCACATCACAACTGGCATCCAACAATTAACAGCAAAATCATTATTTGGTTGCATAGATATGCCAAACAAAAAGGGTAAAATTGTTGTTTTTCAAGAGTCTCTACCACACCTACACACAAAGGTAGTATTTCCTTTTATTTGCTAAATCAGACCCACCTACAGCGCAATTTACAGCAATAAGATACAATCTCTCATAAAGTATTGAGTGTAATTAAAGTGTGTCTGTTATAAAGGTAAACAGAGTGTACTAGGCTAAGCTGTTCCAGATGTCTTTAGTGCAAGATCTGAGACAAGATCAAACCTGCAGCTGCACATTTTCTCAGGGGTTATTCTGAAGCATTAAAAAAAAAAAAAAAAAAAAAAAAAAAAAAAAAAAAAAAGCCTCTGGTCTTAGAGTCTAGCAAAACTTGTGCAAGTAGAATAAATGCCATCCACAGCTGATGTTGAGAGATTTTAAAACACGAGTTACGTATTTCTGTTTTTAAATGTACCCACTCCAGAGTAAAATGTTAACCATTCAATATCAAAGAGGGTTAGGACCTAGTCTGCCAAGTTATCTCTGTGTCACCAGAAGTTACAGCAACATGAACCTGTTCTACTGCCTAAGCAAGTTTCTTGCTGAAACACACCTACAAGTGATTCAGACAAGGTGTGGAAAGCCAGTTTTATATGTTCCACAAAAACGCACTATTGTATTTTTCCACTCAAGCACATTTTGCATGCATAAAAGAGAAATAAAGCAAAATTTCATGAACTGAGTACATACACAGTACTTGCATTAGAAGTTTTAAAGTAATTTATGACATCTTGAAGTGCAAAAATCATATAAAGTTACAGATTTATTGTTAGTGCAATACTAAATTAGTCAAATAGTATAATACAAAAGTTGTAGAAACAATCAATCACTTCATTATCCACTGAATCTACTAAACTAATTAAGCTCATTTGGAAGAATGATATATGACAAACACAGCTGATGTTTTACGTAAGCATAGTTTTGAAGAATTCAACTAATTTCAAGAAAAACAACCAAGCAAAGGTTAATATTTTAATACACATCATAGCAGAGAACCCGTGGATTAAAACATGACACCTATATTTTGAAAGTTTGATCAGTACTGCATTTATCTTGTTTATCACCCTATTTATGTATATATATATTTAAGTCTGGAGTAAGAGAAACTTGGAATAAAGGGAGGCCTAGCAACATAATCAGAAGCCAAAACTTTCAAGAGCCATAGCACAAGCTCACATACTCTGGTGCTATACATAACTTTCAGTATTACAGGGCTCACAGTTCAAATGCTTCAGGTCTCTTTTTGGTCAGTTTTAAACACAAAAACTTGCTAGTGATTTCACAGTGAAAGACAAAATGAAAGTGTATTTCTTTTATAGGACAGTTGAGTCTTGCCCCCAGATCCCCCTACATTGCCCCTGTTGCAAAGAGCAATGCCTCACCTGTTGAAGAACCCGGTCCAGAGGCTCTGCTTTGCCCAGTCCCTCTGGTGTTAAACCACTCACTTCACGACATTGATCACTTAACTCCAAATTGTCTGCTTTCACCAGGGATTTGTGCAGTGTCCCTACCTAAAAACATTGAAGAAACGATGGACAGAAGTGAGGAGCGATCGAAAACAAGCTCTGTTTAACAACGCGTTTACAATGCAGAAAAAATCAGAAAGGTGCAGTATCACTACCTCAATGACTATCGTGATGAACAAGAAAAAGGCATTTTTTGGTAAAGGTTTCAGAAATGGAGACCCTTGGCCTAGGTTTCCTTCCCTCCCACCCGGGAGAGCTGCAGAAGAGCCGTGCTCTCTGCTGAGGGCCACAGGAGCGGCTTCAGGCCTCGCCGTTTGGGCTTGGAGCTGAGTTTCGGGGGAATTTTTCGTTGAAAAAGGAAAACCACCAAAAGTTAAGGCGCTTTCCCGAATCTGTTCACGAAATTGATAGCCACATTTGTTTTGTTACAGCCCTTCATTTCTGAGGGATTATTATTCACGAGAGGGCTTTGGGAGGGAGGTCATAAAAAAAAAAAAAAAAAAAAAAAAAAAAAAAACTTTTTTTCAGATCAGCCTCAAAATTAGAGGAACTTAAGATTCTCTGAAAAGTTATCCAAACAGGGGGCTATTTTTCTGTATAAAAGAAGAGTAAGAGCGCCCAGCGTGTGCCGTGAGGCGGCTGAGGAGGGGCACCCAGCCCCAGCCTGCCCCGGGCACCTCCAGGAGCCCCGAGGAGCCCTCAGGTTTAGGGCCACCGATGGTCCAAGGGGGCCGAGGAGGTGAAGGGGGTGGGAAGAGGCCTGGCTTTCTTTCAAAGTTGCTTCTGCCCTTCAAACAGAAGGGAAATAACTTAAAGAAACAAAAAGGCTGCGCCCGGGGAACGCGCCCTCGGACCGGGTGTCGAAGCCATACCTTCTTGCCGGGGAGATCCACAACTTGCCACACCAAGAGAATTAGTTCCCTCTCATCCGAACCCAGTTTAGCCCCATATGCACCAGCTGTTGCCCCAAACAACACCACCAAAGAGTCACTGCGCGAAGCCGTCATGACCACAGGGGGGAAACAACTACAATCAAAAGCAGAGGTCAAAAAAAAAGAGGAAAAAAAAGAAAAAAAGACACACAAACAGACAAAAAAAAAAAAAAAAAGGAACAACAAAAAAATCCCGCAAAGGTTCACCCCCTACCTCCAAGTGATCAAAGGGGAAAGGAGAGAACGAGGAGTCACAATATTAAAAGGAGAAGAAAGAGCTACTTAGGAGGTAGGGTTTCTGAGACAAAAATGAAAAAAATAACTAAAATGGAGAAAACTTGCATCTCTACCTGTTCCCGGTGATCTCCTTCTTCCCGGGGCTGATTGGGAGGTAAAATTAGCAAGCTGTGGGGTTCTTTCCCTCTGACATCATGGCAGAAGCCCAGCCTGAGCTTGGCCTTTTTTTTTTTTCTTTTTTTTTTTTTTTTTTTTTCCTCCCCTTCCCCTTCTCCTCTCCTGAGTTACCTGCCCTTGGTGCAGCTCATGTGACTCTAGTCAATCTCCCGGAGGGACAAGGCCATTGGGTCTCTGGGAAAGGTGTAGGAGGGACGGAGGGCGCCTCAACGCCTGGCTGATCCGGCCTGATTGGTTTTTGAGGGAGATGAGAGGCAAACTCCCTTTCTCTCCCTTTCTCCACCCCGCAGGAAGTGTCCCTCTACCTGCTTTCGGTTCGGCGGGGGCGCTGGGGGCTTGAACCGGCCCCCTGCTCGCACCGACTTTTTGGGTTTGGGGGCTTCTTTTTTTTTTTTTTTTTTGCTTTTTAAATCTGAAGAGTGTGCACGTGCGGTTAGGAAAACAGAGCCTTGGGTCTGAAAGGCGCAAAACGAAAGCCTTCACCTGCTCCGAATTAATGGCATCTGCCGAGGTCGCCGTGCACGGCCCGAGCCGGCGGTGCCAGAGCTCACCTGTAAGAGGAGGGCGGTGTAACCTGCGGGATAGCTGGCAGGTTTAGGCCCTGTTCTCCACGAGGTTTCAAAGGTGAAATAACTTGTGAAATAACTTTCGGTTTTGAGAAAGAGTGGATCTAGGACGTTTTCCAAAGTAGGCATGTGAAGCCCTGCATTTTCTGTCCTGTACTCGGTAAAGAACTATCGCCCCGGCATTAACTACCGTGCAGATGAGCAGTTTTTCTCTGTACCTCCTCCCTTTTCTGTCTCACAGGTGAGACTGCACTGGCAAAACACTGTCTGGTTCACAAAAACCCTCCTCTAAGAGTTTCTGCTGGATGGCAGCAGTAGGGAAATCTATAACATCGTGGCTCCAGACATTTTTAGAGACGCTGTCAAATTCAAATCTATTTTCAAGCAGAAGTAACAATAAAAAAGATTTAAAAAAATGCTTTGACCACCTTACTATTTATTCCTGTTACCACAATTAATAAGTTACTCATGATTTTTGAAGGGCAAATATTGCAAATTAGATCGATCATATGTATATTTATTTTATTAGATCTTAAACTTGCAATTCAATAACAGTGCTGAGTTGAAATATAATTTTCACTGACCGAAAAAGGGTGCTGCTTTTTAACTGCTGATGCCTACCGTGGGGAAACTGCAGAGGTGGACATTTAATTGTGAATATCTGAAGGGTTTAAATATTAACATCCCATTTTCTTTATTCTTTTAACATGCTAATTTTTTTTTAATTGGTTATTTTTGTATGCTCTTTTTAAAGTCTTATGAAACAGCAGTTACTAAGGACTTAGTTCAGCAAACACCAATTCACATGCTAACAGCATCACCAAAACTATTTCTATTTATTTCAATGAAAGTAACCTACAGTTCAAGGATACCATCTCATAGGAAGATGCTAGAGTTCTTAAGAGTTCACAAACTGCAAGTATTTACCTGGCAGGGACTGCAGAGAAGTCACAGTACAGAGGTGTAGCTCACTGAACGTTACAAGATAGCTGTTAAATGCCTTTCAGCTGTCATCTCTGCTGCTCACGTGTGCAGCTGCCTGAAAAGTAGTCCTGAAGATACATCATCGTTATAGAAAGGGCAAATTCCCAAACACTTCAGATGACAACTTTATTCTGTAACATACATGTATTTACATATTCAAAATGTTTTCAGTAGTTTATTTTCTGGCACTGTTGCTACAATATAGCTACCTTCATGAGGGTGCCATTTCATAGCCCTAATATGTACCTATTACATATAAAATTCTGATTATAATTATCAGATTTGTATAAGGGACCATACACTTGATATATTCTTGTCCAGCCTGACGGATATGCTCACAGGCCTTTGTGAGCTGTCACAAAGATGCCAATCCCCCTGCACCTGTCTTTCAGGATCTAATATGAAAGAGTCAAGCATTACAATTTACTTATAACAACATGCCAAGTTAATGAAATCCTACTCATGTCAATGCCAAAGACCCTTGATACATTTTCAGGTTTTGTAATTGTCTTCCTATTCCCCTTCTACCCACAAACTTTCATCTCTCTGTATGCAATCCTTAATTACACCAGTCCCTGCAATGTTATGGATTTAAAAAATGCGAAGGAATGACATCGCATGTCTCCAGAGAACAGCACCAGGATCCACTTCCTGAAACACTGTGTGGGATAAGCCCATGTACACTGAGCATTAGCAAAGTTAATTTGTAACCAAGATCTTGCTGAAATAAAGACTTTATTGCTCACCTTTAGCTTTAATCCTGGCAGTCATGTTTACAGAGGTTCTTGTTTGTTTGTAGGCTCCATACAAGAATAATGTCTTGCAAATTTAACTGGATGGAGAATAGAAGTTCTAAAGATGAACATTAATTGTTATCTGAGTTTAGTATTGTGATTATCTTGTTCACTTCTTTTTTTAATCAAACAAAACTGGAAAATAAAATTGTCTTATAGTTAGATCACATGAGAATGCTGAAGAAGCTCATTAAATGCATTGTGCTTGAAATGGATAAATCTGTGGTGCCAATTTAATTTTTCCTATACATACTCCACAGACCACTAAATCAAGACACACTAAGATAAAACAAAAACAAAACTCCCTTTTACTACAGCATTATTAAAAACACCATTGACTGAATGTCCTGATCACAGAAGTCCTTTTGTAATAGCCAATAAAAGGAGTGTGAAAAATGGGGACACAAGATCCAGAGCGATGTCCTTACCACATTCAGAGCTACAGCAAAACTTTGATTATCTTTCAGAGAAACTAAAAGATTATTTGCTGTTCCAAACTTGTAGAATACCAAAAAGTCTTCCTTATTGGTACTTTAATCATCAGTTAGAAGGAAGACAATGATCTTGTAAAACAGTTTGAAATACCCTGAGCAATGTAAACTAACTTTGAAGTTGGGTCTAACTTCAAAATTGGCCATGCTGGTGTGTGGAAAGGACAAAATGACCTCCAGCAGTCTCTTCTAGCCAAAACTGGTCTGCTTCTGAGAAACAGAGATGCTAAATTAAGTAAGTACGGAGCCTTGTTGTTTACCTGCACAATACGGATAGAAGCATTTTTTTTTCTCTATGCCTCTGCCTCTCCAAAATGAATTGGCACAGAAAATAACATGTGATCTATAAGTAAATGTGAAAAGACACTTAGGTTTCATACCCATTCCGTTTTTGAACTATAAGCAACTGTGACAATGTCTTCTGAAGGAGGAGCTTACTGTAACTACTGAAACATAAATGCATATGTAAAGAATTTTTTGGCATCTTTTCTTTAACAGCAAATGAGTGGGAAAGGGCATGGGAACAACTGCTTAGCAGTGTTCTTTGATTGCTGTCCAGATGTTTTCAGAGATCTGATTTTTTGGTCTGCCAGGTAGGTCTTGTCATGATTATAATGCAGTGTAGAGGCCTCAAAATAATTTCCATTGGGATATTCACAAAAGCTTGGCAATATGCAAAATTGCTTCAGAAAGGTGGTTTCCGACGGATTGTTGCCCTGCAGATACTAGCCCCACCAAGCCCTACGGAAATCATTCACCCAGAATCCTGCACCAGCTGGAATTCCAATTCTACTGACTCAAAGGTAAACTAAAACATAAAAACAGTGACTAGGCTAAATAAATAAAAATGAAGTTGCTTTCACTGTTATGTTACATAGCTTCTCTCCTTTATGGGATGACAATCAATCTGGTGTCTTAATCCTACAAAAGTTTTATACATGCTCAGCTCCTCCCCCTGAATCCCAGTGAATAGATGCATGTTGTTTAGTAGAAGTTCTCCAAAAAATAGGTATCAGGCTTCTGAAGATAAAAGACTTTATTTTTCTATGAGATTTATGGACAGATCAAATGTGTATGCACATTAGTGTCCTTCATTAATATTCTAGATTTACACTAAGGTTAGCAATTTAAGCAAATATAATAAAAACATCATACGATGGGTGAGCAATTGGCTAACGGGCAGGGCCCAAAGGGTTATGGTAAATGGGGCTGCGTCAGGCTGGTGGGCGGTCACCAGTGGGGTCCCTCAAGGCTCCATTTTAGGGCCGGTACTTTTCAATATTTCTATAAACAATCTGGATGTAGGAATAGAAGGTATTTTGAGCAAGTTTGCTGATGACACCAAACTTGGAGGAGTTGTGGACTCGAATGAGGGTGGAAAGGCCTTGCAGAGGGATCTGGATAGGTTGGAGAGCTGGGCGATCACCAACCGCATTAAGTTCAATAAGAGCAAGTGCCAGGTCCTGCACCTGGGACGGGGAAACCCTGGCTGCATGTACAGACTGGGCGATGAGACGCTGGAGAGCAGCCTAGAAGAGAGGGATCTGGGGGTCGTGGTAGACAGCAAGTTGAATATGAGCCAGCAGTGTGCCCTGGCAGCCAGGAGGGCCAACCGTGTCCTGGGGTGCATCAAGCACGGCATCGCTAGTAGGTCAAGGGAGGTGATTGTCCCGCTCTACTCTGCGCTGGTGCGGCCTCACCTCGAGTACTGTGTGCAGTTCTGGGCACCACAGTATAAAAAGGACATGAAACTGTTGGAGAGTGTCCAGAGGAGGGCTACGAAGATGGTGAAAGGCCTGGAGGGGAAGACGTACGAAGAACGGCTGAGGTCACTGGGCCTGTTCAGCCTGGAGAAGAGGAGGCTGAGGGGAGACCTCATCACAGTCTACAACTTCCTTGTAAGGGGGTGTCGAGAGGCAGGAGACCTTTTCTCCATTAACACCAGTGACAGGACCCGCGGGAACGGGGTTAAGCTGAGGCAGGGGAAATTTAGGCTGGACGTCAGGAGGGGGTTCTTCACAGAGAGGGTGGTTGCACACTGGAACAGGCTCCCCAGGGAAGTGGTCACTGCACCGAGCCTGTCTGAATTTAAGAAGAGATTGGACTGTGAACTTAGGCACATGGTCTGAACTTTTGGGTAGACCTGTGCGGTGTCAAGAGTTGGACTTGATGATCCTTAAGGGTCCCTTCCAACTCAGGATATTCTATGATTCTATGATTCTATGAGATATGCAGTGAATTTAGATTTTTGGATATCATGCTCTTCTTTAAATAAATCTCTAAACAGCTTTTTTGAATTAGAATTGTTGAAATGCTAGCTGCTGGGCAGCTCTCTAAGTCCTCTTGTCCAACACCATGGTCAGAGATGGACTACTGCCAACACCAGACTGAGCCTGCCAATGATTTGTCTTGGTGAGACTTTAAGACCTCCAAGGACAGCGATTCCAAACCTCCACAGATAACCTGCTCCAATGCTGCACTACGTTGCTGATGAGAAACATTTTCCTAGGAAACTTTTTCCTAGTAGCCAATCTGATCTCTCTGCTAAGCTTTCAAATAATTCACTGAAACTAGTTGAGACAGGATCTTTAAGCTGTGGTAAACTAGACAAGCCATGTGATATGATTTCTGTTACCTAATGAGATGAATATGCAAGTACTTCCTGAACCTTTCAATCTACCTTACCTGTGACTGAAAATTCACTTTCTGTGGAGGTTTATTGCCCCTAAAATCTGCCAAATAAATTCTCATTGCAATTGGTAACATTTTTGATAGTCTCGGGTACAATATGCAAATGGAAATTCAACAGGATATATTATTTCTGTGGCAGTTCTTAAGCAAACTGATGGTTGGTCTTAGATTAAAACACACTGGTAATCCATTCTCTCTTTGTCCATTGAAAGTATATAGCAGTTTACAAGTCTGTCAGTGTGACAACGTAACTAACAGTAAAAAAAACCCTGCTTTATAATGATTAAATTTAGTATAATGAGTCATTTGTTACTTGAGCTATAATGCCAAGAAATACACTACCGCCTTCCTTGCTACCACCACCACCACACTTTAGTGAAAAGAGTAAGTACATACACTGATAATTCAATTCACTGTAATGACTAAAAGCCAAAAAAAAAAAAAAAAAGCCAAAAAAGTTGTTTTCATTCACTACCATGTAAATACAACGCAACAGAATCATACTATTATCTTTATAAGGAATAAAATATTTAATGACTTCATGTGTTTGATTTCAACAGGACAAACTATATCCTGTTGCAAAAAGATCAAGTTGTTAGCTCCTCTTAACAGAAAATAAGAATGACCTGATGTCTCCATAAAACATTAAGCATGGGGGTATTTTATGCTTTATTTTTCATGGATCAGCTCAAAGAGTTCCAGCCATAGGAAAAGCAAGACAGGAAATCCAGTAGCCCTCTAACTTTTTGAAAGAAATTTTTCATAGTCAGTCCTTCAATGAATTGGTGTTCAACCCACCATATGCCTCATGTAAATACAATCACACTGTAGGTCTAGAAAGTTCTCAGAAGTTCACTGAAAAATTAAATCACTGATGTTTCAAAGTGGGACAGCCAAAGCCACCTGGAACTTTGTATATCCAACTCTAATTACCTTGCATGCAAAAAAAAAAAAAATATATATATATATTTAGACAACGTATGAAATGTAAATGTTACTACCTACATCAAAACACCTGCATGCTATATACTACTCTCACATACTGAGAGTTGCTTATCAATTCTGCAAGATCGCAGTGATGA
Source organism: Aythya ferina (assembly GCF_964211825.1). Classification (NCBI taxonomy): domain Eukaryota; kingdom Metazoa; phylum Chordata; class Aves; order Anseriformes; family Anatidae; genus Aythya; species Aythya ferina. The sequence goes on along the minus strand of NC_140308.1, from coordinate 14,123,707 downwards.
AAGAATTGATCACCAACAGAATACAAAAGACTGTATCCTGAAAGTCCAAATTGCTTAATGAAAAACTGACCAAATTACACAACTAACAATGACTTCATGCAAGTTACACTTTCTGAAGCTTTATTGACTGATACCAGCCTTACGAAAGTATCTTGGCAGAGATTAGTAAGGTGTATAGCTTTGGCTTTTTATTCAGATTATACCACAAGAACTCAGTTGACTTAAAAACCCTGATAAACGAGGGTGTGTCCCTATAATGTTTCATTCCCATTTGATTTAGCTGCTCTGACATTTGTTTCTTCATTATAATTTAATTAAACGTATTCCACAAAAAGATATGCTAATACACACCTTTTTCTCACCATAGTATAAATAGAAGTAAAATATAAATGCAAAACTTAGGCAAAGCTTAACCAGATGTTGAAGCACTTAAGTTTTAAAAACATTTCATCAATGAATTCTATATAATAAACTGATAAATGCAATTATGTGCATCCAAAGTAAACATGATAGGAGACCTATCATTCAATAATTTCTTCATCTTTCATCTTCATTATGTTTACTTTATTTCATTCAACTCCACCACCAATTATTACATATTCAGGAAGTGACACTGGGATTTCATACATACTCCATGTCTTATTACACCCAATTACAAGGACAGAACAATTTCCCCTGAGAAATAGGTCTCTGAAACAACTTTTGCATTTTTGTTTTGACTGTCTTTGTGTTGAGCATGGGTGAGCAGATACCTTTGCTCCTTTGGCTTGATCATGGATTTTATATCCTGTAGAATATACAGTGGAAGTAAGATAGTAGTGTCCTTACTGATACATCTGGTTGATATTAGAGTGATGTGAATTTCTGAGAAGAAACATTGTGAATGAAACATATTGCATGGTCAGTAAGTGTATTCAAGTAAAAAGCAACAGTAACAAAAGAGTATGTATGTATGTATGTATTTAGGCACACATATATGAAGGATAGCTCTAAATAGACTCTTCCCTTTGTCACACTGCAGAAATTTTAAATTTAAGATGACATCTGATGCAATTCAGTCCATTTTATCACTTAATAACCACAGAATTGCTTTATAAACATAGATAATATGTAAGTACACGGCAAGCAGGTGCTATGAGTTCTGCCCTTTCCCTTCCCAATACGTTGGAGTTGTGATAAAGTACTATGACAGAGCCGTTTTATAAGTGCCAATACTACCACACCTCCTTTCCAATGCAGTCTGTTAATGTGGCACACACCCTTGTTTGACAGGAAATATCACCTTATGTTCAGTCGTTCTTTAGTTTTCTTGAGTAACTATTTCAATCAGTGTGACATAGTTACCATACATTAAGATTTTGTCCTTTTTACACAGAACTATACTGCGGTGAGGAAAAGGGAAAAAGCCCTAGAACACACACAAGAGAAACTTGCCTGGCACAACCTGGGAGTGGCTACGCAGTGAGTAGAGTCGATGTGCTGATAATGCTCTGGGTGAAGCAGTAACATTTACTTACCATCATTCAACTGCTGTTTTCTGTGGTCTATTGCTTTGCTTTGTGTGAACAGGGAGGCAGAGGAGGCTGACCTCCTCCTTCACTATTTTTTCAGATAGATTAAATCCTAATATGCACTATAAGCAAACATGCCCTCACTGAAGAAGTGGGAATAGTTAGGAGCTGGTTGGTCTGCCATAATATGTGACAAATTGTACTCTTAAGCTGTGGGTTTTATAATAAAAGATGTTTAACATAAATACCAATTTCAGGCACACTTTACTCATCCAGTCTCAGCTCTTCATTCACAGGCTGCCATTGGCTTGTTGTCCTCTCTAACCCTTTAGCACTACTATTTGTGAGGCTACACTCTGAATCAGCTTTGAAATATTGATCCTGATCTAGAAAGTCGGATCTGATTCAGTTAAAACCAAACAGAATGCCACAAAACCTCAATTTTGCAGTGCATTCCTTAAGATCAATCCATTCCTTCATTTTGTTCAGAGGTTGGTCCCACACATAGTTATCCTGGCAAAAACAGTGACTCATGGGAATAGGAAAACAACAAGGATACCGATGTCTTATAGTATCATGAATCCATAGCCTTAAGGCACATCAAGCGTTTTTGTGGCCAGTTGCTACTGAACACCTGCAGCTGTCACTAAAGGTGGCCAGACTGGCTATCACTGTTACAGATGAGTCACAGGTTGGGTAGCATTTTACACCTACTTTGCACAGACATAAATTGGAAGGCTCTGAAGATCAGATCTTCTTGTCTCTTCAGATCTCTGAATTACTTTCTATCTATGCAGGAATCCATGCCTGAGAATGTATCTACAGTAGGCAAAAGTGTATTTTTGCTGTGTAGATTTCTGTAGAAGGGAACATCGTAAAGCAAATTTTTGTCAGCAACATGCCTCACCTGTAAGATTTAAGCTTATGCTGGGCAGCTCCTGGTAAAAACACATCTTTTCTCCTGGGGAGCAAGGCAAAAAGACTCAATAAAAGAGGGTGTAGATCTTGTTTAGTACGCAGGGTTCTGTTCTGTACCTCTCACTGTCAGATGAGCCATTCTGTACAGGATGAGATTTTTAGTAAATAATATAGGGCTTTTCCCTTCATTTAACCGTATTTTTGTAGTTGTATAAATTTAACCTATTTTTCCTCACAACTTATCTTACAAAAGTGACTTTAAAAAACATTCCTTTGCATTAGTATTGAAAGTGCAAGACTCGATGCATCCAACCCCTGTGAACCTTCCGGGTGCAGGGAAACAAGGTGGAGCCCACCGCCTACAATCAAAGATTAGCTGCTTTAATCAAAGAGACAGCTTGCATTCTCAGCTTTTGATTTCCACAAAGCCTGTTTGTTTTACTTAAGGCTAGTTTACTACGCCCCTGTTACCATGGAATTGCTAGGGAGCTAAGCCACACCTTTATGAACATACTTAGCACTTCCTGCACAGGGCAGCCTTAAGAGCAGTCTCCTATACACCAAAGAGATAATTGGAAGCAAGAGAGCATAAACAGCTAGATCTTAAGATCTTGGCTGGCTGGCTGGCTAAGCCACTGCATGTCGCCTGTGTGCTCTTGTTACATAGTTCACATAAGGTTTTGGGGAAGTGTTTACCAGGAGATGCATTTTTCAAAAGGATTCCATGCTCATTGATAATATGTTTCCTACCCTTTCATCAGTTTGAATCCAGCTCTTCTGTTGGTGGCTGCTTTGTGACTAGAAGAAAATGAATGGTGGGTTCCTCTCAAATCCCTCTGGGCTGATGTATATTCTGTATTAACAGTAATGGCAGGCTGACTGGCAGTTCCAACCGACAGGATGAGGGTTCATTATATGTAAACAACCCTCCTTCTCTGTCCTTTGAGGCAGCATGGTGTAATTGCTAGATCGCTTACATCCTCCTTTTTCTGGTTCACCTGCAATTTAAATATCAAAATATTTGCCACTTCTGACTGATGCTTAGTATTTATAAGAATCTCAGGATTGTTTATTACACAGAAAACTTATAGAAACAATTTTTAAACACTTCTTCAGTATGATAACAATCAAAGCACAACAAACATTCATATTAGAAACCTCTGCTTACTGATTAATCATTCCAGTAGTTTCACTGATTCTTCCTTTCTCCTTCCTTCTGATTCACGATATAAAACCATCTTTATTATTATTATTATTATATTTATATTTATTTATTTCCACTCTGTACTGCAAATGGGCTAGCAGTAGAGTTTGTGTGACAGTAAAGAAAAAAATAACACCATATCAAAGACCGGGATGTCAGGTTACCATTGTCTTTCTTAGAGTTCTTGTGACACGCTACAAATTACAGTAGCTTCTAATGCTTGGGTGGATAGCATGATGATTAATAAGATAGTTACTAGCATAGCAGTAAGGTGGAATAGGTGTGAGTAATTGTGTTCTGTGGGAACTTGATCAACATCCTCCAGCTCATGGGCATGAAAGTATTTCGTAATCACAACAGCTAAAAGAACTGACAGAAAATCAACAGTATTTTAATGCAAGATTCCTTCAGTATTTCTTAAAGCTTAGAATATTTACAGGTGGACAGCTACAGAAACTTAAGAGTTGGGAAACAGTTGCTTTGCTATCTTAAGGATGAAACTTGTAGTATATGTTACCATGATACAGGATCAAATGTAATGGGGAAAGATTCATACTTTAACAGTTATAATTATGTTGTGCAGGCCTAAAGGCATACAATGTATCTTGGGATGCATCTTCACTGCCTCAAAGCAACAGCACTCTACAACATATAGTCACAATATACTACTGAGAAGTGGCAAGGGAAGGGATTGTGAGCATATACATTCTGGAATGAGACTAGTAGGTGTAAAATATCAGCCAGTTTCATTTATTTGTGCAGTTTATCTGTAGCAGCACAACCAAAACCCTGTATGCAAACAGCCTTGGCAATTGGGGGTGGAGGTATATACTCTGCAAAGACTGCATATGAAGCAATACCCTTTTACTGGGATTAGTTGCCTTTCTCGAGTCTAGGCTCAAAAGGGATTTACAAAACCACTATATACACACAGTCATAGAGCAACTTCTTCATTGTTGTATGGACAATATGCTGTGTAAGGCAGGAAGTTTTTTGTTGTTGTACTCAGTTGTTTTTTTTCTTTCTCAGAGGTAGAATATAAAACATCCCTTTCTTAGAAGAATTCTATGGGACTGGTAACACACAGATTAAGCAGGCAAGATTAAACAGTCTCAGTTAAATCATATGATCACTAACAAAAAAGTTAAGTGTGTTTCAGGAAAAGGGATAATAAAGTCAACAGTTCTGCAAGTCAGGCCCACAGGTTCCTCGTTCTTGGGCAACAAATATTCATTGCCAAGTGCTGTTATTGAATATCAGATTTGCTTTTCAGTCTTCTTGTCTTTCCACAATGCAATCAAGGCTAGATTACAAGCTTGTCACATTTAAACAGTGACCTTCGTTTAGCATTGGGTGTGGTGGTTTACACAATGTATGAGAAATATTGAGGCAAAGGATATGTAGTGAAATGTTCTCAAACTTACAAAGCCTCAGTTGGGGCTCTCATTTATTTAAGGTGAAACAACTTTTAGAATGTATCAAGAAAAAGTAGTATGGAGATGAAATACTGAGCAGTTTATTGAGACAAAAAACAGTAATTTTAAGAGCATGTTTCATATATGCAGGGAAAAAAAATCAGAATCATGTGTATCTTCTATAGAGCTAAAAGGATAAAAAAAGACATGCAAAGCTAACTAATTTTTGTTTCAAACACTTCAATAGCTTCAACACTGAATTTCAGAAAGACAAAATATAGCAACGGTTCAGTTTTCTAACCTATTTCCTAGATCAAAAAACATTACTTCAAGCAATGTAATGTTAACGTTTAGATAACAAGCTCACCAAAATGCACAATCCTGTATTATATACAAATATGTACGTATATCTACATGCACATAAACATGAAGTCTTTGTTATATATTTGTTTACATTCCTCACCTTTGCGCTCCATTAGAGTCTTAGGGAGAACTGAGGGATCTGTTTCTTTTTAGCCTTTTTGGCTTCCTAAAATCTTCCTTTTGTTTATATTTCTCTGTATTTCCTCTCAAGCATCTGCAAATGCTAAATATAAGCTAAGCATAAAGAAACACAAAGATTAAATGTACAGAGCACAACTTTCCCATCTGAGTACTACAACTATAATTACAAGTATAAATTGAATACATATTTAATACATTAAGACATATAGCCAGTACTGCCTGTCCCTCCCCTCCAGTGAAGGGAAATGACACTTCAAATAAAAACTGTTTTAACGGGGTGAAATTCACTCCTGCTACAATGCCATTATGTACTTAATATTTTTACATTTGATTTGAACATGGCTTTTCTACCAGCAGTGCATAGAAACTTATTTATTTCTTTAGAATGATTGCCTAGAAGAGAAACACTCCTTCCACAAAAAATGCTTCTTTAGGGTACATTTCCTCCTTTCCTTCCAGCAATACCTTCATCTTTAAGCAGTATCACTCCAAAGTTGTTATTCCTTTGCAACAGTTGCTCCTTATGTAGCCCTTAATAATTGTTTTCCTTTTAGATTGGGCTATTGTTATGTACTCAACACAAAGCTGTTGTGTTCAACTCAACCTTAGATCACCACCACAGTCATAGTCAGTATGCCTCACTTTGGTATCCTTGCTATAACAAAAGGAGTGACTAGCAGAATTTCATCTGTGAGATCTGGGAACTTAGGATATCTGTTGCTACTTTGAAAGAACCTAGAATTCTATTTTAGCCACAATTCAAGAGGCATCTGCTTGACAGGACCTTTGGAAGCAGATAGAGATATGCTGTAGTTAAGAGTGTAAAGGAACTCTATGGCAGGCTTTAGTCCAAAGTTGGATCATGACTGATTATTTTCCATGGACTTCAAAGATGCCAAGTGTGATACAATTCACATTCCTACTAAATATTTTTTTTCTTACCATTAACTCAGTTTCTCAAGAAGTTTGGGTGATGTGACAGATGTCAGTTGTGAGGGCAGCATTCTGCACAGAGCTAGCTTGTTGTGTTGGAATCCCACTATTGCTTCCTGCTGAGTAAACTCAGTAGAAGTTAAAAGATAAAAGACTTCAGCAGGCCTTACAACAATTCATTTCACAATCCTGAACAGTAAAAGGGTGATTTCCTGTTGAAATGTAAAGCAAAAAATGAAAAGCTTTATTGCTATTTTTATATATATTAGCTATATTATAGTTACTGGACTCTGGATCCATCTGAATAGAGAATGCATTGTTACTGTTGCACTTGCTCATTGTTCCCTATTCCTATGCACTATTTGGATGCCTTTATTCTGCCACTGAAGATGCAATGAATGCAGATTTTAGGGTTATTCATAATAATGATCATCATCTTGAAGATTCCAAACTTTGTCCTTTGCCTATTGCTGAAGAGCAGAATTATATTAATGGAACATAACTGTCATTTAACCTCTACAAGACCACACATTGGCTTAGGCAGGCAGAGAATTATGCCCTATAAAGCTGAAATTAATGGGGAAGGCCTTTAGGTAAACACAGTATGGTAATGCATTTGTTTCCTCATGAAAAAAATAATGTCTCATGAGAAATTCACTGAAAGATGGTAGTGGCATAGTATCCTACACCAGTGCTCTGCAGTTACTGTCTCACCTTCTAATCAAATAGTAGGTGCTATCATCTGAACCAAAACCTCAATATGGATTTTCTCCTATGGCTTCATATTTAAATATGAATTTGCATTAATTTGCATGAAATAAACATGTAACATTAAGCTGCACTTAGACTACTTCTGTTTTTGGACCACTCTACTGACACCTTCAGATTAGCAAAGTCAACCTTAAATGACTCACTTGACATAAAAACATTCTTGTTTTTGTTTGGAAGAAAACTGTTCAACAGTTGTGTGCACAGTTTAGCCTTCTGTTTCTCATGCTTCCCTCATCTTAATTCTAACAATTCTCCTTAATGTCTTGGGAAGATGACAATTGAATACCTCCCAATGATCAGACTTTTCCCCCCAGGTTTATATGGTCTCTGGCTTTGATTTTTTTTTTTTTTTTTACCTTGAAGAAGTGTATCAAAACATGTAGCTGTATCTAAAAAAATATAGGAGGCATGTTCAAACAGTAATAAGTCTCACACTTCATATGCACTACAAAGAAAACCACAGGATAATAGACATATCCAATTTTAAATACAAAATAGGTATGTTTATATACATATAAAATGACGTGGGAATCAGATATGAGACTTTCATAATATAAGGGTGATAGACACAAACCTTGAAGAGGCCATGGATATTCTCTTTCCTGTTTTAAACAAGTGTTTTTGTTTATAGCCCACCCAGAATTAGGTCACCTTTGAAAGTGTTCTTAGGCAGTGCATGCACAAAACACCCAAGCCAAGAGGACAAATGTACTTCTGCTGCAGTAGCACTGCTGAATAGCTTGTCTCAAGGAGGAAGGAGGCAAAAAGGAGAATTTAAACTTCTTAGAAAAAAAAGTCTTTTATCTTGAGTTGTAGTTCTGGAAAGAATTTATAGTCCATAGGAACAATCAGTAGTAGCAGTGTTTGTTAATAGAAACACTGCATCACATATGGTAAATGGCAAATGTCCATTTGTTTGCTCAGTTTAACTTTCATCATCAGTGGATTAACCCTCACAGCTGAGTAACGTGGCATCCTCTGCTTGAATGTGTTCTACTAATGTAGATCAGGGTAGTCAAGCTATGATCCAGAAGGTGAACACAATTCACAACTTAATCCAGTTCTCGTGGGACCTACAGCCAATCACTTTTTCATAGCACAAATTGTTACTAGTTAATACAGAAGTATGTACTAATATTTGGCCTGCCAAAAGCATTTCGAAGATCTATTCAGCCTTAGAGTAAGGCATAGGTTTCCTGACCTGCTATAGATTACTTTGAACAGTTTTGTCAGCCAAAACCAATAAATCCCATTTGCTTATCTGAGCTTCCAAAGAAGAAAGTACAGTCCTATGGGGTTGTCAGACCAGGACAGGTACATCCCATCTAATTTCCTTCAAAGTCATCTGCTTTACTTTCAACAGCCAACAAAAGTGTTTTAAGACATTTGAGATGATTTTTCCTGTACAGTGCTGGGGAGCATTCACATGATCTTTTCTGCTGTTCAGAAGTACTCCAGATGACAGGACACAAACAGGTTATAGGTGATAGCATATTTAAAAGTGTCAGCAGCGTTGCAAAGAGAATACTGGGCTACAGTTTAATATGACCTTAGCAGTTCCTTAAACTGATACGCTGCTCTGTGACTTTTCATCTTAGTGTACATGGTAAGATTACTGCATACTTGACTGAGGGCATTTGCATTTTGTATGTATTGTTTCATTGCATGATATTAGCAAGAGAAACTTTAAGATAGATATCATACCTAAATCTGAAACTTTAATGGTTTGAACAGGCTCACATAACCATCTGCAAGCTTGAATTGAATTCTGAACTTAAACTCTGATCAGAAAGTTTTAGTTTGACATGTACCTTTTCAAGCAAAACTTTTCTAAGCAATTTTTGAAATTACCACCAGCAAAAGTGGGAAGTCCTTCTTGTTTCCCCATTCTTTTCTTTCCCAGCTTCACATATCCCATTTCTGTATACCTGCTGTGGTCAGACTCAAGCTCAGCCAGTGCAACTTGTTAAATCACCAGTAAAACACCTTTTGGTCACCAACTTGACTTTGTTCTACAGTGATGCAACATCCCTTTCATTACCTGTTTTAAAAAAAAAAAAAAAGGATGATTTTGTCTTTGTAACCACGAGTATAAAACTGTTTTATTAAGACTTCGACTCCCAAACTATCTTTTAGTTAAATTAAGTTGCAGTTTCACATCCTTTTTCTTTTTTGGGGGGCAGGCTGGGTTTAGAAATGCTGCTGCTTTTGCAAGTACTGCTGCCCAGAAGAATGATCATGGAATTGTGCCCCTATAGGGTCCTTCAAACAAATATGTTAGTATGAGAGGTGACATAAAGAACAGACTTCCTTAAGATTTCCTAACTAGAATATTATGGCACACATCCTAATCAGTGCCTCCTACAGACTATGCCTCCATACTGGTCTAAAGACGTAAAAGTTACTTTATAGATGCATGTAGGGAAGGAGGCAAAGCAATAAAGTGAGATTAAGCAGTAAGAAGCCAACTCTCCATTAATGAGTCATGCATTCATAGCTACCTAGCTGTATTATTTTAAATATCCATAGCAACCAATTTAGCCTCTGTGTAGTCTTTACATTACTTTTTGAATCTTACATTTTCAAATCTTTTTAGAGTGAGAACACACACATGTAACAGCTGGAGAAGTAGAACAGAACAGCACTGTCCTTAAACTTTCTATAAAAATCAAAATATGAGAAAGAAACTGATCTTGGACAAGATTGTCAGTGTTTGTTTCCCAGAATATCACAAAAGCTTGATGGTATGGAGACAGATCTTTTCAACATATCAGATGCACAAGCACATGCATTCTGTTTGTCCTCCTTAGGTACTTCCAAACAGATTTATTTATAGCAGTGTGCATAGACAAACCCTTTAAACAGTTGCTCTAAGCGTAATTTTAGTCTGCTATAAAGAAATTCAGGTTTTTGAGAAGGGGCTCCAATCTGACGACTGCTATAGTCATTTTAGGAACATCCTGTCCCTATTTGGTAGCAAGCTTTGCTCATGAATAAATACCATGCAGCCAGGATTTTTCTTCCCCATCCCACCTTTTAATAACAAAAGCGGCCTCAGGCCATTAAGCCTTCCCCATCACCCGTTAATCTCCAGGAAACAGCTTCTTTCTCAATTGTTGCTTAACTGATGCAACATTTAACACCCCAGATGAATCAGCACTGTGCTACTAGTAAGCTTCTGACTTCACCGTTCTTTTGACTCCATGGTACTAAATTTGCTGATGTGTATTTCGGGATATTCAGATTACCACCGTTTTGGGAGGCCATTTTAGAGCCCACATTTGCCTCTGATACTTTCTTTGTTCTTCCATTGTATCTGTCTCTAGATTCTGGTACATGCAACTTACTCCTATTATCTGATCCATTCTGGTTAACAGAACTCATGTCTACATTGTTTTAGATGTTTTTCTGATATATATATATATATATATATATATATTTTTAAGGTCAGGGATTCAGGCTTTTTTTTTTTTTTCCCAAATTTAATTAAGCAGAGTAGCCTATGAGTAATAGAAATAGCATTAGTCAGCAAGATCTTGTCTTCAGCTTTTAAAGCTCATAGCTAGCAAATAAAATAACCCAGAAATCAGAAAAGGAAATCTCCACTTTTTTTTTTTTTTTTTCTTCTTCTATTCCTGTAACCCCTTACTGTCCCAATGGGAAGAATGCATTGTCTTTCAGGCAACTGCTCTAGTAATATTTTTTTCCTCAGTTGTACCCATGATCTCATCTGTCTTCCTTAAGGTCTGAGGCTGTGGGCTGCGTTTATTTAGCAGCCTCTAGCGGTTCGCCACAGCAGTTACCAAAGGCTGTATCTTCGTGTGCTGTAGCTGCAGCACATACCTGCTCATACCTTGCACAGAGCTTTCCAGGATGCTCTTTCCAGGATGATGTAGTTACATGCTGGTCTATGAACACGGATGAAAAATACAGTAGAAAAATAAGACAATATTATTCAGCTCTGTGCCACACAAGTTGATTTGACCCTGAAATATTTACATTGGGGTAGTGACTTAAAGGAACTGCATACAATCAAAGTGAAGAAAGAGAAGCAATAATCACAGGATGCCTGATTTGTCCCAAGTGCACTATATTCGGGGATGTTTCTTACAGTGATTTATCTTGTACTTTATGTAGCTGTTCTTAAAAGATGCTACAAATTTCACATGCTAAATAGGTGCAAGATTTCCAAGATACCTCACATTTTAATGACAGTCTTCTAGGAGAAGATTGTCACAACACTAGGAGATGACATTCACAACTGCAAAAAAAATGTCTACAATTTGTGAACTTTCAACACCACTCTAGTAAACACAGCAATTGGTGGTTCGTGACATATTTGACATACAGAGACAATATAAGAATTTTGCTGGCCTCACTGTGAGAGCTAACTTGGGGTCTGAAGGAGCTGATGCATTTAACAATGTCTGCCTTTTTACCTTTGTCATCACATAGCTTAAGAGAGCAAGAGACCACAGAAATGCTCTGAAAGAGACATCTTGCCTGGAATATTGAAAAGACTTGAAAGACTTTCTTTAGCCTTCTCCAATTCAACAGAGAATTTCTTCTGGCAATGAAAAATCATTATTAGAAATCAATAATTGAAATAAAAGTTTGTACTTCAAAATAACAAATTTTGGTGCATGAAAAGAATTACTTAATAAAGTGAACTGGACCTTCATCAATGACTGGAGTGGAGGGAAAGCTTCAAACATGTTTACAGTCAAGGTGCCAAATATATCTATGTTACTTTAACTACAAAGAAAGGCTTCAACTGTAGCTAGATAAATAATCACTTCAGAAAGACAGGGATTTCAATTAATGCCTTGTATAAAAGTCACACACTTTATAAAACACAGTTAATCATTTACAAAATACATTCAACACATAAAATGTATTAATATATATGAATCAAATAAAAATATAATTATAAATTTACCTTTTAATTGTTGCCATTGTTTATAATCACAAAATTAATTATAATGACCTTTTAGTTGTTGCCATTGTTTATGTTTCCTTATGTAAACCTGGTAATCTTTTTGTTATATTAAGTTGGTAATCTAATATAAGGACTTCATGTTTACAAAGAAATTTTGGGTTCTGAAACTCACAAAACCACGACACTTGATTATTGTGTGACAGATAGACAGATATACATTAATATGACTCAATTTTTCACACTAAGTTTTTCCACCGAAGAGCAAAAAAAGCAAGAGTCATGGACAGCAGGGCTTCAGGTTCAAGGACAGCCTTTACATTTTCTTCTGCACTGCTTGAGGATGTGTTGATCCCCACATATCGCTAAAAGAATAAGGATCTTGTCCTTTAGTGGACAAATTCAACTGATTTGTTTACTTACTAGTTACTTTGCAATATATAAAATGTCATTATTTGCTTACGAAAAAAAAAAAAACAGTTATGAAAGTAGAGAGCTTGTGGGGCAGTATCTGTAATGCTGCAGTTCAGAATCCAACACTCTGAAGATAAATATCACAGATTTTGATGTCAACACTGCAGGCTGTAAATGGAAAAATATTCCAAAAACAACAACAAACAAAACACCCAGCAACTGCAGCATGAACAACTGCAGCATCCCCAAAGAGCAGCAAGTGGGACAGTAGGGGTGTGAACCACTGCAGTTATTCAAAGTGAAGTGTCCCTGCTTGTGAATCTGAGTTCAGACATCCTATTCAAGGATGTCCAAGGACAGACAGTAGCAGGTACACAAGTCTAGAGATGTCAGGAGCCAGCCTAAGCTTGGACCAACTCATTAATCCACCTCCTGACGCAAAACTAAAAACAGAACTAAGTTATTTTCTTTTCATTTTATGCCCAAATGCACTAGTTCACATGTAAAAACTAGTGATCATGACAGTGAAAAAGGTACCTACTTAAGGCATTTAAGGTACCTACTTAATAATTTCTCTGGTGACCTGAAACTTTAAACTCTCAAAGTTCTAAACACTCTGCTCAGTCTGTTTAGGATCCTTAATTTTTATTTTTTTTTCCAGTTGATTCTTTCAATTTTCATCAAAAACAAATACAAAGGGAAGAGCCAGCTTCACTGTCAGCCTGGCTAAAAAAGACTATTGAAGCAAGCTCTTCCCAGCAGCAATTACTCAGCGCAACAGACATGTTTTTACCTACAACTGAAGATCTACCAACCCTGCCCCAAGGGGAGAATAGCTACCCCACCTGTCAGCATGCAAGTATGTTTGGTATGTTTGGTCACATTCAATGGAAAACCTGTGAACCCACTTACAAGAAGATGAAGGTTTCTCATTACATTGAGAGGCATGTGTTTTCAAGAGATCAAAACAGTTGGCTAAAGAGATACTTTAATACTGGGAAACAAAATGTGCAAGGTTTTACACTTCTATAAAAGATACTAGGAACACCCAAGAAAACTTCTGTGAGCTCTGGTGCAATCCCAGTGCAGCCTCAGGCTGTTAACTCTCCCTCATCCAAAACGCAAAATTATTTTTGGGTGACACAAACTTCATTATTTTTAGATCACTTCATAATGCTCTGAGATAATTTCTCATAAATCCAGAATCATTAAACCATTTGAAGGCATTATTTGTGGTACATTAAAGAATATTTCTTTTGTCATTATTGCTGTGTGCTTCAAATTTCCTGATATCCCAGGCTGGTAAGGATGGGATACTCTAGCAAGGCAGGAAGTGCTAAAAAAGTCTGCTATACCAGGTCTGTGAAACCGAAGTCTTAAATACCTGGACTCATATAAAATTGTGCAAATGTAACCATGGAAGAAAACTGTTTCATTGCTTTTTCAACAAAGCTGTGTTACCAAGGTGTTGAATCTTTCTAGTTCGGGCAATGCAAGAGTTTATGCAACAGAACTGTGTGACCTGGCATACCAAACAAATAAGCTTGTGTCTTTTTTTTTTTTTAAATAAGTATTTTTGGGATTTATCCCCAGTAAAAGAGTATATCTGTTTCCATTCTTCTCCATTTTTTTCCCCAGTAAAGATGACTGGGTACAGCAGTGGGGTAAGGTAATTCATACTGTGCCTACATCCATTAGTGTTTTTCGTACTTTAACATAGTAATCCTGCCTCCCAGATACTGCAAAGCTTTGTGAGCGTGTACACATAGCCATCACTATCAAAAGAATACAATGTAATTTAGTTTTATAATACATATTTTCCATCCTATCCTGGACACCTAAATAATACAGTTATTTTAAAAGGCGTAAAATTACAGCCTTGTAGGCTGAAACTGTCTACAGAGGAAATGAAACAATCTATAATAGTCTAGGCTAGATTTAACTTCCACATCACTGGAGCTCTATTTCTCTGCTGGTGCTGAAAATCAGGGGGATGGTTCAAACAGAGATATGTTTTTCAATGAGAGCACTTAGGGATAAGCAAAATCTATGAAAAATCATAGAGACACAAAACAGATTGCAATCTACTTCCTATTTTACAATTACATACACTTTTGCACTAGCAGTGATTTGTTCTTAGGCCTCCTGCCTTTTAAACCAGTGACATGTTATTTGTGATGACACTTAAGCATTACTTAAATTTGTGAATGACCTAGCTATAATTCTGGTGGTCAAAGAAAAGAAATAACCTGCAGAACTATACCTGAGAATGTGTACTGTCTATTTGCAATTACACCAAGAAAACAAACAGCATGTATCTGTAGGAAAATCAGGCAAGTAGTGTCCCTTTCTGCTTCTTTTAGTATAATTACCGGACTGATGATCTTGATGTAAATTCTCCAGTTACATTTACAACTGACCACTCTAGAGGTTCTCTAGTGGCTTCCATAGAAACAATAAGGTACATTTGTATTCTGAAAAAAAAAAAAAAAAAAAAAAAAAAAAAGTGAAAATGAAAACTTACTTTTCAAGTGCTTGAAGGAAGGGACTGCCTTGACATCTTGTGTTTTCTGTAGCTAAGTCTGTTTAAAGAGTTCCCTGCCCCTCTTCTAGGGTTTGGTACAATGGTTTGTACGCTTATGGGGCTGCATGATGAAATGAATCAAGGAACTGATCTGAGAGAAAATTAATAACCATGAGAGACAGGGTTATTTTTAACACTGATCCCTTTCTCAAATATAGTCCCACAGACAGTAGTACTCTCAACACCAAGGAGCATTCATGAGGATACAGGTGCAAAGTGAGCAAGTGCTGTAAAAGTGCCTTTGCCACTAAGAGAAAAAAAGTGCCTCCGTGCTCCAAATTCCTGATTTCCGAAACATTTCTGTGGACTGACTGTGCACAATCAGCTCTTGCTTTGGAAATAAACAGAGTGCTACTAAAACTAATTAGAACTTGTGCAAAATAGTATATGCATTAGTCATACAGGTTATGTTTTACATTGCGTCTTACCAAAATGCTGTTAAAATCAGCCTTTTTTTTTTTTTTTTGTCCCCAACTCATCATCGTATTTACAGGCCTCAATCAGGTTGATCCTTCACAATGGTTTTCATCTGTTATCCCAATATTTCCAGCCAGATGCCACTTTTTGCTCCTTGTTTATTTACATCAAAACTGTCTTTGACATTATCCCTTAAACGTAGAAAACCCTGCCCAAATTAATTAGCATTCAACTTAAAACTCACCTTGAAGACATGTTTTTACTTTGATGTTTACAGTAAACTGCCAATTAACAGTGGATAGGAAGATTGCAGACAAGGAATTTTGATACTGTAAACATTGTTTACTTCCAGCTTCAGGAAGTCTACTAGGTACGCAAATAACTAATCTTGTTATTCTGTCTTCTTTCATATTTTTCCATTAAGTCGCTTTGCTACAGCTATTAAAATATACTAAATGAAACCTCTGTGTACTGTATTAATAGCATCAGAAAGTTGACTATTGCTATATGTCTTCTGTTTGGTACTGTGGTTGTATTGAGTAATATCAGTGTGTCAAGAGCAAAGTTGCTTAATTTACATTTATATGCATGGTAGCATTTTTTTTTCAAGATCCATACTGATTTTTAATTAAATTTAATTAAATTTAGAAGCAAAACGTTTCTTTCTTTAAAGCTGTTACTGAGATATAATAAATTTTACTTTTATATTGCCTTACTTTGGAGAAGGAGTTGAGGGA
The DNA here is from genome assembly GCF_964211825.1 of Aythya ferina. Classification (NCBI taxonomy): domain Eukaryota; kingdom Metazoa; phylum Chordata; class Aves; order Anseriformes; family Anatidae; genus Aythya; species Aythya ferina. The sequence goes on along the minus strand of NC_140308.1, from coordinate 14,107,363 downwards.
CCAAAGCCAGCTCTCTTACTTCAATCCTTGCCCCATATCCCAAGGGAAAAATTCAGTTATCTGTAAAACAGGAAAAGGAATGCAATAGACTAAACTGGATCAGATCAACTAAGCTTCACCACAATAAACTAATCTAGTTCTCTATTACACTATTCAAGAATTAAAAAAATAGATAAATCAATTACCAGTCCCTGAATCCCTGAAAGCAGAAATTCAGTTTATTCCTAACTTCTGACATATTTTGTGTGTGTACACATATACACATGCACTGGAAAAGTGCTGCTCCTTATCTTGTAAATGCATGCTGTTTTTACTATAGATTCAGGGGAATCTGTAGATCTGCAGAGTGTAGCATGTTAATGCATTAAAACTCTTCTAAATGTCAACAGATCAAAACAATTTATTTAATACTATTTGGCAATGATTAACAACGGAAGCATTACCTATGTACGCAGGCCTAGAAAACACTGGCACAAAAAAAAGCTAACTCTTTATGCTTTGTTATGTGAATACATAGCTCATTATGAGATCCTCTGGAATTCTGGTCTTACTATGTCAGGGATATAAAGGGTATACATTTAAAAAGTCAATAGATATGAAAGCTTCCATAAAACAACAAAAACAAAAGAACTTTTCCAAAAGCAGTTTTGTTATGGTCTACTCAGCAATATGGAGAGAGATTAAAACTTCATTATTACAGCAGTAGCTCACACAGTGTTAAAGGGTGATTCACAGTCAGTCACAAAGCCAATTCATTTTGTAGTTAGAAAGTCTTTTCCATCTGTGCATGATGTCATGCATTTATGAGGACAAGAGGCAAGAAAATAGACATACAAAATACTGAGCAGAATTAATCAGCTCTGTGTCATAGTGTAGCCTCTGTTTTCAAATACTGTGTGGATCTGCTTTCATTTACACATTCAAGTTCTGACAGAAGGAAAATTTATGGTATAGCTTTATAAGAGACAGGCTTAACAGTACTTACATTATTGCGGCACTGACTCAACAGTTCAAGCTGATCCTTTTTATCCCTCTTCCAATATTTTATATCGTGAGCATCCTTCTTTTAGCACCAACATGATGAAGGTAGTGTAAAACAGTTGGTAGAATGGACTTGAATGACTCAAAGATGCAGCTACAGAAACAAAGGAGAGAGGAAATGAGAATGTATGCAGGAGAATCAAGGTAAAAAAAAAAAGTTATAACTGACAGGAGAGAGATATAAAGAGAACATGTGGATACAAATAACAAGTATAACGAGAGTACCAGCAGAGTAGCATGATGTATGTAAGAAAGATAATCTAAAAGGAAAAGCAGCTGTTATAGAATCAATAAGTCTTGACTCTATTTCCAAGTTCCTATTATGGTTCTAAGAAATCCTAAAGAGGGTATGTGATCCACTAGGTTCTCTGTCAGTAAAATCAAAAAGAGTACTTATCTGATAGGAAACACAGGAATACAAAAATCTATAAGTAACTTTCAGAACTATTAAGTTTCATGCAATGAAAATGAAATTTACACAATTGCTACCAAACACATTTTCTCCTAAAGCCAGGCCACCATGTATTTGCTGTGCTGTGCTCCTGCTTCCCTTCCCTTCTAGCACTGGAAGAGAGATGCTTCTCAGCACAGTCCTACCCTGAAATCCTCCAGACTACAGTTCCATCACTTTCCCACAACATCTGAACTGGAATACCTGTGCTACCTGATCTATGGCTTCAGGACATGCCGCTGTTTGTTGGAGGGGGTCTCCTGTTTATGGAAAAGAGCTGAGAAGTCTGATCTGTAAGATGCTACAGAGCTGGAGAAATTAAAATCCTTAGGTTGATGGAAGTAGCTTTTGAATCAGATATATGACTAGACTGGTAACATCAGGAAAACGTAAAATCCCTGACTCATCCTTTTTGACAGAGGTTAAACAAATAAGAGAACAAATTTGGTGTATTAGGAAGTGTTATCTCTTACTTTTCCTAAGGTTTTTTTCCTATTTGCTAGTGATGTCTTGCTCTGTTACAACTTACTGCATTTTTATGGAAAAGTAAGACTGAAAGAGAAAAAAAAAATCATTGAAAGAATAATACAAATTAAACATTATACAGAACATAAACAAATGTAAAGACAACTATGCTATGAAATAGTAAACAGTATTAACAGCAGAAAATTCAAATGGATGTAGCCAGAGCAACTGCAGAAGAATGCAAACACTAAGCAATTACATAGCCAGAAGTGGAGTAATAATGAGAACAAAAGATACAAATGATGGAGTAGGAAGAACTATAAACAAACTCACATTGTGAAAGAAAACATTAAAATGAGTACACAGTGAATGAGTTCAATATGAGGAAAGGAAAGGAAAGGAAAGGAAAGGAAAGGAAAGGAAAGGAAAGGAAAGGAAAGGAAAGGAAAGGAAAGGAAAGGAAAGGAAAGGAAAGGAAAGGAAAGGAAAGGAAAGGAAAGGAAAGGAAAGGAAAGGAAAGGAAAGGAAAGGAAAGGAAAGGAAAGGAAAGGAAAGGAAAGGAAAGGAAAGGAAAGGAAAGGAAAGGAAAGGAAAGGAAAGGAAAGGAAAGGAAAGGAAAGGAAAGGAAAGGAAAGGAAAGGAAAAGCCCCATATCTGGAAATGTAGACAAGGAGTATTGAGAGGAGAAAATATCACCAGAAAGATGAAAGTAGAAAAGTCAAGTAGAAAAGATTAACAATGGAAAAAAAAAAAAGTCATTGGGGTCCAGAGAGTATTTTCCAGCTTGCTTTTGGAGGTTGAATTTGGAACAGGGAAGATGAAGGTGGGGTATTTATATCACATAAAATTGAACCTCTCATTTAAGAAGATAATTTGGAATGCTTATCCCCCCCCTTTTTTTTTTAATAAATAGTTGATAGTGGAATACAATCCTTCTCTACGCTGCTTCAGAAGGTACTTACTTCTTTCTACAAGGCAAACAGGGAGTCCAGAGGTTGACAAGTGGCTGAGCCACACTGACAGCTCTCAGAGGGAGGGCATTCAGTTCCTTTACCTCTTTCCAGCTTCTTTTACTTTTCTCCCACATTTTTCTGCATTGCTTCTGGAGCTTATCTGATTGTTCTCAAGGTCAGGCAACTAAACTCAGTAACATTGTAAAAACATACACTTTTGGGTAAAACAGTTTCTCCTGTTTTATTCTGCTATTCTGCAGTTAAATGAGTTCCGGGGTGGCACAGGGTAAGTAGTGGGATCACACAGAAGAGCAGACAGAGTTATGAAAATACAGGGAGGGAACAAAGAAGGCCTTTTTGTCAGTATTAAACTTTTAATTTAACCCAAAGCATCTCCTGAAGCCACAGTTTCATGACATAACCACCTCAGTTAAATACCCTAAGTTAGATGATGAGAACGGTGCCACTGCCAGCACTTAGGTAGAGAGAAGAGCGACTGTGAGGAATCTTGCACACTTTTCAAACAGGTAGCTTCAGATTCTCATGCCTTTGGTACCCATGTTAACCAATTCATCCCCCAAAAGTTTGAGGAAAGTAACATTTGTAATGTCTTCAATTTCCAACCTCTCTTTTCCTATCTGGCTCCACAGCACTGCTGTTTTATGATAGTACCCAAAGTACGACATGCTTTGAAGAGGAAGACAGCAATAGATTTGCGTACTTGTGGTTTTTATTGCAAATCTCATTATGCCTGTTGGGTTTCATTTTTAGCCTTAAAGACTTACGTTATGCAAATCAATCAGAATCTCAGTTTTAAAATTTTTGTTTCTCAGTGATGTTCACCTTTTTTTTTTATTATTTTTTTTTATTACTTACAGAAATTTTCATTATGTATAAGGTAATTCCCTGCTTTTTTGATAGTTCTCTATATACTTGGTATGTATAAGTCAGGAAGGCTTTGTATAGTATTCAGACTAAATTTAGCCTAATTTAATTCTTAATTATTTCTTTCTACTATCCTGGCTGCTTGCACCTACTAAATTAAGTTTGAGCAAAAGGTGAAACAAGGCTTCTACTGCCTGTAGGTAGATGTACAAACAAGCCACTACAGGGTGAGCTAGGGTGTGAACACACAGCACATCACATGTTCTACAGAAACTGTCTGCAACCTGTTCTTTCTTTAGTTTATTACGTGCTATTACTACACAAAAGCTGACTTTATGATAGTTTGTTAGCCAATACAAACTTTACAACTTTTAAGTATCTTTAGATAATAAATGGATTTTTTTTAACTTCACTTTGTAAATACATGAATATTTCATTTATTTTAATCTTTTGTTAAAATTGCCAATTCCTCATCTCAAAAATTGAATATTTTCTAGGAAAAGGAGCTATCTTCTACATTGCTTTTGACTGTCAACATATTCCTACTGGTATGGTAGTCAAAACTGGTCCATGACAAAAGATCTCATTTCAAACACACATACACATAGCAATAGACTGCAGGTAATGGAACTGTAGTAGATATCAGAAAAAAACATCAGGCAAAGTAAATACATCCTAGGAATATTCTTCCAAAACAACAAAAACAAAAGAAAACAAAACCTGGAATTAGTTTTCTGTTTAAAAACATTTTTATGTTCTGGTTCCTCTGAAAACCTAAACATTGAACACATACTTAGTTTTAAGCTTTGGAATGCTCATATGAAAGCCAGTAAGAGTAAATAGTGCATGCAACATTATGCAGGAACAAACTTGTTGCACAATTAGGGATTTTCCTTGTTCTTGTAACATATATATATTGGTAGGCTCCATATGTATTTTATACGCTTACAACTTTTCTAAGAAGAATATATTTATCCAGTGAAAAAACATGGCTCTGCATATGCACCCTCTGTATATAGAGCCATGTATGTGTACACATACAGATGTGTACATCCAAACACAAACTTATTGATTGTTATATTATTGATTGCTACTTACTGGTTCTTTGTGCTACTTATTGTGTTCCTTGTGAGCAAAGGGTAAAATGACAATTCATTAACTCATTAAAACTTTGCTAAATATTTATCATCTTCCCTGTATTCTAGTGAATATGTGAATAGTGCAGGTTATAAAAGAAATAAGAGCCAGAGGCGATGAGATAGGTGTGTTACATAAAACTCAAAGCTGAGGGCTGTGTGTCATCTGCAGTATCCACCCAGTTCAACATACTGAGCAACAGGGTGAAAAATGGAGAGCTGTGAAGGCATGAATAATACGTCAGCTAAATTAGCTTCCCACCATATTTTTTTTTTTTCTAAATGGAGTGATTCATACTAGGAAAATCAACTTGGAGACAATGCTTACAATCCTGAAGAAAGCTGTCTGTGATAAATACCTGAGACTAAGGTAATACCTAAGATAAATACCTTGTAATCTAAGCTGAGAAGGAAATCCATTATAGACAGATGTATAAAGAGATGCAGCCTTCTTGTTCTCTGGCTTTTCTGAAGTGTAAATTGCCCCAAATTAAATTAATCTACAAAAAAAATCCAACCTGTACTACAGAGGTTATTAGGCCTAAACAGAAAACACATACCTAATTTGAAATAGAATTTCAGAGGTTTGATATTAAAACAACACATCACCTTACAGCACAACAGAAAAGATGATCTCAGAAAGTAACAGTCAGGGATGATACAAAAAAGGTCATTGATATATTCTTAATTTTTTTTTTAAAAAGCTTGTATTATTACTGAAAATCATTAGGCTTTAAAGTGCTTTTCTAATTTGTTACATGTCTGAGTCTACAGTATTTGGAGAAAAGAACAAAAACAATCCCTTTTGTTCCACAGGCTTCTAAGACATCTTCATTTAGCCTCTGGGTTCATTTCTAAAAGGAGGGATTGTTCATGATGGACATAAACATCTATTTATGTATAATCTTCTCTGTAAGTGCAAGAAGTAATAACCTAGGATTCCACCCTATGCTCTGAGACATAATGAAATCAAATGTCTAAAGAGTAGCCATTCACTCTGAAGAGTTCTTTTTAGTTGTTGTTTGAGATTGTTTTGTGACTATGTATTCCTTGCTATTGTTAAAACTTTATTAGAGACTTTTGTAATCAAAAGTTAAAATTTTTTGCATTAATTAGTTTTAGATGTGGGAAACTTTGTCTGTAAGGGCAATTTTTTATAGACTTAATATATACTTTATATACTTAACTCTTTGTTCATCCTAACCATACCCTGAGAAAATTTTAATTTTTAATGTATCACTTTAATGTAACTTTCACCATTATTATTTTTCCCTTATTCTTGATCCAGGAAGCTGCATGCAGAACCTTATTAAGTTTAATTTCATGTTAGCTTAAACAGTCTACCTTCTTGACATACCAACTCCATAAAAAGCCAGCAGTCTATTAACAGTAAAAGTTTTGAAATATTTTGCTTACCTGTGCTGTTGATACTTTTCCTTGACCTATACTTAACACATAGTAATATATTATTACACTTTTCTAACTCTTACCCTGCTACTTCTGTAACCTTAGGTACCTCCACTTACCTTCTATTTTCATATCTTTAAACTGGGAGTAATAATAGCGCAGACTAGTATCACAAATTGCACAGCTTCTGTCAGTTGTATGGACGACTTTTGCCTGCACTCAGGTCATCAAGGCAGCATCTCTTCTTACTTTTGTCTTGCTTTTGAGGCATGATGAAATTTCTGCAGAAACATCCTACATTAAATACGAAACAGAACTCTTTGTCCAGAGTCATCAGGAAATCATCTTTTAAAACTGGTCATAAAATTAAAGCATCTTAAAACTCCTGCCACACCAGTTGTTCCTATGACCACCTGCAGTCCTGGTTTCCATAGGCCAGTTATAAATTGAGAGGTATTTCTTTACTTTCACTGCCTTTTTTTAGTATGACATCCCCCTATTTTCTTTTTGATAGAATGGATTGTCCTGAGTTCTAATTCTTAGAGCTGTAAAGATGGAATTTTTCCATTTCCTGAGCCTCTTTTTATACAAATTAAAAGCCTTCTTCCTTAGAGGAAAAAATATTATGGTTGTAATGGATTATTTGGTATCATGTAAGCCTTAATTACACATCCTGAGTTAGTGTTTAAACCACATATTTTAGAGAGAGATAATTAACTGTTTGAAGCAGTTAAGGTACTATAGAAATGAGATAAATCTTTAGGTTTTCCTGTCATTAAATTCTTTATTAATTACTATTCCTTTAACAGATCTCTTTGAAGAACTGAGTAAACTATAATGTTAATCAAAATATGGGAAGTTGCTACTTAAGGTGCTAATCTTTTATCTTCTGATTCAGACAAATCTAATTGGTGTGTCACCTCCCCCCCCCCTTTTTTTTTGTGGCCCACTTTACAAAAAAATGATAACTCAGGCATGTTTCAACACCACAGTTGGAGCCTATAGCCAGGGATCAGAGACACTACTGTACTTATCCTCAACCAACAATGATGGTGAGCATGTGGAAAAGGGGAGAAGTTAAAAGAAAAAGCAGTGGTTTGGGCTAAAGCAGCAAAGGTGAAAAGTAAGCCTATTTTTACACTTAGCCTACAAGTATGGAAATTCACTTACCCAGCTTAAACCATTACATAAAACAGCAATTGAGGATAAACAAGTATTAATCAATGAATAAATTGAATTATTCTGTGTTTGTTCTTTGGTGTTTTAACTATTGCTGAGAATCAATCAGGAGTGCACTTAATGACCTTAATTAGCCCAACCTGAGAGCTCAAGCCCACAGGCCCAGGAGTCCATATAAACTCAGTCTTGGGCATTAATTTGTAGAGCTTGAGCTCTGTTGTTGGGTTGCTTGTTTTCAGGTTTGTTTGTGGATGGTCATGTAACTTGTTGATCGGGGATCTGACATGGGGCCTGACTACCTGGTTTTACCTTGGCCCTGACTAATTACTACAATCCTGCTGTGTGATTGTTGGGCTGTATTTGACCCTGGTTACTCTTGGTAGACCCCACCCTGAACCTTATGTGCAAGCTGACTTTCCAGCTTGGCCCTCGGACTGACCCTGTTTATGTAACAGTGAACTACAGGAGCATTGAGTGAATCTACAGAGATAGAAAATCTCAATTTCATATCTTACTTCAGCTTTCACAGTACAGGTGAACTAAGTTGCCTAATATAAAATGGTAATGGTAGCAATGCTATTTCTTTAGTGTAATGTACAATGCAAGTCTTGAGATGATCTAATCTTTAAGAAAAGACATGGGTAGAACCCTTCAATTTATGATTTCTTCTTCCTCAGAGTGCTAGAAGTTCTTTAGCAAAACCTGTTTCTTCTGATTCTGATCTTTTTAAGAGAAGGATTAGTCAATTAGTGCAATGCTATTCAATGTGACAAATGTAAGAGGATTAAGCTGAGCCTTGTTCATAGACTCTAAAAGCATTACATACAGAAACCAAGCATTACAACAAAGAAAAAAGGAATTTGGAACCAAATCTTTGTTTTCCACTTCATTCTTAGTGCTTCTCCTTTCTTCTGAAAGGTAAAAATGTGGTTTTCTTATTGTGGGTATCTTCAAGAATGCAAAAACTATTCCTGCATTTGTCACAATGAACTCAAGGCCTTCTGAAACTTCTTGGGAGCATCTCAAAATAATAAAAAACACTAAAAGTCAATACACTCACTTGGGATGAAATGTGAGCTACTTAAGTTCAAGTGTCAGTATCTAGCTCAACATGCTTAATAATGGTTTTGTTGAAAATAAGTTGTTTTCAACACCGGTTTTTCGAAATAGCATTTTTTGAGGAAATTGTATTCTGTCAAAAACTCTCAGGCAACTTAACATGTTCAATGCTTAAACAAATAATTGTGTGCTTGGGTTCCTAAAGGAGCAAGAGAAGAAAAAACTCAACCACTCAGAAATGAATGGGACTTGGATGATTAATGTATTGTTTTGCTTTCTGTGAGCCTTTCTGCCTCAAAGACTTGAGTTGTAAAATATGGTTCATAACTGAAACAATGGGCAAAGTACTTAACTAGTTCTTTCAGTGACTTTATGAGTATTGAAATTAGTCCCAACTTTCAAAACGAGAGCCACATGGTGGCAGGAGAGAACAAGGGATGTAAGAAGATTACTGTGACAAATGTTTCCTTCAGTTTTAACTACGTAATACTTCTCAGTCCTACAGCACTGCTGGAGGTTCATGGCTATATTTTAAAATCAAATGGACATAAACCTAATTCATTAGTTACGATGTTTTAAAGAAGTCCACAGCTTTGAAGTTTCTAATATTACTCACTGAACTCAATAGGGAATTCTACAGTGAATGTTAATATTGCAATAACAGCTTAAGTTAGGTAGTATAGTTAGGATATGAAACCTGCAAGATGTTGGTAGATGGTCTGTATTGCATCCCCTTATCATAATATGAGGTGTCTATGACTAGAAGTGATTTTCTGATAGCTCTTTTCCTATTACTACTCTTCTGGTGGCATACCTAGAATGCTACTGAGTGATAAGACTGGATAGAAATGGTAATTCAAATTCGTAATTCTCTGAAAGAAATATTTAGCCCTTCAATTTTTCATGTAATGTGTTACATTGTGAACGTATCTGCTATTCAAATAAATAAAAATCTAGAACTTTCACTCTAAGTTCTACTAAGAACAGTCCAAAATACTAATCCTCTGGTTTAAGACCATCTAGGCATGTTACTTCATCCATAATTACATTACATTAACGTTTCTAGATATCTCAATGAAGTTAACACAATTATCTAGTTAATTGCCAATGGTAACAGTGATGTATTTAGTTGTAAGCTTTCTTAGTACTTACGTAACTGCAGCCCAAGCTGGGGTGTGACCAGTCACTTTTCCGACCAAGATGCAGTTCAGGCAGCTGACTTCTATTAAATTAAGAATATTGTAAATTTGGCAGTTCTGGAAGAGTATAATCTTACTAACTCTTACAGACTTGTGACTGTTTAATTTACACTGTAAGACCTTACAGTATCCTTTCCATTAATTCTATCATTTAAATCACTTAAACTTTGCATATTCCATAAAAATAGTGTTCCTTTAATCTGAATCTTTAATTTATTTTAACCTAAATGAATAGAGTTAAAAATATTGAATTCTTACTAAGAACCACCAGCATGACTTCTAAAATAACTGATTTAAGGCAAAAGAAGACATGAAGTAATTAAACAGGATATGGAGTCTATTATCTCTAAACCTATCAGTACAAGAATTTTTAGTACTTTTAGCAATAGTGTTGTAAAGTTTCTGAGATCTCAGAGGCCATCATTGCAGCACTGGTCACACCCAAATCTTCATGCTAACAGGAGCAGCATAAGCTACTCATCCTCTCAAAAGACAGGGTTATGACTTCAAACTGTATTTTATTGGGATATTTTTCTTTAACCTATTAACAAACAGTGGAGCTCAAACAGGAATTTTCTGATAATGCACAATTTTAATGATTAATTGAACTGACAAACATTTACAAAACCTGAAACTGCCTTACCATGCTTATTTCAATTACTTCTCTATTCTTGCTGTGCATTCTTGAACTTCTCAATTTCATTCTACGATCATATGCTTATTTATAATCCAAATTGACTTATTTCTCTTGTTCTCCCACTCCAGTCAATTATAAACCTTCACTTATTCATCCCCCCTTCGTCATACATGCAGGAAAAGGAGTCCTACAACAGTTGTAGGATATAAAGCCAGAGGAAAACTTCACCACTGTTAATAGTCTCTAATTCTGTATCTTCTAAAGTATTTATTATTGATCAGACAGTTTCTTGAATGTGAGAACATTTGCACACCTATGTAGTCTCCATGCCATCTGTTAGCTTCCAGGTTCCTTAATTCCTTTCATTCCACACCTGCATACAATTCCTTCTCTTTTAGTCATGTTAATAGTAATTCTAATAGAGATCCATAACTGCACTCTCAACTGTCTTTCAAATGTCTCTTAACTTTTGTTCTACTTCTTTCTTCCCAGTCAGTGTTCTGCCAATTTCATTAAATAAACAATTTTGTTTCTTTAGTACAATGCAGTTGCCTGATTTTTACCTGAATGCAAGGATCTTTGATTTCGTGTCACCTCTTAAATTGTGTTGCCTCTGAATATCCACAAAGCTCCACTGTTTTAATGCAGGCCTCTATAACTATTTTATCATAATGCTTAGAAAAAAACTTTTGATGTCAGCAGGCAATAAAAGTAAGACCTGTTAGACTGATATTTTCCTTTGTTATTTTTTATCCTTATTGTATACTGGCTATGCATGAATTAAAAATGCTTCACTGTCTCCTTCAATTCTGCTAATACATAATGAATTCCCTTTATGCAGCACAATCCTACGTATAAGTATAAGTAATAAATTCCTGCTGTATACCCATGGAATGTTTACACCATGTTTCAGGCTGGGTAAAACTTTCAAGTTAGAGATTAATGTTAAAAGATTATTAATTTTGACAAACAAATGAGAAACTCAAAGCATCTGGAATCTTTTTGTGCCTCCCAGCACACAATGTTCTGAGTAGTGTTGCATTGATTCCACATAATGTTCCCTGTACCTCAGGGTAATTTGAGGTGATTTGACTCAGGTGACTGAAGTGGCCCTCTCTTAGCACAGCCTTCCCCCTTGCTGTGTCATGAGAAATAGCTGGACGCTGAGACCACAGAGACAGACTTCAAAAATACAGAATTGGGAAGTAAAAAATAACGAGGAACTCAAGTGAGATGAAACCTCGTTTTTCTCAGATGGAACCAGAACTGAGTGTTGCAAGATTTTACCAGTACTCCAGCTATATTTGGAGACTGCTTCAAGTCACTACTTAGAATTCTCTTAAGCAATCAAGGAAAGCATTTTCTATCAACCTTCCAATACAATTTCCAGCATGGATATGTAATGTAGTTGACAGGAGTCATGAGGTATCACTGTCATAAGATGTAGTGTTTCAGACCAAATCTATGTCAGGTCTTAGGGTTTGGCTGGAATTCAGTGTTTTAGGAGTCAAGAATATCCAATGTCTGTTGGCTGAATGGGCCTATTGGAATCCCTGTAGTTCTGTGATAGCGCATGTTAGCATAGATGGAGTGGTAAATGTTGCTGCATAGACAGGCCTGTTGTGTATCTGTTAAAGAACGAAGCAGTCAGCCAGGTCATCACCTTATATATCTACACCAACTCATGGATCTAGTTACAGCATTCTGTTTAGAACTGTCTTACCTAATCATCTCCCTAGAATGCATTTACTGATCTGGGGATGTTACTTATTCCCTTTATAAGATTTACAGATGCTGTGGAGGATGCAGCTTGAGCAATAAAGTTCACTTGTGTGAGTGACAAGTAAAAAAAACAACCAACCAACCAACCAAAAAACACACTAAGCCATACATCTTGATTAAAAAATAAGCCCACTGCAGTAGGTAGTGTTGCACAGATTATGTGATCTCCTTATAGTTTGTCCTGGGTAAGGCATAGTTGGCATTAGGCACTTGATATGCAGTGAATGCTCCTGGAAGGCTTATTTAAGAGGAAATGGCACTAAAATAAATGACTTCATTCATGAGACAGATGATGCACATACACAGATAACTAAAGGTTTTGCCCATTTCCTAAGATTTATGATAACTAGATGTAGGACAGTCTGAGAGAAAGTTCCAGTCAAGTAGCTTGTACTGAAGCTTGTCTGGGCCTTTTCCCATCTCTAAGCTGCAAAGTGCTTGGTTTCTTGTGGCCTGACTCTAGCTCAGTTATGTTATTTGTGTGTTTATTAGCTCTTCACCTGTTCGGTGCTATTATGAAATAGTGGGTGACTGTTCAAGAACATACTGGGAAATATAGCTTTGCTTTTTTATACAGTAGTTAACTAAAGTTATTGTTTTTATTGTGAGATACTGTTACTTTGCTATATTTAATATGCTAACAGCAATTAAGGAGTCATTATTAGGGTGAAAAAGTGGCAGGTGGGTGGGGTATAGTTCTAAGGGATTTCATCTTCTTACTCTTCTGTAAACAAGGTCTTGCTAAAGTTTTATTTCCTTTTACTTCAGTGAAGGAGCCCTATTAATGAGAAGTCCTCTTTGGTGTGGACTTTCCTTCTACTGAGAAGACAAGACTTTTTGATAGCAAGCAGGAATAATAAATACATATGCAAAATGTCAGGAAACATTTTAATATTAGCAGGTAAGGATTTTTACTTCCCTGTCTTTATTCCTGTTTACAAACGGAAGTAATACAACTCACATATCCTTGATTGTTATGAAATCAGTTCTTGAAAATGAAGTTCTAGTTAGTCTCTTGTATTTTCTTTGTAAATATGAGTTACAATAGCTATTAGCAACTGTTCATAACACAATGTACAGGATATTACAATAGTAATATAGTAAGTCTTAGTAATCAGTAGTTATATTCATCTTATTACAAATCATTGATTTAAAAATAAGCAGAAGTAAGTATAAAAAATGTCAAGCATGACTGAAATTAAAACAAAACAAAACAAAAAAACAGTAAAACTTCAAAAGCAAACACTTGGTGTCATGCAGTTTTTTCACAGTGAGTTTGCATGCATTCACAAAACTAAAACAAGTTCCTTGCAAGCCCTAATTTTTTCTTTATTTATTAAAAGAAAAATACACTATTCTAGAAGAAAAGACAAAATAATGCTTTTATGTGCAAGATGAAATTCTTAAGATATTAGGCACTTTGTACTGCTCCTATAACTTTCTCACAGGTTACAAAAATATCAAGGATCTCTACTTCCCTTCCCGTGGGATCTGATCCAATTCATCCATAACTTAATAGACATCTTGCGAGCTTAACTAAATCAGACTCTTTGAGGGTACTCACAGTGTGTATGTTTGATATATCAGTAGTTGCCACTAACATATGCAATATATTTGAAATCAAATATAGCATGAGGTCTCCATTCGTCATAAACCACAGAATTCTTGTACCTTTTTTTTCTGAAAGGGAACGTCACATTTCATATTTTACTTCAGATCCATTAGCATAAGATATTTCAGTAAATGAGTTTTTGTAAACAACCCTTGCTATTCTCAAATCTAAATAAAGTCCTGAATAAAAATAGTTTTGTTTTCCATCTACACAAAAGTTTTTATGTGCTGTAAATATTCTTAAAACCCATTCTTACCCATATCAAGAATCTAAGCATGCTCATTTAGAACTTTGGGTTATATTTATGGATATTTTGAGCATTTCAAATCTTCTTCCAGACAAACTTTTTAAGTTTTACATTTCCAAATCTTGTTTTCCACATAAATGTCTTTTCTAGAAATCACAAATAATTGTAATGGAAAATAAAAATGTTGTATTCCTTATACTTTAAGCTTCTAGCCATCTTGCTTCTCAGCACTGGTGAAACTGATTTGGTGACATGGATACCAGGTCAGGAACCAAACAAGGTTGTCACTGCCAATTGTTTTGTAACACACACAACCCGAATTGTCTCTAGCATCTGCTGGACTACTTGGAAAACCAAATTGACTAGTAGGTGAAAGGACTACTGAATGAATGCCCCAGAAATCCATTGCTCACTAAGTCTATGCTCATTGTTAGAGAATCTCTGTGCCCGCTACAGTAGTTTCTTGCTTGGTTACAGGAGAAATCTTTTTCTTGTCTTCCTCTGTTACAGTCTGACTCAACTGTTCAAACAGTTTTGATATCTTGGTAAATCTCAGGTGATTCTGGAATTTTCGTGCAGCAAAAGCATAAAGTAGAGGGTTAATACAGCTACTGATAAACACAAGTGCTCCGGAGACGTACTCTCCTTTGTCTATAATTTTTTCCAGTGCCAAATATATTCCATTAGAGTCTTCTATCTGAACTGAAATAATATCTAATATGTTAAAGAGATGATGTGGGAACCAGCATAAAATGAATGCCACCACAATGCTGGTAATGAGCCGTTCTGATCGCTGCTTTGATCGATAACTCATTTGTCTTATTCTTTTTGCAACACACACATAGCAAGTGCATATAATTAAAAAAGGAATTACAAAACCTGCAAGAGTCTCCAACAAAAGATATGACACTCTCTGTCCAGTAGTAGAGTAGTTGCGACATGTACACTGTAGTCCGCCGTTGATTTCATCTGTCTCTTGGAATGGAATAATAGTAACGCCAAAAGCAATGGACAGGAACCAAATGAGGAACATGATTACAAAAATATTTTCTTTTTTTTTGTACCTTTGCATTGTGAAAGGGTAAAACACAGCCATTAGTCTCTCCAAGCTCAGTGCTGTAATTAGAAATATACTTGCATACATGCTGCAGTAAATCATGAAGACCAGTATTTTGCAGAACACGATTCCAAAAACCCATGAGTCAGCAAAGGAGTAAATCCAGATTGGCAAAGTGATCAGTATGAGGATATCCGCAATGGCCAGGTTCAAGATCAGCAGGACTGAAGGAGATACTTGCTTCATTTTTGTACAAACAGTCCAGATGACAACGCAATTTCCAGGGGTCCCAATAATAAATGACAAGCTCAGTATCATGCAGACTACAAACTTCACAGCATTCCATGTCAAGTCGGTGCTGACTTCCTCAGCTTCACTCATTCCAGAAATTTTTTGGTTCTTTTCAGGTGCTAATATCCTTGGCGCTTTGCACTCTGAAAGTTTTGACTCTGAAACTGTCAGCAAACAACTTGAGAGAAACTTCCCTAATTGATATTCTGCAGACTTGTCTAGCATGTGACCTCACATCCTAATGCTCACAAACGTCTGACCGCATGTGTTCTTCCTGTTGTTTAGGAAAACAGGAATTTTTTGCATGCAGAGCACAAATAAAAATAGTATTGTCCCTGACTTTGCTCTTAATTATATATGCATCACAGCAGATTTTAAAGCATGGAGGTGATCTTTCAAAAGTCTCCCTCTTTTAAGAAGCCTGCTACTTTGTTAAAGCTACTGGTCTAACCAACAGCTATGAGGAGGAAAAAAGTTGTCCTTTTGCTACTTCACTTTTGTTTGTGTGAATATGTCAACATTCTATTTTAAGTATTTTAAAACAAAAAGATAGAAGGGTGGCAGATAAACCAGAAGTGTGCATTAAATGTTTGACATGACATCGCATTCTAGAGCATGAAACATTATTATACTCTCTGCCTTCATGTAATCTTTTTTTTTTGTTGTTGTTGTTGTTAATTCAGCAGAAGACAGTTGATCTTGATCATGCTTTAGAAATATGCTGGCACAGAGGAAATCATCTCTTGTAATGAGATTGTACCAGTACAATGAAGTTGGATAGAGTTATAATTCTAATCATAGAATCATTCAGGTTGGAAAAGACCTTCATGATTATCTGGTTCAACCATCACCCTACTACCAATATCACCCAATGCTCTGGGAAAATGCAGTTCTTCAGCTAAACAACCACCATCAGAATAGTCTGGGTGTAATGTTGGGAGGAAATGGTCTGTGTCTCAGAAAATATATGATCAGGTTGTCCTACTGTGCCAGCAATGGGCTATGACTTTATCTCCTAGGAAACCCAGTAGTTAGTGCAGTATTCAAATCCTGTGTGAATCAAAAGTTCTTAAAATAAATAAATAAATAAATCTTTGTCTGGCCAAAGATTATGGAAGTACTGTTTTACTCTAGTGTCAGAACATTTTAAGTCTGGTTCCAAATAATTAAAGGAGGAACCAAAACAGCAGCACCAACAAAAATGGTTAAGAGTCACAGAAGTGAAACTAGAAGAGTATTTTTATGTAAAATAAGCACAGATTATGCATTATGCATAGCACAATCTATTAAATTTTAAATCGTGGTACAGATTATTTCATTAAATGTTGAGGTAGATTTTTTACAAACCTGGCAAATGTAGTGCATAACGTTAAGAAGTATCTTCCAAAATGGGAAAAGGATTGCAACACCTACTCCCAACCCCAAATCGGCTTACCCATTTTTGATCTCGTAAGAGTATAATGAGATCAACTGCAAATCCAGAATAACTCCACTGAAGTCAAGAATATTTTTTTCAAAATGCTCTTTGTGTAATTGATACTTTAATTTGGGTTTCATCGTATGATTCCAGTTCCTTTTATTTTTTACTGCATTTAGTACCAATTGGGTAGGGGAAAACCTAAATCAATTGTGTATATTCTAAAGGGAATTTCTGAAAATCCACTAATAAAAGGAAGTGGTGGGCAATGTCTCTTCTTCTACTGAAATTACCTTCGTACACATTATTTGCCCAGAAGTAACTTTGGGAGGGCTTTTTATTTACTTATTGCCAGTGAACTACATTGCAGATACTTTAAAATAAATAAATAAATAAAATCAAGGAGAGATGCTCAGTACCTCTGTAAGATTTTCTTCTTCAAAACTTTATTTTTGGTGGCAAAAAAACAATTGTCTATAACAATAGTTTGGAATCAGAATTAGTATAGTTCTAATCCAGTGACATGTGGATCTGGTTGTACTTCTGAAGCACCTGTCCTTATGTTTTTCAGAAACATATTTCCCCCACTTCAGTTGAAGCTTGCTTGCCAGATGGTCTCTGCCTCAGGCTGTATCTTTCATTTAAACAAGAAACCAGATGAATCTCAGCATTGCAGGAACAGTCTGGGATTTTTCTTTCCAAACAGATCCCAGACAGGTGTTGAAATTCTGAGATTGCCTGAGTAACATTCTGAAGACAGGCTTTTAGATTTAATAATACAGATATTGGGGATAACGTTAGCTAAGGACTGTGTTTTTGAAGTGCTCTATGTGGTTGTTGTATCACTACAAAAAGTTCAGACTCATTTTAGGACGTCTTGAATGATCTCTAAAAGTGACTGCTATTTGTTGATTTTACCCTAGTAGGACACAAACCTTATAGGAAATTTAACGGGTACTTCCATTAGCAATACAGTATGTTCAATAACATGCTGAACACAACAGTGATTAAACAAGTCAGTTTCTCAGTCATTCTCATGACCACGTGTGGTGGAGTTTTTAATGTATAAACATGCTGCTGGAGTTCTGCCCAATTCTGCCCTCATAAACACTGGCCTAATTGTATTAACAGTAGTGAAGTTAGGCTGCATTTCTGTGTTTAAGAGATAAAAGTCTAAATATGAAAGTTTTGTGTACATGCATGTTATATATGCTTTCCATATGTAATGCAATAGTGCAGTCATGAACATGAGAAACTTTCTGTTAAGTGTGTTACCTTTAGATTGGCATTTAATTTCTGAAAACATTCCAAAATTGAGAAAGTCTGTGCTATTGCTAAACAACATTCTGAATTGAATTTGCTGTGGTTTAAGTACAAGGGAGGTGTTTCATCTGTCCACGTTGTTTCTTCATACACATGAGCTTCCCTCTGGTGGATAGTCTGTAGTTTGCACCACCACTGAGCATTTTTAGACAGCCAATGTGTTTGGGCTGCTACACTGAAATGATAATTGATACTTCCAGCTTTTGCATACTTATACTGAGAATCAGAATTTCACTCCGAGATGCTGAATCTTTGGGTTAACATCCTCCGCTCAAAGCACTGCCACCATTCCATGCATTAAGAGCATGTCTGTAACAATTTACAAAATAGCTGATGCATGGGAAATCCATATTATGAGTAACTTGCATGAAGAACAGTCCCAAAAATGCTTTTAAAATTCTTTCCAACTGTTGTCTTCAGAAAGATCCAGCGGATGTTTGGCTATAAAGCAATTGCTGGTGAAAGAATAGCAAGTATCATGTTTCTGCTGAGAGGCTGGAAACCAATGCCAGCAACCTTGTTTGCCTGATGATTCTGAAGGAAGTTCCTAGTCTAAACCCTTTAGTTCTTCAGCCAACAAGATAGCATTTGCAGGATAGATACAGTTGCCCTACAACTACTGCAGTTCAATGGTGTTATAAATGACAGTGGGGAAGTCACATGATACCTTGATCAGAAACTTACGGGCTACTCCATTCTTTAAGCTAGGGTAAATTGATATGGTTTGCCAGTGCAAAGCTGATCTACACGTTGCTTTCCTGATTACAGGAGGGTCTTCTATATAAATGGGATCCCATGGTGCGCAGCATGTCTCCACTCTGTAATTACTATAAAGGAAAACGTAATGCAGGAAAAGACGCTTTTTAGACATTTCTAAGCTCTTGCAAACCATGTTTGCAATAGCAGTCCATGATGCAGCAAGTACAAATGAGAACATTCTCAGTGCTTCATCACCAGGCAAAACACCTTAATGAAGAGCTACCCTGGGATCAGCTCCAGAATGTAATGAAGGATATGTACCTTGCACTATAAATAGAGAGTTTGTTACATTCTGTGCTGTGTTGTTAACTCATCTTTTAATAACGATATTACAAAATGATAACTCCTACCCAGCTCTGTAGCAAATAACAATGGTTTAATACAACTGGCCAGAGAAAAGAATTCCTGCACATTGTATTCAGGAAAACTGCTGTAGAGCTCGTGATAAGAGGAGTGGTTATTGAGGCACACTGTACGTGCATTCACACATGCTTACATATTAGTACCTTTCTTGCTGTAACAGAACTATCATGAACAATCTGAATATGTTGCCAACGATTGTGAAACTATCAAATTAAACACTGAAATATTATCCTTGTACAACCAGACATACTAGGCTCATGAGAGTAGAGGCCCTAATTAAGGAGGTAGTGAAGGTCTGAGTATATATATATAAGTCTGAGTACAAGCAGGAATATGAATAACAATTATGTAGAGATTTCAGAAAAACTTAGAGTATCTTTTCTCAGTATTATGAATATATATTCTTTAATTTTCTATTATTCAGAGTACAAGCTCTCAAACAGTAAAAGTACGGTTTCGCTATACTCAAAGGTAAGACTTTGGTCTGTGTTTACATCAGCAGTCACTAAATTGCTATGTACGTAAAATGTTGCTATCCAAGATCCTCATCTATCTGAGCGTATATAGCACCACAATTGCTACTGAGTAAATCAAATGCAAATGCATTGTTTACACACTCCTCCTTTTATGAGTAATAAATTACCGATGACAAATACTGCTTAGATGACTTGCTACCAAAAGTTACTTGATTTTTCTCTATCTAAACGTACGGTAATTTCTAACTTGTTTGGGGTTTCATGTAAATGTTGCATTACTGTAGCATTCATGTCTCTGAAATTCAGCAATGCAATTAAAGTCCTCAGAGCATCTTAGTTGATTTTAAAAATGCCGTATTTTGCTGTACATGTGGTGCAGCAACAGATGGTAGCTGTTGTTCTGCATGCAGTCTAGGTATATATTATTTCCTACAGTATACTCTTTTGTAAAGGGATCTGTCCATGTAGTTATGTATTTTCAACAGAGGGTGGCATTGAAGAACCATTTATAGTTTCATTGCCTAATACTACAGATGTGGAGGGTGTAGCCATTGTCTGTAAACAGGGCAGACAATGTACAAGTTCAAAGCTGAGACCCGTAGAACTGACTCTGGCAAGAAAAAGTTAGATGATTGCAACTTAAATTTCAATACTGTAGATAACATTTTCTAGATAAGCTTCCTAGTTGTTTCTATCTTGCAGATGTTTTTTCTATATATTTTTAAAATTCTAGCTCTTAGTGCTGTTTTGAACTACATGACCATTTCCAATTGTGTAATATGTAACAAATACAAGGTCAGCTCTGCCATGAAAATAACTTGGCATCTTATTTAATTTTCTGTGTCTCTGAAGCAACAAACTTAGAAAGTTTAGCAATGATTCAAACAATACTGTCTTTAGTGTAATTTACATTAGCATGTTCCTTGTCTTTTTGAAAAGCAGTCCAAACTGTGTTCTCTCATGTTGTGAAACAACCCTGCTCAGCAGATCTGAACAGCTTAAGAGCCTTAACTCCTTTAATACATTAAGCGTTGAGCCATTACCTCTAGTGCAATATAAAGCCCTGGTTTTGTGGCCTTTTGTCAGGAATCTGGTCAACTGTGCTGAAAGTGTAAAGACAACACTCGTTTTATGAGAAACACAAGAATTTTCTCCTGCCCTGTAGCAGCTGCCATAGGTGTATTAGACACTTGTAGAGCAGTACTTAAACCCTAAGTCACTTAGTAATTAACATACCTGGCATGTTGTTCTGCATGGCCAGAGAGAAGCTAGTGCATTGTACTGTGCTACTGTTCAGAATGATCTTGTCCAAGCATTCTTATTCTGAAATAAAAAGCAGCAAGGATTGATTCTGAGATGTTACACACAGCTACAGTTACAGATATTTACTAATCTTACACATCATATATTGAATGGAAAACATGTAAAATATGCCATGTTTAGGCACTGGCAACTTGCTATCATTCTGCAATGTGATCTATTGCCCCTGTAGGACTTCAATTTAATATTAGAAATGTCTG
This sequence comes from Aythya ferina, assembly GCF_964211825.1. Classification (NCBI taxonomy): domain Eukaryota; kingdom Metazoa; phylum Chordata; class Aves; order Anseriformes; family Anatidae; genus Aythya; species Aythya ferina. The sequence continues at coordinate 14,086,104 of NC_140308.1, read as the reverse complement.
TGAATAATGATGGCTTTTCCAGTGTTTTCACTGGCAGAAAGTGCTGGCGTGCTGGCACTTATAATAAAACTATTCACTCAGAGTTATGAGCAGTAGAACAGAGGGGATTTTCTTGGTTAAAAATCTAATTATTCAGAGATTTTAATAGAACGTAAGGTTATATTAGACTCCAAAGTCATCTGACCTCATATTTGACTTGAGCTGGATTTAGGTATGCGTATTATGTTCTAGTGTTGAGTTAGATCAAAAAGTCCTTTTAGCCCAGTGCTTTGTCTCTGACACCAGCAAAAAGGAGGTATGCAGGGAAGCCTCTAAGAACAAGCCAAGTTTGACTATGCTTGTCCCACACTCTCTTGCTTTTAGCTGATTAGAGCTGAGAAATTTCCTGAGCCAGATATGGTTTTTACACATTTAAAAGCTTTGTGGTCAACTCCTCTGTAGACTTGCAAAGTGTGTGCTTGAACTCGTGTACTTTTAGCATCAACAATATACAGCAGCAAGAAATTCTGTAGTTTTGATATACTTTGTGAAGAATAACCTCCTTTTATTTGTTAGTCTCCTGTTAGCTTCATCTGGTTTCCCACATCTTATGTCAGAAGAAACAGCCAATAGCTGATCCCATTCATCCTCTCTATAGCCCTTATTTGACTGAACCCCCAAATCTACCATTTCTTCCAGATTGAAGAGTTATTTCATACACAATAAAGCCCTATATAGAAACCTTTCCATACTTTTCATTGTCTCTGTTGCTTTCCTCCCTTATTCCAGGTGTTTTATATTCCCTTTGAAACAGGTAAACAGACTAATTCTGAAATGTAAGAGGTTAGCAGACTGAACTCCAGTGTGTAGAAGAATGAGAGAAACCAAGCTATACAGGGGTCCCAGATCCCTCTTCTCAACCCTGTTGTTTTCACCGTTACTCTGCAAAAAGGAATCTAGTTTGGCTGTCTATACTTAAACTGTCAACATTTTTTTCTTTTTCTTTTCTTTCCTTTTTTTTTTTTTAAAATTTGCATTTAGTTTAGTTCATGGGAATCTCAGACACGATCACTGTCTTTTTGTTTTTCCCCAGTGCCAGTCTGTACTCCAGCATTTAGAAAACTTCATTCCAAAGGTCACTGTCATTCTTTCTTCAATTACTCCAGATGCTCCATGGTCATACAGGTCCTGGTGCGATACAATTACCTTGTCATCTGTAAACCATTGACTGTCCCCTGTCTAGCAGATCTTTGTACCTTGCTTTGCTGTGTGTTCTAGTCTGTACTTAAACCAGTAAAGGTCAAGTATTTTTTAAATGAGCCATTATTCTGCACTGCATGAAAGATGCTTTTAACTTTGTATGCTAGTTTTCTTGTCAGCTTTGTGTTTTGAGTCATGCCTGTGTAGGATGCATTTAGTCCTCTATGGTATTGAATAGTATCTCTTTACAATCTGTTTGTTTTTTTTTTTTCTTTTTTTCTTTTTTTTTCTCCCCACAGCAACTTACATGTGACTACTTTTATCATGATTGCTGTTTTCCTGTCTTTTGAGTTGCTACGTATTTACCACATTGTGTGGTATCTGACCACATCATTGCTCAAACTATTGCTATAGCTCTGCTGTATTGGTTCCCCTCTGTATTAGCTGGATGTTCTTCATGCTGTTATAGCGACATATCCCCATACAGAGTTCTGGTCCTTGGCATGTTCTGAGGTCTGTTACTGAGTGAACAACAGAGCACATTATAGGGAAACCATGGCTACGGATCTTGCTAGACTGCTAGACTTGCTAGCTCTGGCTCAGGGGGGTTGTCCGCCATCAGCTTCTATTTGCAATTTAAATTGCAAATCACAGATCCAGTCAGAAACATCCAAGTTCTAGTCCTCAGATTCAAGTTTTGAACAATGTTAGGCTGAATTCCTAGTTTAGCAGATTGGCTAGGCTATCGCTGATAATAATGTAATCCTATATTCTATATGAGGTTACACAGACATCAAGAAATTGACTCTCCAAAGAAAATAAAAACAGAATTTAAACAGACATTTGAACAGAACTTATATTTTGAAAATTGATAACCCGTGTTATCTGAGAACAGTCATCTGTGAGCACAGAAGAAAAAAATCAGTACTGTTTAGCAGCTTGCCATAATGAGGAAATATCTAAGACACAAAGATAGAAGCTTTGAGAGAATTATTTTCCTCAGCTAATCAAGGCATCTTTGCAGCCTGCAAACACAGCAAAGCTTAAAGCTTTTTTCACAAGCTATGCTAGGATGAGGCTCAAGTAGAAGAGTTCACATTCCCTCATAATGCTCTATCTTTTAACAGGAAATCATGAGGCCAACTTATCTGCCACATGAAAGCTCAGATATTTTTTGCTTTCAGTAGAAAAATTGTTTTTATGTCACATGATAGCAGTATCCATTTTCTACCACTTCTTCAGCTTGTAATTTGAATTCTCTGGCTTCTTCGCTTTCAGCTGCCAAACATTGATAGTCAAATGACTTCCACCATACCACGAAGAAACTCTTTGGAGTGTTTGTTATTCTAGTGACATATTTAAAACTTAGCATGGTAGCAACATTTAAAGCATCTCAAGCTGTTTATAGTATATTCATTAAAACGTTGTCCTAGCACATCTATTTTCTCAAAGTCCTATGACAAGGCAGTCTTTGGCAAGCTTCTCCTTTCTTTTTAACATGTCCACAAATGGCTCTAAAATACCATTTGAAGCTTAAAACATGACAGGTTAGTTCCCTGACCCCTGCTCAAAATGCACTTCATTCACTGTTAATCCCCCCTAAAAGGGGGATTAAATGTAATGGTGGAATTTTATTAAAATTGTCTGCTGTTGAAGTCATTTGAAGTTTCAGATACTGAACAGCCCTGTAAAACTCAAGCTTGAAATTGGAATCGTGCATTATTGCCTATAATCTTTCCTACATTGAGGGGACTGTTGAGAAGAGAGAATGTCATTCTGTGGATGGACCAGCATTGTGATGTGAAGTATCAGCACTTTGGCTTCCAAGGTTTATGCATATAGAGCATTCCATGATAGAAGTTTAACCTATGTTTGTGTTTGATGCTAACTAACACCTGTGACCAAAAATCCAGAGATGTGAAGTTTTCATGGGACAGGAGACTGTAAGATTGGGTCATTTTTTATTCTTTGATCATTGATCTTGACCATTTGATTAAGAGAACTATCAAGATAACTGTCCTGATATGATTTTGATAATAATTATGGTCTGAGCTGGATTAGAATAACCTTCCCCAGTCCCTCCAACCTTAATTTTCCTACAATTGTATTTTTTGCAATGACACAGACAAAGCCTGTCACACAATGCTACTCACGATGCTGTTGATTAAACCAGTTTCCCATGATTAATCATTCCCAATTCCTCTGTCCCTCCATCCAGAAGGGAACTATGCTCTTACAAGAATCACCAGGCAATACTTTTTAACTTAGCATGCCAAGGGATGGGAGAGTAAGTGTCTGTGCATAACTTAGATGCATTTGTAGGTTGTTTGTTTATCTCATGGGAAAGTGGCATCAGCCAAACATAACAGGCATTTATTTTTACAGGCTGATAGTACAAACTCAGATCTGAACAGCTCATTTTGTTATTCCTGTTAGTTTTGTTTGTTTTAATATTACTTAAAGAAGTATTGTGTCCATTTCTGGGCTCCCCAGTACAAAACAGACAGGGATCTCCTGGAAAGAGTCCAGTGAAGGGCCACAAAGATGATGCGGGGCCTGGAGCATCTTCCCTGTGAAGAAAGGCTGAGAGACCTGGGTCTGTTCAGCATGGAGAAAAGAAGACTGAGCGGGGATCTTATCAATGTGTATAAATACCTGAGGTGTTTACACAGAGGGATACGCCAACCTCTTTTCAGTGGTTTGCGAGGACTGGACAAGGGGTAATGGCCACAAAATGGAGCACAGGAAGTTCTGCACCAACATGAGAAAGAACTTCTTCACGGTGAGGGTGATGGAGCACTGGAACAGGCTGCCCAGAGAGGTTGTGGAGTCTCCTTCTCTGGAAATATTCAAGGCCTGTCTGGACACCTACCTGGGCAGCCTGCTCTACGGAACCTGCTTTGGCAGGGGGATTGGACCCAATGATCTTTCGAGGTCCCTTCCAACCCCTTCAATTCTGTGATTCTGTGAAAGAACCTTGGTAAAATTTGGATATTTTTTATTTGGTTCCTAACTGTAGTCAGTTTTCCTACTCAAATCTTATTTTTAATGTGCTAATCTGGATTTAAAGAATAGGAAATAAGTAGGTAGTCTACACACCTTGCATCTCATATCTAAAACTGTTTTATAGATGCATCTTTTAGTGGTAGTATGTGTCTTTCAGACCCAAATAGCTGTAATATAAAACGAAGAGGAAAAGATATCTTTAAAATAGCTCTTAAAATCTCAGTTACAAAATACCCTCTTCAGTACATTTTTTAAATACCCACTAAAGAGGAACTCTCAAACTGTTTCCTAGAGGAAATATTGAAGTCTCAACAAATGTGATCAGTCAGATGTTTTTCCATCCTTCACTGGTTTTACAATTTAGCACTGAAAATGAGTAAATGAAACCTTAGTGAGATCAGATAAAAACCAGCATGTCCCTCGGTAAGTTACTAAATGACTAATGGACACAAGTTTAAATTCTTCTGGATACACTTGTGTTCCAGAACTGGATTCACTTCTGTCAGGAGTCAGTTGGATGTAATAGTAGCTGTGTTTTTTCTTCTTAGAAGTAACTTTAAGCTAGCAAATTTCCTGAGCCCTGTATTTCTTAGCAACTTCCATGACTCCCAGCCCAACTGGGCCACCAAACAATGTGTGACACTGGATGAGATTGCTTATTAAATACAAGAACAATGGTCCCCAAGCCTTTTCATTATGTGTGTGCTAGAATCCTGAAATGTTCCTGCCTGACTCATGCCACATGACAAACAAGATTTCTTTTGCTTTCTTTGGCAGGTATGTCACTATGCCCTAGCCATTCTTACAGCCTTTAAAAACATGCTAGCCCTTAAAATAGCAGCATGCTGAACTTCTGCTTTGTCTTTCTCCAAATCCTCTCTTCATCCAAAAGTATCTTACCTGCAGATCAAAACTGCCTTGTTAAACTTTTTAGCTTTTTACCTCAGAGCACAAAGAGTTTCTCTGCACAGCAAAAAATTTCAGGCTCTATCATTCATGCAACATGTGCTGGGAAGTTGCTGAAATTTATGAGAACTTGTGCAAGACATAAGCTGTCCCTGAGGGTTCAACCTACTCAGTTTTCATCACAACATAGATCATATTTAAACTTTTTGTCATATATTCCTCCTACACTTAGCTGTACCTCCAATTTCAAAATTCTACAGTGGTTCAATCTGAAGCAACAACTGAGTAAATCTCAAGTAAAGCTCCCAGTATCTTAAGTCCCAGCATTCTTGATAAGAATTTCTCACTCTTTGATTCTAACAAAATTCTCTTTGACTCAGCAAGTATTTTACCATTCAGCATCTTTGGGTTTCTTTTGCTGTCTTGACTGGAATGAAGAATTTAGCAACCGAAGGACTGAACTGTAAAAGTCATCCACACTTTATGATGGAATGAACATAATCTATGCATTTATTGGACCTTAGCACATTTTAAAAATCATTTAAATTATTAAATGGGTGTTTTTGTAGAAAGTATAATCTCTAGGTCCTGTACTAACATCTTATAGCCTATAACACTGAAAGATTCAAAGACCAAGAAGGTGGGCATGCATTATGCGTCCGTATTGTAAAACTATATTATAGATATGGTTTTCCAGGACAGTAATTTCTTGGTGGTCCCAAAGGCAAGTGAAATCAGATTAGAATACAAGCCTAGTTTTTGTTTGTGTTGTTGTTTTTAAACTGGTGTGTGTGTGTTCCCCCAAGTATTTACTAGAAATAGAAGTTCTGAAGTTCTTTGGCTTTCACTGGTACATACATGTCTGTGAATATTAATTTTCCTTACTGCTAAAATTTAGTAAGGAAATTTGTGGATTAGAACACCAAAAAATGATCTGTTTCTTGCACTTCACCTGATATAATGGCATAGATCTTTAGATCTCTCCATAACAGGTACACAAATCAATAATATTTATTTTTCTTCCTAAAGAAAACATACTGTTTGATTCTAAATATGGAGAATGAGTATTTCAAGTTAAAATGTTTCTATTTTAAATGTTTTTTTTTTTTGAGTAGAACAACTGTTTAAGAGTACCGGCTACACTGGGCCAAACACTAGGGTTAGATTGGGAAATCCAAAAATCAACCTTAAAAGTGGAAGATGAGTATAATAGGAGTAGATTACAGAATGTATTAATCAAGTTCTCTACCACCTTCTACCTTAAAACTTCAAATCGTTTATAACTTTTCCAGACCAGTAACATATAGTCCATTCAGTCCTAAATCATTTGTGTTGTTATAGACATAATGGACAGAATTACTACTGACACGATCATGCTGTTTTTTTCCCTGCTTAAGAGGAATGTTGGCTTATTTTATATACAACTTCTCAAACTTATTCTCCCTGGTCTGTGCATGTCCTTACACTGTCTTATTGCAGGCTGCTCAGAACTTGAGATCTTTGCAGGCTTATTAGTCATTAGGTGCTCAAAACTTACTGTGAAGCTCGATTACGTGGATCATTTACAAGCAGTAATTCGTTCACTTTAGCGAAACGTGAGCCAAAAGAGCAATATGATCTCCTTTATACAGATTAAAGGCTTGAAGATAGGAGAGATGATAGTGACAGGCTCTATTAATTGCGGATATCCTACCACAGCAGATGGCTAGGCTCTCATGTTCTAGATTGATATCCATGTAAGCCTGCATTGTGCACCTGCACCGTCCAATTGCCCCCTGCCCTTCTTTCTGGTCCTGTTCTGCACCATAAACAAACTCAGCTTGAAGGAGACTGAGGAACTGACCTCAGGTCTTGTTTTCTGTCCTAACACCAGTGAGCAGCAGCATGGGGAACAATACAGAAGTAAATGTAAAGTGCTGAGGAAGCAGGAGAGAGGAGAAGGAAGGGAAAGTAACTTTGCAGCCTGGGTTCAAATGCGTATCATACTGTTCTGGGACTATGTGTCTGTGCTTATATTTACAGCATGAGTTTAAAAAGTGTTGTATTTTGTTGGGAGGGGGCTTTCTAAAATGCGTGAACCTGTCTAACAATGGATTAAAAAAAAAAAACTTTGTTAAAGGTAAGAAACTAATATTTTCTCCAGGCAGATGAGAAATTGAACTCTCCTCTGGCAGATTTAACAAAAAAGGGCTAAGAATTGAACCGAATGTCTGAGATATTTATGGGATCTTGTAGATGTAAAGTTTCATTCTAAAGAAATGTTATTGAAAAACCCTGTGTTACTATAATAATAATAATTAAATAACACAGAGGCAGCCTCTTTCCAGTGCACACTGAGCTCTTCAGAAAATGTATGCTTATGACTGTCCCCCATTCAGGTCAGCTGCAACACGTAAGTATTATTACAGATCAGTCACACCTGTGCTAAAAGCAGAATACATTGTACAGGTATGACTGACTTCAACTAGACCTCAAAGTATTCTTGAGAAGGAAAGGATTAAGCTTGCTTTTTTACCTCCTGAGCTGAGCTTTAAGGGCTGATATTTGTGTAAAGAAAAAGACAATTATCTTGCTCCACAGACAGAGAAGAAAGAGCATATCAGTGTTGTGTAATGCTATTTTTTGCGCTGCTTTTTCAAAATAAAGTCACATTCAAGCAAGGGTGAGGATTCCTACCAATGCAGAAAAAATTAGGAGGGTAAATCTTGTGCCAAGGAGCACTGGAAAACTTGGTACTACAGAGAGTATTATTGGGGAAAAATCCTTGGCAGCTTCTTAAAAAAAAACAGCATATGTATTCTCTAATGAAACTTAAAGTTGTACATGTGTGCTGTTCCAAAATTGAAATTTATGGAATATAACTACTTGTGGCAAACTATTGCAAAATTTACCATCCTAATCTTCATATGTTCCTTATACCAGTGTAAATGTTAGGTTCTATCAATGTGTAGGTTTCAGGTCTCACTTCTCAATACTGATCTCGGTTCCTTCCTGGCCTTAGGCATGAATTCAGATTGTGCGCATGAATATAACTAATTTAAAGCTGAATACCTGGTCTGGTGTGTGATGTTTGCAGGGCACCGAAAAAGAAATGTCAGAGATATTACAATATTTTCTAAAGACAAAGAAAATTTTTGGGAATTCAGGAGATGTCACAGTGATTTCTGCAGGAAAAAATGAAATAAGCAGATGTTGTTTGTACATTCAATAACAAGGAATATGATTAAAATAATCCCTATAAATCAAATATTGTTTGTTTATGTATGTGATAATAAGCATCTTACTCACTACATCTTTTGTCTTCTTTCTTGTCTAAGAGGCTTCCATGAGTGTCTATGTTCCACTACTCTCATTTTCATTGAGGTTATATTCTGGATCTTGGGGTAATTCTTACTGTTGAAAATCTTGTGAGGCAGTAGAGATTAGAATAGCAAGTTTCTAAAAGATATGAATGGTGAACATTGTGTTAACACGTTCTGAACTTGGTAAATCCCTGAATGAAAAACAGCAACAATGGGGCAATTACTGCATGGGCCTCTGCCTACAGTGCAGACCTGTGCCAATGCTTTGGTTGTCATCACATCTTTCTTTTAAACTTGCCTCAGCTGTGAAACATGTACTGCTACTACAAACACCAGTGCTTAATCAGCAGACAGTGTATGATACAGTTGCTTACTATATTAAATGTTTGTTTCACATACTGCTTTTTCTCCTGTTGTGTATTATCCTTATTTGCTAAGAATGCACATCTTCGGGACAAAGCTGCTTTTCTAGTAGTGTGTCTAGCTCAGCACAATCATGTTTGGGGATATTTGAGCCAATACAAACACTACTTAAATGGTAAGGATCGGAGGCAAACAGAGAATTCTGTTCAACCAACTAAAAGATGTTTAAGCAAATACTAGATTTCTGGAAAGGATCATTTATCTTAAATAACAAGTCTGCATACTCATGTCTAATTCATGGTTTTTGTCAAGTTGCCAGTGCAAGCCCTCAAGGAGTCTTAAACAAAGATAATGCTACTGATATTCTAATTTCTGCTGTTTAATATAGTTTAGTTCTGATGCTTGTTTGGAAAGAAGTAAAGAATATTTACCTCGGATACTGATTATACACATGAAAAAAAATATCTCTACAATGGTAACAAAGTGGGCTTCTTAGTTTTTTTTTTTTTTTTTTTTTGTTTCTTCTTCTCATATATAAGCATGAAAAAGGCACAGTACTGCTTTCATCAGTAGTTTCAACTGTAACAAATTCCTTTTTGTTGTCCAGATAGTTTTTGATATGAAGCATGTGAAGGGAAGTAGCACATAGCATTGTACCTTTTATAGAAATAAGCTTTTTACTGGCAGTTTCAGACTTGTAGTTGGTTCTGCTATTTCTTGGATTTTCCCTGGATGATAACAAGTAGAATTCTGTCAAGAGGATGTACATGATCATGGTCCTGAACTGAGGGTAATCTGTAAATGCCCTGCTGTCAAGTCATTCTTTGTAGAGACAGAGGTGGATTGCCTTTCTAACAGCACACTACTTGGAAATACATTGTATTGAGTTGGTTATTTGCAGAGCAACAACTGGAAAACAATGCCAAGGGGCTCCACAGTGTCATGGTTCCTCTTGTTTTTCAGTGCAAATGGTACCAGGCAATCAATAAGAAAACAGAAATTTGCTGTTAATATTTAAACAACCTTACATGTACAAAGGCAAAGAGCTTAGTTTACTTTGTTTTCTAGTATGAATAGTCCTGATCTCCCAACAGGAGGTAACAAAAGAAAGAACAGACACAACTTGATTCATCAGCTGAAAGACTTATCTAAAGAACTAGGACTTGCATAGCAGAAGGAATAGGAATTATGTGCTTAGCAGGCTTTATCTGGAGAAGAATAAGAGGAAAAGGTGTTTATGAAGAGTGAAGATATTCCCAACTGTCAGAATAGTGCAGAGATTCGTAACAGAAATATTAAGATTGGTCTGACTGAGTATGGAAATGTGTGTGTGATATCATGAGAAGAAATAATAAAGGTTACAAAAATGACACACATTTGATAACCAAAGACATAAATAATAGCAAACTGGCAAACACTGAGGAATGTGGTGTTTACATCTGTACAGACCAAAAGACCTATGTGGTCAGAGGCCTATAGCAGAAATGTCTTACCAGCAGAAAAACAACCCCCAGTAAAAGGAAGATGGTAGCAAGGTTACAGTAAGTCATATGTTCCATTCCTCTTTTGGTTAGCTCAGCAACGAAAAGGATAATTCATAAAGACATTTTAAAAGAAAGAAACAAAGACAGCAAACAGTGAGCTTGCCTAAAATTTAGAGGGTGAAATAAAAGACTAAGACAAAAAAAAAAAAAAAAAAAAAAAAAAAGACAAAAAAATGAACGCAAACCAAAGAAGCTCAATAAAAAACCCACATCATAATAACAGTACTACTAAAAAGCACAGAAAATATGTTCAAAAACTGCTTTGCTGCTGTCCAAGAGAATCCAAGAGGCATACCAGGACTTGATAGTTGGTATTCCTTGAACCTCATGTCACAACACAAGTGATCTTGGCCTGACTACTTGGACATGAACATTTTGCTGCTTTTAATATATAGCAGTATGAGAGAATGACTGAGTGACTGATTTTTTTTTTTTTTTAAACACAGCTTTACCCTTCCATAAGGTCTTTCACTGCATTTTGTAACATTTAATTCCTACACAAGGATCAGTGTTGCAACCACTTTTACAGACAGTCATACTTGCACACCCTGTCGTTTGCTTTAGTAGGAGGTCATTTCAAGTCAACACTTGTGTGGTGACTAAGCACCTGTCTTTGGGACGGAGGCAGGCCTTTGGTTTTGCTGGATGTTGTCACCTTTCCACTTAGTGTAAATATAACAGGTGTGGCACCTGCCTGGAGAAAGACAATCCTAGATTTAGACTTAGTGTTGTCTTCCTTGAGTGCTTTGTCGCATTTTCTTCTTCTAATTTCAGAAGGATATATCCTCCCCCTTCCACATTAATGCCACAACATCCCCCTCACATTTTTCTGAATTCCAGTCAACAGGTTGTGTGCCTGTTTTTCCAGATTCTGCTTTCATGTGTAAATATTTTTGATGTGCCATTCTGCAGAACTACAAATCTTGAATAAGGAAGTCAGTGAGGCAATAACAGCTACATTTTTATATCTTATGGTGTATACATAGCTGGTTGAAACACGTAAATTAATGAAAAGTAGTTTTCTCCTTTTAGCATCTCACTCTGATGTTGAGATACTGTTTGTGCTGGTGTGTAACCCATTCAAGGCAGGCATATTTCTGCAAATTTGCAGGCACGCCAAAGGACGTAGGAAGCTCTAAAGCAGATAGAAAGGTACCCTTGTTGCAAAATAACCCCATCAGAAATAGTGTTACGCTGAGCATGAAGCAGTAACACCTGCCTCAGTGTATGTTCTCAGTAGGACTGGATGCAGAAGTGAACCAAGGAAGCCTTGCTTTGCCCATTGACGTGATCATGGCTAGTCACGAGATGGGATTACACCGGTTCCAAGCACCATTTTATCTTCCCCCTTGTAGTTCATGCCTCTATGGATACCTTTCCTTGGCCCCTCTGCAACTCCCCACCACACTGCAGGCTGAGCAAACAACTTCTAGTAACCAGCATTGCCAAAGCATGAAGGCTCATGTCCCTTTGGGATTTAAAATCTTGCCATTACACGTCTACCTGTTCTTGTTACGGGGATAAAGATATAATTTTTTTTTTTTTTTTTTTTTTTTGAATATTGCCAAACACCCGGCCTTAATGATACTGTGTACCAACCAGCTGTCACACTCGTCAGTACACCTGAGTAACATGAAGTACGGCATCGCCTGTAACCTTTGATACTGGATGTGTTTGCGAATTTGTAATACGAAAATTCACAGCTGTAGGACGGTGCGTTTCTCCCTAACCCACCCAGACCTCACCCCTCATGCGCTACCTGCCTTTCCGCCCTAGTTTTACACGCAAACACCCCTTACTTCGGCTTCGGGCCCCGTCACGATCTCACGACCGTGGCTGCAGCCGCGTGAGGCGCTCCCCTCCCCACGGCGCGGCTGAGGCGACGGCCGGGAGCCGCCACCGGAGCCCGGGGAGGGGGAAAGGAGGAGCTCGGCAATCCGCGCTCGGGCTCTCCGCGCTCGGCTGGTGACTCCTCGCGGGGGCGGGCACCGTGCCGGGGCCGGGCCGGGGCGGAGCGAGCCCTTTTCAGCCCGGGCGGCCCCGCTGGGCGAGAGGGACGGGACGGGACCGGGAGGGGGACGGGGCGCCGCCGGCTCCCGGCCGCGGGGTTATGCGCTGGGGTAATGGTGCCGCCGGCCGGCGCTAGGCTCCTCCCGCGCCCGGGAGGGAGCTCTGCCCTCAGCATCCTCCTCCTCCTGCTGCTGCTCTGCCCCGGTGGCGGCTGCCTGCCGAGCCGCCGGCCCGTGGGGCCGCCCGTGGTGCTGGGTAAGAGCCGGGCTGAGTCCCCTGTGGGGTGGTGGTGGTGGGGTTTTGGGGTCCTCGCCGTGAACCGGGGCTGGGGCCCGGCCCTATGATGCTCTCCGCCCGGCCGCTGGCTCCTGGGGGGCTGCTTTGTGCCCCTGGTTCCCCTCGGGGTTTGACAGGAGCGAGAGGTGGGGCTGGGGGCAGCCGTGTTGCATCTGGTGGCACAGAGACTGGTGTGGAGTGCTGGCCTGGGGGTGCCAAGTCGTTACTAACAGATACATAGAAAGCCTTCTTGTAAGTCTGGAGTAATTACTTTAGCCGCCCTCTGTGTCCATTGGTAAGAATTGTGAGTAAACGTTAGAGTAATTTGCCTACTGATAGTGTAGTTCCTAAGCATCCCCACTGATCAGGTGCATGTGGTGATATTAATGTCAGTAGTCAGTCCTGTAAGCGGATGGTCTGATGATGATAAGGAGGAGAAGAAAATGGTTAAACATTGAGAGACAGAGACATCCTGTTTGGTTTAAGCTCTATTTACATACAATAGCTTAGGTTCTGTTGATTTTTTTTTTTTAACTACTGTTACAAATTTCCAATGGAAAAGGGTAAATGCTGAACAAGAACTTCTTCAGAAGGCATTGTTTATCTGCCAAGCATCATGTACAAATTCACAGATCTTCACAGGTGGCTGAGCTAACTGAGAGGATGCAGATTTGCAAGCAGATTTGCCGTAAGAAGAAGCAGCAAAAGGATTTCATAAGAGTCTGGAGTTAAAATCTGAACACAAGTCCTCTGACTGCTGTCCCTGAAGGCTAGGTGCAATCTTTTATGCTGTCTCTCCACTCTGTAACACTGGGTTTCAGCAATAAGCTTTGGCACTTCAGTGCAAGCTTCTTCCTGATGAAGAGAACAGTTTTAGTTGCCCAATATTCAACTCTAGGTATGAAGGAATCAAGGAAGATTTAAAAGTGATTGGGATAAGGGATACTGAACATAGTAGCGTCAAGTTCTAGCTGATGGATCTATCATATGCGTATACATTACCTAAGAATGTTTTTTTAAAAAAAAAATAAAAAATGGTTGACCTATTTTTCTCTTCATAAGAGAAACTCTGGGTAAACTATGTGTGGCTGACCATGGACTTATCAGTGAGTGCAGATTTTCTTGCTGTTAATTTTTATCAAACATTATAGAACTTGTATCTTTTACTATTCTAGCGTCTGTTCTAAAATTTACTCTTTTCTGCTGTCCAGTCCTTATCTGTCCAGAAAACGAAGATTCAGTTGGTGTTAACGTAAGTTTTCAGGCTTGTTGGTACATTTGGGAAGGTAGGTGCTCTTAGGCAGTCACTTGCTGTAACTTATGTTTGCAAAATACCATGGGGTTTTTGATGCGTATAAATCAACGTCGTTGTGAAAACACCTGCACCAAGAGCTTAGCTTCAATTAGACATGACATGGCAAGTGAAGGTCAAGCAAATAAAGGAGGAGAGGAAGGAGTGACTGTTGGTCACTCGCTGGCCCTGTATGAAATGTTGCCATCCTGATTCTAGTTAACTTTTCATGACCTTTTCTTCACCCTTCTTGCGTATGTGACATGTTAAGATAAGCTTTTTAGGAATTACTGCCATGAGGATGGTAGGAAGATTTAGGACAGTCATTTAGGGAGGCATTCTAAGTGCTGGCTTAGCAGAGGTGTTTGGGAGAAAGAAGGGTGGAACAAAAAACACGCATTGCCCTGGAATCACAAATGCAGGAGACTAAGGTGTATGCAGACTGCGTTAAATGGGTTGTACAAGCCTGGGGTGGTTTTGGAGTCTCTATAAGATGATTCTTCTGATTTATCAGGCTGGTATCTAGACCTTCAATTCTTCATATGCCTTCAATTTTGAACATATTTGTATTTTGTAGTAAGTGTGGTGTCATGATCTGCACGTTTGCTCTTGGTCTGTTTTTTTTTTTTTTTTTTTAAATCCTCTAAGCAGAAAAAGGAGTTTGAAGTTTAGTCTTATTCTGTTCATGGCAAGTTGGCCATCTGGTCTGAAGGAATGCGTTTAAAGGAAGGTTGTTAACATAATGATCGTTTCATAAATGTTTTAGACCAGTGGTGGTCATAAGACCCAGTGTAACTTGTTTTCAAAACTTTCCTGTAATGACCAAACTTGCTGTTGCAGCTTGTGCTTACTCAAGTAATGGAGAAGGAAGCAGAGCAGTAGTCTGCAAATATGGGACATTGCTTTTATGTGGTTAATGTCATTCTGCTCCCCAGAAAATAGCAAATAACTCTTCAGGAAGTCTCTCAAATCTTCAAACAGATTAGCTGCTTGGATACAACCTTGTAGATACCCTCAGATGGCTGCTGAGATTTTCTTTCTGCGTTGATGACAGATCTCAGATTCGTGGAGCTACCTAACTGGCCTAAGTGTGGGTCTGAGAAACAGCCAAGCCAATCTAATAGTTCATTAGTGCTCTTTCTGCTTTTATTGTGCCAATGTATTGGCCACTTTGTAGAGTCATTTGTCTGCTAAAGCAGGAGAACACTAACCTGCTGAGGAAGAAATGAGTAATTTTTGTAGCTGAATTGCCTTAATGAAGGAGCTGGCACAAGGAATGCGGAGAGTGGCAATGCTCTGTTTAGATTAAGATGTTTTCTAAAGCTGGTCTGTGCAGCATCAAATGGTGTCTTGGTAGCAGGAGTTATTGTCTGAACATGAAATATTTCTTAAGATCATGTTTGTACATATGAAAGAAGTAAGACTAGGAACCAAACTGATGTTGGTAGTAATTGATTGCAAAAAATCTCCAATGCAATTGGCTCAGCTTTCCCTGAGATTTAAAATAACACACCAAAGTGTATTCATATTGTAGTGAAACCAGGGAAGAATAAGGTAAAAGTCAAAACTCAAAACTTTACTTCCCAAGCCCTGCCTGAAAGTGTGATATCAAAGACAATGTTTGCTAAAATCTAAGACGACTGTCTTGGAGTTACTCCCTCAAGTGTTTTGGGGGAAGAGAGATCTACTTATGCTACTGAATTCTTTCTTTTTCCCAAGTGTTCCTATTCAGCCAGGCTGATATATTCATCCACAAAAATTTCCTGTAACAATGAGGACAGCCTACTTAATACCTTTGCTGTATTGACAATATCGATCTCTGAAAATAATAATTTATTCTGTGCCAATGTTTCTAGATACCTGCTTCATGTTCACACACAATTATAATAATCTTGCGCTCTTTTATCAGCTGGGTTATGTATTCAACCCACTTGTCTTCTAGTAAGACATTCCTTTTTTCTTTATTACTGTTCTTCCCACCTCATTTTCTCACATAGTCCATCCACAGTCACTATGTACTATGCCTTATCAATTTTGGGGTCGATAACCTGTCCTTATAAGATCAGCAGTGGATTCACTGAACTCTTTACCTTTTACAGCTGACTCAACACAATTACTATATCAATGTTCTGATACCCTCTGCAAACAATTTGTTAGGTACTTGGCTAAAGTTTTCTAGAAAGATGCCTAAATGAAGTTCGTTAATAATTGATTTACATGCAAAAGAGGTTTGTCTGAATTTCTGCTGACTGCTAATTAAGGGGCGTGTGTTTGTATGGTCAGCTGCCTAATGTCAAGAGTGATTTAACTGTTCATGCCTCATGTGATCTGAGGTATCTAGAAGTATCATGTGAGATCTTGTTTGCTTTCTTGTTCCTAATTTTAAACAGAAGCCTTTTTTTTGTGGAAGTCTATCACTGAGTCTATAAGCAACTTCGAGGCATTCTCCCTAGAGAACTGCAGTCAGTTTCAAATGAATTTTCCAGATAACTTGTTTTGAAGGAAGGCTAATTTCTGGAACTAAAAACTTCTCAGTTATTTGTGGAAATATTAGCTAGTAAGAAAGTTCTGGTATTTATCCAAAGGCATATCCACTTAGATAAATGCAGTAAAAAAAAAAAAAAAAAAGTACCAGCTGATAGCCTCTTCGTTCAAAGCTGACTTCTCAAATTTTTCAAATTTTCTAGTTACCAGATTGGAAAATTTGGGGAAAAGGAAGTATCAAGGAAACTTAAAATCATAAAGGATTATTCCTTTTCTTTATGGTTTTGTTGACTGTTCTGTTTCCTGAGGGGTACTGAGGCAAGTCACTTTCCAGAGTGCAATTTACTTATTGTCTTCTACTGGGAAGTCAATCAGCACTAACTCTTCAGCAGTGTTATAGACAGGAGTATCAATGTATCCTAAGGTGGTTGTTAGAATTCTTAGATTTGGAGTTGTATCCTCTTAAGCTCTCATATTTGTGAATGTGCTTTCCATAAAACTTAAACAAATACACATCACGGAAGGAGATCTACTAGTTTCCTCAAGGAAGTTGAGGCAAAAATCAATGAAGGATATCATAACATTGGAAGTTAATTAGATTCATAAATGTATTAGAATGAGTTCTGTTGGGATTATAGCCTTTGCGAAAAGTGAGAGTAATGCTAGAACTTACAGATCATCAAACCTAATGGAAACTTTTTTTCTGCCCAATGTGAAATCCCTGTTTGTTTCCAAGTGTTGCAGTTTATTAGTTAACACCTGCAAATTAGGGAAGCAATGGTACTACTTGAGATCTTTTTCTGAATGCTCAGTTTTAACTAGTGCCAACGTATTTTGCAGGACTTCACTTGCCAGTTATCTTATAAATTTATGGAGTCGGTCTGTGGGCCTTAAAAAGTAAGAACAGTCAGCAATAATTCTAGCAAAAAGGCCTGGAAATGCTACTTATTGGTAGGTACGAGGATGATGACAAAAAAAATACTTATTCTGCCCACAGGTATTTTCTGTGTATGATCTGAAAGCAAAGGGGATTTTTTTTTTCTTTCCTCTGACTGCTTTCAAATTCCATTTCAGAAAAATCAGAAAGGTATGTCCTTATCCTACAGAATTCGCCTTGTGTGAGCTTTCTAACCTGTTACTTATCAAAAAGTCATGAAGTGGTTTTCCAGCCAACTGTAAATCATTAACACTGTTAAATTGTGTGGGGTGAAGACTGAAGGTATTATACACTTCTCTTTGTAATTTGGAAAGTCAGAATTTGCCTTTTGTTCCCCATAGCTTTACTACAAACCCTTTTTAGCTTGCAGGATATACTTTTGAAAACAAAACACCAGTTGTGAATGTAGTGATTAGCAGATGGACAATATGAAAGCGTAAACCTGAAAGGAGACTATGTTAATACCTGCTTTATAAACAAACAGACATCATACCTTCGTGTGATACTTCAGCTGTAGTACTGTAGCCTGGCACAGGTAGAACATGTCCGTTATCTTTTGTTTAGGATTACATAAAATTACCATGTCTGTTAACTCATCTGTTCTCTGTCATCTTGTGAGCAAAAACCAGTATGTAATGATTCTCATCTTTGTGGTGGACACAAGAGCACAGCCTGTTTCATCAAGAAGCTTGAGGATAAAACATTCTAACCAAATTAAACTTGCAGTTAATCTAAAAGCACTCTGGTAACTCCAAGGGAGACTTTATGCAGTTTACTGCTTTCAGTATTCTTGTTTGTAAATGTATCTCTATTTTAATCTTTGGAGTTGTGAGTCTTCCTACTCCAAATGGGTGCACTTATGACTATTTAAGTGCTGTTTGGAAAAGTTCTTAAAACTCTAAATAACATTCCAGGTGTTTGCCTAAGCTTTTGAAAGGTATCTTTGCTGGAAGAACTTGATTTTTACTAAAGGAAAGGAGGTTCCAGGATAGAACAGAATGTGACTCGTGTACTTTGTTTTGCTTCAGAACTGAACACAAAATCAACCTGTTTTGTCCTTGGCAGGTCTGCTGCTGAAACTGGCCAGCCATGAACGTTTGATTATAAATAGAACTACATTCCGTTCTGTTTGTAATTGAGAGCACTGATACAGCAGCCAGAACAGGCACGAGATTGTTGAACTGGCTGTTGCCTTATACTTCTATAAGTAATAACTAGACAGTGTTTTGTGAGGTTACAAGACTGAACTGCAGTAAACTTTTTCTAGGGTGTGATGCAATGCTACAATCTTCCTTATTATGCTTTCCAGTAAATCAGTGTCCTTGAAATATGACCTAAATATAACTGTAGTCAGCTACTGGATCTTTTAACATTTCACTTAAGAGTACAGAAATAAAGATGTGAAACACCTAATGAGAAAGCGGGGGCAGGCAATAAAGAAATCCTGACGTATATATTGTGGTGGGCCACAACCTGTGGTGGCTGAAGGTAGGAAGAGTGTGGTTGTCACCGTCTGTACTTAACCTGAAGTTCCATTCTTTTTCGGTTTTGCAGTAAATGTCATTGAAACCATATCTTGCTTTCTAGCTAAACTGAATGTTCCCCTAAGAGATACAAAGCCCTGGCTAAATATCAGCATTCTGTAAGCCTTAATTGTTTTTGATAAAATTCCTTACTAAAGGGGAGAGAGGAGGGAGAGCAACTGTATGGATAGGCCTGCATATAAATCGTCAAAATGAAATATTGACATGTAAATAGGATCCAGCTGTGTAAACCCACAAAAGGTACATGTTGGGGGAGGGGTGGGAGGCAGTGGGCAGGTGGGAGAGGGGAAGAAAGGAGCTAGAAAGGAGCTGAAAAGGTGGAAAAAATTGTAAGAAGTACCCAGCTTTTCAGTTAATGCAGTATTTTCCCCTTCCCAGTCGGGGGGGGGGGGATTTGTCATAAAATATAAGTTTATCTCTGGGGACTGGTTGCTGACATTTTCAGTGGTACTTTTAAGCTTAGGAAATTCTTACTTCAAAATTAGAACTGTCTTTATTTTGTGTTTAAAATAAAGGAAAACAAAACTTAAAGGAGTATGGGCATTTAGCATATGATAAATTAAGAATAGTGAACTTTGGAGAAGGTGCAAATATAAGATCCTTCCCTCCAAGTATTCCTCCCTTACATCAGTAGTGTATTGAAACACTTAAAAAGACCAAAACTGCGGCATCCAAACCTGACTCATAACAACATGTAACTACACATTTGGATTAGCACAGTAGCCAACTAAATTTAGTGTAATAGAAGTGCTGTAGGAGGTGATAATTCCATTTAAGTTTTACTTTCGCTTTTGTGTCAAATTCAGTTTGCAGACAACTCTTTAGAAAGAACAGAAAGATGTTCAATTGTATTACCTGCAGGAAAAAAAATCCTGACTCAGTTTTCATTTTTAAACATGGATAATTCTGGCAATGTCTGAGATAATGTGTTTTTCATACCTGTGGCTTAAGCTAACCTGTTCCTATACTGTCTGTTCCTTGAAGTTAGGAACTATTCATCCAGAGTTATCGTACATGGTGGCTCCCCAGCTCATGTTTTCATGCTTTTTTTTGTGTGTGAGAAACTAAATTTCTTCTGTGGGAAATATGTATGCAATGCTTCCTTTAACTGAATAAAAATAATTACATAACTGTTACATCTGAATGCAGTGACACTGGATGTGAGGACTGCAGCATTACAATGTTAAAACCAAAAATGTTATGCCCTTTCATTTTACTGTCTCCTTATATCTTTCAGTTCCGGGGGACTTAGGTAATCAGCTGGAGGCAAAATTAGATAAGCCATCAGTAGTGCACTATCTCTGCTCTAAGAAGACGGACAGCTATTTTACACTCTGGCTGAATTTAGAATTGCTCCTGCCTGTCATCATTGACTGCTGGATTGATAATATCAGGTAAGGCCAGATATGTTGCTCTTTGCAGTTACCCTCTTTCCCTAAGCTGATCTGCTTTGTACAGAACTGCCACCTTAAGTTTCTTTCATTGATTCAGTGAGAGAAATGACTTGGATTTCTGCTAGGCAGAGTAACAGGCTGAACTGCAGGATGTGGCTCTGTTGCATGTGCAGTAGCTCATCATCCCTGAAGAAAATGAGATTCTTAGTTTCTGCCACCTCCCTGTACTACCAGTTACCACATGTTGGCTTGGGCACTTACCAGGCTTCTGTAGGCTTATCTAAAGCAGAACATTTGCTGCTGTTTTGATGAGTTACTTAAGTTTTGATGAGTAAGTGGGGAGGAGGTTCATTGGGCAGCTGAGAGAGGCAAGATAGGAACGTGAGCTTGCACTTTTCCTGGCAGTATGTCGTCAGAGCAGTTTTGTGGGCAGCTGAGGTGCCTGGGATCCTTTAAGTGCAGTCTGGAAGTTTTACCAGAATTACTTTGGCTCTACTAATTGTCAATACTTAAAGTTTATGGGATATTTTATCATTTATTGCTTCATTAATGTTCATGTAAAAATCATAAATATCTGTAAGGAAAATAAATATTTATCTTGTGCAATTAAAAAATACTATATTGGCATGTTTCTCTTACATGAATGTATTAAGCTGGTTGGCAGTATAACTTTAACATAGCTTTATAGAGTTGATCACTGTAACTATAAGTTATGGATTTGGCAGAAACTCATTGCATGTGAAAGGCCCTGACATGGGACTGAAATCCAAAATCCCTTTTTCCTTCTTGGGATGATGAAAAATCACAGTATTGCAACTAGAGATTAAATCTTTCTCCATAATGAAATTACTGCAACTTCTTATGCTATGGAAAGACAGCTTTGCAGTGCCTCCTCAATAAATATTTTTTGCTTCTCTTGGTTAGGCAGAATCCCCTGTGTCTTTTCTATGGTTTTATGGGTGGTAACACTGAGTATTCAAGGAAAGAGGAGTATGAAAAATGTAAAGGCTTCCAAGAGTAGTGTATGAATGCATTCAAGAATGCAACACCATGTGAATGTGTATCAGCACTTTAAGTTGCAATTAGGAATTCAGGAGCCAAAGCATGACTGCATTTGTTTGGAGTGTACTAAAACTGATAAGCTAGAGTACTTGCTGGAGGTCCCAGGTTGTGTGCATTGCAGTATTAACTTTGACATAAAAGGACGTAAATTTTTTAAAGATGCAGAGCAGAAATTGACATAAAGGCTGTTTTTATCTTCTGTTTTGAAATCCATTTGCAAGAATGGGAGGAAGGGCATCTTGCCACTGTGCTGTGACATCTTAAAAATAATCTGTCACTCACTTTCCATTTTGAACTTTGTGTGGCCTCAGAGTAATTTTTGATCTTAGCCTCTTCCAAGTAATGTTATGTCTCCAGCAAATCTCTGCCTGTAGCTTTGTGAGTACTATAAACATATGGACCCAAATATATTCTATAATGTAAATAGAATGCCAGAGGGATAAGTCACTTGGTTTCTTAGCTGAAAACTTTGATTTAAAAATCTTTCTAAACTTAATGTTCCTTCTGTCAAAAATAACACTTTGTATCTTTCCTAACTAGCTTTCATTGTGTTACTTGTATATAGAAAATTGATTCTGCATAGCTAATTAGTAGCAGCTTAGCACTTTCTTTTGAAAGACTAAACAGATCTACCACACAAAGCAACAAAGGGGAAAAACAAGAACAGTGATTGCAGAATTTCAATTTTTGTGCGCCACTGGAAAATCAATGTGAAGTTTTAAATTTGATGCTTTACATTCTGTAGCCTGGGGAGGGGGAATTATCTAAAAACCACTTCATGCCTACATGTGTTACCTGAGGTATCAATTGTTATTAGTCAAAAAAATAGCAAATGCTTCCTTTTGCTGGTAATTAAACACAATGAATTATTTTTAACTAGGGGAATTCTTGTTATCTTTTTTTTTTTTTTAAAGGTATTTTATCTTCTACTGCTGCACCTTTTGTTCTTACATTCTTGACAAGTTTTCTCTATTTTGTGGCTTGATGCAAGGTGAAATGGTGTAGAACTATACTAAGAAGCTTATGTTGTTCTGAAATAGAAGTCTAGGCATAATTCTGTATTCCAAGATTAAAAGAGATTCCAAGATATGCCTTATATGCTGAATCTAAAACTAAAAACTAATTAGAATAATTGTTTACATTGTAAAACCACTTAGCCATTAGAGTACTCTTATGTTTGCCTGTGTTTTTTTTTTTTTTTTTTTTACTTCTGGGTAATAGCACTTAAAGTTCTTGTTACTGCACTCAGTGAAAGACCTAACGTAGCTGAGAGCTGTCATGTGGTAATATGACATGCTTCATGTTTCTTTTTTTTTTTTTTCTTCCAGGCTGGTATATAACAGAACGAGTAAGATAACGGAACCACCAGATGGAGTGGATATCAGAGTCCCAGGCTTTGGGCAGACATTTTCTTTGGAATTTCTTGACCCAAGTAAAAGGAGTGTTGGTATGTAGAAGCATATTTGAAATGCTTTGTCACTTGTAGGATTTCTAGTATGTCTTTATATAACAAACCACTGAAATTTGACTTCAAATTGAGTTCTATTTACAGGTAGAAATATCTTTTTTTTTAAATATATATATATATATTATTTTGTAGTAGAGTAGTACATGGTTCACTTGGCTTTTCAACGTTTTTATTGTATACCTTTTTGTCCACTGTTTGGCCTGATGGGTTGAGACAAGAAAACTTATTTAGTCTTGTGCCAGATTGAAGATCTCTGGATAAAACTTGAGTAGGCATGTTGAAGACACTTTTAGAAAATGGGATGGATTGATTAGAAAATTTTGGGAGTGAAGCTTGACAAGCAAAATACAAAATAAACACTTCTTCAGCTTGGTTTTGAGCATAGTGTTCTTCTTGTATCGAGAATGAGGTAATGGACTTGGGGGACGTGGGATCACTTTGCAGCTCCCTGTCTCTTGTCAGTGCCAGAATAATTAAAGTCATGCTGCAAAAGATTGCTGCATTACTGTGTTTGGTTGCAGTTTCTTTTTTTTTTTTTTTTTTTTTTCCCCAGGAGTCTTTCAGAAAATACTGGTAACCTTATGTGAGAAGTTGTTAGCTGTGGCTAATGGCTTAAGTAATTTAATAGCCAGTAATGTACTGAGCTTCACTGTAGAATGGTCCCTGTTAAATTGCATGCATTTCTTTTTCTTTTCCATAGTGAGCTGTCTCCAAAAGGGCACTACTGTGCTTGGTGATCTTCACTTCATAAACCGTTATAACTAGAACAGGGCCATATTTAAAACTGCCTCTGTCTGTTTCAGGGACATTCAAGCATTCAAGACTAAGGATTGAGGCATTGCTCAAAATGTAAATATGGCTGTGATATTCAACAGGATGTTTTGACATTTCACTTCCTAAAGTGTTACTAGGTGCCCTTAATTGTGGTAATACTTGCATCCTATGTTTCAAAACCTGTAATACATAACATCTTAACACAGATACTTGCAGTCAGTCTGCGAGTGTTTCCCTTCTTTGCTTTTGAAGCTTTACGTTCTGTCTCAGTCTGCTAACTGATGGATAGGAAAATAACTTTGGGTAGTTTCTAGTTTTGCCCTGGGGTATGCTGTGAGCTTTTTGTTTCTAATAATTGATACAGAATTTGCCAACATTTATGAATGTATTATATGCCACAACTGAAGTCCATCTGCAATCAACATAAGATAGGACTGTAATGTAGTAATTTCCCTTTTAAACAGTTCAAGGGCCAGTTATGCTGAGGGAAAAGTTGTCCCTGCTGTGTATGACATCTTTTGCTGTGGCCAACTAGGAAGAATTTTTTAGGAAGAGTAGTTTTTCTTTTGGGGGACAGTAAGCATAACTCATTTTGCTTAATATGCAGCTTTTTAGATTGTCAGATTGATTAAAGTTAGGGTTTTAATGTCTATCAGTCTATAGAGTTGTAGGCAATGCATCCAGAACTCACATTGTAATTGTATGATGGCTGCTTCTAATGCTGATCTCTTCACTGTTATATTTCTCTGATTTTATGTCTACAGGCAGCTACTTCTATATGCTGGTGCAGAGTTTAGTAGACTGGGGCTACACACGTGATGAAGATGTAAGAGGAGCACCTTATGACTGGCGAAAGGCACCAAGTAAATTTCTTGTTTGAACAAACTTTCTTGACTCTCCAAGCAAGCAAAGAGTTTTGGGTCCTGTCCCCTCATCCTAGTTATAGTATTATACTTAAAACCTTCTTTTTAACTAGTTCTTAGGGCCTTGGTATCCCTAGACTCTGATGAAAGCTCTGTGGTATGGTCTTTTTTTTTTTTCTCTAAATGATTTGCTACTTAAGATTTGCCTAAAAAAAAAAAAAAAAAAGAACAACCAAAACCCACCAAATTCCACAAAACCACCCCTCCCCATCGTGCATTAATAATGGAATTTCCAAACTCTACATTATCAGTCTTCAGAAAGAACTTTGCTAAGGGTATCACTTTGCTGATTCTGGTGTCACACCAAGTCTAGCAGAACTGCCTGAACTATATCCTGAGGAATAAATTGTATTTAGTGTCCTTAAAACTGAACAATGAGAGGTGCTGCCTACGATTTTTAAGTTTGTTTTTATGTAAGTGTTAGAACATAGTACTTTTCATCTTATTCTATTCCACATTAGCACAAGTGGTTTGTAGATTCTTCATAGCTTGTGAAGCATATTGAAGAAATAGTATATATGTTTTATTAATACTAATATTCTAGTATCAAGTTTGCTTTGGCCCACAAAACTGAAGCATGTAACCCTGGCATCCAGGAATACTGCCTGAAGGAAAATCAATAACGATGACTTTTGTTTCTGATGTGACCGCTTTAAATTTCTGTTGCAGTTGACACATAGAATTGGTATCTTATTACAGGGTTATAGAAAGGTATTATTGATTATTTTTTTTCTTTCCCCCTCTTCATTTTAAAGCTCATTTAATTACATCTAATAGAAATGAAGTATACTGTGCCAGCAGGAATCTGCAAAGACTCTTATTTAGGGATAACTTTGCTTATAGAAGATGTGTTGTTAAAAGGTTCATGCGTACTTTAAAAGACTGACCTTTATTTGTACTTTCATGAAATGATGAATCTTCCTGGATCTACAAAACTGTTACATTTTTGGGGAAGAAAAAAAATATAATTCATAGGAAGTTCAGATTTTTTTTCCAAAACTCTGCATTAGCACAATTATTTTAGACTCCAAATGAATTCCACTGTTGATTTTTTGTGGGAGGAAAATTAGCATTCCATCAGCATGGGATATTTCCCAGAAAATCTCATCTTAAATTTATTTTAAAGGTAGGAAAAAATGGAGTAATGTTCTAAAATATATTAGTTTCTTCCTACTTCTATGAAACAGTCCTAAAACATCAGCCTTTCATAAAATACTGATGTAAAGATGCACTGGTTTTGATTTGCTTCAAAATATTACCTTTTAAATAATTGTGTTGAAAGATGGCAGCGACAATTAGTGATTATAACTGTGTGACCTGTGTGTTTCTCCATTAGATGAGAATGGAGACTATTTTGTGGCCCTTCGCAAGATGATAGAGTTATTGTATGAGCAGTATGGAAGTCCTGTTGTTTTAATTGCCCACAGTATGGGTAACATGTACACCCTGTACTTCCTAAACCATCAGACTCAGGAATGGAAAGACAAGTACATAAAGGACTACGTGTCGTTAGGTGCTCCCTGGGGAGGAGTGGCTAAAACTCTCCGTGTGCTGGCTTCAGGTAGGTAATTTGAAGGTTTGCAGTGCATTTCATAAGTAGCATGAAATACACTAAATGGTTTACTGTAAGACCAGAGGATGAATGTAGAAGGTACTATGAAGTTAAAATATTTTTTGTAAGTGGTGGCAAGTTGATGTCTCAAGTCATGTGGCCAGACTATCTTTCCATTCATGGGAATAGACCAAGTTTTTACATCCCTTAATTAGGAGCTGCATCCCCTCTTAACTTTTCAGCAGATGATACAAACAGCTGCTGTTTGACCTGCTGCCTCTTATTTCTGTCACTTCTGCCTGCAGCCTGCCTGTTCTCTGTCCAGTATTGCTAAGCCAACATGGACTCTAGAGCATTCAGTAGTTGCCTTTGATTAAATATCATACAGCTGCTTGATATGAACATGAAGGGGAACTGGTACATGCAATGAAGTGGTGTGGTGCCCAGAGCACAGATGCCTGCTGAAGTTATAGCTTGGTTTAAAAAAAAAAAAGTCTTTCACTATGCAACTGCAAACAACTGAGAGAAAGCTCAGTTACCACATCATGTTACACCATTACTATTTCACAGCAAAACAACGTTATTGTGTTTTTAGCATTTAATTTGTAGTGTTTCTGTCCTGCTGTTTCTTTGCTTTTGTTTGGCTAGCTTTGGTTATTGGTTGCTTCCCAAACAAAGCTGACGTCAGAAATGGGCTTCATCAAAATGCAGAGCACAAAGCAACTGCCAGCCATGCATGGACAAATCAAAAGAATGCTTTGCTTAGCAAAGGAATTTGATTCTGAACAGGAATGCACAACTCAGTTATTTAAAATATATATTTATAGATATATTAAATCAGATGTTTGTATTGAGTTGTACATTGTTTACTCTATTGCAGTGGCACTGTAAGATACGATAAAAATAAATTGACTTCCTTCTTTCCACAGGCTTTGTCTGACAAGCTTGTATGCTATAGAAAGGGCAGAAAGTGAGCAATGTTAAGAATACCTTCATAAAATTTGAAAAGACTATGCAATTTCAGTCTCGGATTCCCTTTGAATTAAATTTCAGTGCTTCATATTTTGTCTATCCATTATAATGCATCTCATCCAAATTAGCTAGCTACATACATCTAATGAATAGATTCTTACTAAAACATAATCATCTCTTAATTTGTATGTCTGTAGTATTAAACTTCATGGTTTGGAGCAGAAAAGTCAAGATGTAGGAAACTTAAGAGGCATAGTATAGTATAGAGGCATCAGAATGCCCATTCTTAGGCTAGTTCTGTCTCCTAAACATTTGTAGGTTAAAAAAAAAAATCACCACCATCAGGTGTTAATGTTTTGATTACATTAGTCTGGCATGTTTCTGAAACTATCAGGATACTGGCATGCAGAAGAATTGTTGCTTTAGCAGAAGTACTGCATTCCTGGAGGAAACATCAGGCAAGCTTTGTTCAAGCAAAAAAATGCATTCTGTCTGTTCCCATTCCTGTTTATAGTATGTTAATGGCTAGGACTTGATATTAAATCCATGGTTGTTATCCAAGTGGCAAGCAGCACTCAAGTGGAAATTTACTGTCTCTAGATCTGTGTTGCTGACTGCTACATATTTAAGTGCTTCACAGGATTGGTATTTTTATTATAACAATTGTATTGCCAATAAAGTGAGGATGCTCTTCCTGTTTTACATACGGCAAGCATAGATGCAAAGTTCACTTGTTCTTTTTTCTGATTGTCAGCTTGAAATGTTGACAACGTTGTCTTTAGACCTAATATTTTATATACCATAATGTCGGTGCCTGCTGGTGTTAAGTGTGGTCTTGACCTTATAGTACTTCTGCACTTCAGGAAAAAGTGTAAGATTTGACAAGCAATTCTGAAAGAAAAGGCTGGAGCAGAGTGTCAGGTTCTGTACTTGTTTATTTCAAGTAGAATAAACAACTTGGTAGACTTCTCTAATTTTTAGGTTTGTAACTCAAGATTTTATTGCTGAAAACTTGCATGTAGTATTTGGTATCTTAGTGGTGAGTGTGCACAGCTAAGTATTTACAGCACACAGTAATGTGAAATGCATTTAAGGACTTCTGTAATTCTTGCTGTGCTCTCTTGAGTTTCCCTTCTATCTGTTTCCCAGGATTATTCTCGTAATGTCTCCATGCAATCCTCCTGAAAATGGCAGTAAATACTGTGCTTTAGCTTGTCTTCCTGAACCGACAGTGCCACCTTATGGAATTGAAAAATACATGCTTTGGTGCTGTTTCAGGAACAGCAGTTTTGGTATTTTGATTTTTAAGGTTCTGTTGACATGAATAACGACATGCTGTAACTACTTGAACCTAATAATAAAAAATCAGATTCAAGTTTCAGCTGACAAAAGAATTGAGGTGTGCTAGCCACTGTGATAGAAAATAGGTCAGATCAGTCACCATAAAAAAAAAAAACAACACACCTCTGATCTCAGAACTGTTTCAAAAAATAAAATAAAATAAATAAATTCCAGTGATTGCTATGCATACTATTTATTAAGTGGCTTTTAATTTGGGGGGAGAAAGACATGAGTAGTGGTTACAATCTGAAGAAAGCATATAAGTTATAACGTAATCACATGTTAATTTGATCCATCTTTATATATTTTTCTTGGCAGTCTGTTCTAGTCTTGATGTCAACAACAAAAAAATATTATTCTTCAAATGTTTTGATCAAACACTAGTATACTGTATTAAACCTAAATGGGATAAAATTGAATAATTTTGAGGCTTATTGGGTGTATGATAATTTAAGACCTTTAAGGTAGCAGTACTCTTGGTTTGTCAGTCATTCATAGTCATTAACTTGTACGTAAATTTGTAAGTTATTGGAAGTTTGCAGAAGTTGATTGCTGAGACAATCAAAAAATGAAAAACTTCTTCAATTTTCAGTGTAAGCAAAGGGAATATTTTTTGATTTATCACTGAGTGGTACTAATTGCTTCTGGCTATGAGGTCATGCACTGTCTTATGTATAATGTAATTTTACCTCTTTTTTTTTTTTAAGGTGACAACAACAGAATACCTGTCATCAGTTCACTCAAGATTCGAGATCAGCAGCGATCAGCAGTTTCCACAAATTGGATGCTCCCCTACAACTACACATGGCCTCCAGATAAGGTCTTTGTAACCACACCTACGGCCAACTATACCCTTCGGGATTACCAAAAATTCTACAGGGACATCAATTTTGAAGATGGCTGGCTCATGAGACAAGACACTGAACCCTTGGTCTACCAGATGAAACCACCTGGTGTGCGCATACACTGTCTTTATGGTACTGGCGTAGAAACACCGGATTCCTTCCATTATGAAAGCTTTCCTGACAAAGAGCCCAAGATTATTTACAGTGATGGGGATGGTACAGTAAACTTACAGAGTGCCTTGCAATGTCAAAAGTGGGTGGACATGCAAAAACAGGAAGTGGTGGTATTTGAGCTTTCAGGAAATGAGCACATTCAAATGCTATCAAATGATACTACTATCTCTTATGTGAAAAAGCTGCTTTTTAATTTGTGATACCTTGTGTTGACAATTATTTTCCTCACCTGTGATGCCTTCCCTTAAGTAAGGGAAATGCCTTTTAATCCCTTGGTATTTAGTTATTTGAATTATTTATTTTGTTTTTTTTTTAAGGTTGTGTTCAAGAAGTTGGTTGGTGTCCTAAATGGTTGTCTCTGATGTATGTTCATGATGCTTCATGGTGTTTTCATATTTTGAAAACCTGGTCAAATATGCATTTTGGTGCCTCCAGTATTGTGTCCAGTATTCATACAGACCTTCATTTGGAGATTGTGCAGCCCCTTGCACGTACTACATGATTTCTCCTTTGTGTGGCCTTTTAGGGTTAGGAGTAGGAGGGCTGGGAAGGATTGCAATCTGACTCCCATGAAACAAGGGAAGGATATTAATAACTTGAGAAGCACAGCAAATTCCTTCTAAAGGGTCTTGCATATTCTGATCCACAGTTCCCACTGCCTTAGTTTGTAAATGTACATATCTACTAGGTAAGATAGACAGGAGGTTTGCCAGGTACTGGATGACCTTTTGTCATATCCAGCCTTTCTTTTGTTACAGCTTCTTGGGGAAAGATAATGTGTTAATTATTTGAAGGTTCTCATTAGGTACTTTTTTTCTTAAGAAAGAGGAAAAAGTTGTTTGCTTAAAGTTGTTTGCTTATTGACTTCTAGAGCCTAATGACTTAATCAGGAATCTGAGGATTATTATCCTGGTGCATTATTATCCATGAAGGAAAGAAGTTCAGCTGTGGCTGGGGCTTGCAATACCCTTCTTTAGCTGTGTAAATTCTTTAGCATGTAAAGTAAAGCTAATACAATTGAGTGCAGGCAAACAATACATATGGTGCAGAATTGCACTTCAGGTTGCAAAAGATCTCCAGTAGTGGAAATGATAATGGATGGTGGGCATTCATTAAAATGGAAGATGAAACGGCATGGAGTGGAAGCCAGTGTAGCACTAGTATAAAATACAAGCCTTGTTCTCAAATACTTAAGCTCTTATTCAGTTACTGGACAAGCAGTGGTTGGATCAATGTTGCCCTCAGTTGAAAAGGAACTTCAAACTTCAAAACGCAATCTATGGGAACTGAATTTGAGTTATATAATTGCTGTTTTAAGAAGGTGAGATCTCAATTTCTGTTCCTTAACTGTTTAGATAATTGCCAAACATGCAACTCTGTTACTACAGTACTGTTTTATTCAGTGTTTAGAAAAAATATTTCAGCTTTGAACTACACAGAAATGATGGCGTAAAGGCCGTGGTATTTATAACCTTGATTATAGAAGTCCCACTGGAAAAATGTCACTGGAAGATTCTTCTTGCTTGCTTTAAAACTAGCCACCCAGTTAGACTCTATTTAGTTCTCAGAAAACAACTTTGAATGCTTTCAAAATGCTACGTCTTCCAGGAAAAAGGAGTTCTAAAAACTCATGAGAAGCATTAAGGATTCACTACTTATGAAACTGAAGTTCTCTGAAGGGTAAACTTTAACTATTTCTGTAGCATGCATAAAATGCTTACTACTATCAAATATAAGAATAAGGTATGTTGAAATGACAGGTTTGAACTCTTATTACCGTAGGAAATATTTTTGGCACAAGAAGTAGGTTTAAAGCTTTAAATTTAATTTCCGAAATGATTTGTAAATCCAGAACAACTCAAGCTAGGGTCATGGATAAGCTAAATATCTTCCTAGGTTTCTAACTTGCTTCTGTAGCTTCACTTTTCCCCTGCGTTTTTCCCTGTTACTTTGGTTGAGGGAGAAGACACTTTTCTGATGTTAAAAATGGAACGTGTATGTTGTCATCAGTTGCCTGGGAACCTATATTTCAGCAGCTATATTGTCTGGACTTCTCCAGAGAAACTACTGTGCTGTCCCGAGCCACTTAAAACTGGTTACTGCTGAAATGAGGAGGGGTGGGAAGCAGGCAGCACACAAGTCCTTCAGCCAAGTGTTCTACTTTGTGCAGGGCTGTCAGCTGGTTAAGCTTCAGGCTTGTGTTCCAAGACTGCTCAAAGATAAAGCTCTTCCTTGTGGTCTGACTCAATTTGTGAATAAATTGATATGTTACTGGTTTGCAACAGAAAGAAATTAGACAACAGTTTTTCACAATTTATTTCTTGCTGAAGTAGAATGCCTGTCAATAAGCACTTGAATGAGTGGAGCTGGAGGCTGTATTGCAGGCCACCAACATCAGCATCAAGGGCTGAGAAATGAGAAAGGGACGTAGGCAAACAGTTCTTAACCTCATCTGGAGAATGTATCTAAGTTTCATTTAGCTCCTTACCTGTTTAATTAATCACATTCTCAGACTCATACCGAGAGTTAAGCTTAAAGTTCCAAAATATGTTGTTCTAGAAGATGCTTTTCAAATTTTAATATTTCTCTTTTGGGTACAAAAAAAATTCTTTTCTAGTTTTTGGGATCTAGTATTGTTTCTGAAATCAGTTGACTACATCTCTTGACCTGAAGACTTGTAAACCATTAATCTATATCCTTAGCTTTCCATTAGTGGACAAGTCCAACAGTGTCTGTGCTTGTGTCTTGTTAGCTATTCTGGTAAAAATGTTGAATATGAAAGTTTTTCAGGCCTTGGTTTTGGCTTCCTGTTTGTTACTATGAAATATTGTCTGAGAATGTGCACACTTAGCACAAGCACAGTGCTTCTGAGTTTGATCTGATGGTTCTACAGACTGTAGCTCTGTTTTGTGTTCAGAACCTCTGATTTTTTTTTTTTCTGCCAAACTATCTTCAGCCCTTTAATTTTCTGTTTCTTGCATATTGGGATAGACTTATGGCTGTGAAGTGAATGCAGCAAGCAACATTACTCTAATCACTGAAACTGAACAACTTCACTCAGCCCTTTGAGAAGTGCTTACTCAGGCATATTCCTCTACAAGGCAAGAGTATTCAGCATTCTTCATAGGCTTGCTACTGCCATGTAGCACTTGAGCATTCTAGATTTTTGTAAGAAGAATTACATCTTAAAGGGAAGAGGGGAATGTGAAAGTTCCTTAAGAGGAGTAATTCTGGTGCTTTGCCACATTGCACAGTTCAAAACTTTGATTCTACTGACATGTCTTTGTTATACTGAACACATATGGATCATGTCTCTCTCTTTCCATAACTTATACTATGTTTTATTCTTCCAGGATATTTTCAGAAACCAAAAAATATTCTTGAGGACCAAATATGTTTATTTTTGACAATGTATAGAAAATGCTGAAGGGACTTTCAGCTGTCGTTGTAATACTTCTGAAGTGGCTCAGAGTCACTATGTGATTCTGTTTAAAACACAGAAGGCTTCAACAACTAGCAATAATTGCAAAGGACTTGCAGACCAAAGGAAGGAATGTTTGATATTAAGGTAGTTCTTGGAGCACAGTGTGTTCGAGGCCCTCGTAAATTCAGGGAATGTTTGGCAATGACTTTGCTGCTCTACATTTAACAGTATTTTGTATGGAACATATTCTGAGACCTAACATTTTATATGCCCTTTTTGTGTATGAATGCGGTCAATAGATTTTGAATATTTTACTGTTATACTTTGATAACATAATAAAACTGATCTAATACAGCCTGTGTTCTGTTGTGAATGTCTCGCCTCTCAGATACGAAGTTAAATTGCTGTAGTTCTTTTATTCAAGAGATTCTCGAGGTATCTCACTTTTTCACATTTGTTTCTTAGCTCGTCTTCCAAATACACCTATTGTCTTCTGATGTTATGTCTTCCCCTCAGCACATTTAAAGCTCTCTTGTTAATTGTTCTTTTGTGATGTGGGGCTGAAATTACTCAATTCCTTTTTGCTTGCTTCTTTCTTGTTCATCTTCTAAGCAATAAATGTTCTCAGTATGCTCTATGCTTCTTTTCAGGTCACCATTTTGAGCTTAGTTCCTCAAACTTGAAATGTCCCAGATGCTAGCAATTGTCTTTATACTGTTGGCTTCCAAACTGATGCACAAATCCATGCAAATTGCCCACATGGTTTCACAGTTGCATAAAACCTTTTTTGCAATTAAAAGTGCACTGTGGTTCAGTTGTTAAGTTTTAAGCATAGGGAATAATTCAGCAGGGCAAAAAAAAAAAATCAGAAGTTAATTATTTATGTTGTTGAAGTGTTCTAAAAGTTTGTTGGGCAAGCGTAAGTCTGCTGGTGGCTTGTCAGGATGCCTCACTGCCCTGTGGTATAAGGAGACGGGGAAAAAAGGTTAGTCCTAAAATTTGCCTTGTTAGGGCTTTTTTCACATGGTAAAGCCTAGTACAAAATGAGTATTAGGAAGTGCTGCTCCTCTCAGTGCCCTAGTCCCTGGGAATTGGACATCTCATCCCATTCCAATTTGTTTATGCCTATGTTATCTTCAAGATAAGGTGATGTCACATGACTTCAGGAGGAAGGGGAATGTGGCCTTCTTCCAGCTCCCCATTAAAATGTGGAAAATCCTGTATTACAGCACTTTGTTAATTCTTAGAAGAAGCTGGAAAGTAGAAGCAGAGGCTGAACCTACATGGGGGTGGTAACAGAATATTGATGCAAGACCTAGGTTGTCATAGATCTTTTAAATCAAAACCTTGTATTTACAGACTACTTGATGCTATTCTCTTGTGCAATCTCACATACTTGCTTTGAGGGAAAAACAGTTTTCAAAAATATGCTGAATTTCTCATTTGCTTCACCTAGTTTAATGAGAATTAAATCAAAATATTCCGCTCCTGAATCAGCATCCTTCAGGCAAAAGTGCAATGCAGTATGAGCCAAGGAAATCAAAGAAGTTTGTAAGTTATGTTTGACCTAAAATATTGGTGTTAAGCTTGTCTTAATGGTTTGTCTACATTTAAGTCACTTGCCAAGGTGTAACACCAGAGTTCCTGAGGAGAATCTTCTAATACTGCTTCTCCAGTACTGTTCACACTTTGTGACCACTTAAGGGTACTCAATGTAGCTCAGTTTTACCTCCAGCTAGCAATCATAAATATAACTTGTTATTTTTAGAAGTGTTTCTGAATATGGCCGCCAATTCTTAAATTTAGAGTTTTAATTGAAGACTGCATAATAAGTTATAGGGGCTGTGAAGAGCTACTGCTAAAAACAACAACAAAAAAAACAACAGGTCACTTTAAATGTAAGGGTTCTAGAAAGCTAAACTATAAATAAAATATTCCTGTGGCCTTGTAAGATGTTAGTGGCTATTGTTATTTTACTGAACTAATCCATTTTTGCACTTTGTCATGTGGATGCATAAACACTTGACCCAGTTTAAAGAAAGTCAAGAAAAGCAAGTGGAAGAAAAAGTCTCCTTGTGGAGAAAGGATGTTTAGCATGAAATAGCATGTGTGTTAATCAGGGCTCAGAAGCTGCATAAGTGGAAAAGTACACTAAGATATAACACGATAAATAGCATTAACAAAACCAAGTCCTTAAAGAAACTTGAAAAATAAAATCTATCCACGGAAATGAATTCAAAATGCAAACAAAATACATTTTGTTGCCTTTAAGGCAATCCAACTAGAAATTTAGCTGTTTCTCTTGCTGGTTAAATATTCCAATAGCCCAATTTATGCAATGACTATTAGTTTTGATAGAGTTAATGAATTTGAGGAAGTTGCGTATTATGCATATCCTTACCCAGTCTTTACAACCACTGTTAAATGGCCCATTCCTGCAGTGCACCTACAGATGGTTGAGCCTGTTTAATTGTGCCTTTTCTTTATGCTCAGCTATTTCAGTTTCTCATTCTGCTTTTGACTTACTCCTCAACAGTAACATCAACAGTAACATGCTCTTTGTCAAAGACGAACGTGGATTTTACTAATGCAGTGGCCGTCCAAAGGCAGACTTTCAAGGCAAACAGATTTCAAGGCAAATTACATTTTCTCAAAAAAGTGATAAATGTTAAAGTTTGGGTGCATGTTCTAAGCCTATGAATCTGATAGCTAACTAAGACTTGAAACAAACAAGCAAAAAAGTAACTATTCTGAACAGTAAAGCCAAATCACAATCTATTTTGTTTGTAATCAAAGCTTGCAGGGAAAAAGGCTGAGAGGCTGCTTCTAGTCATTTCCACAACAGTCATAATCC
This sequence comes from Aythya ferina, assembly GCF_964211825.1. Lineage (NCBI taxonomy): Eukaryota > Metazoa > Chordata > Aves > Anseriformes > Anatidae > Aythya > Aythya ferina. The sequence goes on along the minus strand of NC_140308.1, from coordinate 14,050,479 downwards.
TGTCTTTGCTGGTAACTTGCTACAGTGCTTTGAGAAGAACTTGACAGTCAGTTTTATTTTTTTTTTGGCTTTCTGTTTTTCAGGTCTATATTAAACTTAGGTGATGTTTATACAATGCTTTAGAACATGCTACTATACTGACTCCTAAATGCTTAAAAATAACTCTGTATTTCTTTCTCTAACCGCATGCAATCGTAAAACTTGCTTCCAAAGGCTGAATTTGTAACAGAAGAAAATGGGATGTTCTCAGTGGACAATAGCTTTTGAGCATTTTGTTTGTTCATTTAAGTCTGTTTTAACTACAAGGACATAGAAACATAATGGATTTTAATTGGGGAGCAGGAGGGGGATTTACAGAATACTCAATGATACCATGATTCTGAGTCTGTAACTGCTTTAATGAAGTCTCATGGAAATTTTTAGAAAATAGTTCTACTTTGTATGGAAATACCTGAGAAATTTGATGTTCAAACACTGCATCTAGAATCACAGCTTTCCTCCTGGGATATGCTGCTTCTTCAGTTAAAATTCTGTGTGCCAGGGACTCTTAGGCCATCAAAATCAGTATTTATTTCATTCCTGGGGAACAACAATAGGATTTAAAGATGAATGGAATGCTGTCTGGAATGCAAACCTTGGCTATGGCTTTGCAGTACAGATATTAACGGAGCCACTAGAGGGAGGAGTATCTCAAAGAATGGTCAGTGGGGTGTCCTGGCTATGGATGGCAAAGCTTGGTCACGGCAGTGAAAGTGAAGGGAGAAGTAAAACATTCCCTTTCCAAGCATGATGGAACCAAGGAAATTATCACCTGACCTGAATCTATTTTATTTTAATGACAGATTTATAGCATTTTCTCTTGCTTCTTCAATTTCCCTGTTCTCTGTTAGAAAGGGGTGATGTAGGAGAATGCAGAAAACTCTGTAATATTGGGGGATGTAAGCAGAGCTGAAGTGTCTTATGTCCTGCAGAAATCTTTCCTATACTGAAAAAAAAAATCGGTTCCTAAGAAACTGTATTAGGAGGATTAATGCTTAATTTGTTCTGATGTCATTTCTTTCAAGACTGGATGTAAGTGAGGTTCGCTAATAAGATACCCTCAGTTCACGGAAAAGAACTGTGTGTACAGCTTGAAGGCAGCTAGCAAATTTGGTTCATTTCACATCTGCTAGTTGTTTTTTTTTTTTTTTTTTTTTTTTTAAATGACTTGAGCAGCTAGAAGTGACTGGAGTATGCTTTTAAGTCTGAGCGTGACGTGATACTGTTTTTTGAAGTAGTTAAAGTAGCTAAAATACGGGAGAACTCATGTATACAGATGCTTGGCTTTGTGGTGTTCTGGCTCAGATATATTGTGATTTTCTTCCAGAGACTTTTGAATACCTTTTGTTTTATAGTTTTGCTGTACAGATTGGCTGTTTTAAAGACAAAAATAAATGATCCTCATAAACATAAGAAGAATTAGGACTTTACAGTTTGGGTTGAATTTACTTGCTTTTGGGTGACTTTCTGGTAGACCTGTGGGCAAATTACTTAAAAATGAAACCATGACTCGGCTTGGGAAATATGTCATTATATGTGGAAAAGTTCAAATTATCCAGTTTTTCTGCATGAATATCAACTCTTTCCAATTTACATTTTTGTCTGTGAAAGCTCTGCAGACTTCTCAGGGTGATATAATGCAGCCTTTAATGGCTTATATTAAAAATTCAGTAGAGGGCACTAGTATATAACAGTTACAGGATTTGTTGGTGGTAATGTTGAAGAGCATGTGTGCTACTTTCACCTGAGAAGTCCAGGCAGGATTACATTGAAGATCTGAGATCTGCAAAATATGTGCTGGTTTTGAGCATTTCTATGCAGATTCTACTCTTAGAAGAACTTCAAGTAGACAAGAATTGTTCTATCTAGATGTAAAAGGCAAGAAATTTCAGCTTGATTCAAACTCTGAGTGAAAGAACCTGAGGCAAGAACTATATGTCCACTCCCCTCTACATGCTTGCATTAAATCCAAAATTGAATGTTGCTGCTGGAAGTCCAAGCAGAAGCATGGCAGCCGTTCACCAACAACAGAACATACATCTAAGCTGCTAAATTTTAAAGATTTGTTATCTGTCTATTGGGCACATACTTCTCTATCAACATATATTCTTTTTTCAACAACTAGACGGAGTATCTGTATAAATGTATTTCACAGTACTGTATACTGAGTATAAGGGAAAATATTAAAAAATCTGTGAATGCAGCTGGATCTGTTTTCTTACTGCGCAGCTGAACAATGGACAAATCTCAAGTACCTCTAAGTTTTCACTTAACTTTTTACCACTGACTCATACTTAGTAACATTTCTGGGAAGGCAGAATTATTGACCATACTGTAATTGTGTATATAACTAAAAATGTCACCTTATGTGAGTAAAGTGTAAGGATCCACAAAGTCATCAAGCCAGATGGCAAATTGAGCTGCATGAAAATGCTCTGCCTACAGGCTAGGTATTTTCATTGCTATTATTATCTTTGAAACTCTTGTTTGACCATCTCAGACAAAACAGAATTCTTGTATAGGTCTAAGCAGTTTGAATAAGCTGAGCCAGGAAGAGGAAGACTGCTATTATACCTTTGCTTGCCACCAGATTCTTTGTACGTGTATAAAAAAGACAGGATGGAATATAGAAAGTTTCATTAAATACTTAACCTTAGCCCAAATGAGAAGACATTTTTCTTCTAGCGAGTAACTTGGTATTTTTCTTTTCTCTTTTCCTTTTTTTCCTAAAATATGGCAGCCAAAAACTAGCCAGTCTTTTATTGTGTACATGTTTCAACAGATAGCCTTCATCCTAGATAAGTCACAACAGCTCTTCTGCTGTAAAGTGCATGAGGCACATAAACTGAGGTGAGTGCTTTTTTTTTGTTTATTTGTTTTTTAAAGCATCTGGATGTACATGTAGATCCAAATCTGTGTCCACATGATGTTTTGGAAGGTTTATTAATTTGGTTGTGGATGTAACAACGTTTATTATAACTTAGTAAGGCTCCTTTCTAAAGAAAATAAACTTTTTTCCCCTCCCACTGTTCTTGGCCCAGAGAATGGAAGAACTTCCTGAATCCGTGGTTCTTTGGCCTTTGAGTGCAATTTTCATAATTCAGTAGTAAAAGATCTTGTCTTCTGCAGGTGCCAGCTTTGGCTGTTCTGCCTTGGCCAGATGGACAAGAATCAAAGCTACTCATTCCAACTCAATGGATATTTTTCCTACGCTGCTTTGTATTTCAGCCACACCTTTGGTGTTTCTGCTAGTAAATCTCATCCTCAACCTCATTCTCATATTGGAGACTGAATTCTCATTTGTTTTAGTTTTGGTGATCTTAGAAATCTAGTATTTGAACCTTTTAACATTATGGCACATTGGTGCTTTTTTACTAGCTGTTTCCTTGATCCACATCCTGCCTCCAGCTTAAGACACTGAAACGCCTCCAAACCACAACCAAGGTGGCAACATTGCTGCTGTTGCTAGTGTTTGTTTGTTCTGTTTTGTTTTGTTTTGTTAAATGCTTTTTGAGGCTGGCTTTGAAGTGTTATGTGTGCAAATCTATGTGGATAATATCTGAAGAGGAAGAAAGGCTGCTCAATGGCTGTAAAGACATCGAAACAAGAACCAGCAAGATTCACAGCCATTACTTGTAACAGATTTTATGTGCTTGATATATTTCCTTGTGCCCCACTGAAGAAACTGTAGGGAGTATATTAAGTGTGCTAATGAAAATTAGAAGAATTAGAATTTCAACGGAAGGCCAAGAAATACTTTAGAGCTGAAATATGATTCTCACTGAACTGAGCATGTGCCTTCATTCTTCAGAGACTTCTTGTTAATATCTCCTATGTCTCTTATTTAAATAAGTATTAGTAATTATCTTTTTCATTGACATCATGACCCAGCAGACTAAAGATGACAGCACAATCTGAAAACAGATCTGAGGGAGAACGCTGGCAAGGGGCAATGATAAAGGGTCCCTGCCTATCCACATGACCAGGACATAGTTTCATGGACCAAATATGCACAGAACAGAAACACGCACCTGTAGGTTCCAAGACACGGATTGGCACCCCCTTTACACAATTCAGGTATTTGTAAGGATCTTTAGAAGGTGAGATTGTGTAGTGAAATGTTAAAGAGGTTTGAGCGAGGGCAAAATGATAAAGCAAAGAACGTTGTAATCTGCCCCGTGTGTGAGATCCTCACTTCTGTTGTACCCGCTTAAGTTTTGAGCTCTTGCAACATCTCTAGATGCAGGACAGTACTGTTCAAAATCCTTTAGTCAGAATCTAGTTGTGTACCTTTAACTCCAAAGTTACTGTCTTATAATTGATCTACAGAATAAATCACCCACAAAAAGACAAAGCTGGCATACTATTTCTTTTACAAGAAAGAATACTTGAGAAAAATGTAGCGTGTGAACAAATGCATTTTCTGTATAACAGTCCTTGTTGGTAATTCTGTCCTGTTCAACTAACTAATCCTAGTTAAAGATACTGCATTTTTGATTCTTCATCTATTTGTAGCTATTGCAGTATACGCCACATCACACTTTCACAGAAACATAGAATGGTTTGGGTTGGAAGGAACCTTAAAGATCATCTAGTCCAACCACCCTGACACAGGGTGATTCATTAGATCAGCTTGCTCAAAGCCTCATCCAGCCTGGCCTTGAATCACTTTCAGGGATGGGGCATCCACAATCTCTTTGGGTAGCCTGTTCCAGTGCCTCACCACACTCATAGTAAAGGATTTCTTCTTTATATCTATCTAATCTACATCTACCTTTTTTAAATTTAAAACCATTAGCCCTTGCCCTATCGGTACAGGCCCTAGTAAAAAAATATTTCCCCAGCTTTGTTTTAAGCTGCCTTTAATAACTGAAAAGCTGCCATCAGACATCCCCAGAGCCTTCATTTCTCCAAGCTAAACACCCCCAGCTTTCTCAGCAGCTCTTCGTAACAGGTGTTCACACATTTTGTATGTTACTAGTACGTAGTTGTATGTTTCATGTGTATTTCTATTACAGACTAGAAACAATGAAGAAAAATATAACTAAAATATGTCATCTGGAATATAAGTAACAAAGCTAAAAAAAAAAAAAAAATACACCCCCAATTTTTAAATCATTCAATTTAAGGATTTTTAAGAATTTATTGGAAGGATTTAAAAATCCTTCAATCTAGTTTTAACTCCCCTAAACCAGTCATCCAAACCCTCCTCCCTGCTGTTGAATCTAGCCTTTCCAACCTGGTTCCTGTCATCGAGCCCTAGCTTTTTTTCCCCCTACTTAAATGGTTAATGATATTTCAACACTTTAAGCTTAAATAAGCCTTCCAAAGCCAAACGCTGCATGAAAATCTTCCATACAGACAGAAGCAAATTGATAGCAATTAAATGTTATGCACAGTTTCTTTTTGGAAAGAAACCAAATGCTTCAATAATGGCAAACTGAGTTCAAGAAACCTATTCTTTCTTAGCAGGGGAAAAATAGAAATACGAAAGAAAAGCATATAGAAAGACAGAATTTAGCTTGGATCTGAAGGGTGTAAGGTAATCAGAAGAGAAAGAAATGAAATGTTATTTCATGTCAGAAAGGCAGGAGGAGGAAGTGGGAGGCTGGGCTGGTAGAATGATGTCTGTCAGGGTACAATGCATTTACATTTGCTTTTAAAATGTACTTCATCAAAGCCAAAAAATTCTGACTCTGGGTGAGATAAGGAAAAAACTAGTAGCTAGGTGGACTGCAGTTACTGGAATTTGACTAAACTACATCAAAATCTGCCTAGCAAGTGCTAATTTAAAGCTCTCTGGACTCTCAACTAGAAAGCCCTGGCAAGCAGAGACTGATGTTGGATTGATGAACAGTAAGGAAACCTTGAGTTACCAAATACTTTGATATAAATCAAAATGAAGCTGAAACTTCATTCTGGAATTTTGGTTACCTTCAGAGCTTGCAGTTTCAAAAATACTGGCTTTTTTTTTAATAAAGTTGCCTTAAGATCTGAAGTCTAACAAGTTGCTGTCCACAGCTCTGCAGTGGCCAGACTATTGACGGTCTCTGTGCAGGAGATCAAAGTCTTCCAGCTCAATAGCTTATTAAATTCACTATGTAATGGTGTTTTGAAAGAATTCATCTTTGAGACTATCTTTTCTGGACACAAGAAGAGCTTCTCCTAACTTTTGAGAACAGAGCTCAACCATAAACCACTGTTCATGTTGTCTTCTCAAAAGTCACCAAAATGACAAATATTTTAATGGATGTAGTATTATATTCTATTAGAATCGTTACAAATCAGTAGTTGGATACTTGTAGCTGTGCTACAGGGCTGTAAAACCATTCCAAATTGCCATTTGCTATTCAACAAGCATTTCCAGCGAAATCACTGTTTTCTACTAAGCTGTGTGTAATCTATGCAGGCAGTGAATCAGCACAGAACACGTTTAACTTCACTGGGCAGCCTCCTTTGCAAGGTACTTCTTTCAACACATAGCATCCATCTTTCCAGTCCTCTCTGCACAATACCACCTTTCTGTAAGTTACTGACTACTTGTAATCGGTGAAAACTTGTCTCAGTAACAAAGTTAAAAAACATAATTATGAAATGCCAAGTAATTTTAAATGGCTGTAACAGGTAATTGTCAACCCACTGCATTTGCAGTTCAGGAGAGATCTATAATACTCATTAACTTTTCTAAATAAGGGACCCTATTTCAAAATGTATGTGGGAAGCTATGCACAAATGCAGTCAGTAGGAATTTGTATGCTAACCTCCCACATTGCATTAAAATGTCCTGGACCACAGGAGGTGGCATGTAGGAGTGGGTGGGCAAACTTCAGAATAGAGGAAGGTACTGAATCACTTGAAAATTCTCCTTGCTCTTTATTTATGTATTCAATTACTTGTTCCATTTTTTACCTCCCAAGCATTCATACTTCACAGAGTTATTTCAAGGCTGAATAAAAGTGCTACATTCTTGATGTAAACCTGTCTTTACTCCCACTTCCTCTTCACTTTAAATTTAACAAACAAAATTGTGCTGAAAAATGATGAACCAAATCCCAAAACAAGGCAACTCAAAGGCTGCAGTTGTCAGTTGGGATCCAGGATTCAAAAAAAATGTACAATTCTGCTACAGCTGAATTGGAAGACATCTGTATTTTATGGTACACCAACATGTGCTGTTGTGCTACAGATCACAGAACAGGAGAGAGAATCAAGAGCATGAAGGGCTTATATATCTGAAAGAAAAGCAAAAATGAGAAGGTAAGGGCCAGCACAGAAAATGTAATTAAAGGTGGAAAAATGGGTATGCCTTTAGTGTTTTAAAGCAAGCTGTAATAACTGTAATTGGAAAAGCTTTGGTTCTGATACAGAGAGTAGAAAAGAGCATCATAGGATTGGAGTCTTCAGGCGGTACCAATGACTTAGATTTTATCAGGGAGATTTACCTATGCATAAAGGCAGACATGCCATGCAGAGCTTTAAAATCACACCTCTCTCCTAGAAATGCAGCAGCAACCTATCATTTTCACTAATATACAAAAAAGATTGCTTCATACAAGCAGCATTATTACAGCCCCTTTTGCCTGCTTATCTCAACTAATTGCTATTCATATTAATTTATAATGTAATCTATAGATCATGTGTAATACATACTGTCATATAAGCTTTCAGTGGATGAGGCAAAAGGCACAACTCTTCCTCATTCAGACAGGTGTTAGAGAGACTTGCTTGAGAATTTGCAAGTGAATTATTTGTTGGTTAAAAGCCCATCCTATTAAAAAAGGATGTGCTTTTTAACGCAGGTCAGCTATAAAAGAAGAAAAGAGCTATGTGGCTGCATGATCCTAGAGCAACAAAGCATCAGGGCTAGCTCTTTGTACAGACTGTATTCATACTCTGACTGGTGACTGTAATTTTAAACAGTCACAATTGACTCCAAACTTTGGTGTTTATGCGTTTTTATGCGTATTTAACACAAAATTCAAACCTCATTTAAAAGTGTTCTCATTAGCTTTACTGTCAATTCTACTCACTGTGTTAGACTTGCATTGAAATAATAGCCCAAATATAGAAGAAAACATATCTTACCATTTGTTACTGAATTGTCTATTTCTAGTAATCTGCAAAATTTTGCCTTAGAAAATTACATTTATCTCAGAGACTTATTAGATAATGTTTTAAAATTAGCTTTTGTCTTTAAATTGCAGTTCCAGAATGGCACTGTCTAGTTATAGATGTTTCCCAAACTAGTACTTATCCTCTTAATGAGCCCTTGATGATAGTGTAAAATTAGATGTACAGGGGCGGCTCAATTACTACAAATACATATTGGTACGTGGATGCAGTCAATTGATTTGAACGTCCAGTCAGATGCAACTGCCTTTTATCAAAGACCACTGAGAATCAGCTTCTTACAGTCTACAAAGCTAATGAGACTATCACAGCTTTTCATATTCCACCAGAAAAAAAGTTCATCCCTGCCAGAAGAAAAAATATTATTATTATTTATTTATTTATTTTAAATCAAGCTGTCTTTCATTTGTGTTGCTTCTCAGCTCAAGAATATTTTTGATTAGTTGGGATTCTGGGGGAAAGGGGTTGTCTCTACTTGGAAAACAGCTGACCAAGTTGCTGACACGCAAGGAGGAAACAAGACAGGGGTCTTCCCATCCCTGTCCCTTCATTCAGAGCTGCTGAAACCAGTGTATGAGCCCATGAACTGATAGAAACTTTCTTACCCTACACCTGATTCCCAGTGTTTTATTTCCATGTTACTAATAACAAGCAATGTCTTGACTCTTCATGGATAAAACCCAAAGAGCTTAAGAATAGAGAAATATTTACCTACCTGACAAGGCTGACATGAGGATAACTTGACTTTTATCTATCTGTATTTACCTGTGAAGAGCTAAATGCTAAGTATTCTTTATTGTTTAATTTTTCTTCTCTAAAATGTTTTCATACAGCCTTTCCCCTCCCCATTTATTTCAGTGCTGCTTTTGCTAACTATAGTACAGTTCTAACGTACAACACATCCATGAAGACCTGTGCAGCTCCATGGAAACTAAGATATGCCTTCTGAGACTGACATTTTTTTCTTCATCTAACTGCCAGATACCAGATGATCTGGAATAGCTAAATCATTGACTCAGGCTGAGTATGCAGACATGAATGTATTTTGCTAGTTTGTTTTACAAATTATTTTCCATATTTAAGTGCTGCTATTATCTTCTGCAGTTGGAAAATAGGAAAGCTGCCAATTACATATTTTTTCTATTACAGCAAAACATGCTCATGAAGCAAACATGCTCACTGGTTTTGCTGCAGAACAGAATGCAGAGTTATAAAATTCTTAATATTCTTATTTACTGTAGAAGTTAACATAGGACTCCTAAGGCTGACTTATGATCAGATTCTTCCCTTTGTCTTTAGATAAAAAATAATTTATGTACTGGAAAAGTTAAAAATTGCTTCCCACCATGAAACCCAAGAAGACAAAAATGACTAATAAAGCATCTGAGATTGACCTAAACAATACCACCTGGTACTCACATCCAAATTCAAAACATCACACAAAAGACTTCAATCAGACACAGGCAAGGCTTGTCTTAAGAAAGCTTGTATTCTTAAGTAGTAATATTATCACACAAATACCACTTAAGTGAAGAAATTAATTTAGTTACTTAAAATAGATTCCTATAGAAAGGTTTTGCGTGTGGAAGATATCAGTTCTGCATACCATGTAATTAATTGTTTATTATGCAAATATTTTTTGGAATATCCATTTAAAAACACTGCAAACAAAAAATATTTATGAAAAATTTAAAGAGCAAGGAGGGAAATTTTCTTTCATTTACAAAGCCACTTCCAGTTCAGCAGTGGTCTAAACACCGAAAGCAGAAAATGTAAATATTTTAATGTATATCTTATAAAATTATTCAATTAATTTTTCAGTATGACATTGAACTTCTATCACTGAGAGGCATCATAACAGTATTAGACATGATTGTGGTAAAGGCCTTTGAGATTTAGGAATACATTATTTTTGCAGAAGAAATATTTAAAGAAATGAAAGGAAAACTAGAAAATCATCAGTTTGTAAAGTACTCTTGCAGTACAGTTATATCTGGGGTGCAGGTGGGGGAATGGAATGCCTTCTGAAACCAGTGGGTATATCAGATGTAAACCCATGTAAAAAGCAAAACAAAACAAAAAATTTTTTTGTTAGATAATGGAATTACTCCATATCATACACTTCATGTTATGTCAGTATAAAACCTGTAGAAATTACCACTAAATTCTATACATCTAAGCATGGTCCTTCTTAATTAATGTCCTCTTTGGGCCAAAAAGCCCGCCTGTTTACATCTTTAGTTTTCCTAGATTAGCTCTGACACTAAGCTCGTGGTAACTAATGTCACTGTGGCCTTTGCACTTGCTGGTTTACAAAGCAATTCCTGAGAACACAAATGAAAAACTGATCTTTAACCCAGCTGTCAAAGATTTATGACACACAGTGAGGTTAAACTTGAATAAATACTGATGTACAAATATAACTCTGATAAGAACTTAAAACCTGCCTAGATGTTCTTGGGCCTTTTGCGGCACATCCTCTCACTGGGGCATGCATAGCAGTTATAGGAGCAGATGTTTTATTTGTGCATGTTTATTGTACAGTTATCAGGTTTCAGGGAAATTATATTGATGAAGACTAGTGCCCAGAACTTCCTGCCTTTCTAGACATGTGCAGCAATATCAGACAAGCATAGTGGAATAAACTGAAGTATGTGTTTTATTTACACAAAGGTAATTCTATCTTTTTCACTATGAATACTCGTATTTTCTGATTCAGCAGTGAATCATTTATCAAGACATGCAAAAAGTGAAAGGCGAATAAGCTAACTCGAACCAGCTTTCATTCTCCTGAAAGTTAAAACCACATCAACAGTAAACACAAACAGGTTACATTTTTTTTTGAACACCAGAAATCATTACTGCAAAGCCAACTTTGCTGCCTCTTAGCATCAGTTATGCAAAGGATTCTATTAAAACAAGTCATGAGAGTATTAAAGCTTCCTGTATCTAGTAGGAACATCACTACAGCATCCTGTAAGATACAGTGATTTTCTTTTTTTATTCTTAAACATATTGTAGGCAAGTTTGAAGCTTGCTAAAGAGAGCTTGCAACTCCTGAAAATATAGAAGTAAAAAGAAATGGTTCTTCACCATCAAATATTTAAGGGAAAGTATAGCAGATACGTGCTTTGACAAATGAAACTGCATATCACAGATTTTAGACTTTATACTTGTCACATAGCTGAAGCAGTGCGTTAACATTCAATAGACTCCATTACTATAGCAACATGTGCTTGTTAGATCAGAGCTGACTTCATGCAGACACCTCCCATGCAGAAAGAACGTGCTAACCCTTTAATACAAATCTCCAGAATTCAACAGGATTTTCATCTATTTTCTTGTATTGAGTAATAACATTAACTTTCTAAAAAATATCTAGCTCAAGGTAAGCTCTCTGACCTGGATCTGTGCATCTTGCTCTTTACTAAAGCAATGTTCTGAGGCATTTAATGCAACTAGACACAGAAGAGGATGATCGTGGCTACAAGTTTTTCATATGGGAATTTTTAAGTGAAATAATCAGATATGGACACCTAATTAGTGTTTATACAAAAGTACATAAACACTGGGTATTATTCTGTTTCCACTGGGGTCAACAGAGACCCCCTTGTCCACCCCCCTTTATTTCAGCAAGAACAAAAGTGTGTTTAATTTTGACCTACAGTCACAGTCTTAAGACACTAAAGTAGCATTATGTTAATATACAGATGGATTAAGTGAGGGAGGGGTGCAGAGCTAAGTGATCTGAGCATGTTTACATATAAATTGGCATGAGAAATATTGCTTTGCAGCTTTAAGTTATTAATACATTATTATTACTATATTTGCGATCATTTACATTTTCCTTATTATTTGATTCAAAGAAAAAAATGGCAATACAAAAATCTCAGTTACTGTGGCACACTATCTGGTTCTAGGAATTCATCACATGCACCTAAGCCTGGTTTTCCACTGCAGGATGCTGTGGTTTGGAACCTTTGCATATTTTTAATTAGTCACATGTTGCTACATTCAAAAACGTACGCAGATTGAAATATTAATGGCTCTAGAAAGTGTAAGTTAAGTTATACTCAATACTGCATTATTCATAATTTTAGATTTTACTTTCTTTTTCCTACCAAAGTTAGCTCATTCCTTTACTGCAGGACAAACAGAGAGAGAACTATGGCTCAGAAACACAACAGTATCTTCAAAAGTTGCTAGAATCAACTTATACATACTTGTTTATTTTGTAGAATAATCTCTGTTAGTAGAGCAGATTACTCAAAGGACCAGGTCATTTCTAACAATTTATGGAATAAAAGCTTCCTGCAGTTAGAGTTCTTTAAATTTATCCCATACAGCATCTAGTTTACAATGGCATTAAGATTCAAAAAATTATGCTGATTTATTACTGATCTTCAAACATGAATAGTCACTGTTGTTTGTTTGAAATAAAGAAAGCATCCTTAAAAAAAGATCCTTCTTGCAAATACAGTTAAATACTTGTTACTATGTTCAAACCTCTTTGGTGGGCTCAAAAAGCCTCCCTGTAGCATTTTTGCTGAAAGACTTATCTATGCATCAGGTTAAGTCACTAGCAATACACATTTCTTAAGAGACACTTACACAGACACATATCCCACAGAGAATGGCGAACAAGAGGTAACTTAGTAAGTTATAGTAGGCTCTTTTCACTTTATATAAAGTGGCACAACTCTCTTTTATTGTTACTTATTGATACAAAGACTCATGATATGCTTAGATTCCGAATGACTTAAAATATTTTACAATGTTTATTCATATCAGGTAGTTTGCAGAGTCTGATGAGTATTGGTTGCTTGGGGCAGTAATGAAAGCAAAAAGGTTCTAGTGAGATGACTGTAATTTCCCACATCCAATGTTTTCTGGATTCTTTTCAATAAAACCTGCCAGCCACATCATTTTTTCTTTTAAAGTGAGGCATTAGACAGGTGTAGAATTCAAACTAACCATGGTCTTTAATCACAGTTGACTTTTTTAAAATCTAAGCTGTTATTTAGAACAGTAATTCCTCATACATTTCAGTTTGTAGCCCAATTGCAATTAGGTTTGTAACCATGAATAAATTAAAATCTGTTGGATTTATGAATATAAAAGTATGTTCACTGTATTCTTTCATCTTGGAAACAGGTTTTTATGAGAGGAATCTCATACCATAGTCAACGTGCTTTTTTAGAAATGTTAAGTTACCTTGAAACGTCAAGTTACCTTGAAAATGTTTTGCAGCACATCAATCACCACTTCTTCCTTTATTCATAACTCTAATACACTCCACCTCATGTTTTCTTTTTCTTGGTCAATGTCTAAAAAACGAACATATGTACAGTTAAAAAAAAAACAAAAACAAACAAAAAACACAACAACACAACCATCACCACATAATGCTCTTGACTCACGTAAATTTTTTTCCTCAAAAATAGAAATTCATGAAAAAATTATTAACTCACTACTTCAAGAAAAGCACCCAGATAGAGAATAGTATTGCACCAGCAGTATTAAGTACTAAAGCTAGTGTGGCTGGCATTAAAAAGTGGTGGTTAGAACCAGTCTAAAGCTGCATTTTGGAAAATATGTCAGAACAACAAAAAATCAGAGCTAAGAAAATGACAGGAAATATGCATCTACTGCATCCCCCAGCAACGAAGCTAGATCACATACACCTAAAGCATCTTCAGCAGTTACTTATATGACTTTTTTTTTTTTCTAAGGTCTCTATCAATAGGGATTCCAGTTCTTTCAAGAGCCTAATGTTTAGTTACAAAGAAAGAAGCAGCCTTATACCCAACCCATAGCTAACTGCTACAAAAGTACACAGAAGTCTATCTTCTCTTCAGTAGACATATGAAAACAATTTATCACCCTTGCCTGGTACATACCGAAAGAATGTTACCACATCATCTGAAGCTTGAAGCAAAGAACAATTGATTCCCATTCTTGCTAGTTTTCTTTGTGAGAGTGCAGTTTCTTAAATGATACTGATGACAGCAGGAGGGAAAAGAGTAACAGCAGTACTAGTCACGAAGCCATTTAATCTGCTAAATATGTATTAGCATGACTGCTATCAATCATAACAGTCAGCACTGATTAGATGCAGAAAGCCCTAATAAACTCATATATACTGTGATTTTGTAATTTTACCCTATCTTTCTACAAATGTAATACCATGTACATTTCAAAGTACTGTAAGGAGTATAGAACATTTAAAACATCCAAAACTGTTATTTAAGATCACATACAAGGCAAGAAATTGAAAAGCCACATTAAAGATTAGTTGATTACTCCCCTAATTCACCTGGGAGAAAATAACTTAAATAACTTTTTTTTTTTTTTTTTTTTTTTTTCCCTCTGCAGCCGCTGAAAAACAACTGTCTGTTTTGCATGGTAAAACTGAGAATTAGCAGAAACAAGCTGTTTCTGGGCAGCTGCTACACTTGCAGGAAAACACTCAGCTTTTTGAAGGAGCTGGAAAAAGATGTGAAACTACAGCTGCACTGTATTCAAGTGAATTCAAGTATGAGGTGGCTGCAGCATACAACATTTCCCATAAATACATGAAGGAAAGAGAGCTGGTATAATTCCCCCCCCCCCCAAACATACTGTGTATATTATTTTATTACTTCTTATTTGCTGATTTTGCACCCTAGTATTTGGACCACAAATTGTTAAACACACTTTGTATTTGCAGTAACACCAGACCCTCTCATCAGAATTCTGCTTCCAAAATCTAGTCGCTGTAATTACCTTTTAAAATACCCAATTTAACTCTCTCAACTAGGTACAATGACAAAGGTCTCTATACCTACCATAGAGAGAAACGTGATTAGATTATTTAGAAGTAAACATAATTATAATGTTTACAAGGCATGATCACAGAACAGCTTAGTCCTCCATTAAAACAATCCAATGTGCAGAACAATGTGTTGCAACATTTACTCTCAGATGTAGCTTATACCTATACAAGTTATACGTAAATCTTTAAAACAGGAAGAATTTCAGGTTTTCAGTACATAATCTACAGAATACTACTTCTTTTCAAAAATATGTTTCAAAAATATTTCAAAATATATAAAATTAACCTATAGTTTTAGATCTTCCAACATTAAGGTCTGTGGTATTACTTCAGCGCATTCCTTCATTAAACTATAGAACACGCTTATTTTGGGGTGAGAAAAGATTCCAACCAAGTGTCCTGCACTCCAAAAGCTACTTATAGTATGCAATCCAAATACCCACATAACATGTGTGCATGTTTATTCAGACGATGGAAGTACATACACACACACAAATGTAAATGTAACTTGCTATACTTCTGTACCTAGGCTATAATAGGATAGCAATGTTGCCATGGGAACAGGTTCCCAATGGGAGTAGATCAGTAAGCGATGACACATGACAAGCAGCACATTTCTGGATCCTTTCTGTATGTTGTGCCAGGGTGGATAGCAAACACGTCAGTGCTTAAGGCTACCTGACCTACAATGAGATTCCATTGATCATTTTGCATTACACTTGAAGGCTTATTTTAAAGCACTACTTGCTCCCAGTACAGCCTTCCAGGTGTGTACGAACTCTTCTCCCTCATCTTTATATTTACCTTTCATCCATAGTCTCCTGCCTTATTATCAAGTCCTCCCTTTTTGCTTTGTTTTCCCATAAGGGTACTTACAATGCTCATACATTCTTTCTGTCCACAGAATACCTCCTTTTCTTTCCTTCTCTTTCTCTCTATGTGTAAGATTTTTTCAGGACCAATCCCCCTTTGTGCATCATGCAACCTACCTTTCCTCCTAGTGCTGTCCCCTGACAAAACACACAGCACTACACATGGCTCCTCCAATGAGGAGACCTACATACATGCAGAGCGACAGCAGTAACACTGGAGCAGTATTTTCATTCAACAAAACTGAATGTGGATCTCTTCCTCCCATCTCCTCATGTACTTCTCCCAACAAAAGGGCATCTACAGACAAAGTAGACTGTAGACTGGGTATTTGAAGAAGATAACCTAATGCAAGTTTGGTTTGGGATACATTTATATCTATTATTAACTAGTTCTGTCAGCTCAGTTTGTGTGTCAATTGAAAAAAAAAAAAAGTGAAAATCTGCCCTGGACATCATCCCAAACCCTTAAAACATGCATTTACTGAAGGCTGTAGACAAGGCTTCAGCCTTCTTAGCAGCATATTACAAAGCTATATTCAACATTATACATTTTTCCAAATAGATACCATCCCTGCTTCTTGTCATATACACTAAATGAACTATAGCAAAATGAGGTACGTTTTCATTTGTTCTTTCAAAAATCCTCAACAGACCCTTTCCACGTTTTTTTCCCCCCACTGTATGTGGTAGCAGGTGTTTTTACATAAACTGATATGACTTAACCTTTACATCCTAGTATAGTGTTTCAAAAGCTTACATCCCCATAGGCTTTTAAACTGAAAGGTACACAGACACACAAGATGTTAATAGCTAAAATACAGCACCAGTGCAGCAGTGTTAGAGAGATCTGCTTGCTCAATTCCTTCTTTTTATATGTCCATTAACATTTTACTATAGACTTCTGTAGGTCTTGACATAAGAGATTTCATGCCTTTTTTTTATTATTATTTTTAAGAAAAAAGAAGTACATATTGAAGACTCAATATGTACTGAAGAAGTCTATAAACTACTAACTTGCAGGAATAGCATTCTGTCCTTGGGTCTAGAAGCCTTACTGTGCAGTACTGGACATACCAAACCATTAGTCAGGCATTGGCAGTGTCAAGAAAACTTCAGCTGAACTGGAAGGCAATATATGTAGTTGAGTTTTACTTTTCCAGTTTTCTGATTACTTCTTGTTCCATTATTATTTCTCTGCATCAACGTTTGCAGGAATTTCTAAGTCAAATATAGAATTTGTAAATTGCCAGCAGCTCAAGTCCCATCTGGGATCTGAACAGTCAAGCTGAGCTCCGTCTGCTCCACACTATGCTTACACTGCCATTACCAATAAATATTGTGAAATTAAAATTCTACAGACAGATTTCCTAATGATGTACAGGCAGAACAGAACAATTTGCTCTTTCACACTTCTACTATTATTCCAATTATAAATCTCATAAAAACTAATTTTGTAAGGTCATTTTTAAGTCTCAGTGAATCAAAATTACACTGAGATTACTAAATTCAAATGCATACACAATAATTATTTAATAACTCTGAGTATAATGGCATGTCTATAGGAATATCCACTGAACAGGCACATAAGAGTATCGGTAGAGTGATAGCCACCAGCATTTATGATTCACTTTTTGGCTTTGTACTATGAAGCAAATAATAGCTTCTGGGAAGTTGTCCCTGCAATTTGCAATATTCACTTTTCTATGACTTAGGGACAATAATGCAGTGGGTTCCTAGCTGGACTGGAGTGCTTTACAAGTGAAACAGCCTTCCACTGTGAGGAAGTGTCAAATTCCTTTTATTATACGGAGGTAAAGTTGATGCTTCCCAACAAGGCTGGTCAGCACTACCTTCAGCCTATAATTATGAAGGATCTAAACTGGATCAGTCACATCTGATATCCACATACCCACATTCAGCTGTGGTCAAAAGTCTACTAATGGGTATAGCTTTTTCCACAAACTTCAGCACAGTTTACAGAAATCCAGAAGACAACTTTTTTTTTTTTTTTTCCAAAATTTCTCACATGACAAGAGTTACACTGTTTACGCTTAACACATTCAATTAAACAGAAAAAGCAAAATCTGCAGTTTTCTACTGCATTTTAAGTGACATTCATTTTCAAATAAAATAGAGAAGTGAAATGCATTTTTGTAAGAAATACCATTTAATCTTTTTTCATTTATACTCTAGTACTTCAGCTGCTGCTAACTCGTAAATATAGTGATGCTGAAGTTTGCCATCATAGTAAGATTTCTCAGTATAAGAGTCGTTTCCTTTCTTAAACTATACTCAAGATAAAGTTATATTTGTCTGACAAGTACTTTAAATAGTTCCCATTTCACATTGAGATGGGTGCCAGACCACAAACCAAGCTGCTTCTACACTGCTTCTCCTGGAACTGTTAAAAAAAAAAAACTAGGCTAATTTAGAAAAAACTGATGCAACACAGGAAAAAAAAAAAAAAAAAAAAAAAAAAAAAAAAAAAACATCAGAAAGGCAAAGAACTTGGACATACAGAGTTTCCTCATATCTCCCTGCTTGTTTTCATAAATAAAATGTCATATACTCGTGTCAGTTATCGTGTGAGGAGGGGAAAAAATAACAGGTATTATTGAAAAATCAGTTTAAAGGACTCAAGCACCAAACAGCTTTTAAGGATGTTCCAAGATGCTAACAGCCTGACATACCTGTCTACCTATGAAAATAGGGAATGTCCTTTCCTGCTGTGAATTCAGATTCTTTGAAAAGTACTGTTTTTTTTTTTTGTTTGTTTTGTTTTTTTCTTCTGAAGTATATATTTGCGAAACAGCAAGACTTTTTTCAGGATTTTTTAAAAGTTTTTTAATTTATGAATCTTAACAGTTGTCTCAGAAGTTCATATGAATGAAAAGGAGTTTTCAACCTAAAGAGTCTAGCTTAACATTACTTGCACACTGGAGCTGCCCTTAGAATAAAAATGAAAATTTTTTATTCTAAATAAAAATGGTTTAGAAAGAAGTCTCTTTTCTTTTCAAGGAAACAAGATTTATAAGATGGAGGTAACTGGGGAGTGTTTCCAAGTTTATTCAGAATTTCGAAACTACTGCAGAACATGGGGGTATATTTAAATCCATCTGTTTTGAATATGTCAATCTGTATTCTCCTCAACCTGTTACCATTGTTACTTATAACTGAAAATTCTATGTAATTTGAAATGGATGCTTATCAAATTACTGTTTTTTAAAATATAAATTCATGATGTGGGTAGATGACAAAAATCTGTACGTTACTCATTTACTGACCACTTTTGAGGATACATGGCATAGCATGCAATAATGGAAAAGACACTTCATGACTCTGATTCAGCAAATAAAATGTTTTTAAAAAAATTACTGAAATAGGACTCCTGAAATCTTATATTTGAATGAATTTTGCTTTTGCTTAAATCTCAACTGGGGGATAGAACCATGTCCCCCAGTTTCTATTACCTTAATCAGAGAGAATCAATTCATCTGCTCAATTTGCTCTCGAGTATGAAAAGTTAATTTCCAAACATTGGAATAATATTTTTGACATTCAAGAAAATTCCGTTCAACAAATAAAGGAAATAAAATTGCTCACTATGGCACTATTAGCCTTACTTTTTCTAATTTTTGAAAAAGACAAATACAGGAGCTTTTTTTTTTTTCTTTTCCCTAAGAACACACTTTCTAAACAAGTCTCACCTCTGTATGACAGAGTAAGAGTAAGTCAGTATTGTCATATTCAGCTTATTACAAGGGTATTCCTCTGCATTACATAACGTTTTCTATGACCACTCCCCAGAAAATCTCTGGGGTTATTTAATTTTTTCCCTACTGTATTAGATGCATTTAGAATCAATTAGAAAACTGCTTCTTTCTACAATTTATCTTTTGTAAATATAACTTAAAGCTTGCACTCTTACAAAGGACAGTGCAGGTATCAACATCACCTGAGGAATAGGCATCGAACTGCACTGTTGTACATGGAAAGAGTTTGTGAACAGACGGGTATCCACGAACAACAAGAGTTACTGAACAGAGTATTAGATGGAAAATACTGAAGAGAAATAAACATTGCCTCTCTGCTCCACTGTAAATACACAGTATGTCCTGAGCACCTAATATTTCAGAAAGTCAGTACTAACTATCCAAGCATACTGTTGAGAAAGCTAGTGTAACCATTTTGCAGTGTTTTGCTGCTTTTGGGGGACTTAACACTAGATGGCATATCACACCACAAAATGTGTAACAAAGTATAAGCAGATGTACTAGACCAGACTTGTCATTTAAAGAGCTCCTTATACCAACAGAGTAAAACTTCCATATCTGCTCCTTCTCTTATTTTTTATAAGGTATGCTTCAATTGTGTTTTTCACCTGTGCCTGAAGGGTACAGAGGCAATACAACTGTATTAAATACGCTAGGTCAATTTCTGAAAAAGGCCCTTGAAGAATAAATTTCATACAATATTCACACATTTCTCTTCAACTTACTACTGAATGAATTCTACCAGGTTTTATCATGGATTAAACATCTACTACATAAACTGATACTAAAATATAGGTCAATATCCACAGGAGAGTCATACATTTAAAGTTATGCTTTACCTTCACAACTTCTCCCAAAATAATACCACTGTGCTATAGTTTCATTGCTGATGTATCCCTGTATAAAACATTATTTTAACTCAGTTTATAACTTTGAACATAATTATGAAGTTGGGAACTCAGAACTGATATCTACACAGTGCTTTTTTCATACTAAAAATAAGACCATAACATTAAGCTGTAGTTCTCCAGATTTTTTTTTTTCTTTCATAAATACTGTAAGGTTGCTTACAGACCAAATGAACCACAAAGCTCATAAGCTAAGGATGCATTATTTTCAACTGAAGCTGCAACCAATTTATGTAATGTAAGTTTTTATATACTTACTATCAGTAAAGGTGTGCAAACCAAGTAAAATATTATATAAATTATAAGCACATTTATTTTGGCACACTACGTAAGTTTTTGACTTTATTAAAAAACACATCAGAAACCATCTGTATTTAATGAACCTGTAATAAACATATTGTTTTCCTCACTTACAGCAATAGATTTTTTTCTAAAGATATTTATTATTTAAGAGAGATTTTACTACAGTGGAGCTACTTCCCTCATACCTCACATGGCTTGGTCTTAATTTTTTGATTCTGCAAGAACTTCTTCCTTAAAATAAAACTGCTGGTAGAATTCCTATATTTTTGTTTTTTTGTGTGTGTGTGAGATAGCCAGTTATCAAAGGAAGAATTTACACAAAGATAAGCCTTCATCCTATCACTCAGCCTTCATTCACAAGCTTCTCCCACAGTACTTGGCAGAACAGCTGGATTTCATGAATATGACAAAAAAAATATACATAATAATGAACTCTGGTTTAAGGATATATTAATAACTATTTTTACTTTACCATGAGTAGTCCTTAGCCATTCTCAAGCCTGTTTTATGCTCCAGGCAAGACTACCATGCCGAACAATGTAGGTAAGGAAGAGAGATAAGGGTTCAACTTAACTAGCATTATGTAGAACTTCAACATCAGTCCAACAAGATATCAATATCCTTTCAAAGTTCAGAATTCATAGACTACAAACCCACTAAGATCTACTCAAACACTTTGATATCTTACTGTACTTTGTCCTTTATGCGGTTCACATTTCTGTATACTATACCATTGAATCTGCAGTGCAGGATACAACTTAGGTATTCAAACATCTATCTAAGAAATGTTATGATCAGATGTATCCATTAAATGCATCAGATGTATAATGAGAGACACACGGTGATTTCTTCTACCAAATTGTCATCTGATGCAAACTCCTTAACTAACTGGTCTCTTCTAACCTTCTTTCTCCATGAAAAAGCTGAGATTTCACCTAAAAATGCAAATTTATTTGTGCAGTTATACTCCAGACATTGTGGCTGTGCACTGCAAGCATAACTTTTAACAGTAACTTTTTCAAATCACAATGGTTCCTATGGTGAAAGCTTTACTGTTCAAGATTTGGAGCTTTCTAGGCAACCAGTATGTTTTATTCACAAGGCAACCACTAAGTGTATTTTTAGATCTCTAAATAAATATCTATGATTCACCTACGTATTGTATTTGTGATACATGCTTGCATCACAAAAATTTTTAAATTAGACCTGTATTTCATATGCTCTGTAACAGCTTGGAAACATTAAAGCAGGAATCTAGCAGGTGGAGTATTTTTAAGCTACGCTGGTGTCTGATGCATGAATCCTGCAATAAAATGCAGGATAATCCTGACTAAGAATTTACATGTATTTCTTTTAAAAATCTACCCCAAGGAAAAAAAGAGAGTCCCTCTCCTTTCAAAATGGGCACAGGATCAAGATCCAGTCAGTAGAAAACAATCCTTACAGATGCCTTCATATAAAGTCAAGGAAATGAGATTCGGGATATAAAACAAAATGTAACTTTTTTCCAGAGAAGAAAAAAAAAATTTTGAGAGCTCAATTCCATATAAACTGAGACTGAAGCCTAAAATGTTTTAAATAACATTGTAATTGCAAGAGAGAGAAGTTATATTGTTGCCATGACTGCCTTCCAATGCCTTTATATGCCTTCATTTCTTTATACTTAATTGTAACTTTGAACTAACTCTGAATTTATCTGTGTTACTGCCATATCAGCCATTTTTCTTCAGAAGTCTATTCTTCTTAATCTTCTACACTGGTAAAGCCTGATAATCTTGTTATAATAAATCTCACTGATCAACATTTCAATTCAACATTTTACTCTTTTCCAGCCTGGTTTTTAACACGTACTTTAACACCTTTAACACCTCCATTTGCTATGCAAAAATAACTGTGGTTAAACAATTACAGCTCTATTGATTTACCTAGCTTGTTTTTTCTTCTCTCTGGGTAGTTATGCAGCCAAGGCTCTAGCTGTATAAAAGTTTTCTCCACTAACATAGGCAAAAAAATAAGCCCATGGTGTTCAAAGTACAGTTAGGCAACCAACATGCTAACCATAGCTATTTTGGTAGCAGCAGCATCTTACAGAGATGTAAACTCCGCAAACATAATGTGGTTAAAATTGTATCACTCAAGGAGGTCAGACAGTCAAGAATAACTTACCCTCAAACACAATAATCAGGCTTGTATTTGATGTTGAAATTACAGGTGGTTTTGCATTGCAAACAGCTTTGTGGCAAACAGAAAATACAGGCTTTTCCCCTCCAATACACACATGCTGATTTATGTTGTTTTGGAATAAGGGTTTTCCTATGTATTTAAAACAAAATGATCCCTTATTAAAGTGTACCAAGACTTTGAAATGACAAAGCAGTAGCTGGGATAATGTCATCTAAAGACAACCTTACTCCTGTCATACTTCTGTGGCTATAACCAGTGTAATCACTTGAGTTCCACTATTTTTAAAGAAAGATGCTTGGTTTGTACTACCCATTTCCAACATAATTACACCTTTGTTCAGACAGATTAGTGTAGGCTATTTTCCCCCTGTAACATAAAAGGCAAAATGGAATTTTTGAGGACTGGTCAGGTTCTTCATGAGTATCTGATGCTTAAAAGGTTATTAATGAAAGAGCAACGTTCGCTGTTGTGTCGTCACAGTGTTACAGTGCTTTTTGCATATTTTATATATAAATCATGTTTCAATTGTAGCTTTATGCCCTAGGATTGCTTACAAGAAATCATGCATAAATAATAGTTATTAGGGAGATCTACCTCTAATCTTAGCCAGCATCCATAAGGAGCCATACATATGGCTCCATAAACTGACAGCAGTCACTCAGTTTGGGACATCTTCATTTTACTCGTGTTATTCTAGTTAGTGATCAAGTTAAATGTATAGCACTGCGACAGTATCATGAAGCATGAAATCTAAGGATGCAGAAAGATTCAGAGATAAAACCATAGCCCTGGGTTACCGACACACTTCTCTACTATAAGGACAGCAGTCTAGATTTAGAGAATAACTACTGTTAACTGTTCTAAGGTCGCTACAGTATCCTACAGTGCAACCGTATGTGCAAACTTTAAATAGCTAAGAACAAAGAACATGAAATCAAGCATGACCAACTGAAAAACAGACTTTCAAATATCACCGAAATTGTGTGCTTTGTACTTCACCGTTTCAAGCCCAGATTTTCAGCCTTCTGTTAGCAATCAAAGTATACAATTATATGGGGAGATTTCTCAAAGAAGTCAACAGTTTCCATTTAGGATAGAAAAGAAAGTAGCTACATTTCCTAAAGTGCAGATCAACCAGCAAGTACAAATCAGCTTAAGCATTTAAAAAAAAACACTGTTTAAGTTCAGGGTCTAAACATGAATTAAGCTATTATGAAATATGCTCCTTGATGCAGTGTGGAGAATAGCTAACTTAATACATTTTCCTTTAAAACAGTTGCAAAAAACAAACAAAAAAAACCACAACAGGACTAGTTTGAGCAAGTAGTCATCTCGTCTCTTACTGCAACTACTGTATTGCAATCCCTGTACTGCACTACATTATTTGTAGCAACAAAAGCCCTACAGATTTGCCAACTTAGAAGTAGAGATTTGTGGCATGCAAATTAGATGCAATCATTAGTTTGCACCCTCAATAAAATACTAGTTAGCTAAAAAGCTGGTGGATTTATTCTGACAATGCTGATTTATGACTTACATTTTCAATATAAAGGGTGTATTTCTCTTTAACATTCCAAGTGTATAAATCAGCAAAAAGCAAAAGCTAGAAAGTTGAATCACAGCGCAAAGCTGATTAATGAGGAAATAAAAGAAGGCAATGTACTTGACTGGTGAGGAACCTGTTCACAGTAGTAGAGTGATTTTCACTGAATAAACTCCAGTTGAACAAAGCTGACATGCCTGAAGTCTTTTCTTTTCTAATAATTAAGTAATCCTTCTTTGCAAAATGCTATGGAACCAAAGAGCAGATCTTAGGTGAATATATTTTCAGCAGGTATATGCATGAACAGATGAACAAACAGTATTTGGATTGTACAGGAATATGGAGAAAATGAGCTCCTAACAAGCCTTTTGCTATATCACATACTAGGGATAATGCTGCCCTGAAAATTTGGTCTAGATCAAAGTATCTCAAACTCGTGGCATTAGTTCAAGCTTCCTACCATGCTGAAGCTTCTTATTATCCTATGCTGAACAACACAGTTTTAATTTCAACAGGTCTCCTCTATCACAGAATCACAGAATTTCTAGGTTGGAAGAGACCTCAAGATCATCGAGTCCAAACTCTGACCTAATGCTAGCAGTCCCCACTAAACCATATCCCTAAGCTCTACATCTAAACGTCTTTTGAAGACTTCCAGGGATGGTGACTCCACCACTTCCCTGGGCAGCCTGTTCCAATGCCTCACAACCCTTTCAGTAAAGAAGTTCTTTCTAACATCTAACCTAAAACTCCCCTGGCTCAACTTAAGCCCATTCCCCCTCGTCCTGTCACCAGGCACGTGGGAGAACAGACCAACCCCCACCTCGCTACAGCCTCCCTTGAGGTACCCATAGAGAGCGATAAGGTCGCCCCTGAGCCTCCTCTTCTCCAGGCTGAACAAGCCCAGCTCCCTCAGCCGCTCCTCGTAGGACTTGTTCTCCAGGCCCCTCACCAGCTTCGTCGCCCTTCTCTGCACCCGCTCAAGCACCTCCATGTCCTTCTTGTAGCGAGGGGCCCAAAACTGAACACAGTACTCGAGCTGCGGCCTCACCAGAGCTGAGTACAGGGGGACGATCACCTCCCTAGCCCTGCTGGTCACGCTGTTCCTAATACAAGCCAGGATGCCGTTGGCCTTCTTGGCCACCTGAGCACACTGCTGGCTCATATTCAGCCGACTATCCACCATCACTCCCAGGTCCTTCTCTGCCTGGCAGCTCTCCAACCAAGAGCTACACAAATTTATTGTAGTCTTCTAAAGAAATAAAACCAGGAGCAGATAGTTGCTATCACTCAAGAGTATACTCCATGCAGCTATAAAATTACTATTTGCTTTTAGTGTGCTTCAATTTAACGTTACAAATGGTGTTCTTGATTTCTGCACACATTGCAGACTATGTATTTAAAACACATTATACCCTCGTGCTAAAGAATAATTTCTTCTCCTTTTTTGTAAAATAAATTCAAGCTAAAGTACATTGTTATTAGGAATGTCTAGAAAAGTGGAATGTGCAGATCTAGAACTTTAAAGTGCTCTTTTCCTATTTAGGTTATTCATAGTAAGTTAAAAAATTTCACTAAGGAATTTGCTGAACAAGAATTTTATGGCAACATTAGAGAATTTAGTCATTTTTTTTGAAAGTTTCCATTATCCAGACTTTCTGCAGTATGACAAGCTAGCAGTTCAGTTCTGAGACAGGGTGTTGCTTATTACAATCAGGAAGGATTGAAAGAACTATGCAAGGCTCTCTGTTGGGCACTGTGGATGTTCACAGACTGAATACTGGCCTAGAAACAAAAGAAAAATCAAAGCTAACACTTCATATCACAATGAGCAAACTGCCAGTGCCTTTTCAAAAACAAATGTCTGTGAACTCCCTTAGTTTATAACAGCATGCAGGAGCAGCAGAGGATGGGAACACTGAAGAAAGTAAGTCAGACTGGATTTCAGTTGATTGCAAATTAAGTTCATTGGCAATAGTAGAGATCTGGGATTTTCATTCTGCATAGCAAAAATTTTCTAGTAACTCTCTCTTAAGGTTTAAGTATTGAAAAGCCATTAGCTAAGGAAGAAAGATATCTAGGTGCCATAAATGCCCAGTATCATCTTATCCTTCGCAAAACGCAAATGAATAAATTTAAATATAAAATACCAGAAGGATAGTTTACTTAAACATATGTCAAATATGACAGGCTTAACTGTATAGCATATGCCATGAAGACATGCTTTGCATTCATACGCATGTGCAAGTAGTGTGATATTTTGTTTTTACATCAAATTAATATTTTTAAAGGATGTTGCAGAAATGGTGGAGTAAGGCTGAAAATTCAGATTATTAATTAGTATTTGGCATTCTCATAACTTACCATCTAAAAATCTTTACTACTTTTATAGGTCTTTAAATGCAATTTAAAGAATAGAAGGCAGAACTGTAGATAAACAAAGTTACCAGGGAGATTTATAAATGGCATCTATTTTAAAAAATCCTGCCAGAACAAAGCTAAACATGAATTTCAGATGAAGGCTAGGTTAAAACCACAGAATGGAAACTTCCAGTTATATTGAAAGCCATGATATCCCATGGCTACTGGGACTCAAAGGAGACTGTAAATCTCTACTCCTACATGTACATTTTAGAAGTTGGCACAGCTGTCTTGCATATAGACTTCCCCTCCTACACTTTGAGAAACAGGAACCACAATCTTGCACTTTATTTACTGAACTTTCACTGTACTTACTCATCACTGAAGGCTGTTGTTACACTCTCCCTGCACAGGTCCATGCCAAAAGGCAGAACTATTTATGAACCTTCATAGAAGCAGAGGTTAAACAGGGATACCAAAAGGAATTCAAGGTGTCTCAGAATTCATTATTTTAAGCAGAATTTATTAGACAGGCTGGTAAACATACTGTGTATGTTAGTCCTACATGATCACATCCAGCAGAATAAAATAAGCTGTGATTCATTCACTTTAATTTTTTGTTTTCTTTCCCAAGTGTACATCTGGTTTAAAAGCAGATCCCATTCTCTGATCCCCTTTATGATTTTTCCACAACTAACAGACATGCTTGAGGTCTTTTCAAGAAGAAAAGCATAGCTTAATTTTTCCCTGATGTTTCTTTTTGAAGGATCAGCAAGTAAAAGATAATGTATTTGCTTATCTACCAATATGGAAAGAAATCTCTGGAATATCTATTTATGATGGTATTGTAGCTGTGATGATATCAGGATTAAGGAAGAACGATTTTATGTGACAATTATTTAACTAGATGACCTGACAGTTGAAGAGAAAAAAAACACAACCAAGTTAAGATGTTAAGATTTCATGTAGTGCAGACATGCATTTGCTGGCCTGTTATGATTTTTCCTATTATGGACCTTCTACTTCCCTAGATCCACTGTTGTCTGCTTAGACATACATGGTGTCCCATTCTAGCCTCCTTCCTTACAGGACTGCAGTCCCACTCTTCCACTTGCAATCTACCTTTACCTTTAAATTCAACTGATTCCGTACTTAGGTAAACTCTGAGCAACTTCTATCTGTCTCTGTTTTGTATCTGAGGTACCATACCCAAACCCTGTCTTTTTCCCTAATCATAAATATTTCCATATAATATTTATGTATAAAATATATAATAGATATATTTTCTGACTATATACTTTTAATAAATATTTTGGTAGCAGTATACTGCAGATTTGTGAGTTGTTTAGTATCTTATGAGAAGCTACTTGGTCCAGGTTTTCTGTTAGAGCCTTGTTTTGCCCAAAGATAGGATACACTGACAAGGCAAAAGACTAAGAAATTTACCAGAAGTATTGACTTGGTGAATAGTTCAGTAGCAAGCAAAAACTGCTCCTGTGGTGAACTGCATTCACAGGTTAGAGCTCTCCTTCTTCGTACTCTGGGCAGATTAAGAAAAGACTAGATTACAAACGTGCAAAGATAAATGCAATTCTGCATGGATGCAATAACATACTTGTAAAATCTGTAATTAAAATCACATTAAGTTTCCCCTTATAAATTTAATTCTGTAAAATGTGCTTAACATGACAATATATACTTCATTAGAATGTTGCCTTTACATAGTCAAACATTAAACGAACAAAGAAATGCTCAACAAATAGAGAACACTAAAATATAAAGCAGACCTGGCATGCAAGTATGAGCTACAATCAGACATAACTAGCTATTAATTTTGCATTTATAAAACACAAGAATTACCTATCCTTACCATGACTCCTCTTCTTCAGCTTACTGCTCCTTACTACACACTGCTTGTTAACGCAAAGCAATAAATCTCTCTACAATACTGTATTGATGCATGGCAGTATGTGGGAACAGAATCTACTGGTTAACACATCAGTATGATCCTTCAGTGTTAGGAAAATATCTGGCTTAAAAAGCAAAGCGTACTCACGAGTATTTGCCATTTAGTTGTATTTAATCTGATATATTCTTTTAAGGATCTTCTTATTAGCTGCATTATGATCTGCTAAATTCTAAATTTAATTGGAATTTGGAAGACTTATATCATGCTTGCATGCCAGCTGTAACCTTTTCTTTCAAAAAGTTCTTCTTTTGGTCTCTTTTGGTCTCTCTTGCCTTTTCATTAGGCAGCCAATTCAAGAAGTCAAACACCAAACTAACTGGGAAAGACATGATTTGAGTAGGATATATAAGATTTTGTAATTACAAAAAGACAGAAGTATAAACGAACATTCCTACATGTTTTCTACAAACAAGCAAGTTAATATCATTAAAATAATAAGTAACTACGAAAACATAATCCCATCACTGGAATTTTGAGAACAGTGTAAGCTACCAGTATTTCTATTTTTCTCCCTTCCACGCAGATCATCTTGCTAATCTTCCATGATCCTCCTGCCTCGAGAGGAATTCTCACAGCAATACAGGGCATGCATGGGAATCATCAAAATCAGAATGAAGAATGTGCAGGTAGCATAATGAGATTTCTCCATTTTTCTGACCAACAGATCTCACCAAGTTACAAACTGAAGTGTCATTCTGTCCCTTAAAGAAGGTTCTTCAACTTATGCTTCAGAAAAGGATCTGTGTTATGTGAATTTAAATTATTGCTCTTTTTTACATGAAGAAAACAGCTTTCTCCTTTCTTCCTGTTCTGTTTAAGCAGTTTCCTTTCTTACTTTGCTGAAAGTCAAATAACCTCCCATTTCACATACAGTGTATGATCTGGTTCATAAACTACAAGATTTATTTTTATATAACTGACTATATATTTAATGTGTAAATCTAGATGCAAGAAATATTTAGCATTTTTGCTCTTACTTAACTTTTCTGATAAGCTCAGTTGGATCCTCTTAGAAATTGAGATAATATTACTTGCATATTTCACACTTTGAATGAAGTATTTACTTTGTTGATTAAAATTAAATTATTGCCTTTTTTATTTTAAGTAGAATGTCTGTGTTTATTACTGTAACAGCAGGTACAGAAGACCTATTTCTAAGTTTGGCATGCATAATATCAAAAAATTTAAATCATCCATGCATTTTAGAAAATACAGTTAAATCAGCAGACTAAGTCAGGGCTTAGAAAGGGATGTTAAGGTATAGTCTGGTGTCATGTTTTGTCCTCTAAAGCTGTGAAATACATTTTGAAAAAGAGCTGGAGGTTAAAAACTTTTCTAAAAGGCATTGATATAGATGCCCTGGAATTACAATCAATGATGATCATTAACTTTATGAAAAAATTACTGTGAATTCAGGATAGTCATTAATTACTACATCTAAAGAAAGAATATCATGTGACAGAACACGATTTTTTAACACAGTTAGAATTAAGTTCTTCCTTCTTTATCTGATTATGTCTGCCACATGCAAGGAAAGGCCAATAGGCAGTGGATCACTGTCACACACTGAAGCTTTAGGTAACTTAAAGAGAGATTCTATAATCCTTTACTTGTAGCAGAGATGATCCTAGCTTCAGTATTGCTCGTAGGAGCACTCTTTATGCAGCATGTATTGAAGAAAAAAGTTTTGGGGAAGACAAATATGTGGGGAGGAGAAAGGCTGTGAATTATTAAATGCTTCTGGATATTCTGGTCTCTTACTGAATAACAGCACAATTAAACATGCCATACCTTTTGTATATGGAGGTATGTTGGAAGTAAAGCAACATTCAAACAGAATGCCTAAATCAGTCTGAAGAACTCAGGAACTCTATTCCCTTGATCAATGTATAAAGTAATAGTCTACTTCATTAGTATCCATAAAGACACTCCAAATCCCAGCGGGGACTGCTCAAAATTTTGCCACAGCTTTCTTACTAATAAACACACTAACTAGACTAATATTAGTTTGGATAGGCCTAAAAGTGCTTCAGTATAATAACAGCAGCCACTGAGCAATCTTTTGCAGTTTCATCAGTGTAAGTGCTGGAGTGTTCTGAGGATATCTCAACTCTGAGGATATCTCTTCTGAAGACAAAAGCTCAGAATGTAAGACTGTTCTTCATATCGTACTATAAAAACAATGTTAAAATTTTGACTTGCTTAAGCCCTCACACGTTTTCTCACTCCTGTTTTTTTATTTTGTTTTGTTTGTTTGTTTTTGTTAAGGTTCTATTAAAAGATTATCTGTAATAAACAGAAAAAGAATCTACTTCAAACAGCACTGAACTGGATATGCCTCTGTGTAACAATACTTAAAAGTCAAAAGCAACACTCCAACTTGAATCTATATTGTGCATTTTTTTGCTTCTCATCACACATCTTACCTTTGTCAGTTACGTGACAACATCTCAAACGCTATTTTCTGTGAATTGCTGCTCCTTGTAAAACTGCAAAAAATAATAAAAAAAAATAAATGGTCACATTCTACTTTCTTAAGGTCATAGTATAAATTGTCACTCATGTTACTATAGAAACAGAGTGGATTTCATCATTATAATGCATGCAGCGATAATTGTTTTTATTTTAGTCCATGGATAGGTAGTTAATGGTGCCAGCTGCAGTTAGCACAGACAGAGACTCTTGTCATCTAAGCACAAAGCTGCTGTCTCCTGTCACTGTGAGCTTCCCTAACCATCAGCAATTCATAGGAGAACTTTCACGCAGAAAGAAGAGCCTTTCACAGGCCTTACTTCTGTGGCTGAAACAGAATTCCCTGCAGGAATTATGTTTTCATATGAAAAAGAAATAAACAAGCTACAGCACAGAGTGCTTCTTCACATTGTCTTGTCAGGTCATTGCAGAAAATCTGGTTTCTATGTGGCAGCTTATAAAATTTGGATTGTATTGAAAAGAGGTTCAGCTGCCATCCTATCCTCAATACAAGCTTTCTCTAGAAAGTACAGCAGGATATTATGAGCTTGAGATTAACACAGATCCCTGTGAAACTGCATATTTTAACCTTGATATTATAAACAGATCAACAGGTATTAAATGAAAATATTGCAGTTCTGTCATATTAAAGTTATTAGATGCATACTCAAATTCATGCTCATTTAAAATACATAAGTGGATACTAACATACAACAAAATCATAAATGAAAGCAATATAGGAAAAGGGATAATGTAGGATATGGGATAATCCAGGGTCATCCAAACCCTATTCAAAATCAGGTGTAAATCAGTTCTGAAACAGATGCATCTAAAATAAGCAGTTAATGGCCCCACTGAACATTACAACAGGTACCACATCGAAGGCAAAGATGTGAGAACAGGATCTGTTCGGCTTTAAGAAGGGAAGGCTCGGGGAGAGTTCAGCTACTCTGTGGCAAGGTACAGAGAAAACGAAACCAGACTCTTCTTGGAGGTGTACACGACAGGTGGACAAGGGACAATGGGCCCAGCCTGGTATGCGCAAAGTTTCAAGCAGATCAGAATAGTTTCTTTCACCACAAAGGTGGTCAAACAGTGGGGGACAGGGACACTTTACTGAGAATATGACAGAACAATGGAACAGGTTGCCTAGAAAAGCTGGGCAATCTCCGTACACGAAGCTCTTCAAAACTCTTCTGACTGTGATCCTGGGCAACAAGCTCTGGGTGACCCTGCTTGAGCAGGGGTGGTTGGACAAGAAAACCTCCAATGGTCCCTTCCAACCACAGCCATCTGTTTCGCCCAAACATAAGCATCATGTAAAACAACAGCAAAACAAAGTCTATTGTAATCTGTGCTTTATGAGAAAAACGGCTTTTCATAATATATGAAAGTTAATTCTCTAAACTGGCTGTTGTCATTTTCAAGATTATTTGAAGAATAGGAAGTCACATGTGAATGGATATTACGCAGGTCTTGACATTGTACCAATTTGCTTTCACTTCAGTTATGTTCCACACAATTTGCTGAGCTGAGCAACATATGGAATGTTCTTTCCTACTGTACGGTTATTGTGGAACACCTATCAAAGCTGTTATTTTATATTAAAACTACCTTTATTACATTTGCTCAGATTTGGCTTGAACTACAGAAGATTTATTACCAGTTATTCTCAGTTCGTGTTAATTTGGTTATAATTAATAATAGTTGTGTGGAATATTATCTCCTCCTTGTAAGAGATGCAGCTAATGTGTAGTTTAAATATTAATAAGCTTATTCTTTAAAAGGATAACTGCAAAGCTTAATGTAGATTATTAGCCAAGCAGACCATTGTTTTTCCTAAAGTGCAGATGCTTCAAATCAATAGGTTTACAGGTTAACTATTAAGCACCCTTTTCTGTACTTCCTTCCCTTGCTCAACATCATGAAGTGCATAAATTGTACACAGGATTGTATTTCCCTCCGATGTATGCCTGTGCAACTTGGTTCTGAAAAGTCTCCTAGCATCCAACAATACTGTATGAAAAGCAACTGTTTTTTCTGTCAAATTTCCCAATTTAGAACTGACAAAATGCTGTAATAAATTAGAGCAGAGCTTCATCAAAAATAGACATTTATGCAAGGCATTCTGAAAACTGAATTCAGGCTAGAATTATACTTGGAAATGCCTGCTTAGAGGTCCCATCTGTGAACACAGCAAATTATAACAGACAAAATGTTGATGGTGGTATAATTTGTGAATACCAATAATGACATTAGACATTGCTGGACAGATAATATACAGCAGTCACTGTGTTAATGCAGTTCTTCCACTAATCGCTTCTCCTACGATCCTAGGAGTGCTAATGCATGTTTTCTTAGTCATAAACTTTTACGTAGCATATCCCTGCATGCTTCCAACCAGTGAGGTTTTCCCAGCTCCTTTGGGATTCCTCACTCTGTATATACGTACCCTACTTATTTTGTATTTAGGTCACATCAACCATGCACACAACAGCAAACAGGTCACCATATGTCCAATAATTCCAGATATGTTTGTTATACATGTACATTCTGAAGCATATTTGATGTACCACAAATGAGTACACACATGTTCAGAAATACAGCAATCATAATTATAACTTTAATGATACATCTGACACACAATACAACCTGTTTTGGGGAAACATTAGGCTTACTGCATGTACACTCCACAGTGCGTATATGCATACAACTTCCTAGTAAATCTCAGGCAAAAGTGACAGCCCTATGTTTTCTGAACCTTTTCCAGGCGGACAGCCAGGCTGGAAAGATTCTGCTGCAGCCCTCTAAGCTATATTTGGTAATAACTTACTTCCCCGCAAGTATATATAACAACTATGTGAGAGGAAAAACAAGGTTCTAATTCCCACCCATTTGAAAAGAACCCAGTGGAAACAAAACAGAGTTCTGTGCAAACTTGGGTTGCTGTATGAAGCTGGGAAGTGCTGTGACTACGATCCCTGTTCTTCTGACCCTGGCACATTTGCCCACAACCTGGCTCTTTTGCTCAGGCCCAACACTGAGCTGTGACTTGGAACAGAAACAAAATATCATTAGTGAAGTGGTGTTGGCTTGTTTTATTTTTACATGTATGCTTCGAGCAAGCATAGCTCAAGCAAATGGACCATAACAAGAAAAGAGTAATTTAGACATATTTCAGCAGTCAGCTTGACTCCCATTATATTTTGTTATGGGTAGCTCCTAAGTACTTCACCTTCTGTAATAATTCTGTAGTGTGACACAGCATACTGTTTCCTAAGCTGAACTTAATCAGCATGCATAGAGTGGTAAATACACATATGAAAGCTTGGTAAGAACAGACAATGTACAGTGATATGAAGCACAGTAGTACAATAAGAATTTGGACAGCAATAGGTATCAAAAATGGTATTCTTTTTCTTTTAACATTCCAAACATTTAGCAGTGAGTTTCCCTCATGTTTCCGTAGGGCTCTGCTTCACTACAGTTGTAACCAAGCATGCATATTTTACAGCTAACAATACAAGAACAGGAGGAAAAGCAACCTTTCTCCCCAAAGCAACAGAACTGAAATGTAAAAAACAAACAAACAAACAAACAAACAACAAAAAAAAAAACCAGCAAAACCCAAGTAATCTATATAATTAAAGGTATTTTTGATGAATATATATATATATATATTTCAATCATGTAAGACTGAATGAACTCAAAGAAAAGCCACTTGGAAAAGAGTCCCTGAAAAATACTTCTGTAGCTCATTTCTGAACTGCTTACATGAGGCTGCGTGTCTTAATTCCAGAGAAAGAAGGCAAGAGAGTCTTGGTCTCTAACAGGGTTAATCAAGTAACTTGAGAGATTATCCAAACATATGTTACTGGCTCCCTCCTGCTACATGGAACATGTCTGACAGGTAGGGAGAATTGTTATACTCTATCTTTTATGTTCATAACAGCACAGAGTAATGATTTAAGGTCCTGACTGGGATAGAATTAAAAATAACTAAATCACTCTTGTTAAGTCAAACAACTATTCAACAAATTTATGGTATTTACATACAGATTACTTTATGAACAGTGACAACTTGAATTCCTTCTTGAACCTTCTTAAGACTCCTGAGTAAGCCCTTCACACAGCAATGCAGATGATTATCAGCAAAGTCAGTTCTCTGTGAAATCCAGAAAACCAGACAAAAATCTTGCATGTAAAAAAGTTTGACTTTTTCCATGTGCCTTTTCTTGATAGCTGCTAGTTTTCTTGACAGCTTTTGTGCTTTCACTGAATTTCACTATTCTTTGCAGGGTAGGGAATCACAACCATGAACAGAAAGAGCCCCACATGCATCAAATTCATCCAGCTGTGCAGAAAAACTGCTACCCTTTTATTTAGGCCCCACTATATGGTACAGCTCTGGCCCTTAGATCTCTGCCACCTTAATTTCAAGCTGTTTTCTTTCTTCACTCATCCTCCTACCAATGTTAGCAATAGATGAGCTTTGGTTACCAGCACATTTATATTTTATCACTAAGCATGCAAGAGCAACCATGAGCAATTGCCTGTGACTTCGGTACAGTTACTACATTAATCTGCCAATACCTGGAAATTGATCCGGAAAATTGCACTTATGACCAGAGTGATCGATTTTCATGGGCTCCTGAAATAAATAAAAATGCAACATCTGCAAAAATATCCAAGGATTTGGGGGGTTGCAGGGGGGAGTATGAAGGATAGGGAGATAACCATACACTTCACTCATCAAGATAAAATACAGAACAGCCAGGCTGTTTCAAGTTTTATTGTTTAAATCAATCTAGTTCTTCTGAGCAGTTCTTCTGTATTTTATATGCAATGAATTTCTAAAAAAAAATAAATAAATAAACCACAAAAACAAAAAAGCAGTAATCTATAAAGTTACAGATTTAAATAAGATCCACCAAAAATAATTATTCTTTATTTCAAGCTTTTCTGCTACATTTTTAGTCATCAATAGCTTAGTGAATAAACATTAAAAACTATTGTACATAAGAAAAACAGAACCAGGAATGTTATAGAGCTTCAAATGGAAAGCTAAACGCAGAGCATTTGGATAAGATCTTTTTCCATTAAGTTGGTACAAACAGATTAAGACCACAAGTACACCTGTTTATATGATCAGCCTGCAGTTCAACATGCCGATGTACATTTTTCCACACCACAAATGTAACTGCACAAAGATATTTTACACCTCTAAATAAGGTCAAACAATTTTGTATTTGTCCACAGCTACACCAAAATTATGGTCAATTTTCAGAGTTCTACTAATAAATACTCTGTGGTATTAAAAATCAAATTTGGGAATCACTAAAGGCAGAATCTGATGAACACTGAGCACACATTTGCTGTAGGACACACAGATTATCAGAATTTTAGTCTTGAGTAATTTTTTTTGATAATAAAAGTTTTCCTATAATTGCACACAACTACAGGAAATTGTGTATAGGAAAACTGATCAGGATTACTGTGTTGCTGCATCAGGCACTTTTGCACAGTTCCTATGCCAAACTTCTGTTCTCTCTGCATCATAAAGCTCAGTGAGACATGGTGCAGTACAGACAATGTAAAGAAGTCTTACCAGATAATGAAATAAGGATGCCTGATGTACTGAGGCTGACAGGCTGTCAGTTTAACAGAGCATGCACCATTACCTGCAACAATTCTAACAGAGTGCAGAGAGAAACCTTTCTCTTGAAGAATCACAGAATGTTTGAGGTTGGAAAGGGCTTCTGGAGGCAGGGGGTCCAACCCCCTGCTCAAGCAGTGTGACATAGAGCAGGCTGCCCAGGACCACATCCGGACAAGATTTGAGTGTCTTCATGCATGGAGATTCCACAGCTTCCCTGGCCAACCTGTGCCAGTGCTCAGTCACCATCACAGTAAAAAACAAACAAACAAACTACTGTTTCCTAATTTTCAGAGGAAGCCTCCCATGCTTCAGTCTGTGCCCTCTTCCTCCTGTTACTTGACACCAGCGAAGGGAGCCTGGCTCCATTTTCTTTACACTTTCCCTTTATGTACTGATGAGATTCCCTTGAGCCTTCTACGCTGGACAGTCCCAGTTTTCACAGGAGCCCTTCCTCACAGGAAGAGATGCTCCAGCCCTGTAACCATCTTTGAAGCCCTTTGCTGGACTCTCCTGTATCTTCACCTGTCTTGTACTGGGCAGCCCTGAAAAGCACATAGTACTCCAGGTGGGGCGTCACCAGCCCTGAGTACAGACACTCAGTAATCATTATTAAATTCCCAACATACAGTTCAACGTGGGATAAAATAATCTATATACTCCTCTTTTCCATTCTATAAGTAAACTTCTAGGGCTCACAGTACACTCAATAGAAAATTTTCAACACTAATATGGAATACTTCCAAGCCACTCTCCCTTAGGACATATGTGCTGCTATTAAAGATGGTTTGGAGAGACAGGGTATTACTTATTCACAACATTTTAATGTAGGCTGCCTCAGTCAGCAAAGCAAATTTGGTGTGAGGAATAGAAAATCTCTCCCATCAGCTCTTAAAATGATTCAGGTAATATACTGTCTGATCAAAAGACTAGCCAATTTCCTCCTGACCACATCCTTCTCTGTTCTGACAGAGAATGCAATGAAATACAAGCCTGTAGGCACGTGCTGGAGTAAAAATATTTTTAGATTTTTAATCCCCTGGCTGGATACAGCCATATTAAATATAGATTACGTTTTATGACTACAGATAAAACTGAATGAAAGAAGGGAAAAAGTCACTGAGTAAGAGAAAAGATTAGCAATGTAGGTACATGACGCGCTATAAATACAGTATAGAGAAAGCCAAGGTATATGTTCATCATATGAAGCAGAAAAATTAAGGCTCTATTGCTGGCATAGATAATTCAGTGTAAGAATACATTTATAAATGAACAATACTAATTACATTAATGAATCATCCTTGACTTTACAAGGACTTGTTTGTAAAAGTCTTCTATAAAAAAAGAGGTTTAAACCCAGCAACTTAAATTTATATAGCCATGTCTTGGGATATAGAGAATACCTATCACATTTTTCAGTTAGAAGTTGTTATATTCCTAATTTTGAGAACTCAATGGTATTTTCACTAAATATGCAAAGCTTTGGTTCCCTTCGGTCGCCTTGTAAAATGAAATCGTACTATTTTGATAGAGGATTCTGAACACAGACTATTATTTTAAGCAGTATGACAAGCTGATGTTTCAATTCAGTTTTCATTGCATTGGTATGATCAATAAAGTTATGATTTTACATATGTTTATTTGACTTTTCTTTGAGACCTTTTCATGACACCTTCCTTTGCTACGGATAAGATTTGTATTTTTAGCAGTGCATTTGCCTTTACTATTGGACTACATATCAAGCTAACAATGCAACTTTCACTGGAAAGTAGTTAGTCATATGCCATGAAATAAGTGAGATGAAACTGTTCTGCTTTAGTGAGTAAGTGATTGCTAGGAAGGACCAGAGTGCAATTTGTTGGACTATACACTGAACAGTTCAGCAGGAAGCAGGAAAAAAACAAAATCCTATGTTTTAAAAGACTACCTTCAGCTTTTCCCACTTAAACCAAGATTAATACAGCCAAACATTTCTGTCCAGAGCTGACTGCATGTAGGATGGAGCGAGGAAAATGAAGCTGTGCCAAGAAATGGGTCACAACATTCATGTCACTCTTAATAGAAGTAGCAAGCCTTCCCTGTGAAAATGCTTGTTTGACTAGTCCAGAATCCAAATTTACTGAGCTAATCTGGAAGCTTCCTTTCATTTATAAATCCAAATCACTTCTTGGAATGTATTAATGACACAAATTTAAACGAAAGGGCAGAGAAAAAAAGAAAATAGACTCTGTACCCTTTACACGATTCATCTGCAATACAGACATCAAGCATCTCTTACAGAAAGAAAAAGAACTATGGCTTTTACTTCCAACACAGCAGTAATGACAAGGTGCTAACTAGACAGCTATAAGGATGACAAAAGTATTGTACATTGGAAAAAAAA
The DNA here is from genome assembly GCF_964211825.1 of Aythya ferina. NCBI lineage: Eukaryota > Metazoa > Chordata > Aves > Anseriformes > Anatidae > Aythya > Aythya ferina. The sequence goes on along the minus strand of NC_140308.1, from coordinate 14,011,072 downwards.
AAAAAAAGAAATGTATAAAAGAATTACCTTTTTTTTTTTTTTAAAAAAAAATAGATTTAAAAACAAACACAAATAGATCTTTCCCCAAAATGGCATGGCTACTCAAATGGCACGGCCATCTGAAACACAGATCAACTGGGAAACTGGAAAAGTTCCCAGTGGACACAGCACTAGCTAGAATTTTCTACAGAATCAACGCCATCATTTAGCAGTAATTGAAAGAATTTAAGGGCTCTGCTCCAAAAATAATGCAGTATATATATTACATAGAAGCAAAAAAAACATTCAAGTTCAACATCCTTTTGCTGATGAAAAAGAGTTGTTCGGGTTGGAACTCCTTATTAAAGTGCAATCATTGTTATTATAAAGTAAGAGTCATTAAATAGTACTAACATCTACTGCTGAAGTCACTGGCACCACAGTGTTTAAAGTACTTTTAACTCATGGTTCTAATTCTGGCTACTTTTTTTTTTTTTCTTTCCTCTTGCATGAAAATTTGAAACTGTTCACAACTAAACGAGGAACTGAAGTAAGTTTTTAAATTATCTGCTTAGAAGAGAGATGGCTAACTTCTGAAGATCTAAGGAGTTAAGAGCATCGTAAGCATACAAAGCCTGTTTGATTACAGAGGGCCCGAACTGCCTGTGATTGATCAAGTGTTATACTTTTTCTAAAAATAAAAAGACACACAACAACTCTCAAACTTATGGAAACTTTCAGTGCTTTATAGCTTTATAGTATATAGCACAGAGCATAATTCTTCAGTTCTTATATTAAGCTGCCTTTGCAGTATTCCTCACTCAAAATGTCTGAAGACTGCACATTGGCTAAAAGAGCATGTTGGAAGCATTCCCCCAGCTTTATCACTCTTCCTAAGAAATGGGTCTCAGCATAGTAAAATCCTGTTTGCAGTGGTTCCTGCCCAGCTCTGAGCTCTTGGTTTTTGTTTATCACCCCTCGCTGATAAGTTGTCCCTTCTCTTACTGTTAGAGGATCTTCCACCAATGTCTGGTGGAAGGAAGGTTCATCTGAAAACCTTGCTGATTATGGGGGATGATCCTGCTCATCTTCAACGCTGGTATAAACCACCTGGAGTCAGTACACAGGCACTGGCTCCTTCCAGAACTGAATTTGTTGTGTTTACATTAATTGTTTCACCATTTGAAACAAATGTTTATTTAAAGCTGATCGAGGTAAGAGCTGACCAGTGTGCCATTTATATCATCAGTGACTTTGCCACTCCATCACAGCAGGTTTTACTTTGAAGAAGCAAAAATAGCTTCATCAGACACAGAAGGAAAATTTTAAAGCTGCGGTTAATCAGCAGCAGTCTGTGGAGAAAACAGCAAAGTAATGAAATCTCCACTTCTGAATAATTTTACTTGGGAAGCAGTCAGACTTCAGCATAAATTAACTCTGAGCATCCAGCTCTGTTTTCAGCTAGAATGAGTCAATCAAGTGCTGAAGCTAAATTCATGGCTTTTCATGCCATACTCTTTAGGGGAGGGTACAGTGAGATCATTTTTTTAGGCACTAAATATTTTTCCCACTACATAGGAGATCCATTACTTGTAAAATACCAGTCACAGTTACCGACATATGGTCTTTCATTAACTTCATGCTCTCAATATTCCACATACTAGTAATCAATAACACTGGAATGCTTAAACAGACACTTGGCCTGTAAACACACACTGACATATTTTGTTTTTTTACTTCCTCCCTCTTTACTTATTTAGTATACATTATAGACTTTGGTCTAGTCTTTTTTATTACTTTCTATCACTTTTTTTATCACTTAATTACAGTTTTAATTACATCTCATGTCTCTGGTACTACCTTAAAGGTTTATGTTTGAGCAGATAATTAAGCCCGTTTCACAAATCTTTTTAAAAATTTTCCTTAACTTTTTTATTACAGCAACTTATTTATTTATTTTTATCAGATAGGCAGCATATGGCTTCAGTATGGACTAATATTTAATGAATCCTTTTAAATTAATTTGATCCTTTTCCTACTCTGTCATGATCACATCATTTTTTCTTGAAATAATCCGGTATTCAAGATTGATTTGAGAATCTAAAGTTAAAATTTTAAATTTAAATTTTGACTAGGAACTTGTATGCAAAATATTTATGGCAGTAATCCAATCTTAAACTAGCTTGACTTAACAAAGCGTTCTGAAACTTCCCAACCTGGATTTCCAGAAGTAGGCAGAGTGATCTATACTTGGGTACCTCAATTAATGGTCTGATTTTTCAAAGATGCTACATAAAATTATTTTATTCCCTACTAAGACTTAACTAATTACAGCCTGCACATATTTAGTATTTTTGAAGGGCTATAAGAATGGCAAATACTAGGTTTTCATTTCCCAAACAGTTCACAAAAAGAATAGTATTTTAAAATTCTTCTGTTAAGTAGTAATACAGTAAGTGGCCTTGTACTCCAAAATAAATAAACATTAAATAAAAAACAGAAGCTCTTTTGCTCTACCCATAACAACGAAGTTTTCTCCTAAATAAATAAATAAATAATATCTAATTCAAATGAATAATGGACGACTGCAGTTTTTATGCTTTCAATATTTACTTACTGATCATTAAATTTCCTCCTAGAGCTAATGTGGAAGCTGCTACCATACACAATCAATAATCTTCCTAGAAGTTCAAGACTCAGACATTGGCAAAAGTAGTCAGCCAGAAATTAAATGCTTTTTTTTTTTTGGTGGTGGTGGTATACAGAAAGCAATACAAACATTCCCAGCAACCCTTATTTAGCTTACTGACTTCCTGGGAAGGATGATGTTCTAATCTTCAGAAGCTCTGTTTGACTGGACAAGTCTGACTGGCTGAAACTTATTAGCACACTTCAACTTAGAAAAGAAGCAACAAAATTTACTATTTTTATCAAGTTTTATGAAGTGCTTGTCACAACAGAGAGGGCAAGTTTGGATACTCAGTTCTTATTACTATTAAATATGTTTTGCTCCCAAAAGAAGGATGAGTCATTTTGTCCAAGTGGTAGAAAAAATTATCTGGTTGCTTTAGCAAGTGGAATTCCAATAAAAAGATGGCACTTGATAGGAGGAACACACATTCTTCCTAGGAACAGCAAGAACCAGAAACATGAAGATTCAGATGTACAAGATGCTGCGCATTTTAACTAGTGCTGTTCTTTGATGACATGACAAGCATCAATGAATCAATCAATTTAACTTGACCTCTGTGAAATATTAACTATGGAGTCCAGCCAATATTTTCCAGTTTGCGTTCAAGTCAAGCTTAGAGTTATTCTGGAAGTGATCCAGCCTGACCCCTTAAAAAAGGCTGATCCTTTAGCAAAAAATCAGCCCCACCCCCCAAAAAAGTTGCTCTAAGACATGAGGCACAGCCAACAATTAAAGCATCCAAAATCCTGAAATTACAACTGGAAATTTAACTCTAAGTCCATTTTAGGTACACAAACACAACTGGTTTAGCATCCAAATAAAAGCAGTTTTCAGAGGTAAAAAGTTTGGACTAGATGATCTCAGAAGCCTTTTCCAACTTAAGTGATTCTACGATTTTGGCCTTCATAAGCAGTTAGAGCATCATTGGTATCCAATGGATAAATTACATTTTAGTGATAATTATTTTCCTGTTATTCTATGGATTAGTTCAGTTCATCCATATTAGATATTTGCCCCCCTTAAGGCTACTAGCAGATTAAAAATTCTCCTTGGTACATTTACAAGTTGCCTGAAAATCTTCAAATATTCTCTTTGGATCTCTTTTTTACGCGGTATTTCCCTACTGTGCTCCCATTCTGTTCTCTGACAGCCAAGTCTCTTGGGACACAGTCATTGCCTAGATTTTATTCTGCCCTTTAGTGTTTTTGCATTCTAGGCATTTTGCCTGATTTATTCTTACCTGTTTAAATAATGCTTTTCCCTCCTGTGTTCCATAACATAACTTATGTATGTCCAGCATGGACAGCACTGTGCAACAAACATAGGACTGTTTCTCTGCTCCGCCTGCCTGTCTGCTCTCCTTTTCTCTTTCTCTCAAAAGCAGCCCTGTTGCACAACACTATCTGCTACACAGTTCCAAACACAAAGAAAAAGGTAAACCACCGTAGAAATTTTGGGTAGATTTGAAGGGAGGTAAAAGTTATTCCACAATCAGATGACAGGGAAGGGATACTTCTTTCAAATGGTTTTGATGACGAGTCACAAACTCTGTCTTAGTATTTTTCAGTTTTCTGAGCAAAAGTATTTTAGAAGTCTTTCATACTGTTCAGATATCCACACCATGGAAAAACCTTTCTGAAATTGGTCATTCATCCAGTATAACTTTGAAAAGCTTCCCATCCGGTTACTCATGTTACAGGACATTAATCGTATCAAACTATGATACAATTTAAATATTTCCTCTCTATGATATCATCTTAAATAAAAGATTTGGGCAGACTAAAAAAGGAAATAAAAAAGGAAATTTTTAATTCAGTCATGCTTTCTCATTAACTTCTTGGAACTGAGTAACTTTCATGAAGGTTTTTAATGGAGGTTTTGCTGAACCACCTAAGAAAAATCATCTCAAAATTAACACTCGTCATTTAAATGCTTACGCAGAGAAGTATTTTAAACTGGACCAAGTACTAACATATTTTAACTGGACCTTGTATCAATGAATGAGGGAGGACTAGTTGGAGATGTGAGAATAGGGGGCAGCCTTGGCTGCAGTGGCCATGATATGGTGGAGTTGAGCATCTTGCAAGGAGGAAGCAGGGCAGAAAGTAGGATTGCGACCCTGGACTTCAGGAGAGTAGACTTTGTCTTCTTCAGGGATTTATTCAGAAGAATTCCCTGAGTTAGGGCCCTAGAAGAAAGAGGGGTCCAAGAGAGCTGGTCAGTATGCAAGTATCACTTCCTCCAAGCTCAAGATCAGTGTATCCCTATGAACAAGAAGGCAAGCAAAGGGGGCAGGAGACCTGCACGGATGAGCAGGGAGCTCCTGGAGAAGCTCAGACAGAAGGAAGTTTACAGCATGTGGAAAAAGGGACGGGCCACTTGGAAGGAATTTAGGGACGCTATCAGAGTATGCAGGGATGCAACAAGGAAGGCCAAGGTCCAACTGGCATTAGATCTGGGAAGGAATGTCAAGAACAACAAGAAGGGTTTCTTCAAATACATCAGTAGAAAAAAAGGAAGACTGGGGAAAATATTGACCCACTGCTGAATGAGGCAGGTGCCCTGGTGACAAAGGATATGGAGAAGGCAGAGTTCCTGAATGCCTTTTTTGCTTCTGTATGTGAAATGTGTTCATCTGATTCGTGTCAATATGGAACAATGCCAGGGCCACATGGTATGATGAATGTGACCTTCTGTCTTACATACCCTTGTGTAACCAAAAGTCTAAGAAAAACAGAGTGGTTAATGTATATAGTTCTTGTATCTTGCAAAGGAATAGTCCAGCAATTTGTGTCAATAAGGGATAAAAGAACAAAGGGGTTTCAGAATAACTGCTAACTATTATGATTATTGCATGGGACACTACGCAAGTCTTTGATCTGGCCAAGAGATTAAGGAGAAAGGGAAAGCTGAAGGATGACTAAAAGACAAAGCTTGCAGGGGACGCTGCACAAGTCTCTGACATCCAGCCAAGATGGACAAAGGAGAAGGACAAGAAAAAAAGCCTGGGAGGAAGACTACGAGCCTTCAGCATGAGAGACCCCAGAGGGACCACCGGAGACTGATACGCATGCACCAGTAGGAGGGTTCGGATTCTGGAAACTAATTACAATAACTCTGCCTTTTCTAGAAGTAATAATGAATATGTAGGAGCCTAGGAGCATAAAAACCAGCCACCTGATGTAACTTGTGTGCGTCTTGGCGGAGCAGAGACTGCCGGTGCACCCAGCGCTGTTTGCTTACCTCTATTCGTTTAATAAATTGTAAACTTTGATTGCAACCCTATTTGGGCCTTTGCCATTTATTACATGTATTTACTGCTAAGATCAGCCCTCAGGAATCTCAGATGCTGAAGACAAGAGAGGAAGTCCAGATAAAGGACGGCTTTCCCTTGGTCAAAGAAGATCAGGTCAGAGATCAGCTAAGCAAACTTGATATCCACAAATCCATTGGCCCTGATAAGAATGCACCCACGGGTGCTGAGGGAGCCGGCCAATATTAGCCTGATTAAATGTTGAGCCCAAAATGCAAGAACAGGTAGGCAATTTAAAGAATCATCCTAAACTAATAAACATTTAGAAGTGAAAAAAATCCCTTATGTTTTGTAACTGCACCGTAAGCAACTGTTTGTGGTACTGGGCATGTGCTGATTCTGCTTTTTATTTGTTTAAGAGGAAGGCCTGAACTGTTATTTAAATCCAAAAATGAAGAACCTGTCTGTATCCCAAAAATGGACAGTGAACAAGAAGGAATACAGATGAGTGTATGCAGTTCAGAATATGAGGGCAAAAAACCTGAAAATGATAAAAAGGTCATGGTAGCATTTATTCCTATAGTTGTTCTCTAGCTGTCTCCAAGATATATTCTTGCCACCTTTATGCAAATAACTTAATTCATCTCATCCTAAAAAAATATTAATAGAAGAAATATTCACTTATGCATAGAACTTAGTCAAACAATTTGTATGTAAAAAGGTTTTGACTTAAGCCATTTTTATTTAGCCAATGAAACCAGGTTTGTAGTACCTATTACAATTCATTAAAACTGTTCACAGGAAAAGGCCATGAGATGCCTGCTGTTTCTGATTATCAGAACAGAGCTAAAAGCTATCTACCTCTTCTGTTGCTCCCTTGGATGCTACAATTATCCTGGCCAATTGGACATGAAAAAGAACATCCATTCTTTCAGAAATCCGAAGCATAATCTACTAGCCTGGGTAACTACACTGCTTAAAAACACTGTAGACAGATTCAACTGTAACTGTTCATCGGACAGTTTGCTTAGCAGCAAAATGTCAAAAACGATCTCAGATAACTATTTCTTTTTTCTTTCCTGCCAAAGAAAAATAATTCTCATCCACAGACAGAAAAAAAAAAATCTCCCCATAAATTATAGGTAGCCTCAAGCTAACTTCATGTAACAGGAACACCAAATAAGAATACTAACTGTTAAGCTCTAGATGTCTTCATGTCTTAATCTACAGTTATTTGCCTTCACGTTGTACGATACAGTAAGTGATTTGGAATCAGTGTAATAAGGCTACAATAGTGCCTTCATAAAGTTTTCACTTCTTGATGACAACTGCTATTCTGTTGCCATTCAAATTTAAGTTATATTGAAAAATCAAGGCTTATTAGCATTATTTTGACTGCATACTTAAACTATATTAAAATCATTTTTTTATTTTTAATAGTTTGACATTTAATTGGCACTTTTTTTTTTTTTTTTTTTTACTAAGCTTAATTATAGGGCCATGTTTGCTTGCCTTTCAGACTGAAATGTCGCTCCGCTAAAGTTAAACTAAACATGGAACAGAAGACTAAGTAAATTTACATTTTTGGACCTTGACAGTAAAATATTCATTTATCAGTGCAATGCTATGAATGGAAAAAGTAACCCCACTTTATTTACTTGATCAACTTTTACCTCCTAATAATTGCAAATATCGTTTAGTCATTATGAGTCATCCTATCCTTCCTTACCACCAGCAGGACGGTTAGCGTAATCAATTTTTTTTTCTTTACACACAGGACAGCTCCTATATCATGAACAAGGCACAGGCTTTTCTTGACTATCAAAAATATTTCTGACTTGAGTTTTGCGTTCTTCATTCAAGGCTCCACAATAAGGGTATCAGAAGCCATGGCATAAAGATAAATAGGGACGTTAGTTTCCCACTGTGGGTACTAGTTACTAATATATAAAAGGATACATTTAAATCATACTATTAGTAAAAAAATCTCTACAGCGACGACAGAACCAACAGGCAGTAATTCCAATACCTACTCCAGGGCCTTAGTCTTCAGTATACACTGCTTTCCCTGCTTCTTCCATTTTCTGTTTTCTTGAATTCCCTTACCTGCCTGCTTTCCAACAATATGGCACAATTAGAGGTAACACGTCATGCTCTGTTTTATTTCTGGTAACACAACAGCTGAAGTCCCTTTCTGTGAAGCGCCAACCTGATCATCTTCCTGGATTCCCTGTAGCTTTGAGGATTACCAGAAAAGGGTGGACCATCTAATTAACACCTCTAAGCATTGTCTAACACAACCCCTTTTATAGTTGTGAAATCTCCCACACCTACAACTATTTTGCACATTTTTTTGCTCGTTTGTTAACAGTCCCCCATAAAAAAAACACGTCTCTAGATATTCTAAAAATGACTTGCTTTATCAGTTCAGCCTACTTTTTCTGTGCATTTAATATCTATCCTTGAACAGTTATAAACAGACTGTTACAATGACATACAGAGTACCATGCCATGGAATCTCTTAGTGATAAATCATTTACCTTCAAATGAAGAATCATGAAAAAGTTATGCAGGACATCTCAAAGCAATTTTCAGTACTCTATGTGAACTAGAAGGTCTAAAAATAGTTTCAAAAATGTATTTAGATAGTGACTATTTAAGGGCAGATCAAGGCTGCCTCTAAGAAGCACTTATTAGAGAGTTTATTGCATTTTTGAATACTTAAATACTTTATATTTATTTCATATATCCTTTCAATTATACAAGACTTAACTGTACCTGGCTGCGTCATGTATTTTAGCTACACCATTTGGCACAAGCTCTGCTTTTCTATTCCAGTATCAATGAAACAGAACTTCTTCCTCTATTTTAATTTTTAGTCTATTTCTTTGCAAGGCAAAGGAAGCATTGATGCTACATGGTTATAATTTAATGAGGATGAGAAAATGGAGGTAGTGAGGAGGAATCATGACAACTGCTGTTCTTTAACATAGTAAGAGAAAACCTTTGGAAGCATAGCTGGGTAAACCCTTAGATAGAACGATCAGTGATCCTTCAGTAATGTCTGATTAAATGTTTACTAAGCCCATCAATAAGAATTTGGACATACAACAAACTGAAAACAAGTAACACATTGAGGTATCCTTAGAAAATAAAATTAGTAATCTTTTTCTTCCTTTCTTTCCTAAGACTTCTTCTTCCAATCCTTCTGCTGAGATAAATGCAGGGATGCCACTGAAACTGGAAAAAAAATTTGTTCTCCTATCTGGCTTTCCCTGAATTCATTTTACTTGTGCAGGAAAATGGGAGTCTCTGTCTGCAGGGTAAGCAGGCTGGTTGCTGCTGACAACAGCACACTACAGCTGCTGTTAGCAGAAAGCAGGATCCATGAATCCAGTTATTCAGCTGTACTCAAATGGCTGATGATTGCCTATGTAAGACCTTAAAGAACTTTTCATACTTGATTTGATAAAGTCATTCTACTTTTACTTCTGTCCAAAACTATTTGGAACTCTAATAAACTTACTTAATATAGGCAGAGCTAATTCCAGATTCAAAAGTAGTGCTCAAGAATTTTTATGTGACTTTGGGAGCAAAGCGATGATTATTCTTCTTCCATTTCAGTGCCCAAAAAGTTAGAATAAGGACTAGGTGTATGAAATAAAAAATGAGAGTAAGAAAGATGTCAGATCTGGGACATGAATTATTGTTACCTGCATTTTATAAAGAACTGTTGTTCTCACTAAGTCCTTTAATTGAATGATAATGTGTGTTAATAATAATCTGTGAGTTTGAATTAACATATTTAGATTATTCACAAGTATTTTGACTATATTTTGGTTGCGTCTCATTTTTTTTTTTCCAAAGCAGAAAATGGCTTCTGGTGTGCTTTCAGCTAAAAAAAGAACTTGGCCTCATCATGATTATGGGGTGAAGACAAAATGCAAAGAGAAGGGAGTTGTGACTCTTCCACACAAGCAAACCCTGTGCTAATTTCTGGTTTTGTAATTTGGGATACCCCACAGCTATATATACTCCTGAAAGCTTTTCTCAACTACACCATTTACCTCAGCTAGGCTCTCTATCGTTTCAAGTTCCCTGCTATTTCAGATGTAGAATCCCTCTACCCCACACTACCACACCAAAGTTCCAATTTTGAGGATGTACATTCTATTGTTACTTGAATGTGTAGGAAATGACAAAAGGAAGAAATTCTGTTTTTCATTATTTGTTTTTGACTATACCCAGAACTCATTTTTAATAACTCTGAGTCATTATTCAGAGTACAGCATTTGCCTTGTAGACTCATAAATACTTCCTACACCTACAATTTCAGTCAAATAAAAATTCTAATGTAGTAAATACTATTGTAAGCTTCTCTACTGTAGTTTGCTCAAACTGTATAATGATGAAAAGTTCAGGTATGGCACTAAGAATACAGAATTCTGATTTAAGTAAGCTGTGAAATACTCTGGGGAAGGTACTTTAGGAAGTGATTTGATGGTTGTCATGTAGCCAGGATTAGAATAACTATAAGACAGCTGTATGTATTCCACAGACTTCACTTACACTGTGATCAAGTTAGTATGCTGGTGGCATATAACGTAGAATCAGAGCAGGAACCTTTTGAATCAACACAAATCCAATAGTGGATAAAACCAAAAATCACTACGCGGTATGTAATATCAGAATCTGTGTCATTTTCTCACCTTTTCAGGAGAGCTGCAGAAGTGAGCTTGCTCAGTAGAGTGTGGCTGCATGATCCAGCTGCTATCAAGGAAGCCTGTTACGCTGACATTTAAGAACTATCCAAAAAACATCTGAAAGAGGAAGAGAAACCATTACAATATCAACCTATTGAAAAAATAACAGTAAGCCTTACTTCTTCTGCATCGTTAGTATAGAATAAACCATGCAGGGATGAGGATGATCCAAATGAAAGATTTGCTAACATAGTGTAAATAAAATATTCTGCTTAGTTTAATTTGGTTGTCCAGGTTTCCCTGTAATGTTACTTGCTACCTTGCAGTGCAATTGCTAGAAAACATCTCCTGGGCATTGGGGTTCCAAAGCAGCAACACCAGGGCCATGCATAGGATCCTAACATAGAATCTAAGTTCCTCTCTACAAAGAGAAAGCTAAAGCACCATTTAACACTCACCATCTAGCAATACGAAATTTCAGAAGGAAAATAAAAAGCTTGCAGAGCAGAAACACACAGCTTTTCAATATCCTGAATACCACATATCTCACAGCAAGAGATGGCATAGTGCTCAAACTTCTGAATTAAGTTGCAAGCATTTAGCTCCTTGTATTAAAAAACTCTTGAGAAACTTTCCTTTAATCGTCGTTACCAAAATCATAAGTTTACTTATACACTGAAAAAAAACAACATGCTTCTTTTGACAAGGAGCTACATAGAAATAGTTTGGAAATACTGTGTCAGTTCATTTGTAAGGTAAATAATGACACTCTGCTTCATAATTATCTGAAGAGCCCCGCAGAGACATTGGAATGTCTTTGATTTACCCTTGCTACAAGAAGGACATCGAGGTGCTTGAAAGAGTCCAGAGAAGGGCAATGAAGCTGGTGAGGGGTCTGGAGAACAAGTGCTAGGAGGAACGGCTGAGGGAGCTGGGTTTGTTCAGCCTGGAGAAAAGGAGGCTCAGGGGCAACCTTATTGCTCTCTACAGATACCTCAGAGGCTGTAGCAAGGTGGGTGTTGGTCTGCTCTCCCACGTGCCTGGTGACAGGACGAGGGGGAATGGGCTTAAGTTGCGCCAGGGGAGTTTTAGGTTGGATGTTAGGAAGAACTTCTTTACAGAAAGGGTTGTTATACATTGGAACAGGCTGCCCAGGGAAGTGGTGGAGTCACCATCCCTGGAAGTCTTCAAAAGACGTTTAGATGTAGAGCTTAGGGATATGGTTTAGTGGAGGGCTGTTAGTGTTAGGTCAGAGGTTGGACTCGATGATCTTGAGGTCTCTTCCAACCTAGAAATTCTGTTATTCTGTGATTTATGTCTGATGCCTTTTTGAAAGGCAGCTGCAATCGGGCTACAGCATTTTTTTGCAGTGCTTTGCTTTTCATTAGGAAGGTGGCGTCCTGACTTCATTCGGTTGCTTTTATGTATGTTTTATCTTCTGAATCTCGGTGACAGGGAGGAAGGGTGCACGGGGACAGGGCACAGCTTTCAGGACTTTCTCCAAGACCTTAACAACCGTATCACTTCTTTGTCTCTAATTACGCCTGCAAAAATACAGAAGAATTGCAGGATCCTAGCCTTTTGTTAAAAATAAATAAATAAATAAATAATGTCGAACCCTCCATCCCAAGCAAAAGGCGCAAGCCACCCCCCGACAACAACACCCCAGCGAAGGGGGGGTCACCCGAGCACGGCGCCCAGCGGGGCGGGAGGAGGCAGCGACCTCCAGCGCCTCTCCCCACAGCGGGGCCGTGTCCCCAGGGGGCAGCACCACCCAGCCCCGCGCCCCGCGCCCCGCGCCTACAACTCCCGGCGTGCAGCAGGAGCAGAGCCTCGCCCCCCAGGCCGCGGGGAGGACCGGGAAGGGCGCTCGGTCCCCCGCGGGGCGGGGCGCGGCGGCGGGGCCCTCCCGCGCCCAGGGGCGGGGAGCGCGGCTCGGCCCCGCCCGCGGCGCCCGGCGGAGCTGTTCAGCGCCCGGTGCTGAGCCTGAGCCTGCCCCCGGCGCACGGAGCCTCCGGCGCCGCTCCCTGCCCGTCGCTCGCATGGCTCCGGGGCTTTGAGCTCCCCGCCCGCCCGCCGTGGATGCTGCAGCTGCAGGCGGCCCCGGCTCCGCGGCAGGTAAAGCTCCCGTCCTCCTCCTCCCCGCCCAGCCCCAGCCCCGCGAGGGGAGCACGAGGAACAAAGCGGGGCAGAGCGCCTGCTGCTGAAGGAGTTTCGGGATTTTAATTGCCGGGAGGTGGGGAAGGGAAAGGGCTGGTTGATCGCAAAGAGCTCTGCCTCGTTGTTCAGGGAGAAAAGGGAGGCGTGATGCTGCCCCGGGAATCGTGTTCTCGTGGTTCAGCAGGGTTTGGCGTACAGGTAGTGCTATAGGCAAGACTGCAAAATGGTTTCCTTGAATACCCTCCTTAGCTGTGGTGCTCGGATGGGTTTTGCACAGCACTAATTCCTTGCTCCTTTCTGTATGGATTACTACTGCCCCAGCAGAGCCGGGGCGCACAGCTGAAGGTTAGAGACAGAGCAACGTGGAGAGGGGTCCTGTGGCAGAAGTGGGAGGAAAAAATGCCTCTGTATTTAAGGCCAAATGATAAGTTACATCCTAAATGAAGTCCGTTACAGCCAAGCATGGTGCTGCTATGCCTGATGCTCCAGGCTTCCTCTTAGTGCTGGGTGATGAGTAAGGACTGGAGCAAGCAGATTAAACATGCACAATCAAGCAGCAAGTGTTCTCAGCTGTGCCTATGTGGAGTAGCTTCTCTTGTCAGTGGAGTGGTGAGTATTTCTTAACTACCCAAGGACCGCGTGTCTTACTGTAGAGCAGGCTGCAGTTGTATTTGTTGTATTTTTTGTGCTGGTAACTGACCAGCTTAAAGTGTTTAAGTGGCATGGGAAAGGAGAGGCTGGAAAAAGAACAGTCGGCATTCTTCTCAGGTGTAGATGGTAAGAAAGAAGTTTAACCTGGGAGATCTCAGGAACCTGCATAGGTTGTGCTGATTTCAACAAGAAACCAGGGAATCAAACTAAGGTAAAAAAACTACTTCCTTTAGAGAACCAAATGCAATCTAATTGGCATATTCTGCATGTTTTACTTCTGCCCTGTATCAAGAATTTCTTTGTTTAAGGTAACCACCGCTCCCCACATTACCATATCAGGTATTAAACCAGAAAGGAATTGCTGGGTTCAGTAAGGCAGGCATTTAAAAGCAAGTTGATGAGACATCAGTTCCCATGTTAAAGATTTTCTCAGTCTGGATTGAAACTTAACACTTCTCATTTTTCATTACTTTTCCTTGAATTAATGATTTTAATAGGTCCAGGTGTGTAATTAATTTTCAGGAGATAATGCATTTGATTCATCTTATCTAGGCTGCAGTTTCAATTTTTGTGCTTTATCTTACTAAGAAGATTTGAACAGATTGGGTACTATCTCTCAGTCCTCACATATCCAGAAAAACTCTCCTCCCAGTAAGAATCCTGGATACGCAGGGCAGAACATCAGGCCCTTAAAGGTAGCCTTTCAAGTTAACAATTACAACAGCACATTACTGTAAAATTAAAAAATCAATTTGTGCTTATGACAAGGCAGGCTTCCCCCCAGCAGAAATAAAATGTTTCCTGACATGGCTCCTCCCTACTTCTGGCTTTTAGTCTCAGTGCCACAGAAGCCTCAGAGCATGTGATCAGCTATATGTGACTTAAGCTATGCTATTGATTTTTTCTTACAATGAACGATTACTATGGAGTGACAAGTCAACCATTTTGATGTTAACAGATCTAGTGCTGGTAACCATAGCACACAGCCTAACCCACTCTGCACACCTCACTGTAGCAGCTTGCTTTAAATTAAAGGACACAAACCTTAAAATAGATTCTCTTTTTGGGTAGGAATGAAAGAGGCTTAATACTAGAATGGCACTGTAGACATTTCAGTTGCTGCCTGCAATAGTCTTTGAGGAGCCACTGAAATCTCAGAGGGGCTAAGCTGCATGCTCTGACCACACCCCTACATTGCCATAATTCATAAACCGAGACTGCTTGCTGCCACATCGGTATTTGTACCTGGTCAGTTAGGACAAAGACAAAGCTCTTTTGTGCTAATAAAGCTCGTACAGCATGCCTTTAATAAGATCTATGATCTTAGTCTTCAAGGTATTTTAAAAAGGACATTTCTGTTATCCCAACATTACTTATACTAAAGGCTATTGCAATTAGAACATTTTTTAATTGCTTACACAGCAGCTTGGACAATAAAGTAGTATTTTTCTAACATAGATCCACAGTGACTTTTGCTGTCCAGTTATCATGCATTCAGCACAGTACAATAAATCTCAAGTTGCAAGCTCTTCATGGAAATGTTTATCCTCTATAGTAGACTGCTGAAGTCATGGAAATATTTCCATTACACTTAAGCAAAAGTCTATTTTTCAGAAAGACTTGTGCAAAAAAAGTATTTGAGAGCCACTGCTATGATCCCACTATGCAGCAAGACTTTTTTAAAAATCAAAATCCTTATAAGCATAATTGGTATAAAAATGCTAAAAGTTAAAAATCAACATGTCATTGAAAAGCAGAGTAACATTTTTTCCTGCTAATTATATGTGGGAGTGAAGAGACATACTTTCATGAAAGAGAGCCCAAGTACCCTACATCACGATAAAATCTTTTAACATGCTGTTTTGTTCCCTGGATTGCGGCCGAGATTGTCTATGTACTTTATAGAACCTAAAGAAAAAAAATGTACCATATAGTGCCAGTTTTCTGCTCAAATTCTAGCAATGTTTGCTATTACCTATAACTAATTGTACCTATCCCCATGAATGGCATTAAATTGTTGGTACGATGCCCTCAACTCTGCTCTTTGAAAGCTATTTAAACACACAGTGCATTAATGTCACTGAACTGCTTCATCTTAAGAGGGTCTGCAAGCTTTAAGCAAGTCACCAGGATTATGCCTTTCAAATAGCAAGTAATGGTCTCAGTAATTTTTGAAGGTATAGCTCCTAACTTGAAGACTTACCTGTGGATTCTAAATATTTGTAGTAAATTTTCCACAACACTCAACAGTAAAGAAAATTACATCTGCTCTCCAAGCATGACTGCTATAATCATGTACTTTTATGTACTGCAGTTCAAAGTCACTGTAAAAAAACCTGTGAAAACAGACTACAGTTGAACTGTGACACTGTGCAGAGGAACAGTCCAAGGTGACTACATAATGCTGGCAAGATTTTGCACGGGAATACTCATTTCCATTTTATTTTGAATTACACAAAAAGTTTGAGCATTAGCTTGCAGACAAGTATCCACGCTGAATTGCAGTCAAGAAGAAAATGTTGTACTCACTAAGTTCTACTGAACTTTTTTTCTAGTACTTGGGGTGGGAGTAAGGAAACAAAGCTGGGTTAGAGGACAAGCCCTGCATGTTACAGTTGTATTTATCCAAGTCACCAGACTTCAGCAATTCCTGACTTAGTCATGACAGTGCTGCCCTTTGATGGCCATCCTGTCATGGTCACCACAGCAGCAGGCAGAATGCTGCCATACCTTAATAAGAGGATGTTTGCTGGTCACTTTAAGCAGGAAGAGATAGCTTCATGATTACAGAGAATCTCAGTGAAGATGAAGGAGACTGAGAAATTTCTCGGTCTTAATTCTTGTGCTACAAGTCTGAGGTTTAGCAAGTATATTTGAAGAACTCAAAGGAAGCACTCGTGTGTGAACTGAGCCCTATCTCCTCGCTGGGAATGGATGCCTGGGCAGCATGCCTGCTGCTCCTGTCTGTACGATTATTCCCTCTGGCTGCTGGCCTACTGAGCTTCAGGTTAAATGGCACTTCATAGTTTATGCTCTCCATTCACCTGCTATTCTACAGCTAGCATAGATGTGCTTGGACGAGCATCAGTTCATAAGAACTGCATGAAATAGAAACCCAAAGGATGACAGAATAAGCCATTTCATTTTGAGACTTGTCTGATACTGATATCAAAGAGTTAGAATTTTGTTTTAAACTCCTGCTACTCAAGCAAATTTGCCCCTCTCCCCCCCAGTTTTCCTTAAACAATACAACTTGACAAAGTTTGCAAATACAGCCATCTTAAGCACCCCAATGAAACATACAGGACTGAAATCTTTAAAGCTTTTGAAACAGTTGTAGTTCTCATTAGCTTCAGTTTGAAATAGTTACACAGTCCTCTACAGATTTGGACCCAAGATCTCTCTCATATTACAACCAGAAGATCCATCCATTAATCTTCCACCCCTTGGAAGTTTAACCTCAGCCTGTCTGCTTATTTTTTTGCCTGTATACAGGGACTATTCTTGCGTAGATTTGCAGGTAGACAGCAACTCAGTTGACATTTTTTGTTATTTTTGCTTTGGAAGTGCATTCATTTACAGCACCTCAAATACAGAGCAGGCAAACATTTATCTGGCATTCTTAAAATGTGGGGAAACTGAGAAGTGCCCTACCATCACAACTTCTATGTTACCTTGCACTTTGACCTATGAAAGAGCTCTACCATAGAACAAGACTTGTCTTGTAAGACTATACAGTTTTGAGGTCATCCAAAATGCATATACTTCAAATAATTAAAAGCATATGTAATCCAGTGATACATTGCCAGAGAACAGGCTGCAGTTGGACAACATAAGCCAGGAGATTCTGACTTAAATATGAAGAACATCAAGGCTTAGACTTGTATCACTGTCTCATAGGAAATATACCACAAGAAGTACTACAAACAAGTTCAGCACAAGCTTCACAGAGCACATCCTAAGCATTGCTTTGGGTAGCTAGGCATTGTCTTGAAAAAATACACTTAGGAAACGGTTTAGCAGGTGATTACCATACAGTGACACCACTTCCCCTCTACTCCAAAATCCTTTGTTACTAAAGGACATCAACTTGAACAGTATTCTATTACTGTTTGAACTATGAAGTGATGCAACATACACAGCTCCTTACATCTGAAATAATAAATGCAAGACAAGTACAAGACAACTATTTTCTCTGTAGTACTTGACTTCTGTCAACTACTGTAACTCAAGCACGATCTATTTTGGTATTAACAATAGCAAAAATAACCTCAAAAGTGACAAGCCATATCTGCCACTTGAAAGTATACAAGCTTTTAATATATTTAAAACTTGACTCAGGGTGAAGAGATAGCATCACAGGATTCCATCTGTCCCTTGACTATTTCTAAACAGGTTAACATTTGATTCCCCCTTCTACACGCTGACAAAGGAACAGTTTGCTGCTAATATTAGAAATGTACAGTTCCTTCTATTCCTTAAGATGAAGTTTGCTTCCAAAAATCACGTTTCAGAACCAAGTCTTACTTGTCTCTTTGGTTTTTAAGCTGTCAGTGGGAAAAGGGCCCACTTTAATGCTTCTTGAGAGAAAAGGAAGCGTTGTGGAGCAGGTGGTAAAATCCAGTGGTAGAGGAGAACAACAAATGAAGTCTACATAAGAATGAAGGGGAAAGCTGCTTGGTGCCTGGGAAGCTTAGAAATTAAGAGCAAAATAAAGGAGAAAATACAGGACAAATGGGAACGCAGGACTCTAAATGAGACAAATCAAGACAGAACAGAGGGTAAATAGGGAGTTAAGTTTGCAAGGACTAAAGATCCTGCGTGGCCCATAATCAAGATGATCCTCGCTGTACAAAGACCACGTCTGACCCCCTATTGCTAAACTCCAACACATGCACATACCTGTGGAGGAATGTGAAATCTTTCCCCATTGAAGCATCATAGCACATTATACCCCAGGCCAAAAGTGAAAGACTATTCAGCTGGAGCATAGCAGCATTTAATTAGGCAAAAAGTATATTTAACTCAGGAGACTGGTTTGAACTCCACTACTCTCATGTGCCTTACTTTGCACTGTACCATAGGAAGGTGCAAAAGTTGTCATCAGAAAGGTACTGACCCTGCATCAAAATAACTTGGATAACTAAGAAAAACCTAATCATTTTTCCTCCTAATATTTTAAGTCACCATTACCATGTTACAATAGTATTACGGTTAACCCCCAGCCTTTCAAATCAGACTTTCACATAACAGTTGAATCCATGAGTGACCCTAGCCTTCCTTATCTCTTCAATTGTCCATCTGATCACAAGTAAGAATGGCCAATGCAGTTGTTCCAGAGACAATGTGGTTCACTGAGCGGGCACCCAACTCAACATCCCCAGTACATTTTCTAACTTGCTGTGCACCTCTGGAAAGACACTTCAAGCTCTAGCTACTCACTATTACCAAAGTAACTTCTACTCCAGTCAACAGCACAAGTCCCCAGCTGGCCGAGTTAAGCCCCACAGAGCCTTATGTTGTATCATCAAATAAATAAATGGCAAAGAAAGGGTCATGAATCCCACTGCATTGCTGGACCCTTGCTCCATTTCCTCCCTGCTGTTACCTCCTTTATAGGGAATGTACATTATTTATTAAACTGTCAAGACTAATGATATTAATTCCTTTCATCAGCTTTAACTAGGTCAATATTTTGTCTACTTTTTGACCCCAGATGATCATTAATCAAGTGACCTTTTACAACATTTAAAACTTCTTTTAATATAGGTTTTTAGGTTAGACTTCAGTAGCTTATCTAATAAGACAAAGTATGATTCATTGAACTTATCTGTTGAGGAAACTTCCCAGCAAGAGTGGTTAAGAGTTTTATTGCTATTACCTTATATTTCACAAAGAAGTTTCCTTATTCCTTTGAAGCTAATTTCACACAGAGCCAGAAACCCAGAGATGAGAGTAGAAGAGACTTCTTATCAAGATGCAACTACCAGAGTACCACAACATGCACATTTTAAAGTCACTGTAAATTCATAGTGTAGCCTAATACTAGAGAACAGCTAGCCATCAGTTGTATCAATGTAGTTTCATGTTTACACCAATGCAGGGTAAATCTTTGACACAGTACATCAGAAGTCAAGTCAATACTAAGTTCTTAAGTTAATTGACACACCTGCTCTGGGTTTGGGATCTACATTTTGTTCATTGTCTGAACTTCACTTCAGCCATTTCTATAGACTAAAACAAAAAAACTAATGGAGTGTTCAGTATTTGATCTTTAGAATACACCTTCTGAAAAAGTACTGGTAGCTTGTAACACTTGTTCCTAAAACAGAAAGATGTCTGAACAGCATGATCACTAGTGCCTGCTGATCTTCTACCTCTTTGAAATGCCTCTTGAAAGGAGTATACTGTTTCACCATAGGAAGCCATTTTCTTCCCCTTATTCTGCTTTTCTTCCCTAAAGGCTGGTAAGAGTCAGCCTTTCACCTGGCTAGAAATTAATGAAGTTTCAATGACAGAAGGGAGCAAATGCAAGGACTCAATATATATCTGAATCATGGCTTTTGACACTACCGTTCACCTTCATTGAGTAGTTGCTAAGTATTAAGCAGAGAATAAGATTCAGTGTCACTATGAACCAAACTTCTGTATGCTTCAAGTGTGCCTAAATTAACTAGTACAGCCTATATGCAAACAGTGAATCTGCATGCTTCTTTTTGTTGAGTACCCTACCCAAAGTCAGAAGTCTGATTCCAGTTTCTTGCACTTGAGAACACTGCCCTCAAAAAGTTATCCTTCAAATTTTAACTGCTTGTCTTTTACAATTTGCATTTTCCCCACATTTATGCAGTATTACATATCCTTAGGATACTTATAACATGCTGCAATATAATGTAGGAGACTTTGTTATTACACAAGTTACTGTCTTATGTACCTCTGAGCACTGCATCCATGTCCAAAGTCGGAAGATTTTTTACACATACAAAGTCACCTTATGAAATAGCAAAAAATTGAGATGACATGAACATTTGCAGTGTCTAGACCAATCTTGCTATAACTGTTTATATCTACACATCTTCCATACCTTAGTTGTCCTTTATCACAAATTTTGAAGAACTTCCTATCACATCATGTATCTGAATAACCCAATGTGTACCTTTCCATATCTACATGCAAACCGAAGCTGAAGATAAGCTGACAGAGTTCTTCCTCCCTCCCCACAACATCAGCAAGAATTCCAATTATTTATGAGGGTAAGATTTTTGATTGTTTCTACAGATAACATTTTCTTGACTTTTCCAAGAAAACTGCGTGATAGTAAGCCTGCATTTAGTTCACATTTATCATCACTATCCAATCAACATGAAAGTTTTCTAGTTGTTATGTACTAATTACTACTATTAACTAAAGAAATTGCGGTTAACATCAAAATAAGCCACAGTTTATAAACACTCAGGTCTGAATTTCGAGAGCTTGTATACATGAAGATGTTAAGATTTGTTTTGGTCATGCATTAAGTTCACCTAAATTGAGAGCATTTTTTCCAGATCTACAGAATTAGAGTAAGTCACATAAAACTGTTATAGAACTATTCAAGAAATCCATATCTGAACCAGTCTTTTATTGAATTACTTTATGCTTTTGAAGGAAACATGGACCACAGCTTTGCAATAGTTTCAGTCACAGGTCTGCTTCCAAACACTGTAGCCAACTCGGCTCAGTGAGTTAGCCTAGAAAACCAATTCCTCTTTCATTAAAGAACAAAGTAGTAAAACAACCAAAACTTGTGCTGAAATAAAACTGTTACTTTGTTCTTTACCACTTACACTACACTTCCAGTACAGTGAAAGGAATTCACTTTTAAACAGAATAACTTGCTTTAATCTTTGTCAAAAATAGTCACTTTACTCCAATTACCCATTCCAATATTCAGAAAGGTGTGGTGGAAAGAGGGCTAACAAAAAAAACAACAACACATAAAATCCTTTAATGTCACCAAAAAGCAGCTAATAGAAAGATGCCTGATCCCACTCCTCAGCAAATAGTACAACTTTGTCTTTTCTTTACTTTTCGAGATGGAAAAGACAGTATAACCCTACCAGGGAAGAGATCTACGAGTTCAAAAGAATTAGCAGCTAGCAGTTGAGTGGTTGTAGTTTTCCTTATAGACTACTCCACCATTCACATATTGCTAAGCAAAACCGTTTGTTGTTGCTATTGGAAGTGGTAATAAAATCTTAATGAAAAATAAGTGAAGAGAAGATACATTAAAATATGAGTGCACCTTAAAACATTTCAAAATTTCAGAGGCTGGAGGAAAAACAACTTAGTTCCTGGCCCCTCTGCACAGTTACGTGAAATCCATACTGCTTTGCCACACAGATGAGAGAACAGTTTCAGAACAACTTCTACAGGAGTGTCTAATCCAACACAAAGCTGAATGCTACCACAGATGACTGTACCAGCAGCAGGGCAAGACAGGGAGACTCTAGACAACAGATAGGATGCTCTTATGCAAGCTAAGAAACTGGCAGAGACCAGTGAAGAAAGATAAGAATCTTGATCATTTAACATTTCTCTGCGGGCTGGGATATGCCAGCAAACCTAGTCTAAGGTTAAAGACAAATTTAATGGGAGCAACATAGTTAAGTATTATGTCCTCTTATCACTGAGAGTGAGAGGAACGAAGCACACAGGTCATGCTGTGCCTTCCTTAGGGCCTGAGACAGAAAAGAAACCCTGACAACTAGCACCTGTAATTCAATCCTGAGCATAAAGACAAATGTTTGCTGTATACACACCAGAGATGAAAATTCTCACTGGCCAAAGGATGCACACACCCATCACTTTTTTGTAATAACAGGTAAAGCTCAGAGCTTTGTTTCATCTTTTAACACAGAAGTTAAAGATGACAATATAATCCAAAAATAGCACTCCATTGTTTCTAAATCTGGGGAAACTTTTCTTATGCCCACACCAAAGGTGGAAAAATTACTGAAAAGAGGCCTGTCCTGATAAGGTGCAATTATGCAGATTACTTCAGTTGCTGCCAGGGTACCAGGGTATCAGCTATGTGATAAGCATTCCTTTGCAAGAACGATGTACAATAGAAGTGAAGCATGAGAAGTTGGCTACCACAGACTGGCAGACAATTCCAAATCCAGACTGCTGCAAATGGACAGGCATATCTTAGGTATGAAATGATTTTTATTCACCACAAGGGCACTGAATTAGTCATTTCAGGTTCTTGTCAATCTTCAGATAACGCAAGTAACAGAAATAATTGGAACTTTTTAAAAGCCTGTCTTCTCATCACTCCTCAGAACCTCCAGCCTTTTACTGCCCTATTATAGCTGTTCACCACAAAACAGAAACATAATCAAGATAAGGTGAAAAGGTACAGGCATAGCTAAGTCTTTACTGAACAGAAGTACATTGAAACTGTTACTGAAAGTTCCTCCAACAGCACACAAGCTGATAATGCACACAAATATAGCACCTAATACATTACTCTGCATTTTGCTCCTTCAATCATGTGTCCTATAGGTACAGAACGCTTCCTTGCCAAATCACTAAGGCAGCATGACATATTCCTCCACATTAACCTATACTTATACTTACCAGCTTTCCCATAGTCTCTAAAAGTAGTGTGTTACAGTTATTAAGAGTTCTTCTGGCAGCTGTACTTGTGGCAGATTGAGAGGCACGGACTCTGATGTGCAGGACCAAAATCCAAATTTATTAGGCAAGTATGCTGCTTATGTACACTAGGCACGGAGGCCGGTAATTTTCTGCTTGTCCTTGCAGCAGGTTTCCCAGTACTCCTCCTTCTCCTTCTTATCTCATACATAACTTCTCTTTACACTTCCCATGGCTTTTGTCCCACGGTTAACCCTTCATATGCTTCAGTCCCTACACCTAACTTTTTACTTCCTTGCAGTAGAAAGTACGTTCTCAACGAAAGCTTGAGGGCAGCATTCCATGTTATTGCCTCCTCCAACAGCTAAAGGCAACAAGTCCCCAAAATCCTGTGCTTTCTGTAGAGCAAGCCCGCACTGAGGAGTGCTGGGAAGCAATCTTCCAGCTGTGCTCCATCGCTTCAACACATACCACCTACTTGTTTTTGTCACCACCCCCACAGTAATGATGCACAATTTCATTACTTCACAGTGGTCCTTCAAGTTTAGTTTATACATTGACCATGCAGAATTTACATACCAAATAACACCCTCAAAGAAAAAGCAAAAAACAGTCCTAAAGGAAAACAGCAACAAAAATCTAGGCTTCCATTCAGCCCTACTACCTCCCTCAAGTCTTAATGCTTTCCACTATTATTTTCCCTCATGCAAGCAAGTTTCAAGCATCACAACAAAATGGAGTTTTTAATTTCTGTAAATAACTTTCCATTACATCTATTTACTCCTTCATTTGGTGGTCTGCTAGCAGCTCCTGAGTACCTACAACTCCTAAAAGGGATCTATTATGTAGCCACAAAGAAAGGTTTCCTCTGTGCAGTCAGGTTTTCAAACATATGCATGGCTTTCCCAAAGCCCAGAAAATCCTGACAGATGGAAGAACCAGTAGACAGCTTCATCCCTGGAAAGGCTACACATTAACTCTGTCAAGCAGAGATTATATTTCAGATTCCATAATCTGCTTCTGAATAGCTACTTCTGGCAATGCTATAGGGCCCAGCTCCATGTGTCTCCATTCAGACCTTACCGATACAGTCTCTGCACCTGTGCCACAACAGAATTTCCATCATATAATTCATTTCAACAGAATATGAAAAGTTACTTGACCTAACTTCTTACTGAACCCATTATAATTAAATAGAACAGCCTCGTTTTAGTAAGTGTGAAAAAGATTAATAGGCTCTATGCAGTGATTTTTCTATTACCTTAGGATGTTGCAAAGGAGTACTTTATGTTTTTGCAAATAGAAATATTACTTATTCGGATGATTTTAACATTGTATTCTAATACATTTAGGTTAAAAACTGAACCAAAAGCTTCTATACCTTTCACAATGGAAAGATTTTGTCAACCAAATGCAAAAGTTTAGTTTATACTTCTTTCATTTTATCAAATTTATTTAACTATATTATTCAAGTTTTGACTGGTTTGTTGACAGGAATTTTCTTTGGTAACCGAGGTTAAAGCCCTAAACTTGTAAGTCTTCTGAGGTCTAACTTTTTTTTTTTTTTTCCAGTGGGTATGGAGAGATTCGTTTGAGTTTATTGGGTGCTAAGTAACAGCTAACACTTTATAGCCTAGCATGTAAGTGGATTTTGTCTGCTCTTAAAATACCCTTCAAAACCACACTCTACTGAATAGTTTTATTTCTGTGTAGTAAGTTTACTGGTTATTTTCAGTTCAATAAGTAAATACAGACATGATGTTTACCTAACAGTGTTTCTTAATATCAATCAGACTATGTTCAGTTTGAACCCAGGCTACAGAACACAGCCTGCCCATTAAGAAGGAGGGAAGATGAACCACAGTTCACTAGCTTCTGCCTACAGCTTTCTTTAGTTTGACTGCTCGTTCTTTTTAGAATTAGATATCTGCACCTTCACTAAATGAGAGGAAAAGTTTATTAGTTACCAACTCACAGGTGCAGACCACTGGGCATCTTCAATTTTCCTCTGCCTCTCATGGTCATACTTAAACGTAAGGCTTGTCTTGAGAAACTCATTTAATGGTGTTCTGGAGAGAGCTTTTATGCCTCAAATGCCACCTCCAATTTGAAAGTCAGACCCTGGGGCAGGAAGTTGCCTGACAGAAAGACATACAAGAAATTAATTATATACCCTTACTATCTGCCATGCTGCTGTCTTACTTAGTTATTTTTTACTTTCTATAATACTGTACAAGAAAGACCCAGTCAGTGCCAGAAATACAATACTATGCATCTTTTACATAGCCTAAGAGCTTTTCTATACCACCGGAATTAAACTGAGTTCCATTACCAATATAGTGCTACAGCTTCAGCTTCCCAGCCCAGAAAAGACTAATCTATTAAACATATCCTGCATGTTGTCATACAGGTAGAAGTAACACTGTTGTAGCTTCAATGGTTTAGTTTGGAAGCGAGTCCTCCTAGTATAACCTGTCCCTCAGCAGAAGTAGTACATGACAGACCTATGTTTATCCTGGGGATCACAGGTACAGGGGAGATATAAAACCCAAGCTTACTAATTATTAGTCTTGCAAGCACACTGGGTTTTCCTTACCATTAGAGAAACAACATGTATGAAAGATCCTTAGAAGATGACAAACTAACATCTAATATACAAGTCAGCGTCCCAGGAGTTTTACTCTTCTGGGGCCTTCTTCATGAGGATAGCTGCCAGCTACGGATGCTTGGCGGACTAATTGGCATTAGCAATAAACAATATTTGTATTTGTCCAGGAAAATATCAGAAAATCCGTGAAAGGCTTAACATACATTAAAGAATCTGATAAGCCTCCATCTTTATTGAAATTACCGTGCAGTTCATTTTACCTATGAAAATTGCATTGATACCAAGTAGTGGTTTATAATGCTCTAGACACAATCTAGATGAACCTTAGCTATTGACAGATTATGAAACAAGTGTAGTGTACAAAAAGAGGATCTGCTACTATAATAAGTGAGGGTACTATGCACTTGGGGCTTCATAAAGCAATTTTGTATCCAGGCTTGACTGGCTTACAAGCAAATAAAAATTACAAAAAAGACTGCTAGATTGTTTAGCAATATGCCAGTCCCCGAGCTACAATACAATCTATCCTACCTTTAACACAGATACTACTACAGAGAAATTGTTCTCTAAGTTCTTGACAATAAAGGCATCATCAATCTTAAGTTTTCTGGAGCTATAACTTGACTTGTATAATATCTGAAAGTATTTAGATGCTTCTTTCCGGGTTTTTAAAGAATGCAGTTGCTGGAAGACAACGAACAAAAAGCAGACTAGACTGTCCTTGCATTCTGACATGCACTTTCCAGACTGAATTCAGAGACAAGCTAGGCTGTCAAGGTGAAGAGAATTAACATAAGAATTTCAGGAAAATAAATGAAGTGGTAGACAACAAGCAAAAGAACCGGGACGAAGGCTGGAGGCTGAAGAAAGCAACCGTAAATGATACACATGAAATAGAAGATTGAAATATAGGATGTGTGTGTGCAGCAGCAGTTCTGAAACCTTCTGAATAAAGAATTAACAGCTGATGCTGTACTCAGTAGGACTTCAATCTAGCCTGAGAAAGGGAGCTGAGCCAGCAAGACAGATGGCTGGTGAAGGAACTGACATTGCAAGAGCTGGAACATTCAGTAGAGAGGAAAAACAACAGCTATACCCATAAATGAACTGCTGCCAAGCATGTAACTGAGGTGAGAGGAATCATGCGATTTCAACAGTTCTGGAGAACTGTGGATGATGCCCTGAACTGCAGGCAGCAGACAAGGTC
This sequence comes from Aythya ferina, assembly GCF_964211825.1. Lineage (NCBI taxonomy): Eukaryota > Metazoa > Chordata > Aves > Anseriformes > Anatidae > Aythya > Aythya ferina. Next base: position 13,984,180 of record NC_140308.1, on the reverse strand, counting down.
CTGAGCTGGGCAGTTCAGCATCAATGCAGAAAGCAAAGAGACAATACAGTGATTAAAAGGTCAAGCAGTACTTGAAAAACAGCTGCAAATAGTAATATTGCATAAGCGATTTCAAAAGCAAGTACTGAAAATGCTCTATCAACATAAACACTGTAAAGATAAATCTATCACCTAGAATTAATTTGCAAAAAGACAGCTCATTATTCAATAGAGATAACCATGTCAGATGCTAAGAAGTGTGAAAAAGAAACCAGATTTAGAGCCTGGCTACTAAGAAGAAAATAATTTCCACAAACCTTTAGTTTCTCACAGCTATTCACAGGCGTTCAAACACTTAATACAATTCTCTTTCCTTTATACTTACCAGAAAAAAACACTTCTGAATATTTGACCATACAAATTCTCAGAAATAGAGCAACTAAGATGTATAGGGGGTGGGGGCTGCAGGAATAAGAAGTTCAAGAATTTTACAGTTTAGCAATACAAAGGGAGGTGTCCTGAGGTCTCATGAAAATTGCAATCAAATTTATTAACATTTGTTGCTAATCAGAAGTAAGAGTTCTGAGAAAAATGGGAAGTATAATAATATCCCAAATGGGCATCTAATAAAAACATTTCTACTGATTAGACCATTTACTTTTTAATTACTTTTCCAACTCATTACAAGCTGCCAGTCACTGATGACAAGAAAAACTACATCTTCCTTTTGATTTCTGTGAAGGTGTTTATGGATTTAATATTATGTTACTAGAGATATACACTTCAGTAAATGCTGTTTTCATTAAATGCATTTGTACTGCATAACATTACAACTGTTTAAGACATACAGTTAAAGAAAATCCACTGTTGAAAACAGCTCTTCCAAAATTCTTAGTTTTGCTGAAATTTTAACTACGATCGCAGAATGGCTGTGGCATGGACAAAGAGTATAAGAAATCCCATCAAATTTATTATAGAATAAGATTATCTTTCTGGTATTCAGAAAATTAAATTACTTTCCAAGATGCAGAAAGATTTTTAATACACAGGCCAGGCAACCTAATTAAATAACAGTATGGGATGGCTCCAAAACATTATAGATCACACGTTAATGCAAAAAGCCAACATAATTATCAAGTTACCCATCCCAGACTTTTGGGTACATAAAACAGATTTAAATGAGTTGCTAATGTAATTATGAGCATAAAAATCAACATCTGAATGACAAAAATAAGTCAATGCAACTGATAAAGCTAATTAATATGCTTACAGTTCAGAGAAAAAAACTGCGGTACTGGAGTCATCATCAGTATGACTCCATAAATCTTTAAAGAAGCAGGTAGTATGAGCCTTACATGAAACTGTTCTTTTTAAAAAATAGAACACTTGAGTATTCAAGGGAAGCCTCTTCCACTGAGTGGAAATAGGCCTACAGTGAGGTCAACCACAACACTCCCTCCCCCCAAAATACCTACATCCAAACAAACAAAAAAGGTTCTATTTAGTGATAAATCAGAAGTTAAAATACTGTTCTGTTGAATCTTCCTTCTTCAGCCCATCTTAAGTTCAATTTCCCTACACTTTTGTTGCACCCCAATTCTTCAGGAAAGCATTAACATGAATCTGCAGTAAGAAAGCCATCTCTGTTACAAAGCAATGCCAGGAGGCTCCACATAAAAATGCCAGAAGTTCAATCAGGTAACATGAGCTTCTGTATCCCAGAGAGGATTACTCACTTAATGCAGTCAAGTTCTGCCAGGCTTACCCTCAACCCACTTACTCCACACCTCAGACACTTTCAACTTTGAGAAATAGGAAGAGCAGGGTAGCAGTTAGTATGCCAGGCAAGCAGTTGGCCTGCAATAAAGATGGCCAGATTTACTCATCATCATTATCAGTTAAAACACCAAGGCTAATATGCTTTTTTCCTGATTTAAAAACTGACTAGGATACTAACAGGCTTGCTACATAACATTGGAAAGATATATAAGGTAAAACAAGACTAATCCTCCAGAGGGCACTGATATTTTACTTCAGAAACTAACGTTAAACACCTGCAAACAAATATAACATAGTGAAGAGCAACATGTGGTTTATACCTTATCTGAAGAGCACAGGTGATACACAACTCTTCACTAAAGTGAGGCAAGGGGCATGTATATGCACAGCAGCTGTTTATCTAACCCCCAACCGTGCCTTCTTGTTGAGGAAAGGGGCCAGGGCCTGCTCCACCTCACTTTTACCACCAGAACATAGCCATCAATTCTCCAGTTGACTTTACAACACCCATCTAGGCCAAAGCAACTTTACCGAGAAGAAGACGTGGGGATACAAACTGAAATCCAGCAGCCACAAACTCACTTGCCCCTCAGGAACAGGGCACCCTCCACACACCGCCTCCCGCCGCCCCTCCGCCATTTTGTGCTCCCCTCAGCCTCGCAGCCCCTTCAGCGCTGCCCTTGCCGCCGTGGGCGCCTTTCCCTCGTGCGGGCGCCTCTGCTGCCCAGCAGCCAATCAGCGCGCGGGTGGCGGGAAAACTGCTCCCTCATCGCCTCACCTGGTGGAGGGCAGCTGCCATTACAGCTTCGTGTGAGGGCTGTGGGTGTTGGTACATCAGAAGGCTTGAGGTCGTAGGCAGTAACCCAAAGTTGTCTTCTCTTGTTTCTGCCATTTTTTTTCAAGCTTGTCTTGTAAAAGGAGGGAAAAAAAGAAGGGAGAACTAAAGCCTCAACAAGTATGGGAGTAGTGGCAGCTGAGGGAGAGGCAGCACACCCCAGAGGTTCATGGGGTGTCCTGCCTGTCAGAGGGGCAGGTTTCTCTTCCTAAGGCTATGTTGGTTCTCTTTCTCCAGTGCCATCTGTGCAATTAACTGTGCTGGGCAGCATAGAGCAAAGGTATTTCAGTGGCAGGTGCTTTATCATTACTATAATTAAAATATAAACATGTTTGCTCCTTTACTAAGTAACTAAGTGTTGTTTCAGGTGAGAGGTTCTGTAAAACATGAAGGCTTTGTTTTTATCCACGAGCAGCTCCCCACCTAGCTGTACAAAGCTGAGGTCGGTTACTGCTATGCTTGCAAGGGGAGGTCTGAGGCTAGAAGCAGGGCAGGTGTGCCTGCCTGCAGTGCGCCTCTTGGATGAACAGCCTATCTCACAGAACATGAGTAAGTCTTACAGGGTGATTTCTTTCTGCAGAATTCACTGAAAAAATAAAGAAGCACAGCTTATCTGTCCTTCCCCTGTAAGTGGTCAACCTGTAAGTCAAGTAAGTACCTTGATTCTTGAGGGAGGGCCGGGGTGGAGCTCTCCCATATGAGTTTCTGTTGGAGATTGTGCCCAGACAGTGGAATTTAGGGGCTTGGGATCAAATTGATTAATTATTCTGTGTTTTGTTTGCTCAAGGGGCAGGAAGGAAATGTTAAATTACACCCACTTGAAGTTACTTGCTAATGAATAAGTTAATTATACGCTAGGGTGTTAGAAAGATTTTACATTAAGTCCCTGATGTTTTTGTTGTCTCATAAGGATCACCTTTGTTTAAATAAGCTAGAATTAACATCTCTTCTTTAAAAGCCTATATTTAAAGTGGAGCAAAGAGAGGATTTCTTAAGAAAATAACATGTTTAAATTTGGGGGGCAAGGGGTAGCAGTAAAAATTCAAACATCTATACAGTGGTTTTCACACACATCTTTTAAAGGCCAGAGTTTCTTCAACCAATGCTTGTAGACTTTTTATAATGTTATGCAAAGACATCTGATGTTTCTGCTTTTTCTGTAGAGTAGTTCAGAGAACTAATGGAAATATAACTTTCCAGTTTAGTAACTATGAATTAGACAAAACTGTCATTTCAGTTTTTCATTTGAATGCAACTATAAGCCATCACTATAAGTTCAAGTATCCTCAGTCTGAAACAAAGAAACAATGAAGGCAACTGCAGTAATGAAGCAACTTTTATTGATGTCTTTGGGACCAAGAGTTTTGCTGAAGGCAGAACTTGAGCCTTGGTATTCCATACTTGATGTGAAATTTCAAAAGTGTAAAAGCTTCAACATGTACAATTCAATCTCATTTTGCATAACAATTTGTTTTAGGAAGTGAATCCTGGAGTGTGCATTAAAGATAAGTGATACCAGCCTAGTGCACTTAAATTGCAAATGGCTGTGTTCTTTGGCAAGACATTGTATAAATTGTCAGTTGGATGAGTATTGTATTGTTGTACCTATTGCCAGTGTCTTGTAAGCTCAACTCCTTTATGTTGATTCAACCTGGTTTGATTACAAAAGGAGAAAGGTGTGAGGAAATGCTGCATTTTTCTTTCAAGCCAGCTCACTGTTCTCTCACTGTTCAGCTCACTGTCTAGCAACATGCTAGGCTGACATCAGTGAGGAACTAGCAAAAGGAAAAGGTGCTCAGTACTGGCCCAGAAACAATATTATGCAAATAAAACGGTCTAAAGCCAAATCTGTCCAACGGACAGTGTCAGTAAACACAGCAGTAGTGAACTTTGTCATTTAAAGTAGGCTTATTCTGTTAAAGATTGCCTCTTGCTTAGCTCCATCCCGGGTAGAAACAGCATCTCCAGAAGTCCCCAAAACCTTCAGTGCTGCAGTGTTGTTTTTGAGTGTATGACATCAGATTTTTAAAAGCAAGCACACAGGATTTTGAGTACTTGGCATCTACAATTGGGGACAGATTTTCCAAAGAGGCTATCACTGATTGTGCTGAGCTCTAGTGAAGACTTGTCCATTTTGATTTTGTGCCTAACTGAGCTGATCTGTTGAAAATCTGCACCCTATATCTAAGCATGACATTCTTAGAATGCTGTGAGGGCAGTAATAACAGGTAAACAAACAAACAGAAAAAAAAAAAAAAAAAAAAAGACAAAAAAAATACAACTGCCATCCATTTCAGTAGCTCAGCGCTGCTCCCCTTCACAGAATAGGACAGGGATTTGGGTTTTGTTCTCTGGCAATTAATTTTCTGTGTTGAGACCAAATGTAACACTGAATGTATCTTTACTGTTTTGCCACCTCCACTCTGGCTATGCATTTATCTAAAGTATAAGCTATCATGAAAGGAAGGCTGCTGGTTATAAGAGTGTGAAATGTCTCATGTTATTGGGATAGTACAGGAATGAAATGCTTTAATGAAAATTTACCTAAGTGAGCATTAATATTGTGCGTTTTGAGATACCACTACTGTTTCTAGAGCTGTACTGCCTTCTGGCCTATAAAAATATTTTATAAATATTTTATCTTAGATTCTCTTTCTCTGTAATCAACAGTGCAATTTCTTCTGACTTTGATTTAGACTGTTTAGACTGTTAGCAGTATTGAGCCCTGTATAAAAATAGTTGCATCACTGGTAAAATTGATGTTTCGTGTTGGAAAAAAATTGCTCCAGTTGTTCAACATTTTTACTGGCAGAGCAGCTACAGGGTCTTGATATTGAATTGTGTGGTCTTTATGGCTACTTATTTGACTTATTGCAGATTCAAGCACTTTAGAAGATTTCTAGTTCCACTTTTGAATAATTCCCTTCATTCAATAACTAATTTAGTTGTCCATTCACACATTTTTTTGGCCTTGTCTGTTAAAAAATCACTGTCTGATATATATATTGAATAGTTAAATCAATTTTACATGTTTGATGGTTAGTTTGTATTTATGACAAATAGTGTCTGCAGTCATTGTGATTTGCATGAAAGGATTTAATATTTTACTTAATATTATGACATGACTGATAATTATGAATTCACAAAGCTTTTTGTAAGTAATTTCTGTGCCAATTTGAGCCACAGAAAGATAGTTCCTTGAAGTTTAGGTATATTTTTATTCTTTACTTTGCAGTCCCGTGCACCTTGCAATGCCTAATCAGTGAATAGAAGCTGTGTGCAATGTGTTTATTTCCCAAGTGGGAATGTAATGTGAAATTTCTTGTAATATTTTCTAGTCTTGCTTGCTTGGAAGCATAAAAATACTGATCAAATTTATTTGATAGAAAATAATTTGTTAGGGAAAAAGTAAATCCTCTGTGTTTTAAATGCAGAGGAACTTAGCACGGCTTTTTAGTTATAATTTAATGTGCCTTTAGACAGAGCTTTTTTATACACAGTCTCTATCACTTGATGATTGCATAAACCCTGAGAAAATGAATTATTATTTGTTGCAATGGTAGAAACAAACCAATATTTTTTTTCTGTGGACTTCTGAGAGGCAAAAAAATTTTCTTGCAATGAATTAAGATGTTTTCCTTCATTATAGTGTGGTAGTATAAAAGACAAAACAAATCAAAGTTCCACTGGATTTTCACCTATATTGTAGTTGTTTTGTGCTGTGCTTGCACAGTTTAAAAATGGACTCTAAATAATCTAGATTAAGCAGTCTATAATACCATAATTCTTGTGGATGGGATACCTGCATGTATGTTGTTGTTGTGCTGATAGAGTAGCTTAGAGAATCCTTAGAAAAACATGAAAATGAACAAAAAATGGCTACACTTTAGTCAATAACTGTCAGAGATTCCGAAACATACAAATAAAGGGTAATAAGGGTAAAGAAAGGGTGATAAGGGTAAAGAAATTAATTGTTGAGATAACTGTTTTACAAACCTTTCATTAAATTGAACTAGAAACCTAGGATATCCTGTCCGTGTTAGCTGGAACAAATAGTAGGCTTTTAATAAAACTTGGTAAATTAGAATAGTATGATGGCTGTACAGATTGAGAAAACTAGCATGAAGAGAACTGTCCATGAAAACTGTCACCTTTGAGCTCCAGGAGCAGGTCCTTCTGTTTTGCTTTGGGACCAGACTGCTTATATGGATAGTCTATTCAACTTGTAACTTCTTAACTGAGATGATACAATGTTATCCTGTTTAATTAGTGTCAAGAACAAACAAGTTCAATTTACGGCTTTTGATAGGGCTTGGAGGAATATTCTTGTGTTCATTGTTAGCATGGACACAAAGTTCTGGAATTTTAGTGTTGTATCCTAATAAACAAAAGTAATATGTGCCATGGAGTCAATGTGAAATGCAGAGTCTAAAATTTTCATTATCAATTTAATGTAGCTAGTGCTAATGCTTTTCTTTCTTTATTTTTCTTTCTTCCTTTCTTTCTCCGTAGAACTTGAACATTAAACTGTTCTTTCATGTAGAACTTCAAAATTAAACTCTCTAGACTCTTGCACAGATAAGTTCACAGCAGTCACAAGCCTCATTTTGGACAAAGAATTCTTCATGTACTTCTGATGAGATGCAGCTTCCTTTGTCACGCTTTTGGGAGGGGGGATAATTTAGCTTTATTCTACATCTGTAGTTAATTCTCTTGAATGTCTTTCTGCAAATGAAATTTAATTTGCTGAGGCTAATACAGTGAATCTGATTCAACTCGCACCTCACTGACATTGTGAGCCTATTATGGCATTATTAGTCCCCAGTTATAGACATGAAGGTAAGAAGTGACCTAGTAATGAAGGGTACATGCCCAGCGTGGTGTGACAAGAATTTTAAATGAGGCAAAATGACAAAAATATATATTTATGATGCTGATATTGGAAGGCCACTTTTGTAAGTGGCTACTCTGAAAGCGTCCATAAGAAGTAGTAAGTTCCCAAGAAATACTGTGCCATCACCTGTTCATCCAGGCTGCAGACCAGAACTTGTCACAAAAGCAGACGTGTACAATGTGTGTAGTTTGATGTACTACATAACATTGGTATTGAAGTAATGTAAAGCAGTTTGATATTACAATGTTTATTTCATTTGTCAGAATAATGTCTAAGTTACACTTAACAAAAATTCACCATGGAAGCTTATTTTCTTCTTTGGTGTTTGATGTGCTTTCAGTTTTGAAAATCAAATATTGCTTATTAAATGGTTTACATGTATTTGTAATCTAGAAATCTCGAATATTTACTAGCATTAGTATAAAATCAATGTAACTGTCTTCTGTGATGTAAGATATTAGAAACTATCTTTGTGCATTTCCAAAATATCTTTCTCTGGTATGAGTAGAATTTTGTGAGACTGATTGTTACAGGATCCTATAGGTTTCACTTTTAGAGAAGCTCCTGCCTCCTTTAGGATCATTTCACTGTGAGACTACTGAATGTGCCCCAGTAAACTAAAAGGATTAGAGGAAGCAGGGGGGTAATAACTGTTAACAGGAGGCAGAGTCCATATAAATTACATGTGTAGTATCAAATGTTTTAATCAGTTGCTTTAAAAGTACAAGTATTTCTAATCTGAAGGAAAAAACAGACCCACAGTGGACTGGTGGCCCAAGAAATGGAATGAACCTCAGAAGCAAGGAAGCATCCCTTTTTGTAGAGTAAATAGTGAAATGTAAGAAAAATGTCAGAAATAGAGGCAGAAACTGCACATTCTCTTCAGACAATGCGTATTAAACTTGAAATATGCTGAGTAAGTTGTTTTGACAGAGGAAAGGATCCAGTGCAAAGCGAATAGTAAAACTGTTGACTTGCAGAATAGCAAGTAATAGCCAGTCTCATCTTAGATACCATTTCTGTGCTTTTTCCTAGTTTATCTTCAAATACTCACATAAACCTTTTAAAGTTGTCAGCTGTAGTAATGTGCCATGACACAAAATAGTATTTGGGGGATGCAGATCGTACTCAGTTTTAAGATGATGTGAATCAGTGCTGCTACACAGATTTTAGAGGGTTGATTCGTTGGCTTAGTTGCCAGTGCAGGGCTGCTTGAGGTGCAAGTATCAGTGCAAGGGATACAGGGAAAAAGCATGAAATGAAGGAGGAAGTGCAAGACAATCCTTTCTGGTGGCTGTGCAAGTTCACATTGGCTGAGTTAAACTTTCTGCAAACATGTGAAAAATGGACTTGCACATAGTTACTCCTTGCTGTTTGGAGTAGTTTATTAAATTATTAAATGTCATGATGCATTTAAATCTGTCCAGTTTTCTGCTCTGGTTTGCTTTAAAACCGGAAAAAAAAATCCCTTAAGTGTTCTAGGTGCTATGGAGACAGTGCTGATGTCAGAAATGTTTGCAGTAGGGGCCTGGAAAAGGGAAACATGTCTGCAGTTACAGTGGTTGGCTGCTGGTGCATAATATAGAGCATTGGACTGCAGTTCAGAAGTGCTGAGCTAGTGATGGATGTGATAGACTGTTGGGAAGTAGTAGAGCTTGTGGAGAGACAGCGGTTGTTAGCTTACCCCAGTGCTGTGTCACTGAAACTGCTGCGTGGTGTCATGCTGTGTCCACACAGAGCTGAGCAGCACCATATGGCTGCATTAGCTTGAATTGGTGCCAGCTCAGGTGTCTGTATTATTTGCAGACCTGGGCCAGATTAAACTGCCTGTTCAACTCATTCCTTCTGTCCTACTATATGATGAAGTACCTTTCTAGTACTTTGCTTATCTTGACCTTTAGAAATCTTTATTTTCTAGGTGGCCCATCAACTCACGGGGCTTTTCAGAAACCTGAGGAGCCTGGGGGTAAAGAGAAGGGATGGAGGTGGCTTGAAGCGCCACTCTTGATAGAGGGGGGAAAAACAGGATGTTTTATCTTAAGCATTGAATTCTATGGGAAATTCTACGTTGTTGCCATTAATATCTTGCCACGGTATCTTACACTGAACTGGGCCAAAACCAGGAACAGAACCCCCCAAAAGCTTTCCAAATCCTAGACTTTAAAATCTCCGTCACTCAGAGAAATCCCCTCCTCTACACACCCTGAATCCTGTTTTGTGTAGATAAAATCAGTGCAGAACTCTGTCACGAAGGTCATTAGCTTGGATATTGAGTTAGCCACCCTGCATGATTTCTCTACGTGTCTCTTTAAGTACAGCTGTGGCAGAACCTTTCCTGCCAAAACCAAGCTGCTTAGTTGTGGTCTGCTCTGACGTATCTATTGCCTCACTTGGTGTTAGTTTTTATTCTGAACAATAAATGAGCAAAGTGTCTTTATTGCTTATTTGTCAAGCTTTCTAACAAGCCTTTTCTGTTTCACTTTCCCTTGTGGTTAGGAGAAGCTGCCTCTAAAAATCCCTTGAGTCATCTTCCTTCCTTTCAAATCCATCTTTTAAAGCTTTCATTTGCTGTGATATCTATAAAGTTTTTACAGCAATTAAACAGTGCTTGTCATAATGTTCAAAATTATCGTGTTTCATGTACTTTCCAGTCAGTCTGTGCTGTTCTCTAAAAAATAAAACGATAGATTCTATAAGCCCCCTTCTAAAAGCAGTGTCCAGGCATTGAGGCAGAGGCCTGTAGTATCAGCTCACTTTTAAATAATGAATGATATTTTAGAGTCGTTTCTATGTCAATCTCATTTCCATATTGTCTTCTGCATATATTTGTCCATATTCAAGTACACAAGAAGTATCTGCATGAGAGCTGTGCTCATTATCCTAACAGTATTTCTGCATCTGGACTTTTTTCACCCATCAGTATTCCAGTTATTTTACTGTAAAAAGGGAATATACTTAAAAAAAAAAAAAAAAAAAAAAAAAAAAAAAAAAAAAAGTAGGTAGACTTTTTATAGACTGTCAAGTACGAATAGGTTCAAGGCAAAACCAATAATAATTTGCATGTAGCATAAGCTCATCTAAGTATGTAGTATGGAAATCACACGCTGCTAAGTGAATGTGAAAGTACAACCCTGATTAGAATGATATTGAACTGTTGAAAAGAAAAGCTGATGGAGAGGAGGGTGAGAGAGAAGGAAAAAAGGTTTCTAGTTGTAAATTATCCTTTGATAGGAAGGTAAGAGTAAGGTGCCTTCAGGGATCATTTCTTCATAATGAAATGTGCATTAACATTAAAAATATGCAATCATTTTTAATTAGGCTGACGTGTCTACACTGCAAAGTACAAGTGTGGTTGGGGTTTTTTGTTGTTGTTAATGGTATTTAGAGCACCAGTAGCATTTACCTAAGGTGGAATGGGTTGTGTGACAAAATGATTCTGTGCTCAAAAGCTGCAATTATTCTGTAAAATTCAAAATCCAGAATTCGAGATTAGAAGAGGCCGAGAATTTCTGCATTTGATTGGCTCAGTTTGAAAGCTAGAGGAAAAAGTGGTTTGCCTTTTATGCATTCTGTCAGCTACAACAATGCTAACCAAGGAAAGTGTCATCTCCCTAGAGTCTCTTTTCAGACTGAAGTACTGTAGGGCAATAATGAATCTCATAAGAAATTCACGATTGGAAAAAGCAGTGTTTTGCATATAAATGTTTCTAATGGAGCTATGAACATCAGACTTCTGCTGTATTACTTTGAAAAATACCATGTGAATCCCTGTAGCTTTTAGTGATTCAAGATATGAAAGGTGTTATTTATTTTAATTTTTATTATATTCCTTATAAAATATTAAATAATTCCTTGGCATCAAAATGTACTGTTAGGTCTTTGAGGCTGTACAGAAATAGTTTTTATAACTTCAAAAGCTTAAGTTGCTAATAGATAACGTAGAAACCATCATTAGTGGAGAACAATGCCTACTGGATTCCTGCACAGAAGCATCTACAGGTTAAGTAGGTTAAAATGCGAGAAATACATACTTCTAGCAGTAATGTTGAACTGATTAAATTTTCAAAACCAAAATCATACTTTAGAGCCCCAAGTGCGTGCATGGCAGTTTTGTGTTTTTAGTTTACTCATATTTTTTCCCGATTTATCCTGTGTCACTATCATTTGGTCCTATACCACACATAAATCCAAGCATCTCTGCAGCCATCAGGAGTACTCTCTGACTATTTGTTACCTGAAGAGAATTGAGATTCATATAACTGCTGGAGCTTTATAAGATAAAAGTGTTTCAGGGGTTTTTAATGGTAAGTCTCCAAACTTTGCTCACAAAGTTTACTCTTACAAAGTCAAAGCTGGGCTGAGATTCTAAGACTAAATAAAACTGAAACAAAATGTTTATGTTCCGTGGAAATTTCAGGAGCTGAGTTTGTGCATAGATTTTTTTCAAATCAAGGAAATGTTTTTAGTGTTTATATATACATATATATTTTTTTCAAATCCTACTATTACAAAAAGCTACTATAATACTTGGTTTAGTAAAGCAGGAATAAATGGTAACGTGTACCTGCGTGTTTTTGTTCATTGTGTCTGTGTGACCCTGTCCCTCAGCCTGGAAAATCAGCCTTGGTGATACAAAAAAAGGATTGCTATCTGCTGCAGGGAAAGACTACTGAGAATAAAAGAACTGACCGTGGAAAAGCCTGTTGTGTTCCATTAGAGCATTGGTAGAATTAGCAATCCAACCTATTTTGCAAATAGAAACATCATCCCAGCATGTTGTCTTAATGTGCCAGTGATGTTGCCTGAGTAACTTATGACAAAATACAGTGGGATTTGCATTCTCATAAATGGACGTATTGTCTATAGGCTGTTTTCTGTGGTTCTGTCAAATATTGGCAACAAAAAGTTTCTCATCTTCTTGGGCATAACTGTATATCATGCATTTTGCATCATTTTTTTTTTTCCAGTTAGTTTTTCATTGGAAATCGACTGTCAGTTGAAATGTCAGTTGCTTAGGAGTCCATGGCACTTGTTGCAACAGCAAGGGGCTGAGGACCTCAAGTGAAAAGCACTAATTGCTTTCTGCAGCATATTTTCATTTGCTATTAGAAAGTACTGTAGTGATGTCTGCATTTTACTAAATGCTGTAGTTGGCTTTTTTTTCCCTTTTTCCTCAGATAGCTGGGCTCCATCAGAGACTGAAAATGCTTTTGCCTCAAGTCAGGACAGACTCTGACATGGCTTGCGTTAGTTAGCACTTATTTTACTAGTATTTGGTGGCGAATATAACCTAGTTACTAGCTAAAAATAGTGTAGAATCCTTTGAGGTGATATTGTTGCTTTAAAACTAAGAAGATTGTGATTTCAAGGTTTGATGCAAGTCTGAAACTGGAGGAAGTGGTAAATGGATAAGATGGGCAGGTAGCCCTGAATTTCTGAAGTGTGCAGGTGTCATCTGTTTTGCCGTATGCAACACGTTTATCAGAGATCTGGATTCCAAAATAGAGTTTCTTTTGGGTTTTTCTCCTGGACTGTTTTGATGACTTCTTTATATGAAGTTCTAAATAAGGGAAATGATAAAGTTACATCTGACCTAAACCTGCCTTTTTCTTTCAAACGCTCAATGGCAAATAGTCAGCTAAAGAAAACGTGTGTGTAAGCTGGAGTAGCACTTTGGCTTTCAGAACCAGAAGAATTTACAAAAGGTTAAAGGTCACAAATACTCATAAAAATGTTTGCTGTTAGGCTCTACTAGTTGCTGCTAAGATTTAAGTGTTCTTTGAAATGGCTGTGGTACAATTGGGAGCTCCCCTTTACATGATAAATCTCTTTCATGCTTTTATCAGAAAAATTGGTGGAGAATACCAAGTACTCATGTGGAGGTGTGGAGAAAACACATGGAGAAACAAGATACATACTTAGCTTGAAAGACAGTTGTTGGTGTTTTGGGTGGGTTTTTATTTGTTTTTGGCATATAAGGAAGTTTAGTTACGACTTTGTCTCAAGCATAACCAGCATTTCACGTTATTTCATTTTTGGCCACTGATGCTCATCATTGTATCCTTCACTCTTCACTGATGAAAACTGAAAGAGAAACAAATGAGATAGAGTTAAAACTGTCCTTACTAGTTTTAGTGACTTTAGTGTCCTGTTTATCAACTAGAGAAGCCAGGTGTTTCCAAGTGTCAGATCACCGGGTTAGTGTTCTTCTGTGAGACAGTATACCTTTTCTCACTGTAATGGTGACATCTCCTGAAACTAGCAGACTTCTAGTTACTGTTCCTTCCATCTGTCTGGGAAGAAAAGGGAAATTTACATGAGAGCTTCCTATTTCTAATTGCTATTTCATATAGCATTCTGTGTATTATGCGTTCTTTTCCTTATTAAATCCCATTTAAAAGATTTTGCTGGTTTCAGAAATTATTTCTGCTCTACCATTCACTTCACATCCCTTGCTTTGCTTTTATATAAATCTGACTTCTGAAAAAGTCTGTTGTTTTTCAGACTGAGGCAAAATAAATTTTTAATCTCTGCAGCTTTTTCCCCCTCATATCTGTCTGGAGTCTTAATTCTTTGTCTTAATCCTTGGTGTAAAGAAATGGTGATATTTTATTTTAATTAATGAGGATGGTTGAAATTCGCATAATTTACACTGTCATTATATTTAGATGTGGTTCCAGGAAACACAGAAGAGGCTTAATGGACCGAATGTAAGATTTAGGAGTTGAGAGATCTGGGTTCTTTCCCTGATGTTACCACACATTTTCTTTGTGTGACATTTTGCAAGCTTGTTCTTTGCTGCCTTTAGAAATGCTCAAGAATTATCTGTGGAAAATGTACCAATTCATAGAGGATAATTAGAAAGCATATTTATTGTTTAGCTTTATTTTCAAGTATATCTGAGTTGTGTGAGGCCTTGTGCTATCCTTCTGTATGAAAACTTCATGTTCTTAACTTCTATTGCTTGCCGTGAATATAAAGTTCTTTAAATACCATCATAGTATTTTTCTACAGTTGAACTACAGTTAAAATGTTAAAACTAGCATGGATTAATTAGGAGAGCTGACATTTTCTGCTAATATCTTCAAGAGGACGAGGACAAAGAAACAGGTGTTCTGGCAAGGCAAAAGGTTCAAAATAAAGTAGTTCAAAGTAGTTTCAAAGGCCAGAGAAAATACAGAGGTTATATTTTGGGTGGAAGTGATGTTATTATTCAATTTATCTAGCTTTATCAAACTACAGTATAAAGACATCGTCTACATAGCACTTGAGTTAATCATCTGAACAACCTTTATGGTGAATGGAAAGACATAAGCACTCCTGTGTGCAGTTCATTTCAGCTTTGTAGATCTGAGTGAAAAATCCTACTTTGTTGAGATCAGAGCAGTCTGCCCTACTATGCTCATAAAACTTCCTGGGTGTATTTGTAGGGGAAAAAGAGCACAATGCATTTGGCTGTGGCTTACATCACTTCAGTCAGTGTTTAAACTACATACTTGTGTCCTGAGTATGCTTAAACATAGAACGGGTTCACTTTGACTAAGTTCTGTCCAAAAACGAATTGTTTGTAACAGCCTGCAGTAACTAACATATAGCATAGCTAAATAAATGGCTGTCACTTTATCGTAATCAAGGATTTGTGGTACTGGCAGGATAGGGTTGTTTTGTCAAGTATGTAATGTAATTCTTTGATTATTAAAGGTGAAGCACTTGGTTGGTGATTTGCTGTATTTACACTTTCTTCTTTGCTGTCAGATGGATGTTGATGTGTTATGTTGTTAATTCTAATGCTTGTGCTAAAGGCAACAATTAATCAAAGTAAATCAGGACTAAAAAAAAAAAAAAAAGAAGAAACAAAATGTCTAGGGAAAGAGGGCTTTATAGCAGTACTTAAAAGCTATAGCAGACATGATTTCTGCAACTATTTTATATCAGTTTCCAAACAGTTGGTTACTCTTGTCTTGTTCTGCCGAGCTGAACTTTGATAGGAAGTGTAAAATACTAAAGGAATCAATGGTTTCTGAATCTTTAAAGACAGGTACCTGTCAGGTTATGAATACTGAAAATTTGGAATGATGGTTATGAATAATTTCCAATTCATGGGTCCAGTTTGTATCATCAACATTAAATGCTTTTTGTGGATTTCTTTAGCCCTAATCCAAAAGCAGTGCTGCGTGGGACTCTGAGATAGCTCTTGTCCCACAACAAATCATGTTCACTTTGCAGAAGGGAAATAAATGTGTGAGCCCTTTATTTATTATGGTCTCTCCTCCTCCACAAGTTGTTGTTAAACCTGTTAATATGAGTAATGTCCAATGATGGTGAAACCTTAAAGACATTAATTTCCTACCTCTGTTTTTCAGCTGGCATAACATTAAGATCTTCTTATAAAAATAAATACAAATTGCTCTGTGTTCTGTCTGGTGTTAGGGAAATAAAATAACTTCATGTTTAACTCAGTTTGCATAAACACCGAAAATGATAAATGGCTAGATCTTCAAGCACTTTTTTTTTTTTTTTTTTTAACTGATATTAACGTGGTATTACAAATGTGGCCTCACTAAGGACAGGTGAAACTCAACATTTAGTGTTGGATCGAATGAAGGGAAAATGTTCTGTGAAGGGCCACGCACATGTGCATTTGAGTTACAGAGAAGTACTCTAGATCGGCAAAGCAACACCGTTGCTGGTACTAATGTGATGCTGAAGATGATTACAGTGCTGTGTATTTGTGTACGTGTACAGAATTATTCAGTAAGGTCTGACTATACCCACATAAAATGCCAGGTATCTCTGTACCTGACATGACTTAAAAGCTACTTCAGCAAGCTGGTTTAAAAACAAACAAACAGAAAGGTGTGATCTAGCTACACCTCTAGAATTCTGCTGTCACATGCCAAATGATGACTCAGTGAAATTAGTGTGCTATGGAAATGTGCTCTGATACGTGGTCATCCATCACTACGAGCCTTGTCTTTTATTGTCTTTTATTATGGGATCACATCCCATAATAATAAGTACAGATTAAATTTTTATTAAAGCAAGGTAGCTTTTACAATTACATATGTAATGGGAGAGGGAGCAGGTTGATTGAAAAGCTTCCATCTTTCTGTAATTAATATGGAACTCAAATGACCTAAAAATGAAGAACATTATCATCCTGGAAAAATTAGCTGTCTTAAGTTTCATTCTTCCCCCTGTCATGGTTCGTTAACGAGGAAAATCCTTCCCATTGCTATTTTCTGCAAAATGATATTCAGCAAGAACAGAGAGTGCTCATTATCTCCTGGATGGTACTTAACCATACTAACAACCATACAGAACAATTTTATCTCTGCAGTGAAATATAATGTATGTAGTGTACACTATGGCTTATAATAATGAGACATCACCTTTAAGTAGATGTTGGAATACAAACAAAGAGCCAACCTACTCTTGGGAAATGACTTGCAAGTTGTGAAGAATAACACTAGGTCTGCTTGGCTTTGTCCTGTTCTTGCCCTTTCCAAAATCTACTTCGAGAAACATACAGCTTCACGAGCATGGTCTGGTACAGAAGATGATTACTCCAAAGGATGTTACTGTTTTCTCTTGTAGTTTGCAGTTAAGACTGGTGGGAAAGATGTATTGTCATCTATCTGTTCATTCTCTCAAATTTATCACAGTAAAAACAGTTTTGATCTGAATATTAGAGAAGAGCAAGGTAAGAAACTGTACCCATAGTGACTGGAGTCATTCTGTTGTCTGCTTCTAATCCAGCATCGGTTCCTCATGTTGTGATGGCTCAGAAAAGGAGCCACGGATTTAACAATGTATACTTCACAATGGGGTAAGGGTTACGTACAGCTACAAGATGGAATTATATATCTGATTATGTTTGATTTAGACAGTAACGCAATCATCAATTTCTGGAGAAGCAATAAGAGAACTAACAGCCTGCTACCCATTCTGTAGTTGTCTCCTGAAATGGTAAAAGATCAATAGGTGTGTAAGGGCAGGGGGTGGGGAAATCGAAAAACACAAGAACAACTTGTATTGAAAAGAGGCAAAACAGAAAATAAAGTAAATCCTAAAAATGCTATACTTGCAAAAAATAGTCCATACAAAAGTCAATATAAGTAAAGAAAGAAGATAGGCATGATGTGTTCTCAGATTGGACCACAAATAAGGAGTTAAATATTATCATGAAAGACCTTTAATATTCATCACCAATATTTACCAACCCAAAGAGAAAACAATGCTTAACTTCTGGCAGCAAAACAAACTTTTGTTTTTCTGAGCGTCTTTATTTACATGCTTCCCTTTTGCCTTGCTTTGCAGCATTACTAGAACATTACCTTCTGTAGACTTTTCCATGTTAGAAAACAGAATCCACATCTGTTGGATAACTGGATGGGTACTTTGCTGGTTTTATACCTAGCCGTTAGGAACTGGGCACAGCAGCAGTAATGCTACTGTCTGTTGTGTGTAATTTGTTCAGGAAAAGTGTTGACCTCTTCTCGTGAAGTATTGTGCTGTGTAATAGGAATATGATTTAGGGAACAGTCCTAAACTTACTGAGATTGATAGGTATGTTGTCCATCTGCTAATTTGCACTCACGGTAAGAGTCCTATTTTGTAAAGCAATAAAACATTCTTTAGCTGTCTTCAAGCTTGTTGTCTTCCTCCATTTGATCGCTTGTCAGGAAAAAAAAAAAAACCACCAACCTAGTGTATGTTTCTCATTGGCAGAATTAATAAAACAGAATGCTGACAGGATACAGAACGATCATAATTTCAGAACTGCTGTTCTGCATCGTTCTTCAGCAGCAACGCAGGAGACAAGTACAAGCTGACATCCTGCAACATTCTCAAGGTGAATTCCTTTGAGTAAAGCTGTCAATTTGTTCTTATATGTCAAGTTTGTATCAAAAGTTCTAACAAAACTTTAAGCATCTTTTGTTAACTGTTACCTCACTTTAAGAAAAGAAAGAATTGCCAGAGTGGTGTCAGTTACCTGTTTTAGTTCAGAGATTTGGTTACTTGGTTTCCTGCCTGCCCTTACACTTAACTGAGCTCTGCAAAGCTTTAAAGTGTTAAATTCTGGAGATGGACTTGTAGGATTTATAGCATTATTTTATTATTTTTTCTTCCATTGTTTTGCTGTATGCTGATAGGTAAAGTACGTAGGTGCCTAGCTTGAACCATCTGTTAAATGAGCTTAATGTTAAGTTACAGAGCTAACTGAACAAATGTTCAAATTAATAGATAATCTTTTGAATGGAGGCAAAAAACATTTCCAGGCCAAGGAGTAAGAACTGAAGGATGTATGGGTTAGAGACTTGAGTTTCTGTCTTTTATTTAAAACAAAACACGTAATTTTAAAATTAAGCCAGCTAACATTAGTTATTGTCTTACCATTAAATCAGTTTTATTGAGTCAGAATCAAACTCTATGGGAGCTGGATATGAAGCATTTCAATTTCCACTTGAAATTCTGCTTTAGTAGAGACTTTAAGGTAATGATTTTAAAATAACTGGAGATATTTAGGGGAATAGTTCCATAAAAAGCATAACTGGACTTGGTGCTTTTTTATTAATAAAATTTAATTATTGTCTTACCATCATAAAATGTATTAAAATATTACTTAAAATATCTCAGTAACATCTGAGCAATCCTACCTATTTTTATGCAGAGAAATTGACGTTGGTTGAGAGTAAATATAATCCTCGAGTCAGAAAGAGCTTATAGAGAGTTAAAGCCATGCATGATCATTTTTCATCCAGTTTTCTTTTTTACCACAGTAATTAGGCACAATGCCAGGCAGCAGAATAGAAAAGAAAGTTTCTTTAATAGAGTTTTTTTTCTTTTTTTTTTTTTTTTTTTTTTTTGACAAGCATTGCTGAAGACATTCTGAGATTGTTATTTTACTTTCTTGTGAAGCTCTCGTCATGGTCATTTCTTCTAAGGGGAAAACTTTTGGTCATGAGTTAATTTATTTCAAAGGTATTTACATGCTGTTTGAGCTTGGAGCCATTTCAGTTAGGAAGGTAATTGCTCATGCTGGCCATAATGTTTTTGTTTGTTTGTTTGTTTTGTTTGTATGGTATTTGTGTGTAGATTTTTTTTTTTTTTTTTTTTTTTTTTTTTTTGTCTTCAGGAAACGTTGAGGGTGTTTGATGTGGAGTAATGCTGAGTAATATGCTGCACAAAGAATGTTTGGAAAGTAACGTCAGTCAGTCGTGCATTTTTTTAGTAGAATTATCTGGGGAGTAGAAAGCTGGAAAAAAAAATCAGTCCTTTACATTACTAGAAGAATGATTCTGCTGCTTAGACACTTAGTAATCAGACACTGTGTAGCTTCTATTTCCAGCATGATCCTGTGTAAAGAAAAATATGCTTTACTGCAGTAGCTCCTTGAGTTAGTACTTGGGTTTTATGATGGTTTTTGTGTGTCCGTAGGAGTGACTGTGCTTGGCAGAAAATTTTCTTTGGCTGAAGTTTTAAGAGTCATTTGCAGACATCCAAGCTGTAGAGAGTGGATTTTTTGAGCTCTCTCTGAACTGGAAGGCAATATCACAATTTCATTCCAGTTACTGGCTTGTGGTATATGAGACTTCTAAACCCTTCAGTTTGATTTTCTGGCTTTTCAGATTTTATTTAAATCTAGTCTACATGTTGTGGTGGTCTGGTAGTGTCTGTTTTTCATTCTATTGCTGTAATCCAACTATTAGAGTATGAATAATCAAGACTGGAGTTGATTTTAAAATGAAAGAATCACTGCCTCTCAGTATTAGCAATTCACTCATGAATTGGAGGTATACCTGTTTTCCTTTAAATACTACTCAAGGTCTAAGTTAAAGCTTTCATCTATAAAATTTGAGGTGTTTGGAACTAAAATGATAATAAATAGATAAAGTTTAGCCAGATTGCTTTTCATGGGTTTGAAATGCATGACCTTGAAGGGATTTTTATACTCTGTTTTAGGTTTGTATAAACCCTAGTGTGCTATACAGCAAGACGGGACCTCCTCTCCTCCCAAATCTATTGTGAAGTCAAAAGGCAGTCCTCTTTTCAGTGCTGTAAATTTTTTTACTACAGCTTAGTGAGTTACTTAACAAAAATATACTTCTTTTATTGCCGAGGCATCTATCTTTTTAAGTTTATTGTGGCTGTTAATAATAAACTTCAGTCCCAGTTTATGTTAATTTAGCCTTTTGAGGAGCATAAAATACTGAATTTAAATATTATTGTGTTAGGTTTTAAGACTTAACGGGCTTATTTTGGACTGAGCAAATTTGGTAGCTGCCTTGAGATACTAATTGCATCCATAGAAACTGTGAGAGAGCTAGAGAGCTCCTTCTTTACCTTCTGTTTCTACAAGTAAAATGCAGAAATTGCCTTTTTATTGTTGTTGTTGTTGGGTGAGTTGAGTGGTTTTGACTGTTTTACAAAAGCTATAAAGCATTTCAAATCTTTTAGGCATAGCACAGTAATAACTGCATGTTAGATTCAACTTCTGTACAGTCTCTCTCTCTGAATTAAATTGTATAATTGGTGCCTGAACGATATAAGGAGTGCGTATCTATATGTTATGCACTAATACATGTCATTGTAATAATATATGAATAATAAGTTATGCAGCTTGGTCTCTAAACTAAGGGGAACTAATTTAAGGAAAATAAGGGGACTGCTTTCCCATGTTTCTAAATTTATATTCAATTGATACCTTGACTAATGTGCTTACATCTGTTTTACTATGAGAGTGCCATGGCCTCATAAAAGATTCACAAAATTAGAATAACAAAATGTAATGAGAGGGAAGGGAGTGCCTCCCTTACAGAGATGGTACTGCTTCTGCCCAGTGCTTCCAAGGCAATCTTAACCCTTATGCATGTTGCATCAATAAAGACTTCTGGGAAAAAAGGGAATCTGTAATTCCAGATTGTGTTCTCAGACTGTTCCTTTCTACTTACATTCTGATTTCAGCTGGTAGACTTAGATCTGGGAGAATGGAATCAAATATTTTTTTCACAATTACGTAATTCCATAATTTTGGATTCATGTCATAGTTTTCCTTGCATGAATTTATGATGTATATTAGAATTCAAAGCCACTGAATGGTGAAATTTAGGGCACTTCTGTGTGCTAAAGGAAGTGACTTCAGTATCATTGTTTCTAAGAGGAGGAAAAAAGACGTGCAGTCCCAAATGAATTTCATATAGAAAGAAAACTACGCTTGAAGGTGCAAGTAAAGATATATTTAAGGTTTTGGTCATGGAAAATATAGTACATCTTGCACTACTTAGCCTCATGTGTATAATATACAATCTCACTTGAAGTTCTGTGTTGGGGTGGAACAATTTCTCTTAGAGTATACAAAGCTTAATGTTATTGTCTGGCATGCATCCTGCTGAAGGACCTGGGGAGTGTCAAAAGTCTGGTTTCTCAGGCTAAAGTTTCTTCTGCTTCTTGCTTTGTTTGTATGAGCATGTTATATACCTATATGCATTTTCGTACATGCTATATACTTGCAGACAGCATTCTTTAATGTATTGTCTCTTCATTTTTCTAAAGTGATCTTCATGGTTACAGAAAAGTAAAATATAGCCCACGAGTCACGTTACTTCAGTGAAAGAACATTTGATATATGTTCATTGTGCACATATTGTAATCACAAAGGTTTGCTTTTACTGAAAAATAGGACTAATGTTTGAACACTTGTTACATCTCAATTCTTCCCTCCCATCTTAATCAAATTTATGAATGTGTGTTTTGCAGTGTGAATATGAGTTTTTAATCAAGTTTGGTGATCCCATAAGGAAGCTATTCAAGAATCTTGAATGTCTGACTTCTGTTTGTGTGGTTGGTAATTGGGTGGAAGCCACTGTAATTGTAAGTTTGAGCAGAAACCGCCTAATTTTCTTTGCTGGTTTCTTCTCAGATGTGGGCCAAGAACTAACCACTGAAGAGATACAACAGTAGTAACAGATATTGTTCTTGCATTCATTAATACTGATGGAAATCGTGTGAGGCTCCCTCAATGGGAAAAAGACTGACTAATAACGTGGTAATAAGCTTTTTAATTTGAAGTGACGGAATGCATGTAGATGTCTTAAAAAGTAATCAGAAATTGAAATTAAAGACAGAGGTGAGTGCTCAGTCCTTGATAGGCAGCTGATGCTCTGCTTCTTTGCTGTTTCTGTCTTCCTCTGCCTCTGGCTAAAAAAAAATGCTGCAGAGAAAGTTCAGAGGCCAGTTTTACTTCAGACGGTAGGCTGAAGTAGTAGCTGCACTGAAACAATTCCTTAGCTGTAGTGTCTGAACTATATGGTTCAGGGTTGTTGGATTCTCTTGTTTTGCTGTTAGGTAGAAGTTGGTTGCTCAGACTTACTACAAACAGGAGGGAACTATTTAGCATGGGTGCTTTATTATGTAACTTTTTATAACTTTTTCTCTCTAAAATAGGCAGTCAACTAAAAATTATATACAGGAGAGCTTCGTTATTTTAACATGTAATATACAGTTAGATTATTTCAGTCAGACATATAAACCAATTTAAAATAGAAAGCTAAGAACTGCTTTCCTCCCTATATAAATATCTATTAATATTTATTGACTGATAACTGTGAATTCTTGCATTTAAAGTAGATTTTTTTATGCTTTCATTTATTAAAAAGACATTTAATAGTCTTCGTTTGTTCAACACAAAGTTGGCTCTATTTTTATCAGAGATTTGCTGTCTTATTTTTATGAAGCCCATTGTTTGCCTTTGAAAGGTTCTGAATAGAGCTTTAACAGGAGACTAAATTTGAACAGCCAGAAAGATTTGAATATAAACTTCTCTTATTCTCTCTCTGGATTGCTTAGATTTTAATTTTGTGAACTGCAGCAAGAAATTTAAAGACCTTTCCCTATCTTCTGCAACTTTAGCCACTGAATTTATTCACTACTGGCAAAATCCTGTATGTTTGCTGGTTCTCTATCAGCATCACTATTATTTTTCTTACAGACATCAGAGTTTACTTCTACATCTGTTTAAGGAAATCTAATATCTTTTGACCTATAGGGAGAAAAACATTGTCTTTTTCTACAAAAGTCTACAAATAGACTGATTAAAAAACAGATTCAATTTTTATGATTCTTTTATTTAATAAAGATAACTTTTTGATGAGTTACTTAAAATTATGTAGCTGGAACAGTGTATAAAAATGAAATTGAGTGAGACATTTTAATATTGTTGTGTATTTAAATAGATGTGGACAATTTGAATGCCTCCATTATGAGCAGTTACAACAAGTTTATTTACCTGGTAATTGTTCTTGTAAAAGGTGCTCATACAGCTTCCAAGTTAAGCTGTATAGTATTGTTTGCAAATTCTCACCGTGTAGTAGTTTAACTCACAAGTACTCATAACTTTTATTAAAAAGAAAAAAAGGAATTGCTATGTTATTACTTATTCATGTCATTTTGAGTGATATCAATCAGGTTAGGAAACTGTAATCTTACTTATGCAGAAACAGGGAGGACTGAAAGAAAGTTAAGGAAGTTTGAAACATCAGTCAGTAATCTACATCTTATTTAGGTCTATTTTTTTTCTTCTCCTTTTCCTGGTCTTTCAGTGTTAACAGTGCCTTAAGAACTGGTCTTGGAAGCAGGCTTGGTTAACTTTTTTTTTTTCTTTTTTTTTTTTTTTTTAAATAAATTGTACTTTCATTTTGTTTGTAAATAATAATAATAAAAAAAAAAAACAACAACAAAGATAAGTACTTTTCTTGGCAGCCCTTGCTCAAAGGACAGGGAGGAAATGCCAAAGGACAGTGCATGCTTCTTAGTTTTCTGCTCCAGCAGGAATGTAGTCATTTCATTGTGAATTGAAACTAATCAGCTCAGCTCACAGCAGTTTTTCTGAATGAACCTGGGTCATGCGGATCCAGCTCAGATTTCTCTGCACTACACCCCTGGTACTGGGATTTGCTTCTACTGTGCTAGCTCAGAGTGGCTACGTGGGCTAAATACACTGGTGTTTGTCCTTGTTTTCATTAATGAAAGAAGAACTTGAGACTAGATAAAGCCCTGGGTAACCTGGTCTGACCTCATGGCTGACCCTACATTGTACAGGAGATTGGACTACAGAGCATGTGAGGTCCCTTCCAACCTGAATTCCCCATGATCCTATGAGTATAGAGAAGGAAATAAGGCCTTTGACATGTTAATGTGTGGTGAAACCTATTTGGGGGTCAATTCTTTGCTTAATCTGAAAATGAGTTAAGCTTTTTTAACTGAATAATTCAAGTGTGGCATATGCAAAGTAAATTAGGTTACTTAATTCAGACGGGTGCAGTATCTTCTGAACAGAGTCGGTGCTGAACAGTCCTCTTGCTCAACCTAAATGAAGGTAAATG
Source organism: Aythya ferina (assembly GCF_964211825.1). Taxonomy (NCBI): domain Eukaryota; kingdom Metazoa; phylum Chordata; class Aves; order Anseriformes; family Anatidae; genus Aythya; species Aythya ferina. The sequence continues at coordinate 13,959,309 of NC_140308.1, read as the reverse complement.
GTTCTGAATAATCAAATTCTGAGAACTGCCAGCAGTAATGTTGCTCATTAGTATGCTACAATCACTGTTTCATGGAGGTGGCTCGACGCATGGACAGTACAACCAGAGTCCCCATCCATAAAAATGATGATGCGATAACTGTTCAGCACTAATCCAAGGGGCTGGCAGCTGTCATCATACCAAGTAATAAGTGGACTGAATAGCCTATACATCTTTAAAGAAATTAAATTTGTTATTGCTTACTAAGTTAAATTGAATATGCAAGGAACTTCCATGCTATACAAACCAGTGATAACAGTTAAAACAGTGTAGTCAATATCCATGTAGAATAAAAATGTGATTGTATGGCTAATTGTATGTTTGAAGTATAAATCCTGACTAGATCTGTTGGTCCAAATATTTGACTGTTCACCTGCTGATAATGACCAGGTACTTCATAGCTGTGTCTTCCTAGCCTTTGTTTAGTTGAGTGTCAGTTGAGAAAAGTAACAATTACTATTTCTTCCTAAATCCAGTTCTTATTTTTTTTTCCTGAAGAGTTTGAAATCTCTGTAAATTAAAGATCTGAGCGTGCAAATGGTGAATCATCATCAGTTCCTACTGAACAATACTGCAGACAGAAAATAGGCCTTCCTGGTGAATTTTTCTGCATAGTTCTTGTATGTCAAAAATGGAGTAATTAAAAACAAAATATATTTCCGAATAGGATTGTTTACTCTTACTCTACTACCTTAAGAAAAAAGAATTTTGAATAAAAGTGAATGTAGCTTAGCACTTTCATATTTTCAAAGTGAAGCATTTAGGTTTTTATTGAAAACTAATTTTAAAATTATTTTCTGGAGAACAGAAAATATCATAAAATCAACCTACAATTATTTAAAATTAAGCAAATGATTTTTAAACAAGATTAAGATTTGAAGGGTGTTCAGTTGAAGATTTTTCACTTTTGAGGAAAATATTTCACTATTTTGAGCTTATTACTGACATAGAAAAACAATTTCACACATAGTTTTTTGCAGGAGTAAAACCAGATGTATTTTCAGATGACTGTATTCATGATGAAAGTGAGATCAGTGTCCACAGTAATACTGAACGGTGCCAAATATTTGGTACTGGACATTCTGTTAGTATTAAGATCTTTATAGTCTAGTAATTTTGGCCATATATTGTAGAAAAAAAAAAAAAACACAAAATTCTCTGCTCCCCAAAATTCTCTTTTCTGTTCGGATTTGTAAGAACATGTGGCAAAGCAGAGGGAGAGGGGAAAATGACCTGCCGAAATCTTGGAGAGGGCCATGAGCAAGAGGCACAGACAGAACTAGAATCTAGACATCAGTCTAGGCATGTGAGCAAGCAGTTCTGTCTGAGCAATAGCAAGACTCAAAGTGGGGAGGGGGGAGCAGATCTCTTTCCCACAGGCTTTACGCTGCATGTTTTAGCTCTCCTGTCACTTATGTGGAGAATTCTCTCATCTTTCTTGCATCACTTTTTTGTGCTTTATTTAGTACAGCCTGTCTTTTGAATCTAGTAGTGCAGTATGGTGTTTTTTTTTTGTTGTTGTTGTTTTTTTTGAGGGGGGAAGGGATATGCATATTCTACTTCTTTTGGAAAATGCTGTCCTTTTATAATTTTTTTTTTTTTTTTTTTTTAATTTTGTTTTGCATTTCATTTCTCTTACAGTTCCTACTGTTCTTTACCTGGTACTTTCTAGCTGCTGCTGGGCCAGTATAATTCCTGATAACTTTTATGAAGCCATTTACGGATGTGCTAAAGACAGGATATGTCGCAAAGACTTCACAGTTTGATGAGATGCTTTCCAAGGGGACAGAGATCAAAATGGTCCAAACAGCAAACTTGGAGGCCAAAACCTGATCTTATGTCAGTGTTGAGTCCCAGCAGCTGTACACAACCAGGCACACAGAAAAGAAAAAAATGGACCTAGAGGCATACTTTGTTCTGAATAGGGTGCTTATGGCGGGGTGTAGAGGCACTTTCACCAGAGAGTAGAGAGTACATAATGGGGATCAGTCTCTGGACAAGTCTGATCCCTTCCAAAATAAAACCTGGAAAGGAAATCTAGTTTTCTCAATGAAGCGCTGTGATAATGCTTTTAGGACTATAATAACATAGAGCTACTATTTTTCACTTTATTAGCATGAAAGGGAGAGAAGTTTGAAGCTAGTTTCCAGAAAATATAGAAAAAGATTAAAGCAATTTCTAGATATTTCTGTAAATAACATAATCGATTTAGCACGTAAATTTCCTTTATATTGTTGGGGGAGATTACCACTAGGTTGCTTTTTTTTCTTTTGTGTTGAAGTTCTCCAGAGAGCTTTCCAGTGATCCTCACAGTAGGCTTACAGTTTTTGTTTGTAAAATTTTGTTTTGCAAAACGTAACATTTGAGTGTATGGGATTTTTGTTTTAATCTCTCAAGAACTCTCAGACAGTGTGGGTTCAAGTAAAAATAAGCAGCTCAGCCATACTCACAGTCATGCTGTAAAATTTGTACTTGCAGGTATTGCTCATACAAAGCCAAATGTAATTGCTAGAGAAGGCAGCAGGGGATCAGACTTGCTTGTATGTGAACCAGGTTCACAAACGGCCGCAGCGATTATCAGCATGACTTTTGTATGTACCACTGTTCCACTGCAGAAAGCCTTAGAATGATTCTAGAACCTGTCATCAAAAATTTGTCCTTCTATTACAGAGATTGAACTTGTCTTATGTAGAATGGTACTTAAATCACAGTTAGTAGTTCCAAGCTTCTTATTTTCTTTAAAGTCAGGTTTGACCAAAATATTAGCAACCAGCAGGTCTTTTTCCTTTACTAACCACAGGGTACAAATCTGAGGTTTTTAACTGCTGCTAATCTGTTGTTGAATCCCACTGAGGAGAAAAGGTTGCTGCATAATGATTTGCAGATAGGTCTTTAAAATTGGAAAGCAATGTTTATTGGAAAATACACAAAGTTCTTGTTGTTTGATATTAAATTATACAAGTTTTTCATTTGAAATAGTTTGTAGAGCACTAGGTTGAATATGCAGTACCAATTAGAGTCTGAAATTTATTGTTTTGGGGGACCAACAGCATATTTATGTTTTTGTTTGTTTGTTTTCAGGAAATACCCAAGTATTAGGTTTGAGATTGTCATTTGATTTTGATTTGTTTCTTAAATCATCTCAAGCATTTGATAACGGAAGGTGTTCTGGAATGTTTACAGTTATTGCAAAATAAAAGTAGGCTGCCAGGAAGACTTTTTCCTGTTTTGTTTTTGTTTTCAAGAAAGCTGTTTACAGCTCTGTTTACAAAGGCTTGTGCATATAACCTACTAAAGTGGAGATGGGTACTTGTAAGATAAAAGTCAAAAGTCAGTATTAGCAGTAGATCATTATATATGATTTCTCCTTCCACACTGATCTTTGACTAGGGAACTATTCTTATCTTTGACATGTTAGTATCAGATGTTACAATCTAAAATGTATGGATGCAGGACTTGATGTGAGAGTTCATCTTTGTTTCCTATTGGCGCCAATAGAATAATGTAGGAAGCTTCTTACGTTGCACGTTAGGAGCCACATTCTTCAGTCAGTATATGGTGTTCCTTGGTACCCCTGGGAAGATTCTGTTTTTGATGTAATCAGTGTTCATTGAGAGTTGCATGTAATCTGTCTCCATCAGTATAGCAGGAACTGGTTACAGTCAAGACCTCTCTGCAAAACTGCAGTAATTATCTGCAGGTTTTCCACCAGTGTCATGATTATACCGTGTGCTGAACACAGCTGCTGAGAAAAGAAGGTGCTGAGCCCAATGCTGGAAAATAGCCATAGTTGGCTGCTGAATGCAGGAGGACAAAATGGATATTCTTTAATTACAAAAAAAAAAAAAAAAAAAAAAAAGCCTGAAACTTCTGATGTGTTGTAGTACATTAAACATCTATTACAGATATTCATATAAAGTAAACTTTGGAAGCAAAGGGTATTAATATTGTAAATAAATTGAACTTCCCAGAGGCTTCCAAATATTATGTGTTCTACTGATACCTGCAGGTTTCAAATGCAGCTGCAGTTAACTTTTTTCTATATGCTCATACAAAAAGTTGAATCAGTGTCTCTGAAAAATTATAAGAGAACAGTATGTCTGTCTTTCTGGCTGGCTGCTTCAGAATGAAGTAGTTCAGAGACACAAGAAAGCAGTCATTGTTTTGTCTTATCACTTCTTCACCGTATGTTCAGTTACACAATTCAAATGGTGACTGTAAGGCATCCAGTATTCAGTAAAGGGTGCTGTGGAACCATGTGGAGGGTGTTAGACAGGAGTTTCTAAGTGTTTAACTTGCAGTTCATTCCATTTTGCTTATCCCTTTCCCCCTCCCCCTCTTTTTTTTTTTTTTTTTTTTTTTTTTTTTAACGAGTTACTAAAGTAATTAGAGCAAATTTTGTTTTGGAAATAGTCATTGTAAAGCCATGATTACCACGGAATGTGCATGCAGTACTTAGTAATTCCTTCTAGGATTTGTGGAACTTGGTGGAAGAGCAAAACCATAGAGGTAAACATCAAGACTGATACATTAATATAAAGTAAAACCTTTGATTAACTGGTTACTGAAAACTAATTTAACGACTCTGCTTTACCGCATACCTCTCTGATGTTTTGTTTAGCAAATATAAATAACAATGGAGAAAATACCATGCTTGTTTTATTGTTCTTTACCAGCAAAAATGTTGTTTTTTTTTTTTTTTTTAATCTTTCCTCTTCAGCAGACATTGCTAGAATTTGTGAAAGGGTAGTAAGTAGGTTATGATAACAAGGGAAATGTATTGTTGGTTAAAATGTGGTTTTTGTTTGATTGTTTGGTGGTGTTTTAGTTTGTGAGGTTTGTTTGTTTTAAGAATATTGTACCTGGGAAGTGTGAAATGTCTCAGTCGTGACAGCAATGAATGGCAGTGTTGAATGAGCAATGCAGATGGAAGTACAAAAGAAATGTAATGCAATTTATTTAGCTGTTGTCACTCATCAGCAAAATGTAAGGCAGTGTTCTGTATGACAAATGTGCTGGTGAATCCAGGACTGAAACATAACTTCTGATCACTGCTGGGAATACTGTGCTTGATGTGATAGAGAAGATTTGCTAAGAGCATGCTGAGAATTGCAATGCCATTTAATAGATACTTAGAAGATGCAGTGGGTTATGTTGAGAAGTGAGGGAACTCTATTAGGGAAGTGGTTCCTGAGAGCCTCAGTGCTGCTAGACTGCTAATACCATCTGCCTCTTTATCATGGGATTGTCTTATTAGCACGATTTCTGTTTACATAGCTTTAGAAACTGCAGTGCTTCAATGTGCAAGATTCTGTAGCTATAATAGGCTTTTACAGTATGGATGGGAAAATTATCTGTGTAAAGTTAGCCAGATGACTTTAAAACATCATAAAAACTGACTATTATTTTTTCCAGTACAGAAGGTAGTAAAAGTCTCTTACAGTGCATCTGATGTATGTTTACCAGCTGGTATCAGTGGCAGCATTTTCTGATTATGTGCATCCCTTCTGAGGCTGTGTGATGAAAAGGCATCAGATGTTAGAGCTACTGATGGAGCATGTATGCAGAAGATATTAAATAAGTTTTCTATGTCAAATTCTGAAGCTTGTTATTTTTTTTTTTTTTTTTTTTTTTTTTTTTTTTTTTTTTTTAAATATAGTGCTGGATTTGCTGTTTATTCTTATTTACAGTATACTCTGTATCTATGGCAGTTACCCATATTTTTTCTGGAGTTATAACCTCCAGTCCTAAGTGCCATCTTGATATTAAGGCTGCAAAACCGGCACTTTGAATCCCAAAGAGATCACCTCTATTTCTTTACCTGAATCTCTGCAACAGTTATTGCCTTAGTAGAAGGGGATTTTGTCCCCCGTTGTAATTAAAAAACAAAGTAAAATTTGGATATTTTGTTCCAATTGAAAGGGAAGTGCGACATTAGAAGGCAGGAGAGCATTTCTCAAAGTGAAAGTAACTATCTGTAAAGAAGACTGGCAAATTGCCAAAGAGCAGCATGTACAGAGGTGACAAATAATAACTAAAAGACTTAATAAAATATTTAATTAAGCAAGATTAAAGGGACAAAATACCTAATGTGAGGGACTAGTGGTTTCTTTTAGCCATGTTGGCAGTAATAACAACAACAAATTTCTCATGGGAATCTCAGTCAAATTTAGACATAGACATTGCTGTTCTTTAAGTAGAATTTGTTAGGTACAGGAACAAATCAGATTATTATTGTAAGCCTGAAGGTCTACAGATATGTAAATGAGATATTTTTAATTCTGAGGAATTTCATATCTATGATGCTCTATCTTAGAATTCTCTGGTTTGAGAATAAACAAGTGAATTCAACGTTGCTCATGAGTGAGAAAAGCATTCTCTCTGTTCTTGAAGCAGTCAATAGGCTGACTAAAATTGTTATGGCCTATCAACTTTCACAGCAAATACTCCTCTGAAGCAGAAGGGAAGAGGGCCTGGGAAAACAGGACTTATTTTCTTGCTCTGGCAGTTTAGTTATGGGTGATTACAGACAGACATGGTACTGGATGGTATACTTTATGGAGCTGATGTATACTCCATTTCCTTGTTTGGAAAATACATTTTATTTTGATAAACTTGACATTCCTATAGATAAATACAGTGCATTCACATTTTAAAATAAAACCAAGTAGTTTGCTGAGAATTAAATTAGAAGGGAATTACTTTCCACCGCGAGGGTGATCAAATACATGGAACAGGAGTCCAGAGAAGTTCAGGTATCTCCATGCATGGGGGATATTCAAAGCTTCAACTGAAGAAGGCCCCAAGCAACCTGCTGAAAATTGCCCTTGCTTTGAGCAGTGGTTGTGTGTAGGTGTTGGACTAAATAGATCTAGAGTTCCCATCTCAACAATTTTTTTTTCTGCATTTCTATATCCTCCTTCTTCTACTTCCTTGCTGAATGCAAGGTTCCCCACAGTGACTTCATATTCGTGCCATCTCTGTTCTGTCATTTTCTGGGAGGATAGGAAGAGTACTGCCAATTGTGAGGCTGGGAATAGGAATGTTCTCTCTTTCCAGTTCCTTCCTGTCTCTGCTACAGAAGTAAAAAGGCAAACCAGAAGGTAACTGTTAGTAAAGAAGGGAAGAAAGGCAGAGGAACAATTTTGAGCCAGGTGCAAATCTGACATTATGCCTGTTGCTCTGCTGCAATGGTATTTCGATGCTGATTATTTGAGAATAATTTCGGAATGATGTGTTTACCAATCTCAGTATCCCACTCTTTTTGCTTTGGCACTTTGTTACCCACTTGTGAGGATGGGCTTCCTGGTAACTTTGTTTGAGGCACAGAAATAAGTTCTGGAAAAGAGCAGCCCTTTCCAGCTTGTTGCATTTGACCTTTCTGAAGTTGAGTTTCCAATTTCCTGATCCAGATGGTTGAGGAAATCTTTCTAATAGAGCAAATCTCTACAGATGCAAACAGTTCATTAATAATTCAAATTGCCTGAATTAAGACAGTCATTCCATTCTTTATTCAGTGTTTGAATTAGTGTAATCCTATTTCCTTTATTTCCTGTACTGCCTTTACTAAATCTTATTTTGATATAGCATATGATTAGGTCATGCTATGAAATAACATGTTGTAAGGGGCTCTATGGAATGATTTGGGTCATATTAATTTAGACAGTAAAGACAAGAATGTATATGAAAAAAATAATCTTTTCATGTAAAGACCAGAAATGCTTATAAGTAGCTCATGGCATTGTATGATTACATCCAGTCATTTGTACTGAAATCTGTGTGAGGATCAAACTGTTCTAACTGTAATTTGGATAAGAAACTTCCAGAGAAGTTAGGTCTTCTATTTGGTGTATTCTCTGTATCTACTTTTATGTAATTTGAGCACTTCCTGAATATCAACAGTAAGGATTCAGTCTGAGAAGGGTACATCTTAAAAATGAGGTGAAGTTACTGTTTCAGAGATGAGTTTTTTTTTTTTCTTAGTTATGGAAAGAAATGGTTTTATATGAGAAAGATGAGAACACTCTGTCCAGTTCACTACATGTGGTAGAAATATCTGGATTTTCTAATGATTCAGAGGAAGGAAAAAAAAAAAAAGCAATGCAGGTAACAGAACCAATGATATGCAGAATGAGATCTTTGTTTTGAATTTTTTAAGTATGTGGCTATGTAGTACAAGCTTCGTTACTTGACTGGTCCCAGGCTTCCTTCATAACAAGAGGACAGTTTTATGTTGTTAGTCAGAATCTTAGCATGGGCAATAAGCTGGTGAATATGCCTGAACAAGGTTTGATTTTTTTTTTTTTTTTTTATAGTAGTTTTTGGAAGTTTATGGATCATCTTGCATTGAAACATGGATTCTGTACTTACTTGACATTCTGTCATTCAGATGTTTCAGTGACTGTTCCAAAGTGAATCTGAAGAAATTGTATCTTATTTATGATTCATGCTCACTTGCCATTGTGTATTTTTTTATTAACACTGATTTTCAGATTTATCTTATTACTCCTCATGTGTGACTACAGTAGCTATGGAAGCGAATGAACACTTAAACGTTGTGCGAAAGTAATTTTAATTTGTTTTTTCATTCCCAATGCCTGTATAAGAGATTACATTTTTTAGAAGTTAAATTTGTTCCAAAGCTGCCATGCAGAACTTGGTACCGGTGAGTCACAAGTATTGCTTAACCCACACTGAACAAGCCTGGACTTTTACACTAGGAGAAACAGCGGAGTCCTGCAGAGCGAAGCTTATGAAGCTGAACTGAGCTGAAGTGGAGGTGAAGGACCTTATTGTTCAATCAGGAAGAAAAGCTCTTAAGTAGTAGGTTGGGTTCCTAGCTGGCTTTTGGCCATACCTGCTGGCTCAGTATGTTGACAAAAACCTTCACTAGTGCGAATTGGGCTCTTCAGGAAAGTGGGATTGTAGGTACTAATCAGAATAAGTTTGCACATTTTTTTTCCTGCTAGTAGAAGTGTATTTGTTGCACTGAGCCACTTCAGTTGTTCCTCTCATAAATGCTGCTTTGAAACGCAGATAGCGTCCCCCTCCTTCTTAGGAGGTTTTCTTTGGGAGGGGAAGAATTGTTTGTTTTAAAGTATGCATTGTTCTAGTGGACAGGAAGTGTAATGCTTAACTGCTTTACCATTGGTTTACAATTGGTTGCGTTTTCTTTGAGTTTTATAAAATTGACCAGTAAAGTAACAGTATTATAGCATGAAAACTCCAGACCCAGCCCTTCTCCTCCCTCACTTGCAGTAAATACTATTTCTGCAAATATTAGGCACATAGCAGTATGAATAACCAGACATCATGGCTTCTCCTTTGTCAGAGAGCAATTGTTACGTTGGGTGAACCCAAACAAGGAGGTATATCCACAACCACTTGTGCCCAGTGGTATTGGCCAAAGCACCCAGAATGATCTGCGGGAGATCAATTTTACTGCTGCATAACATTTTAGAGAATGGGGGAGGTAAAGTGGAAGCAATGAGAACTGGGAGAGATCTTAAAGTCTTAAAGGCAGCCAAGACCAAGATACTTCTTTTAATTATATTGCTTTCCTTTTTTTTTTTTTTTTTTTTTTTTTTTTTTTGTAAGGAGCTGGGAAAGAATGAAGCTGAGATGTGATTAATGGTCTCCTAGACTGCAATATGAAAGAAACGGATAAAATGCTTTTGAAATAGATTTGACTTTTAAAAAAGAAAGAGAATCTGTTATTGCTCTGTTTCTTACATCATCATCTGGAGAATGAGATACACTTTGGCAGAACAAACTGTAGTTGAGATACTGCTGTGACAGCACATCTAACTCATGGTGACAGAAATTTCCAGAAGGTGTCAGAGCCATGTTCTCCATTTGCTTCTGCAAGAAGAGGTGGGGGTATTACTACAGGGTGGTGCAAAGAGGCTTCACATCTTATAGGTGCCTGGAACGCCTAGAGAGTAATTTTAGTCAGCATATTTTCGAATTACTGAATAAATCCTGGCATGTATAAATTACAGTTATATAAACCTTTGGATTGACAAGATTACTTGATTCACTTGATGCTTGCCACAAGGATGCATTGCAGCCCCTTACCAGCAGGGTGTTCTCTGCAGGCATTGTTTCATGAACTCTTACATTGTTTCTTACACAGCATGGGCCAATGGGTCAAACTGGTGCATGTGGTACAAGAGGAGAGTAGAAAAGGACAGCACTGGCAGTCATTGGGGGAATCTTTCAGACTGTTATGGATAAGGTTAAGCTGTATGCATTGTGATTTCCAGGCCTTTCTTTCTGATGATCTTCTAACATGTCATGTTTTGTTAGTCTGTAAACTCCTCTGTGATAAAATAGTGGGAGCCTGGTTTTACACACTCTTTGTTTTAAAAATATTAAAATTGATTGGCATACATTTTTGTCCTGTACATGTTTCATCTACAAATACAATGGCTATTAAAGTCACTTAAGGGTCAAACTTATTTGAGAAGCCTCTTCATTTTACACAAGGAATTTTTAAGTGTACTTGTAGATCTTTAAAAGGCTTTTTGTAATTTTGCCTGATCTTCTGATTTTCTACTAAAATGGATAATGAAGTCACCCAAGTGAAACTGAAATTCTGTCCTTAATGCGACTGTTGTCAGACTGACAAAATTTTTGATGCTTTCTTTTGATGTTATTTTGAGGAGTATGGCCACACGTAACTTTTCATGATTTATTTATTTAGTTAGTTTAATCTAAGCTGTATCTTCCTCCTGCAAGGTTGCTTTTGTTTCCAGACAAACCCCATCCTCTCCTTTTTTGCCCCCAATAAACAGTGCTATCATTCTGAATTTACGTGAATTTGAAGCTAACAAAATCCATGTATGACTGCTAATAGGAGAAGAAAGACAGCCGTAGAGCCTGCAGTTACCATGCCAACAATGTTCCCTGGGGTGTAGCCACACAGAGATGAATGCTGCGAAATTAAGCTTTGTGTGATAGGTAGGGAGGTACCTTCCCATGCGGCTGTGCTCTATTTGAAGCTTTTGAATATGTTATCTTCTACCATTTGTATGTTTTAATGTTATATGTTAATCTGGTCTTTCCGTTCCCTTCTCCCTCTGTGCACCTTCAGTTTCTTTCTTTTATGTAGCATGGAGGAACCTGACATTTCAAAATGTCTATAGTAACTTCCCTGAAAAGGGGATTACAAAATGGTTATGGTACTATGAAGAACGAGGGTATTCCAACTCAAATTCTGCCTGCCAGTTGCCCCTGTAAAGTTGCTGGAGTTGTACTGTGCTTTCATTTACTTTGTACTTGCAGTCTGTTTGTGGTGGCAACCCAGGAACAAGCAAAATGTTTCACAAGAGGCCACTAGCAAAACTCATGGATGAGATGTTGGTGCAAGACAAAATTTTCTTTAAGAAACTTTTGTGTTGCATGTGATTTTTCTATGTTTGCCAGTAGCTGGTCCTAGATACTTGTCAAACACCAAAAACAGACATCCTTTTTCTTAGTATTCTAGAGGTGCTTACCTAATGCTTCATCCCCCTTTGGAGTCACTGCTTACTCTTACACCACAAACACACTTTCCATAAATTCAGGCAAAGGGGCACTGTTCCATATTCTTTTGTCCCACCTTGTGTTTGTGCTTTCTGTGGTTGGGAGAGATGACAAGATTAGGATTCCTCGTTCTCAGTAGATTTTTAAGCAGGTCATAAATTTCTAAGGCCATCACAGAGCTTGATTAGAATTATATGCTAAAATTTTAATGTTGGCCCCTTGAATGTTTTGAAATGGTGACTGTGCTTTGGAAAGCACCTGTTAATACCTTCACCAGCTTACTCAGTTCTTGAAACAAATCCTGTTAATGAGTTGAGCAGGTCAATTTTCTAATGCTTTATTTTTTCCCTAAATGCTCCACTCACAAATACATGCAAAGTACAGACAGAGCTGTTTATAACATGGTGAGCTTGCCAGGTTTACTTACTTGAACTTTCCTGGAAACCATGGATTGGTTATGTAAGTGGAAATTCTGTGGGATATTTTACTAAGTTCTTCAACTCCCTGAGAGGTTAACTTTGTGCACTAGAAATGCCAGTCCGGGAGATTTGGAATGAAAGCATCGTAAAGCTTGTGCAGCTCCAAAATTCAGTAGTCTGTTTAGATTTTTCTTGAGTCATGTTAAAGAAAACAGTCTTCAGCTCAATTGCAGCTAATTTAAATATCTAGATTGCCATGTTTCTACATATCACTTTTGGTAAGGGAATAAAGCAACAGAGTGGAATTAATGTTAACTGCACTTATATAAGATCCCAGTGAGGTTTCCTTACTTCTGAACCACAGTTGCACTAAGGAATATTCAACACAGCAGCAAATGCACTTAGTGTTTAATAATAAACACTGCAAATGCAGCTAAAACATAAAATCTCAGCCAAAGAGGTAACTAAATGTATTACTGTTAGTTATGTGGAATTATAAAAGGATTAATGCATAATGTAACTGAGTTCAAAAAGTTGCTCTGCTAGTAGATATTCAGAAACTTATCAAACCAAAGCAAGTGGAACATGGTTTAGGTCTACTGAGTGCAGCTGTGTAAACTGGAGACTTACAAATTAAAGTTTAAAGATAGCTAAGATGTTAACACATCTGAGTCTTTCCTGTCAACCAGTGATTTCTTCTGAGTGTTCTTCTGAGGCTGCAGACAGAACTTCAAGTATTTAAGTCTTTATATTGTACTAGGCTCAACAAGGTTATTCTTGACATCCATAAGCATCGTGTTAATGAGGCCTGAACTATAGAAAGAGGGATGAGTGCAGAACATCTAATTAGGAGCTGCTGCCTAACAGCTGTTATGTTGAGACATAGTCCACGCAGAGATGATGGACTCTAATTTTGTATGATATACATATATTTTATGTGATACGCATAATTGTCTGTCTTGGATATATATCTGATAGCTACCATCTGTCATGGATTGCCTCATTTGTACGGTAAGCTATCTTCCTGTGACTCAGTACAATGCACGAATCCTCGAGCAGTTGAGGCAGGCTCCTTATTAATCTACAAAACTTTACTGTGAAAACACAGAAGTTGTAATTCTGGCTTAACAAAGATTTTCATAGCCCCAGTCCTTTCCTGTAAAACTATAAATTAATTAAGCTGAAGGGAAGGATCTGGAGCTATAACTTAATAAAACTTGCCTTTTTCATATTTTTATAGAATCCCCTTGGACAGATTATATTTTTTAGGTGGTAGGCTGTAGGGTTTGTGTGCTGACCAACTGTGTAGATGTAATGAACTTTTCATTTGATAAAAACATCCATAAGCACATCCCAACTTTGCAGGATTTTTCTTTTAAGTAAAGAACACTATCGCTAATATTGTGTCATCAACTTTGGATTTCTGTTGGCCTTTTAAGAGCTGAACTGCTGCTTTTAAGGCCAACTTCTGCAGCTGATTCACAAATTAAACTTTTGTTATCCAATGGAATGACCACATGACACTATTCTTGGATGCCTGCTGCTACTCTATTAAAAAATTCTGATATTATGTTTGTAGCTTAGAGGAAGACTGTTTTTTGGAAAACATTCACTTGGTCATATTAGCTAATGAACTGAGCAGGCCTCAAATGTAATAATTTTGTAAAATAGATTGTGTAAATTTACTTACTGCAAAAAGAAATACATCTACACTTGCAGCTACTTAAATGGGAGAAACCAGGCAATAGCAAGACATGACAGCTAGATGAGTTGTGTGTTCCTGAAATTTATCAGAAATATTTCACCCTAACTAGCGGTTAGCGCAAAGCCTTTAATTATGAAACATGGGAAATCAGCTCACAGAAAATGCTTTAATCTTTGCATCATGCATTATCAGACAGAACACCTGAAAACATGATTTAAGAAGTAACCCTATGCACTGCATCTGTCTACCTTCCACTATGCAGGAAATGAACTTGGTATTCTGATGCATAAGCAAAGCCATGCCTCTGAATTAAAACACGTTGGATTGTCTGAATGCGGAAATTAACCACCTGATTGAAAGTGTGTCTCATAAATATTAACTCTAACTGCACTGTAAAAATAGTAAGCGTATTACAACATCTGGTTAATAAACAGACTCCTTTTTAGTGTGTCTTACCCTTTATCCACTCCTGCTTTCTTCAGGAATGCTTTCAGAAGATTGTCACTTGACTTTTCCTGTAGTGGATTCATTTGTCAAAAACCAGAGCTGTGGAGCTAGCAGCTTGATCATAGGGTTTGCTCATGTGCTAATCTTTATGTGCTGAGCTGCTTTCAAGCTTAAATCCTGAAAGATGTACTTAAAATGGAGATTGTGTATTGCTAAATAAGCCTTTGTTTGTGAAGGAAGAGTGAAGGAGAAAACCAAAGTCAAAGAATGGGCTAAAATGGAGCAGGACACAGTTAATTCTAATCCTGTGCTGGCAGTAGAAATTATAATAAAAATGTTAGTAGTCATATTAAACTGGCAGTGGGTTGCTCTCAGAGGAATCTCTCTGAATATTTAAAGCCAGTGCAGCAGAGTTCTGTGATTAGAACTTCCCAGGACGATAGTAAAGTCTGTTGAGTATCCCCCTGCAATTCTAAAACCTAAGAATAAAATTTACCTCACTTAATTACTGCCCAAGCAAAATAGCTTGTGTTGAACTATATATCTGAGAAAATAATTAAGACCTCTATAATGTGCTTGTAATTGCTGATATTAGAAGAAAGTAGTTCCAGGTTTTCCTATGACACTGCCTGGCAGGTCTCAGTGCTGCTTGATTCCTTTCTTTGGCTGTTAGGAAAGCTGGCTGCTACATGCCTGCTAGCAGATTTTGCTAGCTATTGACATAATGAAAAAAAAGAAACACTAAATTGCCTAAATAGCTTATGTTGATAAGGGTAATAAGATAGGAGTACTTAAAAACAGACAAACAACAACCAAGCACACCAAATTCTTCAAAAGAATTATCTGTTTTTTCTTTTGGGGGTTTTGTCTTAATGCGGATACTTAAAATTTCATTTTGGTAACATTAGTTGTCAGAGTACTTCAGAATTGTATGTTTTTGTCACTCTTCAATGTTGTTTTACAGTAATATTGCTAAACATACTTAGCTATGAAGAGTGTACAGCACGTAGGAGTTAGAATACAGGATGTTTATACAGCTCATCTTGGGAAAAATGAATATACATCAATATCAGCATAATCCATTGACATGTTGGGCAGGGTTGCTATTAATATATCTGTAATTATTAGCATGTTAGCTATTCACTAAATGTTTATATACTAGACTTATTAAACTGGAGCTTTATGTAACAGTCCGTCAAAATATTCAGGATTATTAAATATGAGTTGTAACAGAGAGAAGGAACAATATAAATAATGCAAATTAGTGGAAGTAAAAGTAATATTAAATTTGAATGGGAGAGCTGATGAGATAAAAGGATACAGTGTAGAAGGTGGTCAGTGTAAAGAGATGAGCAGTTCAAGTGCATTTTACGTCTTTATCATAAAAAGACTACCAGAAATGTGTGAGATGTTATTAAACATTTGCCATTTTGTTTAGGAATTCTCCACTGCAAAACAATTCCATATGAATGGATAGCAACTAGGGAGTCTATGCTGGTGACTTCTTAAATGAAAGACAAAAATTGAGCTGGAAACTCTATTCCAGATTCTTATTTCCTTGTATTTCTGTTGTATTCTAAGCTACCAAGGAGAGCTGATGCTGTGAAGTTTTTTGTTATTTGTTTGTTTATGCATTTATGTTATAGTTTATGCGTATGCTTTTGTAGTTACATTTTTCTTAAAGCTTATGCTGTGCGTGTGTTTGCTTGCACAAAGAGGCACCCAAGCATGCGGAGTTTAGTAATAACAAATAATAATAGCGTTCACCTCCTTTGTCTGTACGCTGATGGCAACGTGTGCTCCATTAGCGCTCTGATTGCAGTGCTCTTGTCAAGATTCCTGGTTTTTGCTGCTGGATTCTGAAAGCACTTGATCAATTGATCTTGGAAACGTGCTGAGCTTTTTCCTAAAGCCTTTCAGACTCGCTATCAGCAGGGGAAATTTTTAACAGTTTTATTCTATCAGTAAATCACTGAAGTAGAGAGATGGGGGAATCTATAAATGTTTAACAATTTTTGTTGAACCAAGAACCTATATGTAAACAGAAATTTCCTCTTTCTGCACTATTTGTTTTCAAAACTAGGTGAAAAATACGAGAATCTCAATAGGACACTGTGTTTTTCCTTGCAGCCAGTGAATGAAGGTATCTTTTTTATTTTCTGGAAAACTCCCTCTATCATATGCCCTTAACCCAGCAAATTTTTTAACTTTTTATTTTACTTGGTGTATTTTACAGCATTCTGTGATGACTGTAGCTGTCTAAATGGATTCTGATGGGCAATGTTATTACTGTAGGATACTAGACTGTTTGTGGCTTGTCTTGAATGATGTGCGTAAGCAGGACAGTGTGTCATACAGACATTTGTTGTTGACTGCTGTTTTCAAAAATTCGAATCCAGATTGTTGTTTCTGCAGTGCTATATTGTCCCCATAGGTACCTATGTCAGACTTCATTGTTTTATTTTATTTTTTTTAAACTCTTCTGTACTTGTCAATGTGTTTGAATAATTACATGATCTGAAGTTCAAGCTTTGCTGCATGTTTGATAAGTCATGAACTACAGCATTGAGAGAATAAATAAGAAGCTTTGTGGTGAGAGAAACTTGCTAACTTCCAGCTAGGTTTTGAGTCTTTAGCTGTTACGCACATCAGTGTATGTTCTATGCCAACATATGTCATGCAGGACCTGAACAAGACCTTGACTTCTTGGGACTGCTCGTTGTGATTTCTTTTACATTGTTTTTCTTGCAAGTCTTCCCTCCTTTTAACAACACTGCTCAGAGAAAAATTCTAAAAGTTAGTCTTTTTTGCAACACACCTTCACCCCTTCACAAATGTGTTTTCTTTCCAAGTATACATGTAAATAGCAGACTTGTACTACATGAATCACCTTTTATTTCATGTTTTTACATTTTAATAAGTTATATCATAGAGGTGCTTGTAAAAACACAAACATACATTCTGTATAACCACTTTCTTTCTATATAACCATTTGCACTTTTGTATTTATGGTATCAACTTAGCAGAAAATATTAAAAAGGAGAACAAATATGACAGGAAAGTATAGTGAATATTAGAAAGTTGGAACTAAACACATGAAAGGTTCGTAGTAAAGACAGACCCAACTCTGTATCTGTAGTTGAATGTGACAGTTCCAAACTTAGCATCTGGTGCTTATCTGTATGGTTGACAGAGCGAAGTTTTTACTTCAGTAATACATATTCCAATAATTCAAATATTACTTAGTTTATATATGCATTAGGAAAGGCCCTTTGCAGTCGAAGTCATGACTTTGTAATCCTTCGAAGGCAAACTGTGTACTTGTTAGTCCTCTGACCTTTATCCTAAGCTATTGGAGCAAGTGTGGTTGGGTAAATGACAGCAAAAGCTTGCTAGCAGCTTTAGGAAAATCTCTACTGTTTCCAAAACCAGGGATTTTGCTTTCCCTTTGTATATTTCTTGAAGGGATTTCGCTGTCTTCTGCTGTAGCTTGGAGGAGTTTGTGCTAGTATTGCCTACACGCGGTGCTGTATACTGGAGCAGTTTGACCTAGTATTTCCCAGACTGTGGCATGAACACCTACCTTCATGTCTAAATGGCATGGAAGCCATTGATTCTATCAAGTACTGACTGTGCTGATAAATCTATGGGAAAAGTGGATAAACCGTTAGTTAGACAGTCATGGGCTGATACTAGAAGATTTAAACATGATATGCATAAAAGATTGTTTGAAAATACAGTGGTAGAAACTAGCTGAAGTTGCTTAAAGAAAGTAAATGCTGTACGTGAACATCTCACTGGCATTATAGCCCTGACCAATACTACTTTTTGGGTAATGTTTCTGCTCTGTTTTCTCCCACTGATTCTTCAGAAAGTGTTTAAGACCTATGGTGGGAACAACGCAATGTCTTGAAGAGAGAGAACAGGACTCTAGTTTGTCTTCCAATTCCTACTTCCAGCACTATTTTTTATTTATTACTTATTCTCAACTGTACAGTTTCTGAACCAGCCTGCTAGGTGAGTGTTTCTGAAAAGCCTTTGGCTGAGCTCTGCTCAGTTCCGTTGAAAGTAGGTATATCAACACCTGCCTGCATTGGAAAAAGAAGCCTGTGGAGGCCAACAGGCTGACCAGGTTTGTGCAGACTTGTGAGACAATTGTCAGAGTTTTAACTAAGTAATGGAATATCTTTAAGCCTCTTTCCAGGTTATTTCTTGCTCACATTTCCTGCTCAGTTATTTTGAGTTCTAAATTGTAAAGGTAGCTCTCAGTATGAACTGGCTTGGAAACCTAGGTGTCTAGTTCAGAGCTTTCCTTTCTGCTTCACATTCAGACACCTGGACTTCAATGAGATGGCTTTTAGGTGTCTGTTAGAATGGATTATTTCCCTCAGATCACAGTCAGGTGCTTTACTTGTCCTAGGACATCCTCAGAAAGTAGCCTTTCATCTCTCTTCCTTTCCCCATAGTCCCTTCCCATGCATTGCTTTAGGTGGTAGAATAATACAGCTTTAAAGCCTTTCAAATTAGATACCCTTCTGAGAGCACATGTAAGAGACTAAGATATGAAAATGAATCACAACTCATTGCATTCCTATAATTAGGCATAAGAGAGCACAGTGTGTCTCAGAACACGGAAAGATTGGTGAACGTGATGATTTCTTCCCCCGCCCCCCCCCCCCCCCCTTTTTTCTTTCTTTTTTTAAGGGAAGATGTGGCAACAATATGATAATGATCTTGTACTCAGATATGCTGCAAGAACTGCCATTGTAAAGGAGATTAATGTCACAAAAAGGTGGTGTCAAACACATTACCTCTCTCTTTTCATACCCGTTTAAAAAACTGATTTCATCCAAGCTTGTGTACTTTTTGTAATTGTTATTCTGTGCAAACTTCATTTTAATGAAGCATAAAGTTGAGGAATAGTTCACACTTTCATTTGAATGAAAGCTGATTTTTAATGCAGCTGGAATGCCCATTTAAAAAACATTCATATATTCAGAATGTGTAGTCTTTGATTGTTGCAAATTAAACACTCCTTCAGTAGATATGGTTCTCTACAGGATCCAGTAGGCTTTACCTTAACAGTAAAGCAAAATTTTTCTTAGGTTTTGTTTCAGGATCCTACATGAAAAGTAATCTACTGCTTATTGCTGTAAAGTCAGTTTATAGAATAACCTCAGTCTATGTAAAAGGGTTGCATTATCAGGCTTAAATCAGCAGAAAATCAAAAATGGAAAAGTATCTTCCTGTGTGTATATGTATACACGTGTGTTTGTATATAAGTTTATATAAAATCCATTTAAAAGGTGAAAACCTACATGTACAACTTCTATTTGCACACATGAAAACTGAACTGCAAGTGCTTCTCCTGTATCTTTACTGAAGCCTCCTGAGATTCAAAAAAACACACAACTGTTGGTCATGCTTTTTCTTTATATTTGTATCACATGGTATTTAGCAGAAGCTATATTCCTAGCACCCTGTGAGGATCCTCCAGAAACTGATTTCAGCAAATAATTGTGAAAATGGTTTTACTTAACAAAGCTCAGCTGGCAAGTGATGACTGGTAAGAATGGAACAGATTTTTGACAGAGGTGATTGCTGTAAAATGTTTCCAGCTCTGTAGTTACCTCAAAGAAGAAAGTGGATCAGTTTTCAAAGGCTGATACTGAAAATGGATTTTGGGATGCTGTCCATATCTCTTGCAAATTATGTTTGGTCTCCATACAAAGGGGATATTAAACCTTGAAAATAAATTCCTGACTACTAATATAGATTATATAAAACTATTATATAAAACTTGCATTACTGTTTTATATAAAATCTGTTTCCCCAAAGATAGAACTGGCATGCAGAAACATGAATTCTGATGTATGCTTACATACATACACACACCCCTCTAGTGGAAAGATCCCTACTTCAGATCCTTAAGGCTTGCATATTATTGCCCCCCTAGTTGGAAACACTTATTTTAAAATTGAATATTCTCTTGAAAAATTATGATTCTGCTGAAAATTTCTTGAAGGTAGTGAAATGCTTGGGAATTTTTTAAGCTTATATTTCATTTTTTTTTTTTTTCAGAAATACTTTTTTTTTTCATGAGAACTTTAATTTCCAGATTTTTAGCTAAATGGACAATGGTACTAACTTGGAAAAATCAAACCAGCATGTTTGTATAAAATGTTGGTAGTTTAATTCCTCATTGTCTTGCTGTTTACTCACTTAAGTGTGCACAGCCAGTGGATTCAAGACCATTAAAAAGGAGTCGTGTTCATAAATAGTTGTTTCGCTGTATCTTTTTAAAATTATTTGGTTTTTAATCATAATTCTCCAGCATTTGTGCTTTTGTTCTTGTGATGACAGGAAAAGAATTTTACTGTATCCAGTAAAGTAATTCACTAGACTGTTCAATGCATTTCGGCATGTATAAGATGAATGCTTCATCTTGATCTTTCTTTAGTTAGCAGAAGCAGTTGAAATGCTGTTTTTTTGGTTGTCATTTTCAGTGGCTTGTGTAGCTGTAGCATTTTGATGTAAGTGATATTGATTGTTTCACCATAAGTTACTTACTGAGTTATAAACAGACAACCTAATTATTCTCTTGTAAATCCCATCCTGGACCAGTCACTGAATTTCACAACAGGCAGTATTCTAGTGTGCAAATTTGGGAAAAAAAAGTGACCCAACCACTACCTAATTATTATTCTTCAGCAGCTGCTCCCAGTGGGTGTGACAGCCTGTTAATTTCTTTGCTATATAAGCTTGCAAAGAATTCTTTTATTGGTGCAAAGTTTTCTTTTGCTGATTCCCATGTTTTCACCTTTCACTGCCAGTTATTACATATACTTTTCAAGATTTTTTTCATTTTCCTTTTGATTATTTCTCTTGGTCTTGCTGAACTAGCTGTCTGCATCTGGACAGGAGGGATAGGTTCTTACTTTTGCTGCAAACTGTCATTGAGTAGAGTTCTCTGAACACTATGAAGTAAGATGGAGGCTTAATGTTTTGAGATGCTGAATTCTAAGGAGGCCAGAAAATCCCCCCTTTGATGCTTTGTGTGTGAGGAGGGTTACGTTTCATTCTTAATTCTGAGAAACTGCATAAATCTGTGTTGCTGTTTTTGTAGAGGGGAAACAAAGCACTGATTTGTAGTGATGGAAAATGAGCTGTAACACTGAATGACTTCCCTGGTGGCATTCCGTCAAAGACATTTTTAAAGGTATTTGGGCACCAAAGTGTTCTTTGTGGCTTTCAAAAATCCCTTAAGCGAAAACAAAGGTGGTTTAGAAAGGCTTTTCAATAGGAAAGTCTTTTTGATAAGACTTCATACTGGTTTCACGTGTTCAGGACAAGCATTCTTAATCTAATAGCTACTTGCTTACAAACAAAATCCTGCTCTCCGAAATGCATTTTTAGTAATAAAGAAACCATATTCAACATTTGGATACCTGAAAAGGATGAGTTGTGGGCAGTGTATTCTGAAAGAGATGTGTAACAGACAGTGGAGCTTTAGTTCCTTGTTGACTACTATGTAAATTCATATTAAATTTTTCAATCTGCATCTCCATTCTTATTGCAAACTGGATTTGATGATGCTTCCTTACTAGTTTATTCCTAGCTTCTCAACCCTGTTGGCTTGGGACATATGGAAGTTAGTTATGTTTTGTTGATACCATTCATGTGAACGGTGTTCTTAGTGGTCAGGGTTATCTGTCTGAAAGTTCTTAGCTGTCTTGAGCTAACCACGAACAATTAAAGCATGCAGAGGAACAAATGCTACTCTTGGGCCTACCACCTTTCCTTCCTAATTTTTAAAATCAGTTCTGTTGTTCATTTATGTTGCACACTTTGCAGGGGGTTCCCATGATGTCAGAATGTCATAATAACACCATAATAACAGTGATGGAAGGTTGAGTTTTCTGTATTTGTCAAATACACCATAGAAAAATACATCTCAGTGAGTATTTTAGTATTGTCATGTCAAAAACAAACAAACAAACAAAACTTGCTTTCTTGTATTGTCAGGGTTGCATTATTTTCAATAATCATATTACTTCTGCTGCAGATCTGGGGGAAGAGAGAGGCTATATTCATATTTTTGTTAGAGATAGCTTTTCTGATATATTTTTTTTTGATTTCAGAGCTTACCTTATTAATGCAAACTTCATACAGAAATGGTGTTTTTCACCTACTGATGCATTAATGGGTCTAAGACTTGCACAATAACTGCATGACATTTAAAAAAAAAACACATAGTGATTTCTTTGTGCCATTTGGCATCAGTTTACAGTACTTGGAGTCCTTTTTAAGGAATGTAAGACTAGAAGGGACCATCTGGGTTATCGAATACAAAGCCTTCGCGGTTACAAGCAACAGATCGAGAAACAGTGCAAAAAGTTCCCCAGAGTACCCTTGCTCACTAAAGGCAATAAAGATAAAGCACTTCCCAAAGCCTTAGAACAAAGTCAAAAATACTTTTAATTGAGAAGAAAATGAAGTAAGGGACTGTTTGAGGTTTTCTCGTGGCCAAGAAGAAAGGCTGAAGTGTACTAAATTCTATACAAATGGTGAGAAAAAGAAAGTGCTCGCAATTAACTGAGAACAGGATTCAGCAGACTGAGGCTCATCACCAACTACATTTCTGAAGGCAAAATGAGCCATGAATTGGCACATAGACTGCATGCAAACCTCCTACCAATTTTTGGAAGGGATTAATAGACTGTTGAAGAACAGCTATCCAAAGCACACCTCTTATCTTTGTGATCTGCAAGCAGTGTCTCTTTGCATATTATAATTTATCTTTACTATGGATAAAAACTGACAATTATGAAAAGATAGCCTAGTAATGCAACTATACATTCACTGGGCAGATCTCAGTTAATTTGGGAAAAACAGCATATTTTGTTCAGAGAAAGAAACTGTGTGTGTTTCCATAACATTATGTAGATAGCACCCATTACATGTAAACTGATTTTAGTAGGAGAAGGTTTTTCAGAGCCATAAAGGGGGCAGTCAGTTGTTTATTTCCTTCATGTGTTGAAAAAAGTGAGGTTTTTGTTTCTGTCCTAGTGTATGTGTGTCTTTTTTCATATATGGGAGAAAATGACCAGGGAAATATGTACTTACATGTATTTGGAGTTTCTTAATCCACAGGGGTGCACACTATATCGAATTCAGCACCAGAAGAGGGAATTACTCATGAGGGAATTTCCTCTTCCCCTGGCCCTTTCTCCCTTGGCATCTCTACACACAGTAGATAGATTCCTACTGATTCTGTGTGTATTATCTGTGATTATTTTTAATTCCTTTTTGTTGTTTTTAGGATTATTTTATATCATTAAGTAAAAATAATTTGCTAGTGTCTGAATGAAGAAGTCACTCACAGGAACATTTAATATGATGCAAAAGGATGGACTGGCAGTGTTAACATGCACAACTATGCAAAAATAAAGCCACCAGTTCGTTCCTACTGCTATTATCTGCACGATTATAAAACACCTTAATAGTTTTTCTAGTCAACGTTAATATATGCAAGTACATAAATGAAAGTTCATGCACGCCTACGCACTTATTGCTTCATATAGATGAAGTCTTAGTTGAGGAAAGTCACGAGCATGGTTAGCATGGTACAGAGTAAGTTCTATCTTGAAGACAAAAACTTGTGCTCCTGCCTGTTCTGTGACAAGTGTCCCAGCTCCTGCCCTCAGTCCTCTTGGTTTCGTTAGTGTATGGTCTAAGTGTCGTGATCTGCCCCTGTGGAAAATGTAGATAGGACTAGCGGACAAATTCTGTCTTTGGATTTATACAGCTGCTGCTTGCTCAAATGTGAGCTGCTCACGGAAATGGATGGATAAAAGCTGGTCTACAAGAGTTAAACAGCACAAGGAAAGACTCAAACTGTGGCTGTTGGTCTGCAGTTGGCTAGAACTGTGTACTTGCCAGTGAGGATGCCAGATCTACTGAGGTGTGAGCAGATTGTGCTCAAGTAATAGAAAATTTATAAGTCAATTTAGGTTGTTTATCATAAATATAATCTTAACACTCTTAAGCATATTCATTTTAAGTACTTAAATTTCTTGCTGTGTTCTTGCTTGCTCTATAGATTATTCAGCTAGTACTGGTACATCTTCAAATGATTCTAAGTGTTACCTTCAAATGGTTTTCAGTGATGCCTAGAGAAGTTAGTTGATCCTGGCAGTAAAAAAAGGGTATATGCATTAGAAGAACATGGTATTCATTTATTTTTAGTTATTACTTATTGTTAAGGATCTCTGGCTGGTAACTTACTGTTTTCTCTAGCTCTTATTTAGATATAGCTTGGGTAAAGCTTTATTAATTTGTTTGGGAATTTGGGGAATGTCATAGTTTTGGCTGGGACAGAGTTAATTTGTAGAGGCTCTGTGTGTGTGTGTGTATTGTCAGAAAAATGTTTTGGTGGGTGGCAAAATTTAATGTAAAATTAAGTAGATACCAGCATACGACTTGAATGCTAAATAGTTGTGTCTACCTTTGGTATGAGCTTTCTCCGTGAGCCAAGTATAGCACATATATATTTCATGTACTCTGCATTTGTACTGACATCGTGATTCTGAACGTGGAATCAATAAGCTGAGAGTGTATTAGTCATTATGTATGAGTATCGTGTCCTTTCCCAGTGAATTTAATCAGTAACACCGTATGCAATTAATTTGAGCAAATCTAAACAGGATACAACAGGACCAGGAGCAAGCATATATTCATAACAATCAGGCAACACCTATATTAACTGTTCAGATTAAAATTGTAACTTGAATTAAAATTCAAGTGAGGCCCATTTGCCTTTAACCAGTTTCTTGGAAATAATCACTGCTGAAGTACGTATTGAGCCATTTCATTAACCTTTAAAAGAATGCCTTTAAGTGTTGCTCCTTGGCTGAGATGTTAATATGCTAGTCAGGCTGATGACCTGTTCACAAAAGCTGAATTACCAGCTGCATTTGCATTGATCTGCAGATGAAGAGGGCTATTTTAGAGCTGAGTGTTGTTCTCAAATCACAACTGTATGTACTTATTTGAGTGATAATACAACAAACATTAATTATGTTGATGAAAATGTGTCAGTTTTTAATGTGATCAGTATGAAATATAACTTTGTATGTATATGATGGCAAATCTTATATAAGGAGTAATAGTTTGTTCATCAAAGACACCAAGATAGATGGTTACTGCCCTCCTAAAAGCTTATAGTGCTAGTGGGTGAGACAGAGGGCAAGAGATTAAGTGATCTCAGTGGAGAAAGTTGCTGAATAGCATTTCACATTTGATTATTATCTTAAAGAATAACATTCTTGGCTGTTTTCAGAGGGCAACTTGTCTTCTGATATGCTGTGGATATGCTAGCTAATGGAGCTTCTGATCAGTGAGGTGCCTCTCTAACAAGCCTAAATTCAAGGATTAATACAGCACAGAACTCAAGCAAGTAAATCAGCTTGGACTGGGAAACTGGGCAGCAAATGAGGTGGTTCACACAGAGGTTCAAAAGCTCACTTAAGGACAGGTGACATATACAAGCAGGAGTGCTCTTTGTTTTGTGTTTCTGCCCCAGCTCAGCAGTCTCTGGATCATCCTGGCTCAGCTGCTTACGTTGTGCACTGGGAAGGAGGCAGAGGCAGGGCTGCGTTCGTGTTGGGATCATGGATGTTGCAGAGAAGTCAGAAACAGTGAAGCATGTCTAGGGGTTTGTGAGTCAGTGCTTTGTCCTGTATCAGTCATAACCTGGTCCTTGTCCTGGTCATCAACTTTTTTCCTACTGATGCACTAAAGAAATATAATGAAAGTTATTTCGAGTTTCAATATTAGGATGTTGCAGAGGTCATCCTTCAGTCCTGGCCTGACAGTTCAGTTAATTTTTAATTCTGCCATTATCACTATCTCTTTGAGATGAAAGCTGGTGACAAGACACCCCTCTGGTTCACTGCTGTGATAGTTCTCTTTATTTTAGCAAGTCTTGAAGGTAGGGCTTAAAATCTAGAAGTAGGTGAAGTACTACCTTGAAAGCTCTAGTATGCTGTATAACTACAAATGGATGGCAAAAAGATGGATTAGCAGTACTTACATGTCTGTCTGCATTAAAGGAAAACTAAAAAAAAAAAAAAAAAAAAAAAAAAAAAAAAAAAGAGGAATAAAAAACAAGGCACACTGTAAAATTCATGTTTCCTACTGTGTAAATGGCAAAGTCTTTTGTTGATGATGATCTTCCTGGATAGTAGGTGCACCTAATCTATTTTGGGAATTTCCTTGATGTAATAATTGTAACAGTTACACTCCCAAGATAAGAAGAAATAGAAGTGATTATTAATTTTTCTGAAGGGAAGAAAGATACGGTTAGAGACCCCAGGGAAAAAAAAAAATAGGGGAACAAATATGTCCAATAGCAGCTAGTAAATCAGTAAACGAGGGCTAACGGGTTCTTATTGGAAAGCAAAACAGAAAGTTAAGTCACACGTCTTCTATTATATTTATTTTGAATATTCAATAGGAACTTTGCCTGGATTATCCGTTCATAAATAACTTTTTTTTAATTGAATTAAGTCTGTCCTAGCCTCACCATGTGCAACTGAAATTACAATAGTTAAACCTCATCAGCTTGCAAGCCTCCTTATATGAGGCACAATATCAAATAATCCTCAGCTGTTTTCCCTGTGGTTGCTAGAGTTACGGCTGATGATTGTTCTTGTATGTTGTGCTTCCTGCGAAGTCTCAAGTGTGTTGCTTCAGACAGAGACCAGCTCTTTTATAGGTAACTGGAGAGTTCAGACCGAGGGTATTCAGAATACAAATAAATGTTAATAAATGTTTTGTTTTTGAAAATGAGCGTGTATGCTGATGGCAGTGGTATTTTGATGTGGGAAGGCTTGACTGCTGAGTGCCTGTCTGGGAAATTTGCTATAGACTGTAATTTGTATCAGCTTGTAGAGAAATACGATTTTTCTTTATTGTAAAAATTATTTAATGGTCATAGATTTCTTTTTGATCCTCCTGTTGTGATGGCATTTTAACATGAGGTGTTGTGTGTTTTGTAAAAAAAAGCAAATATGTAGTTAGAGAACTCACTGAAGCTCCCTTCTCTTTACATTGTAGTGTGAACAGATGACTGAATTTATATAAAAAAAAAAAAAAAAAAAAAAAAAAAAAAGAAGAAAAAAGTCCAGTAAAGTGCCAAACAACCAAGCTATCAGTACAGTTGGTATCCAAAGTATGCGTGGTTTATTGATTATTCCGTTTGCTCTAGAGATTATTCTCTTTTGAAAAAAATGTATTTTTTTCTGGTAACTATTTAAAGAATTTTGGTCACTGGTCACTTACACAGCAAGCTCACAGAGCATGGTCAGTGGCATTCTAAGCTTGCAATTCTAAAAAGCATTCTAAGCTTTCTTTTAACTGTGCAATCACTCAGCGCTCCAAATAACGCCGGAGGTTTTGTATGTTTGTAGTAACAAGTGGTTCTTTGAGCCAAATGTATGCATACAGATGTCGTTTGTTTTCAGATGTCCTGTTTCCATTGAGGAGTATGCCCAGAATGATAAACACAGTGTATAAAATAGATGACCAGTCTTTGGATTGGTCTCTTTTGAAATCTAACACTGAGACCTGTTAGTGTCAGCAAGCGGATGTCCGTGTAGATGATTGCCACAGCGACGGGATCTAAGAAAGGGTCATTCAATGCAATGGAATACAGTCACTAAAGTTATCTCTAATGCCTTTCAAGTGCCTTGCTGAGGACAACCTTTATTTCTTTCTGTTTGCAGTACTTCACGTTAAAACCTATGTTTTTATAGGAGTATACTTCAGATTCATCTCAGTTGTCCCTATACTTCAAAACTCCAGTGAAGTAAGGATTGAATCATTCACCTCAATGCTTCCTTGTGTTTGGGCCTGCAGGTGCTATGTGCAGGCTGTCATAACTGAGTCTTTTTTTTAAGTTCTCTGCATGCTACTCTGTTAACCTTTTAAATATTGCTTTTTACGGTGGTGGTGGTTGTTGTTGTTTGTTTTTCTTTGTTTGTTTTGAAAAGTGATGAAATTAAGGAAAAAAAAAAAAGGTCAGTTATCAGAAGATCTCCCTTGGAGGAGTTCGTGGCATCTGACACCCGTGTCCAGGTCCTTTGTGTCCCAGTGACAGAAGCTGGCATTCAGCTGCTGTGGCACTAGTATAGTGTGCAGGTAGTGACACCTTTTCTGTTTGGTAATAAAAGGGAAAGTGAGCATTGTGCTTTCAGCATTATTCAAGTCCTTGACTCTGACATGTATTTTCAAATATAGCACAGGTACTGATGAAGTATGTTTCTAGAAGATAATCTATCCCTAGATTACAAAAGAAGGTATCATTCTGAGCCCTAGTGGGGAGTTGTTTAGATTCTCATGTGGGTAGACAGTCAGAAATTTGTTTTTGTTTTGTTTAGTCCCCTAGAAAGCCCAGCAAGCCACCTGTTATATTTCAGCTTTCCAAATATTCCACTGGCAGCAACACATTAGAGAAACGTTTTGGACTGAACTCTGTCCTATAAGATAATCAGAGGCTGTGCTGTTTGAGGTTCCTCATCTTTTTTCCTCTACCAAGTTTTACATCAGACTCCTTTGTCACATGGCTCCTGCTACAAGTGTGTGAATTTCTTCCAAGACGCTGACTGGAAAGTAAGTGCTTGGAATGGCATGCTTAAAAAGACACAGCTACAGTTTGAAGAAGGTTTAGACCTGACTGAATTATTTGCTTCATTGTGTGCATTTATAACTGTGAGCCAGTGTAGGTGGGCTGACTGAAGGACTTTAAAAAATGGACTTTAAAACAAATATTTAATGGTTTCCAGTGTGTAGTTGTTGTATAAGTGTAACATTATAAATGTGTGTGTTACAAATCTACAACAGGTAGCCTAAATGTAGCTGGTGAATGTAAATAGCTTACCAGAGGCTTAAGATGTAGTGAACAGACATACACATTGCCTTTAGAAATGAATGTTGATAATAAAAGCAGTTATTTCCCCAAAACTTGTTTGTCAGAGTGCTTGCAATTGAAGAGGGAAGAATGTGATAAAGAAATTTACCTGTTTGGCGTCTGAGAAATACTCACAAACATAGGAATAGTGCTTTTGTTTGTTGTTGTTCTGTTCGTTTTTAGATAATGCTGCAGCACAGAAAATCCTGTGTTATAGGACAACAACAACAACAAAATCAGTAGACCTGCATTTAAATATCTAACTTGACTTCAGAGATGATCTTTTGTACTGGAGAGGTGGCTTTGGAACTTAGACAAATTTGCTTTGAATTAACCTAGCTTGTATTCATACCTTCCTTCTAACAATTATTTGTAATTTCATTGATATATGCATCAATTATACATTTAAAAATGTGGTATAATTATGGCATAATTAATATGCCAATAAGTCTGTTGAAGAACCTTGACAAGTTTGTGGTTTACTAACGACAGCTTTACTAGGTTTGGCAGGAGGTCAAAACTGACCTGTGTGAGTTGTTCACGTAGGTCTTAATGCTGAGGTCCATAGGAATGTGAATGAACACATTTCTTTTAATGCTGGAAGTTGGGTTTTAATTCCAGAAGGGTGGAGCTGCTTCGCTGCTTGCCGCTTGGGCCTCTCTGTCTTGCAGGAATCAGTCACAATTGTCAGTTAATTCAGGATAACAACTTAGCAATTTTGGTATTATCTCAGCCACAGAATGACTTGTTTGAATGCATAAGACAGTCTAAGATACAAAGAAAAACATTGTCATTAAGAAAAACAGAACATAAAACAACAACAAAAACAGCACAAAGACTTTTTTTTTTTTTTTTAGTAGAAGTGTTTCTTGTCTTTGGGAGGATGCAATGTGTTCATCTTCCATATATCAGCCATATGGCTTTCCACCTGTAATTATTCCTATCGAAGCACATTAATAATCCTTTTAATGAGGATAAAGTGTGTAAGCAGCTGGTACCTGCTTTCACCAGGTATCGTGTGTGAGTTCAGTGGTCTCAGCCCTGACACTGACCCATCTGACAACACGTAGTACAGAACGCATCTGCATACTTCCTGGTTGATTTGGCCATAAGGCATCAGGAATTTCCTGGTGGTTTTGGCCATAGGGCTCAAAAGTGAATGAATGTGGCTTGTAGGTAAATGCCTTCTCTTCCCTAGGGAAAGGTCATCCACATCAGGGTAACTGTGCAGCTTGTCGATTTTGCTGGTCCATTGGTATCTCTGTGATAGTCTGCTATTCATAGCTAAGGTAGTTATTTCTCTAATCATATTACAATAAGTTCTCCTTTTAGTACGGAAAGTTTGACACATAATTCCATAGACACAAGTGGTTCCTTGTTATCTGTAACCAAGGCACACTGGAATTTGAAGTTCTGCTTCCTGTGCTCTGCTGTATAGCTCTGTGTCAATACATGAGGCTTTAGTCTCTCATCTCCTGATTTATCAGTCTAACACCTGTCTGATTCATATAATAAATTGAGAATAAAAATGAAAATTCTCTTTTGTGAATTTCCTTCTCTAGAGGTAATCCTGAATTTCACCGGTTTTACTGGTGCATTTACTGCACATAGCAATAATTACCTGAGATAAAAATCTACTGTACTTTGACTCCTGTTGATAGTGAAGCTCATTACACCCCCATTATAATTATTACCCTCTTTATGTATACCTCATGAAATTTCAAAAGCTGGTATCCAGGGGATGCTGTTTAAAGAAACTATTTAAGTTATCAGGATGAATTATGTAAGAAACTAACAGTATGTTCCCGCTACATCACTTCAAATCTTATAAAATTCAGGATGCATAATGATCAGAATTTTATAAATAATATTATTCTGTCTAACAGGGTTCTGATACTTCCCCAGGATGCTTTTTTTTTTTTTTTTTTTCTTCCCTCCACTAATGCAAATTTATCTCAGGGGTTAGCCATATTAAAGGCAACATAGGCTTACAACGCATGGCCAACAAACTCATGGCATCTCTACCAGCGGTACTCAAGTAAGTGCATGTCCTGCAGAAGGTAGCATAGGCAAGGGGCAGTTTGCAGAGATGGAAATGCAACTCATAGCTAATAAAGATCTCTTTGTCTTTCAAGTTATGACAGTTGCTGTTTGGTCACTGAAGATGTGCCATTCCTAACAGTCAGATATCAATCAGTATGGGACAATTCAGGTCTGTAGTGGTGATGAGGTAGCTCAGAGCCAAGGAGGTGCAATGTATCATAAATGTAGCACCCTGGGACTTCCACCTTTTTCTTTGGCACCATCCTGTTGCATGCAGGAGATAATATAAACTAAGGCTAGATTATGAATCTCATTTTAGTGCTGAAGAGCTTCACTTCTAAGATAACAACATTCAACATACAAAAGCCTGCTTTTCTAGGGAAGACAACTGAAATTTTTAGGAATGTATTTCTGGCCATAGGAATGTATTTCTACAAAATGCAATCTTAAAATACTGGATCCTGAAGTGAATCACAGCTCAAAATTGAGTTTATTTAATGGCAGGACAAGATTCTTTTCAGCTGTAGGCATCCATTTTTACAGAAATTGTGCTGTGAAAATCACAGAATGGTTGAGGTTGTAAGGGACCTCTGGAGATCATCTAGTCCAGTGTCCCTGCTCAAGCAGGATCCCTTAAAGCACATTACCCAGCATTGTGTCCAGTCAGATTTTGAGTGCCTCTAGGGAAGGAAACTCCACAACCTCTCTGAGCAACCTGTTCCAGTGCTTTGTCACCCTCATGGTAGAGAAGTTTTTCCTCATGTTCAGACTCCTCTCTCAGCCTGCTGGCAGTGCTCTTAATGATGTACCCCAGGATCCCATTGGCCTTCTCAGCCACAAGGGCACAATGCTGCCTCACAGTCAACTTGTGCATCGGGACCCCCAGGTCCTTCCCCACACAGCTGCTTTCCAGCCCCCTGCCTGTACGGGTGCTTGGGGTTATTCCTCCTCAGGTGCAGGACCCCAAATGATGTGCTTTGCACTATTATAACCCTAATAATTTAAATAGGAATTGCACATCGCTGAGGATGCTCTTCAAAAATAACACACTGCACAGTTGGTCCAGGAAGTGGAACAAACTTGACAAATACATTGATGCAGATCTTATAAAACCAGAACTCCATTTACATGTAACTTGCAGTGGTAGAACTGGCTGTATAGAGGCTGCTAAAAGCAAATTTTTGGAAGTTAAAATGAGTTGCTTGCATTCTGATCATGCCTCAGAGACCTGGTGAGGACAAAAATATTTTGACCAAATTTTAATGCACTCAGGTTGTTTGTTACACTCCCCTCTTGCTCAGCAGTGAGGACAGTAACGCCCATCTGCCTGAGTGAAGGCAGGAGGGAGGATCTGGGATGCTTGCTTTGCATCTGAAATGGGCTACTGAGCTCAAGTTGTTTGTAGGACGATAGGCCCAGGCCTACTTAGCAGTCAAGACTTCTAATTCTCAAAAGTTTTATTACATGTACAAACTGGAAATATTCTGCATTTGTGCACACAGCCTCTGGTGATTTATTAAGTAACAGCTATTTCAATTAGGCACTTAAACATTTTACTTTCAGGAACAATGAAAGTCCTTGTGATAGTTCGCCTCAGCAGACATTTTTAGAAAGCCTATTAAATATTTAAACTTTTTTTTCCTTCTACTGATGGCTGAGAGAGGCATCTAGTGCGCATCGTCTGCTGGTGATCATACAAGAACACTGCAGGGATTCCTCTTAAATATGTAAATAAAGCACCCTGTCCCTCCTGCCCGTTCTGGGTGGAGAAAAAATGTTGATTTCATCGTTGCAAGAGTAATTTAAAAAAAATGGCAGTGGGAAGTGTAAAATGAAATATCTGTAGGTTGTCCTGGTCTTTACAACTGCATTTAATAATAGAAAAAACATAAACAGTTACCGTGTTTTTCAGGAAAATGTAAAAGTCCATAGAAAGTAAGGTGAGCATTGTATGCAGACATGTATAAACAAATAGAGTACCTATTCAGTCTCACTAGTTCATTACCCTTTGCTTTTAAAATCTTGTGTGTTTTTGTTTTGTTTTGTTTTGTTTTGTTTGTGTTTTTAACTCTTTCATGCTAATCTCCAGTTAGAGGTAGAAGTGATAGGACATTTCATATGTAGTACAGATTCTCATTTCTATTCTAAATGTATAAACACAGACCCGTTAGAGTAACAACAGCACAGTTTTGATGTTTTAGGGTGTGGTATGGATTAAGCATCATTTTGCCTATGCTCCAAAAATTAGATTTCCCTTAATTCTTAAAATATTTTTGCTCCAAAATAAGATCCACACCCCCTTAAATGTTACTTCCAATTTTTTCTACCAGATCCTCACCAACCAGCGCACACAAGCACGCTGAAGTATGTGAGTAGGAATCTCAGAAACATGGATCCTGCAAGGTTGGAAGCATCCTGGCATGAGCTGGGATGTGTTCTACCAGCAGAAAACATGGGAGAGTTTTAGACAATTCAGTGGAGAGTGCCAGGAGCCCACTTCTTGTCAGTCAGCATTAGGAGACTTTAAAGGCTGCATGACTGAACACGGCTTCGTGTGCTTTACCAGTAGGGTGTCCAGGACGTGCTGAGCGTGTTTCCCGGTTTGTTAGGATGTCTCAGAAGGCAAAGAGGAGGCATAAGCATCTTCTGTATAATCCAATGATTAATAAAAAGTAAGTAAGTTTTAGGATGAGTGGGAAACATACTGGAATCCTTCTGTTTTGCCTTCCTGTGAGCCTAGAATATTTTATTTTTATTTTCAAAAAATACCATTGTGGTGACAAATAACATTTAAAAATTGCTGTGGAGTGTCTCTGCAATTGTGTAGAAGCAGAGTTATCTAGGTGGACACTAAGTGGATTCTTGGCATGTGTCCTACCTAGGTACAACTTTCTGCTCTTTCCCCAGGTGTACCCAGTGTGACGTACAGTGGCGTATTACTCTGCTGTAGGCAGGGAACAGTTGAACCAGCTCTGTGCTACTATTCTGTGATGAGTTTTGTAGCTATAACAGGGAGTGAAGCTTCCTCCAATAAACTTGTGAAAAATCCTCTCACTGCTTAGGAATGACTTTAACGCAAATCACCAAATAGATCTTGTGGATTTAAATATTTTATTCATAAGTGCTTGAGAGATGAATAGCTTTGGAATATCTGAACAAAATTTATTCATGCTTTACGTAAAGGCAACAAGAAATGAACGTGTTCTCTTAGACAAAGTACAAACTTATTGGATGGGATATTTAAAAACAATCATGAATTATATTATATTATATTACATTATATTACAGAGAAGTAGATTTACAGAGAAGTAAAAATATTTTTTGCTTCATTTTGGACCATATTCAGAAAGTCAGGTGTAGAGTCCTGTTTTTATTTATTTTTATTTTTTTTATTAATTTTGTTTGGAAGCAGAATTGTAATAGATTTGTATTTAACATTTATATTCAATTGCTTGAGAAAGGTTGGTGATTTTTGTTATGTATCTCAAAACTATTTAAGCTTACAAAACCCCTTGTGTTGGAATTCTTGTGCAGTATTCTTGCATTTTGTCAGAAAGGCTGATACAGTAACAGGTTTTCAGAGGACAATTCAGTATTTGTTGAGTTTTGACCAATGCTGATTCTTTTTATGACCATCCACCATAGAATTAGATCTCTGTGAATCCTGAGGAAATACAACTTTGTCAGTAGAGCAGGAAAGCAAGCATTAGTTAAGGAGTCTAATCTCAGGCTTTCTGTGAAAATTTGCTTACCATAGAAATACTGTTTTTTCAATTTTCCATTATGTAGAACATGAACATATAGACTTACATTATTCTTCATAGGGATGTCTGTGTTTTAATTTAGTTGTATTGTATTTTAATTTTCTTTATAAACTATTCTGACAATTCTAGGTGAGCTTTTTTTAGAACAGATATTTATTAGCATGGATTTGTGTTGGACTTACTGTAGGCTAAAGTAACTTTTCTTTGCCAGCTGGTAAGAACAACTTAGACAGTATAAAAATATCCACTCGGGGGAAAATTGATTACTTTATAATTCTATCTGATGAGCCATATTTGACTAACCAGAAGCCTGAAGGCTTAAAGTGCTGCTTGAGAAAAAACAGCTTTTCGTTTTCGAGGCAGCACATACCCCCTGACAATTTATGCACACTAGACACTGCTGTAGTTAGGCCTCTGTGGGTTTTAGATGGTGAAAGATGAGTAGGAAAAATTTTATCTCCAATTTTTTCTTGGGCAGCCAAAGCTAATATTGTTTCATCTCACTAAGAACTGTTAAACAAACCATCTACAAAGATCAGATTTATTTAGCCATTATTGAATTATGCCAACTCCTATAAAATACAAGGCTAAAGCACACCAAAAGGTGATTTTGTAAATAGAGCCCATTCCATTTCTATTGTATAAACAGAGCTTAGTGTCACAGATTCATGCATTTGTATGCTGCAGTTGTCTCACTACCAAAGTACACCAAATAAGGGCTCAAAATAGAGAGTGTTTAGCTTTCCAGGTACTGAGTGAGATCACCAAGTGGTCAGATGAATTTATTTGTCTAATTCTTGCCTGATAACAAGGCTTTCCGGAAAACTTCAAGCCATAGGAAGTGTTCGCTGTTATTTTTCAACCGTTAGTGGATATGCTGTTGATTCTACTTCTTACTGGCTCCTAAGGCCATAAATACAAATCTGTAATTTGGAAACAGGTGATTGTCTCCTATATGAAAAGAGGCGGTTTTGCTGGTTATGATTTTGTGTGTGCGTGAAGTCCTGAGTTACCTGAATGACTTAAATTTGCATTTCAAAATAATGTGCTTGCTGGTTGCAGCTGGCACTAGTTACTGCCTTAGGCAACTGGGTCCATTGGTGGCATTGGCCCTTTCAAAATGCTGCATAAAAGGTGTGTTTGCTGAAACCAAAATAACTGTCAAAAGTTTCTGCAGTCCAGCTTTTAAGAAGAACCTTTCTACTTGCAGAGAAGCAGAACTGAGTGCCCTACGACAAAGTTCCCACATAGCACCTCACAAGTCAGCCTGTGCTCAGTCTGGTATTGGTGCACTCACCTTCAAGTAGCAGAATGCACGAAGGTCTGGAGGTGTAACTTAGAATTTGGAATTGGATTGCTGAGGTTTTCTGGCTTTGAATCAGGCCTGCTGGGATTCATTAGTGAAGTCGGTGTATAGCTTTGTGTAGACACCCTGATTGTCTGTTCATTGGTGGGATTGCAGTTTATCCACATAAAGAAAAAAAACAAAAAACAAAAAAAAAAAAACACAAACATTTCTTATATGTTTATAAGATACGATGCATCCTATCTGCATTTATGACTCCAAAAGTAAGTTTTAAGCAAGTAACATCTGTTGGGGTAGGTGGGAATCCAGGTTGCTCTCAGGAATATAAATGCTGGTGTTGTCTTCTACAATATCCAGTTCAGCTCCAATTTTCTACCTATTTTGAGTTTAAAAAAAAAAAAAAAAAAAAAGGGACAAAAATGTAATGTTTCTCAATCAGCTATATTTGTTTAGATATGTAATCTGTTCCCATACACTGATGTAGTTGATTTTCTATTTTAAGTATAAAGCCTAATCCCGTTTAATTTGCATGCATAAAGTCAGCATGGCTTTATGAAAGGCAGGTCATGCTTGACGAACCTGATCTCCTTCTATGACAGAGTGACGCGCTGGGTGGATGAGGGAAAGGCTGTGGATGTGGTCTACCTTGACTTCAGCAAGGCTTTTGACACCGTCTCCCACAGCATTCTCCTCAAGAAACTGGCTGCTCTTGGCTTGGACTGGCGCACGCTTCGTTGGGTTAGAAACTGGCTGGATAGCCGGGCCCAAAGAGTCGTGGTGAATGGAGCAAAGTCCAGTTGGAGGCCAGTCACTAGTGGCATTCCCCAGGGCTCGGTGCTGGGGCCGGTCCTCTTTAATATCTTCATCGATGATCTGGACGAGGGCATCGAGTGCACCCTCAGTAAGTTCGCAGATGACACCAAGTTAGGTGCGTGTGTCGATCTGCTTGAGGGTAGGAAAGCTCTGCAGGAGGATCTGGATAGGCTGGACCGATGGGCTGAGGTCAACTGCATGAAGTTTAACAAGGCCAAGTGCCGGGTCCTGCACCTGGGGCGCAATAACCCCAAGCAGAGCTACAGGCTGGGAGAGGAATGGTTGGAAAGCTGCCAGGCAGAGAAGGACCTGGGAGTGATGGTGGACAGTCGGCTGAATATGAGCCAGCAGTGTGCTCAGGTGGCCAAGAAGGCCAACGGCATCCTGGCTTGTATTAGGAACAGCGTGACCAGCAGGGCTAGGGAGGTGATCGTCCCCCTGTACTCAGCTCTGGTGAGGCCGCACCTCGAGTACTGTGTTCAGTTTTGGGCCCCTCGCTACAAGAAGGACATCGAGGTGCTTGAGCGGGTGCAGAGAAGGGCGACGAAGCTGGTGAGGGGCCTGGAGAACAAGTCCTACGAGGAGCGGCTGAGGGAGCTGGGCTTGTTCAGCCTGGAGAAGAGGAGGCTCAGGGGCGACCTTATCTCTCTCTATAGGTACCTCAAGGGAGGCTGTAGCGAGGTGGGGGTTGGCCTGTTCTCCCACGTGCCTGGTGACAGGACGAGGGGGAATGGGCTTAAGTTGAGCCAGGGGAGTTTTAGGTTAGATGTTAGGAAGAACTTCTTTACAGAAAGGGTTGTGAGGCATTGGAACAGGCTGCCCAGGGAAGTGGTGGAGTCACCATCCCTGGAAGTCTTCAAAAGACGCTTAGATGTAGAGCTTAGGGATATGGTTTAGTGGAGGGCTGTTAGCGTTAGGTTGGAGGTTGGACTCGATGACCTTGAGGTCTCTTCCAACCTAGAAATTCTGTGATTCTGTGATTCTGTGAATTTAGGTAGCAGAAGGTGTGTGGGTATGCTTTTTGGCCTGGTAATGTGATCTGGGACTACCACACTGAGATGATTTGCTTTTGGAGAGAGAATGTATTTCCATGCGGCACTACAGAGCAAGTTTTGCAGTCTGATCACAAGCAGGTCTTCAGCTCAGCGGTAGAGAAACTCTCGTTTGGGCTGAGGAGGTACACTGGATACCATGCCAGTAGGAAGCTTGGTTTCTC
Organism: Aythya ferina; assembly: GCF_964211825.1. Classification (NCBI taxonomy): domain Eukaryota; kingdom Metazoa; phylum Chordata; class Aves; order Anseriformes; family Anatidae; genus Aythya; species Aythya ferina. The sequence continues at coordinate 13,921,060 of NC_140308.1, read as the reverse complement.
TGCTGAGGTCTCTAAGCAGGAGGCCAGCCACAGTCAATCTTCTGTCAAGTGAGCAGGATTATTTCCTCCCACTGGTTGTATGCAGGTAACTGTTGACAAGAGCTACTTCTGTTGCTGCCGGTTCAGCCCATCAGGTTGGCTGCTACACAAGAGCTGATTTGCTCTGAGAAGGCCATTGGCTTCCCAAGCCTTTTTCAGGTCCCATAAACCACTAAGGCTGTGATTAACAGCTCCTTAGATGCTTAAATGTACGGCTCCTATGTCTTTCACTGAATTTCAGTAAATGTTCCAAAAGCTCCATTTGAAAACTCAGCCCCAGTATTTGGTCTTTTTGGGAATAGATCTTGCATTGTACCCTGCTCCTTACTAAGTATGCCAGAGGCTGTAGCAGGTTCTGTGAACTGTTGGGGATTGTTGATTTCTTTTTCTTGCAAACACATACTTAACTGCTGACACCGCTGGCATTCGATGAGACATGTAAATTCGCACTTCTTAACACTTTATTTTTTACAGGTTATTTCAATTAAGCTAGACGCCTTGTTTGTAGTGGCTTTTTGCCTGATGGCAGCTTTTAGATAAAAAAGAGACAAGGTGCAGAGTAGCCAGGAAATGTTTGATTACCTTCTTTAGAAAGAAGGAAGGAAGTTTAGGCAAAAACTAGTATATCAACGTTGCAATGGCAAGCCTGCTAAAATACCTTCTTCCCTTCTCCTTCTCCTGACAAATCCTTGGGTTGAGTGGATACTGCATCAGCAATGGACCAAGTTCGGATTCTCATGTCAAAGCAAATCCACATTTTCACCAAGTTTTTACTAACTAAGAGTTTCATAAGCTGTAAGATTATATTGATTTAAGTGGAAGTTAAGGTGAGCCAGTAAGTGCTGCTAAAATTCCCTTTAATGTACATCTTGAACTGCATCAGAGTGAGGACTTCTGTTAAAATCCTGTTAAATGAACAGGATTTTAGTTAAAACATCAGGCTGTGAAGTGACCACAAGGGAAAAAGAAAGCATCTCCATTAGAGCCATTAGCACCTTGAGATAGCTGCATCTCTAATTACAGTTATGCAATCAAGCATGGACAATTCAGATTTTTTTGCTTTATTTTTTTTTCCAGAAAGGAAGTTAGTTGTTAAACTAGACCCCACGTAAAAGCATGCATAATAATTAGAAAGAGAATGTAAATGAAGAGAGAGTATTTATGAAGTCTGGGGAGAGCAAAAGCAGACAAGACCATGGAGGAAAGTAGAGATGAGGCTGTGGTGGGTCTAATAAGGAACAACAAGAGCCTGAGTGGGGATCACTCAGTTCTCTGTTTTGGTCTGTTCCCTCCAAGCCGTGTGGGAGTTCTGATTTTGATTTCCCTATTACCTGTGTTTGCTGTGATGCTGAAGAGACATGGAAAAGCAAACAGGCACAGGTCTTATCTTGCCTGTTCTGACTGTCAAACACTGAATTTTGCAATTTTGTGTGGTGTAGCAGTAGCATTGCTGTAAGCTATATTTCTCTACTTCAAATAACGACCAATTGACAATAATGAACAACAACAAAAAAAAAGTTAACATATTCTAAACAATCTGTTTTTCTATAATCCAATTTTAGAAATGTATTTGTACAGCTTTCACTGAAGATCAAGCAATTGTCATGATTCCAGAAAAACAAGTTTAAATGAATTTATGTAAACATTTCATGAATAGAAACAGCACCCACAGAGCAACTTTCCAAATCAGTTACACAGTTCAGCTATTTATTTTTTTTAAACCTATGTTCTTGCAGTGATTCAAGTGTATTTTAAAACTAGTTGAGATATTAATAGCAAATTTGAAGAAATTTGAATTATCTGAATTTGAAAGTGTTAATTTTCTAAAAAAAAAAAAAAAAAAAAAAAAAAAAAAGAGTTAAAAACTTTCTGCCCATTTCTAGACTGTCCGCATAACCTCATTATTGCAGCCTTTGTTTTTCTTCTCATTCTCTATCATTTGATGACTTGTATTGTCCTTTATCTACTTTGTAAGATACGTTGGAGCTAGGAACATCTTTTGATCTATGATGTCTCTAGTGCACTTCTGGGCGTAATTATAATCGTAAAAATCTTCGAAACCTTTCCACCTGTTGTCTTTATCACTAAAGTTGAAATGTTCTATATTGGCATCATAAAAAAAATTAAATAAAGTCTTTTTTTAGCCTTCAAACACTTAGAAAATAATAAAAACAATGAAGCAAGACTGCTGTGTACCTCTTTGTAGGATATAAAAATATCTGTTTCGTTGCAGTATCTTAAATTCTCCCTTAATCTCTCAAGCCCCTATGAATAAAGCATTGGATTACCAAGTAATACCCATCATCACAAGGAATTAGGCACTTTAGCTCTGGGCTCCATCTAAACCATTGCATTAGGAGAGATGTTACTGACGTCATGTTTTCCAAGTTGCAGCTGACTTGCGTGGTACCTTCCCACCAGCCTTTAAGATCTTGCAGAGATGAAAAATGTGTCTCTTATGCCTCTTCCCTTCTCTTTTTGGGTTGCTTTGGGGCACTAGCACACATATGGTTTTGCAGCTAAGAGACGAGTAGGAAACTAAGTTCCTGTTTGTGTGTGCCAGTAAGTCTGTAACAGAGCTTTGACAAACTGTGCTATTTCCTTCATCTATAAAATTAATAAATTAGAATACTATTTTACTTCCAAGCAGAGTATTTTTTAATTAGGGCCCTGATGTGCCGATGTCGTCTGTCTGCAATATGTAAAAATGAAAGGACATTCAGATCACGATTCCCTCCTTCTTTTTCTCCAACTATCTCCAACTACGGTGTTTTAAAATTTGCTGTGGTGCCAGAGTTTTTATAGTTCTTTACCGTTAGTTGTGAGAATACTACTAGAATTCAGAGAAGAAAATTGATGGAATGCATCCATGCACTCAGCTCCCTGTTGCCTCCCCACTTCAACTGGGCCAGCAGTGAATGTAGCTGGCACCTGTTAAAAAAACATCCAGCCAATCTTCGTGATTTTCAAAGGTACCATCATTGTTTAGAGCACGGAAAGTGTAGGAGTCACCACGCTGTCTTAAGCCATCATTCAGTCCTTACTGTTTACAAGAAATTACATTCTTGCTAAATGTTTTTGAAACAGACTTCAGTCTTAACCAGTTTTCTTTATGGTACTTGCTGCATGATTCCAGCCGGTGAAAGGATTTCTGATTACATTCATTTTTCTTCCTTTTTAACTAATATGTATGATAGTATGTGTTATCTGCAGGAAACGTGAGTCCCTTAGATCTACTATGTTCCCATAATGTGGATAATTGCTTTTGTGAAGCCATTTTAGTTGAACATTTTATGGGTTGCTGGACAGCTGTTTATCAGCTGTTTATCTTGTAACTTACTGATGCTGCAGTCTGTGATAGAACCTGCCTGAGTTATCTGGGTTTGATCTCTACTTCACCACACTGCAGCGCAGGTGTTGACTGCTCTATTTACAAAACTGTCACTTGGCATCATGTCTCCCGAGGAGCTGTAACACCCTGTCATCATACACTTAAGAAAATATTTATCTGTAGAAGACCTAATTAGACAAATTGTTATGAATCTGTTGTACTTCTGCACTTCCTTCTGGCATGTGATTTTAGAATAGTAAAGGTCAAATTGCAGTGGGGTTGCAGAGTATAATGTCACTTTTTACCATAAATATGGTTCATTAGCCTGAAAGTTGAAATGTTGTGTACCAGGTTGGCAGTCCATCCTTACTTCACATACCCTAAACCACAGTGTTCTCTTTATCCTTGGGACTGCTGTAAAGAAGAATCTTTCTATCTGTGATTATGTAAATCAATGTGGATTTTATAAAGCATTTTAAGCATCAAGAAAAAGAGAGTAACTTCTTCACAGTTTTTCTTGTCTAACAGTAATAATGTAATTGGACAGGGTTAAAGTTATCTTTTAACTTATGATTTGTAGATGCCAGAGTGTCTTTTGAGAGAGTCATACTGAAGAGTCCTAAAAATCCTTCAGGAAAACGAATCTGCTAGGCTTCCCCCCATTATCAATATCCCAAAATGCCTTTGGCAAGTAGTAAATGCCAAGTGTTTGTTATTTGGCACTTGACTAGTCACTCATTTATTTAAACTCAAACATAATGTATAAGATTGTATAAGTTTTGCTAAGCTAACTATTAAAAATTTCCATGGAAATTGCACCATCTGGGGAAAAACAAACAAACAAAAAAGAACAGGACCATGTATTGCAGTAAACATAGCTGACTGCCCTACTCCTAGCAGTTGCAATTGCCTGTGAGCTGTTATTTTGCTTCTCTGTAGTATCTGAGTACCAGTTACTTACTTGGTTTTACTTTCAAAGTCTTTCATAATTGTGTTCCCACCCAACCTGATTTTTCTTATTATATTTTAAGATTGATTCCTGTCTCCAATTAGTTTTTGTTATGAGCTATCTCATCTGTTTCTTTAATAAAATTCTCTTTTTACCCAAGGTGTCTACTAAAAATGTATGTCTGCAGATCTGATGTGCTATGACTACGCTCAGTCCTGCTGATCAGGAATTTAGGTTGAAGAAAGAATTTTCTTATCATTAATAAACAAAAATGTGTATGGTAAAAAGAGAGCTAGCTAAGCTATGTATTTTAATGCCTGATTTATCACTTCTGACCTCTATAGTATACTCTGAGTAGGCAGTGTGGTATTGCATGTGTGCCACAATTAAAAACATGCTGCCAGGAGGAATGTAAATCAGTTGCAAGGGCTTGGTTTGTAGGAGCAAAAATCTAAATGGTGATAGAAAATTGAAGAATTGCATTTTTATTTTGCTACTGAGGCACTGTTGCTTTGTAAAACTCTCTCTCTTCTGTGCTCCATATCATTGTTTTACTTGCTGTTAAATAGAAAGAGAAATGTCCACCTGTCTGTGTGTGCCCTGCAGAATATTTAAAATATGCATCAACGTACTATTTCCCTAAGTTTGGCTTTCCAGGAGTCACAAATTTTAATTGAATTTATGCCAATAAATATTCTTCTGTAATTTTTCTCAAAGATGTCAAAATTAAAGAAGAGTTTTGAAGCATGGTCCAACATACATCCTCTCTCTTACGTGTTGAATGTTTTTTATTCAGTACTGCTCAATATTATTTACATTCTAGGTTTAAACTTGAAATATTATAAATGGGAATTCTGCCTTCATCAGTTATATAGCTTTGCTGATGAAGAGATTAATTCATTGTAAAACTCCCTTTCTAACCTTCTCACTTTCTTTTATTACTTCTTCAGAGTGCTTGATAAGTAAAGCAAAGCAATCATGTCACTTTTTTCCATTCTTTCCATTTCCTGTTCTTCTTATTGGGTAGGATCAAAATTTCAGTTTGAAGAGAGTGATATCACATTCATTGGTGATACCATTGCCAAGGCTGATAAAGTTTGATTTACAGGAGTGTTTATTAAAAAATCATTTACATTTCCTATTATCAAAACCTGTGATAAAACCTGAATTTACTATAAATTGTTAAGATTAAATGACTTTAAAAAGATATGTAAACTGTACATACCATGTCTCTACCAATTTGTGTCTTTTTTAATGATGACATTTGATAAATTCCTCAGATGTGAATTTCACAACTGGTAAGACAACCTTTCAAAGATACACTCTGTCTTCAGAGGAAATTTCTTATTTTATATATTCAATTAGTGTTGTTTTATTCAAAGCTGAAAATTGAAATGTATAAATAATAATATTAATTACGATGACTTCATGTTTTGCTTAAGCATGCACCATATAGAATCACAGAATATGTAAGAAGTCTTTTATAGAAAATCTTAAGATTTTTTTGTGGGCTGTTGCAATGAAATTGATCTACAGCTTGAATTAAATTATGAGTATTAAATACCTAAATATTAAAACAAAGCAGTTTGATTTACTGTTTTTAATAAAGTGAAAATTAAAAATTTGAAGCCATTTTTAACCATAAGAAGGGTGTTGTAATTAATGCAAGTCAACCCATTTTGTTTTGAAGTGCAGCAAAGCAAAGCATTTTTTAGTAAGCATGGGTTTTGCTCTGAATACAAGGTGCCTTTGCCATTATACTTTCATTGCACTGCTTTTTTTTTTCCTTCTGTTAAAGGCCTTGGCAATTCAAGTTTAACTTCAGTGATAAAATATTAGATGCCTAGAGATAGCTGCTTCACGCTGTTTGTGAAGATTTGAAAGCAGCTAATATAAATAAATGAATATTAAAGTGTCCAACATATATTTCTGAATGTAAGGCTTGAACTTTGTAGTAGAAATGTCTTCCATGACAACATTTGTCATGTGCATTAAGTGGCTGATGTCCTGAATTAATTTGCCAAAATACCAGTCTCTTGTAGTTGGAGTTGATCTAGATGCATGATCTGTAAAAGACTGTCAAAAATATTAAATTAAACAGAATGGGGAAATGTTATGAAGGCAAAATCAGCATGAGCAAACCTGCTTTAAACTTTTAGTAACTGTTATATGTGTTTTGTGTCTTTTGTTTTTACAGATTTTCTCTTTGCCTCTGGAGTGTTTCGTTATGGCAGCCTCCAGTGAACAATGACATCCTTTGACAAATACAAATGCCAAAAAGCCAAATGAAAACAGTGGCCTTCTTTTCTTTTTACTCCAACACAGTGAAATGGTGCTCTTACAGTTTTCTTATTGACTCTTACTGGAAGAAACAAACTCCTGACTGGACCTTTTTTCCCCAACCCCCTGCCAGTGTTATTATGGATGCTTGACACAGTGACATCATGTAGTAGGCCCTGAAGTGTTGTCATAATTAAGTTGCAATGGTTTTATACACTTCCCCATTTCCCAACAGCTTTCTGTCAGTTCTGCATTCCTTTTCCTGGGGCCTAATTTTCCCATGTTATTGGTTTGCAGATAGGCTTGTGGCCTCTTTTGTTCCAACCACCTATGAAAAACGTCAAAGAGCAGACGATCCGTGCTACTTTCATGCACTTTGCATCATTATTACCACTCCCATCTACTTGGCACTGCTGGTAGCCTCTCTTCCTTTTGCTCTGATAGGCTTCTTGTTGTGGTCCCCGCTCCAGTCAGCCAGGAGGCCATACATCTACTCCAGACTAGAAGACAAGAGCCATGCCAATGGAGCCACACTGCTCACTGAATGGAAGGCTGCAGGGAATGGGAAAAGCTTCTGCTTTGGCAGTGCCAACGTTTGCCTGCTGCCAGATTCTCTGGCAAGATTTAATAATGTTTTCAATACACAGGCTAGGGCTAAGGAGATTGGCCGGAGGATCCGAAATGGGGCAAGCAGACCACAGATCAAAATATATATAGATTCCCCTACCAACACGTCCATCAGTGCAGCAAGTTTTAGCAGCTTGGTTTCCCCACAGGGTGGAGATAGCACTAATCGTACTGTTAATGTTGGCATCAAAAGGACAACATCAATGGAGTATAAAGGAGACAACTCTGGCTCAAACAACAGTGAGGACAGCAGAGAAGATAAGGGTGGAAATGGAGAGCCAAATGAAGGAGAGGAAAACACCTGCATCGTCCGCATAAATGGAGAGGATAATGGCCACATGTCAGACATAGAAACAGATACCGTCAATGGGCAGGCTAATGCTAGTGGCCCCGCAGAGCACTCGCTGGAAGGTGACGCAGAGATCTCAAAAACACCTAACCACAAACAGAAGGAAGGAGATTCTGGGAGCTTAGACAGCTACTCGGCCTCAAGAGAGTCATTAGTTAAGGTTCGTGTTGGAGATGGCACAGTGGACCAAAGCACTGTTAACAACAAGCTCCTCTACAAGGCTTCGGTCATGAAGAAGACTTCAGTGCGGAAAAAGAAACATACGGATGAGACCTTTGATCACGAGATCTCTGCTTTCTTCCCTGCCAACTTGGACTTTCTGTGTTTGCAGGAAGTGTTTGACAAAAGAGCTGCAGAGAAATTGAAAGAGCAGCTTCATCACTATTTTGAATACATTGTCTATGATGTTGGGGTCTACAGTTGTCATGCCTGCTGTAGCTTTAAGTTTGTGAACAGTGGTCTCCTTTTTGCCAGCCGCTATCCTGTTATGGATGCTGCCTATCACTGTTACCCTAATGGAAAAGGAACAGACTCCTTGGCTTCCAAGGGAGCCTTGTTTCTCAAGGTAAGAGCCTTTCTTTTTGAACCTGTAAATATTGACAAGTTATAAAATTAAGCTATTCTCTCTGTCATTTCTGTTAAGAATTCAGACAAGCAATTTTTGAGTCTGTATTAGCTGATCTAACTTTTATATATATATATATATGTGTGTGTGTGTGTGTATATAAAAATATATTGGTTTTGTGGCCTAGATAATGTGTTGAAGTGTTGGATGTGCATGAATTAATAAGGAATTTTTGGAGGTAAGACAAGTATAATTTTAAGTGCTGAAATGTGAAGTTGTTTACATGGAATTTTAGTTTCTTTTTACAGAAATCTCATTAATAAAAGGCATACATTCTAAACTTCTTAACACAAGTACAGTACTATGGGCATTACAGTTGGACACCAGCTTATTCAGGCTACATGTTTATAAAGGAATCGAAAGACAATCAAGTCTAAAAGTAAAATAAAACTGAAAGGATTGCAATGAACTGTGTGGCTATTCCTCTCTCTTATTTGCAAAACAATCGCTATGGAGAGATATGAAGAAGAGCAAACAAAAATGCATGGGACACTGGGGAGCACAGAGTTTTTTCCCTTTATTAACACAGTTTACTTAAATTAGCTAATGGTAGTGGGAACAGGAAGCCTGGGGTTACACTTCTGTAAATCACAAACAGCAGAAATACAAGTCTGCATGCAATGATTTGCTTTTCCAAGGCTAATAGCTGTTTATGCTGAATTCTCAGGAGAATCTGGCAGTGCTCTTCATAAACTGGAATGTGGGCCCTTTTAATTTGGAATTAACTACAAACAAAAACTTCGTGCAGAGGTCCACATCTGTGGACCCAAACCTACATGGATCTGAAAATCTCCTAGGATACTGGATTTCTGGTTTTTCTGTCACAGCATTTAGTTAATGAAATGCATTACAAACGGATTTTTTTTTTTTCTTAATGCTAGCAAAATATATCAACTGAAATTTTAGGTATTTTCTAGTGCAAATTGGTCACTAGTCCTCAGCACGAGCTATTATTAACCATTAAAAATATGGACTCTTAATAAGAATCAATGGTGTTTCATACTTGTTTGTAAACAAAGAAAAAATTGATACTGCGTTGCATAAAGAAGCAAATATTAGATCTTGCAGTCTGATAATACTCCAGTATTTCAAATATATTTGGCAAAAACAAAAATTCCATATTTGCATACAGGTTTTTCAAAAAATGCATCTGTCTATACTTATGTGTACTCTTATGTGTTTATAAACAGCTGGAGTTTATTCTTTCATCATGAAGTGCTGTTTGCAAAAAAATGAACATGCATGTTGTTCAACATAAAAATTACCAGGGTCACAAAGACTGCCCTTCAGCATATGCGTATATCAGGGACTAAGAGATTAAAAACAATCTGCTTTCAACTGCCTATTGCTGAGTCATTGATTTGTTACCCTGCTAGGAACACAGCAATGTCTCCATTTCTCTTGCAGAAAATTAAACCTCCTTTCAAATTTCCACTGGGATGATGAACTTAATTATGGATTCAAGTTGTTAAATAATGTTACAGTTGAGCAGGGAATAGGGACCAATTAATATGAAGATTCAAAGATGACTACATTCTTTTAAATATTACAGAACTCTGGCCCAACTAAAAGACCCGTTTACCTCACGTCTGTGTCATTCTGACATACTGCATGTTATACCTAAAATGTTTTTAATTTGAAGTCTACTTTGGTAATGAAATGACTTTGTCTCGCTTGTGCATTAAGTGGTCAATGCTCATTTCTTTCTTAGACCAAAAAAGTGTGGGAATGATCTATTTAATTGGAGCATTGAAACAAAATAGGTTTGAAGGTTGGTTACTTAATTAGTAACTGCATGTGTGTGGAGTCCTGTGACAAAAGCTATAGTAAGTAAAAAGCCTGGTGTGGTTTTGAAGTCATTGAGAATCAATTCGTTCACTTCAGAATTCTTCAGGTCTTATGCTGGGGTAGCAGCAAGTAACAAAGCATACAGTAACTCGTTAGAAGGGGTCTTCCTAGCCAATTTGAACGGCATAGTACTACTTACATCTTAATTAGTACTTATATCTCTGGTTTTACATCATTCCTTTTACTGATTGAGGGCAGCTCTTGCTTTACTTTCTGTGCATACGACATAATCCAATCTGACGTTAGTTTATCTCCGCATGATTTCAAAGACAGCAATAATACAGCCTTGCAGAAGTGTCCTCCTAACGGCCTCGCATCCAGTGCTGCCGTGGACTTAGAAAGAAAGTGTCTCTGTCCTGTGCAAATTCTTTTTTAAGTTTATGACTCCTGTGAAAAGCACAGTGCTCCTATTTCTGGAGTTGGAAACATGTCGCTTGAGTTTTGTTTTTGAAGTTTGCTTTAGAAGCTTGTTCCCCTTGCATAGATTCCATCTCTGAGTAAAGGGCCAATTGCTTTCCATGCCGTTAAAAAAAAAAAAAAAGAAAAAAAAGTGTGAAAAGCAAGTGAAGGGAGAAGACTTGCAAATTCTAACAATACAGATAAAATCACTGTGGTTTCACTCACTGGGAGGATAAAGCCTTTATTGAAATCTTTCAGATCCATGGGGAAGACCCAATATCCAAATGCCGAGGCACGTTTGGAGAAGGAAATCAGTTCTCATTCAAAGAGCACTATTTGTCTCCTTGCTACAAACTTAACTATTGAGATAAACTGAAGGTCTCAGAACTAAACCTTTAATGCAAGTTGAATTATTTGGAATCAAAAGGCAAAACTGTTCTGGGGGAGTTGCGTCACATGACAGATCCCTGCTGCCAGGGTGAAGCATTTCATGCATTTTGTTTTTGTTTAAAGTGAATTGGAAATTTTCTATCGCCTCTTTCCTCCACTGCCTTCACCATCTAGATTGTAAAGTTCAGGTGGAGATTTGTAAGGATTTGAAAGATTTGCTTAGTTACACAGAATTATTTTACCTGAGAGACTTAGACAGCTCAAGGGTTATTATTAGTAGCTGTAACAATAATCAGCTCTTACATACAGCTTTTCATTTGTGTGTCTCAAAGTGCATAATAAAGGAAGGTCAACATCTGCTTAATAGAAGGAGAAACTAGAGCACAAGAAGGTAATGGGATTTGATTGTGGTTTTAACACCTGGGGTGACACAGCTAAAGAAAGCAGATGTAAGTAAATTATAGGGACTTTTAACACAGCCTCATGCTACCTAAGCTACCTGGAGACCTGTGCAAAGGAATTTGGCTAGTCTTGGTCTGTTCTCTTCCTGAAGTTGTCTGCCACAAAAGGTGCTGCTGCTGGCATTTTCCTGACAAAGATCACAGGCTGTTCTCATCTGGATAGGCTGGTGCTTTCCAGCTCAGGATGAAGGCATGAGGATGAGAGAGTTGTGAGAAGCTATTGTGTAAGTCCGTTTTCTGCATTAGTGGAGAACTAATTTACATTCAGCACTTCGATCTCTTCAAACTCTAGCAGTGTTTTTGTGTCCAGTATAAGAGGCCCTCATTGGGACATAAGAGAGACGCAGTCACAGAAAAAAATAGTGCATAGGGAGGGGGGAAATGTCACCTGCATCTAAGTGACAATTTCTTGTCTGAAGTGTTAAACCACTGTTCTTTGCTGCTGGTAAGGACTCAGAGGAGAAGTTAGCAAATATATAAATCAGCCGATCCATTTTCATACTTTGACAGTCAGAACCCTTGGGAGACTCTGCCGTGACTCCGTGTTCTGGTGTTGCATTTCACATTAATTTAAAATACCTAAGAAAAGAACCCTTGAGTCTGCTTTGTAGGTTTTATATCTCTGTTGTCTCTTATTGCTGCTCTGCTCCAGATAGAGGAGGAAAGTGTAACTGACACAGGTGCTATCCTGTGCTGGTGATTCTAGCTAATAAGCTAGCTTGCATGTACTTGTATATAACACGATGCAGTTTTCTCAGGTGTTCTGCAGCTGTTGGTTTGACAAGTACATAATTTCAATTCATAGTATTTTTAATGAATTTAAAGGGAGTTAAAAAATGCATGTCCCTTGCAGAAGCTGGATTATAATACCGCAGGCAAATCAATTTTAAAAGTTACCAGTGAGGGCACCAGTTTGTAAATTACTAGAAGGCTTCAAAAATCATTCATCTTTAGATATAGGGGTATTAGTATATATCAATATGCTTAGTTGTACTGCTTTTTTTTTTTTCTGTTCAAATTTTGGACACTAGTGTAGTAAAACCAGAAAACTCACCCTTAACTTGACCTGATGAGTTACTGAGTTGGAGAGTTTGTCCAGCTCTGCTAGCAAATTATGCCCTTCTAGCCTTAAAATGTAATGGCTATAACTGTAATGTGAACCTAAGCCAACAAGATATGTAAATGCAAAGTTAGGGTAGGGAGGTCAATGAAAGAGGTACTCTCAAACTGGTTATTTACTGAGCAGAGCTTTTGGAGTGGTTTTCTTCCCACTGAGACTGGGAGAAGTGGAATTACACTGAATCAATGTTATTCTTCCTAGTGTTCTTGGTAGTAGGCTTCTACTCTTTGGCATCTTCTAAGAGAGATACTTTCAGCAAAAATAAGAATTCTTGTTTAAAACGCAGATTTGAACATAAAGCAAAAGCAAAACCACAGTCTTATGTGGGTAGTTTGAACGGGATAATACTACTCTAACACAAAGACTGTAGGAATTAAAAAGAAAAAATTATAAGTCTTGTGAGTTTTGCTAAATTTCTGAAAGAACTTGTGTTTAATTAGCATTAATTCCTAAGCTTATTAACAGATTTACTTTTCAAATTCTCTGAAAATTAATGCTGTTCTCAGGAAGTACAGTAATTGTGCAGAGAACATGTTATTATTCATTGTTTTAAAGGAAACCTAGCAACCTTTGCTTTAAGTGCAAACCTAACCTTGTTCTCAGAAGAGGTGGAGTGGTTGTAACAGATGGTAGAAGAGCACTAGCTCCAATTGCAAAACTGCTTCCAAGCAGTTTCTACTTATTTGCTATTCTCTGAGTGTCTGCTTTTTATGATAAAATGAGGGTCCCCTGAATTACCTTCTCTCATTCTTTTTTGTATTACAGATGCAGTTAAATTTTGCTTGGGTAATTTAAGCTGTCTTTATGGTTGAGAATGAAGGGGTAACTTACACTATGCAGTTGGACAACATATTGAGAACCTTTTTTACCTAAGGATTACAGAGAAAAGCAGGATGGCTGCTTTCTGAGGCCAGTAAGAGATTTCAGACTCTTTTCCTTGATCAGTTATCCCATACCTGTGTTATCCCAAAATATTAAAAGAAACGTCTAGTGCTGCTCATGATTTTGTTTAGATAACTCTAAAGCTGTCCTGTTTAACTCAGGAGGGTAACCTAAACATTTTCCACATGTTCAGTTTCTGCTTTAAAATGTTAATGTAAGAATTGGACAGAGTCCAGTAAACTGGCTGAGGCTTTTTTCTTTCTTTTTTTTTTTTTTTTTTTTTTTTAAAGGACAACCCTACCCATGAAACTTTACCATGTTTACTTCACCTTGATATAATTGAAGTTATTAATCCCAACCTTTTTCTCCTTCATTAGTGGGACACATTACAACTGTTGTGGAGGATGAAATACAGGACTGAGATCAAATTGTGGGCTTTATCCTTTTCAGAAAACAGAGAGCCCTTCATTCATGGCACCAATTGACAGTCAAACACTTTCCCTCACATATAAACTTAATGAAGCTTTCCCAAATAACTAATTCTCTGAGCTCATGAAGCAGCAGTTGTTGTCACATGGTAGGTGCAGAGAAAAAGAATTCTGAAAAAATCACATACTATTGTGGCTAAAAAGAATTGCATAGCACCAAAAAGAATTTTGTGCTGATCTCTAACATTTAATACTTTTAAATTTTATTTAATATGCTTAGCTTAAATTACTATTTTATTACAAATATATTAACTAATGCCTCTTCTTTAGCAGCTGCTACATATCCCCGTACTAGCATAAGATGCCTGTTTTTACTATAGGTCTAACCAAAAAACTACTACAAAGAAATCAATGTACAGGAATAAAATAAATCGTTCTTGGAAGTTACCTCTACTCTAAATCATCTGTGTGAGACAGGAATGTTTGAACTGTGTGAGTCACAGCAAGTCTTTGGCATCATCTCTTACCAGGAACAGGAATTAGCACTTGGGCACACAGTTTGATTGGTTCTTCCATTAGTTTCTTGATGCTGACTCTCCCGATAGCCTTGGAAAATAGATAAAATGGAGGGGGAAAAAAAGTCCATGAGGAATTGATAAAATTTCAGACTACAGAAAAGTTGAAAGAGAGAATCTGTATCACACGTTTGTTTCTTTTCTTGTCCTTCACTGTTATTGTCTGCTCATTGTACTAAAGTAGACAGGATGTCTACAAGATACTCTCCTAGTGGTTGAAATAGAGAGGAGGTACAAACTGTGTGCGGTTAACAGGATCTGAGAGCATCAAAGCAGGTGTGAACCATGAGCGTGTGGAGATACCGCTAGTGGGGTGTCATGCAGCTCTTTGTCTTGTGCTCACGTATTTTGAGTTCCCTTGAACTTCATCGGCTACATAAAGCAAGGTGAGTATTTCTGTGGGAGCAAGATGCTACTACCACTTCTCCTGTCACCCTACGTACCCTGCTCCTATTGTCTGGAATGTTTTATTTCAAAGACAAACAGTAACTCCAGCCCTTTGCTGAGATGATGTTCTTTGCAAATGCAATCCTCATGCTTTTGTTTTTAGGGAAAGGGCCTTTTTGTTGTTTTTCTTCCCCACAGAGCGTGCAGGTGTGCTTTTCAGCTTGGCTAGTTTTCCTTCATAGTGTGATCATTAGCTTGGTTTTTGTCATGAAAATTTGTTTGCCACGGAACTATATTGTACTTTGGATACATACCTTCTTCAAAGAGTAATGCAGGTACCACTACAACTCGTATTTACTCCAGTGACAAAACTGACACCTTAATGATAATTAATCTGATGAAATGAATGGTTTGACTCATTTACAGTCCAAGATGTAATTAAGCCATAATGGTGGAAGTTACAACTATTCTGTGTAATATCCCATCTCCCTGAAGGATTCTTAATGTTACATTGAGATTATTTACCTTCCCCAGCTTTGGATTTATTGCCTGCACGTGGACTGTGGGGTGATGAATTCTGTGGAGCTCCTTCTTCAGGAGTATGACAAAATTTTTATCTCTTTTCTGGTTTGCACACCTGGATTTCCTTCCCACGGAAGAGAAGGCAATGGCATATCCTTTGAACTTGTGTGTATTTGAACACTTCATACTAGAGAGTGCACATTTCAGTTGAGAAATTGTCTACCTTGCTTAGGATTTTTTTAGAATAGCTACCTCCAGGCAATAGGAAGCTTCTACAAAATACCACTAAAGATTAAATTTTCCTCTTAATAATCTTTTTGTTTCTGTCTACACATTATTGGTCAGTTGGTTGATTCTTTAACTGAGTGTCATTTGTTATGAATGGCACAGCCCAGATTTTTAAACATAAAAGAATGTTTCTTTCCAAGTAGTTGATTTTCTAACATAACAAAGGACAGATTTGAAGCTGTTTACTGAGGTGGTATTGAAATACCCCTGGTATTTAGGCAATATTTCTGTTTTTTTGTTTATGTATCTATTGATGCTTTTCTTGAGATCCAGATAGAACAGACCTGTTTTGCACTACTGGGACAAATGTGTGTAAATATAAACTGTTAAAGACAAGGTATTTGTCATGTTTACAGCTTTGTATACTTACTGTACTGGAGTATGATAAACATGTGATGTGCAAGATTTTCCAGTTAGCTCTGAAAATTCCCATGATAGCAAGTAATGTGATTGAATTTAAAGTTATTTCTTTCACTCTAGCTGTAAAATTTCAACTCTTGCTACTTGTGAATTTTTTTACTTGTCAACAGGAATCTTTCCACTGTAGCCCTGTTGGCTTGATTTCTTTCATGCGCATTGTTTATTATCTGATACGCATCTAACTGTACTACTTAGTCTGTATTGGACAAGCTTTTGATACACAATTTTGCACTGTATAGCCTAATGCCAGCATGGTATCTCCAATATATTCTACTAATGTTCTGGGACATAAGGTGAGAAGGAATCTTTTAAAAGAAAGTACCTGATGTCAGTCTCCTGTGCTTGAAAATAAAAATTTGGAGCTGTCAGTTTTGCACTTACTAAATTCACAGGTAGGTGATGAATGTAAATATGTAGTGGTAGCAACTGCCATTTTGATTTCCAAGCAAAAATTGCTTGAGCAAACTTTCCTCTTTATAAAAAAGCTTTTTTTTTTTTTTTTTTTTTTTTTAATCTCCAACAAGCTTCCCTTCTCACCCAACAGCTAACAAAATGTAGATGTTTAATGTTGTAGCAGGGATCAGAATGCTCTCCTAGCTTTTAGTTTTCCAGATGTTTGACTAGTTTGATTACTTAACCTTTGCAAATGTACTAAGAGTTGGAATATATTTTGCATATTTCAGCATAATAATGAAAAAAGTAACTTTGTTTCTATCAACTTAGAATTATATAACAGGGACACTTTGTGAAACAAGAAGTATGTTCTCTCCACTGTAATTTTACCTCTAGATAACGTACGACTTTTTCCTCATGCCATGATTATCCTATTTTACAAGATTGGGAACTTATATTTGGATACTGCTTTTCTACGTCTACAGAAATTTTTAGTAAAGGAGTCCGTAATACATTTAAGACTTCAGAATGCAGTATCTGAAGGACTTCCCTATAAAAGTAGTTCAATGGCTGTTACTGATTCACAGAGCTACTAGACCATCTGAAATGAACATAAGTCAGGCTTATGATGAAGCCTGGCTTATTTACCTACATATATTTATGTGATTACATTACTTACATGCGTCACTTACATTAAGTGATTGTCCCCCTGTACTCGGCTCTGGTGAGGCCGCACCTCGAGTACTGTGTTCAGTTTTGGGCCCCTCGCTACAAGAAGGATATGGAGGTGCTCCAGCAAGCCCAGAGAAGGGTAACAAAGCTGGTGAGGGGCCTGGAGAACAAGTCCTACGAGGAGCGGCTGAGGGAGCTGGGCTTGTTCAGCCTGGAGAAGAGCAGGCTCAGGGGCAACCTTATCACTCTTTATAAGTGCATTGAAGGAGGCTGTAGCGAGGTGGGGGTTGGTCTGTTCTCCCACATGCCTGGTGACAGGACAAGGGGGAACAGGCTAAAGTTGCGCCAGGGGTGTTTTACGTTGGGTATTAGGAAGAACTCCTTTACTGAGAGGGTTGTGAGGCATTGGAATGGGCTGCCCAGGGAAGTGGTGGAGTCACCATCCCTGGAGGTCTTTAAAAGATGTTTAGATGTTGAACTTAGTGATATAGTTTAGTGGAGGACTTGTTAGTGTTAGGTCAGAGGTTGGACTCGATGATCTTGAGGTCTCTTCCAACCTAGACAATTCTGTGATTCTGTGATTTTCTAGATAAATGTGAATTTGAATGTTTTTTTCTGTTCTAAGCAGCAAGAAGTACGTTTTACTTGTGAAGTGCTCACTTGGTTTGGTGGAAGTGGAACCTTTCTGCCAAGATCCACGTTGCAGGCTGAAATGAACACTCTGAGTTCTCTTCCTGCAGCAGTGCCACGAAACTGGTCAGGCTCAGTCACCACAGTATAATATAGCCTTGAAAATGGAACAGTCTAAAAGTAGCTACAGTATTTGACCACACAAAGGAACGTTTCTGTGCAGAATTACAGGGCTTGTAATATTTGGGAGGTCAAGTAGTTTTCCTCTCTGCACATCCCATAGTTCTTTTCCATCTGTGAAATACCAAATTAGACTGAATAATCAGTTGTTTTTTTTTTTAAATATACTAGTGCTTTTCTGTAGCTGGAAAATACACCAAGAGGCTGGAAGGATATTTATTTTCTCTCTTAGTAGTTGTCACAGTTTGTATTTATTTTCTCTCCTAGTAGTTGTCACGTATATGACAGAAATCAAAAAAAGTTGGAGGAAATGTGAACTCTGGGAGATGATCTGCTTTGGATGTACTTCCATGCTGGCACTTTCCAAAGAAATTCCAATTATGTTAATGTCTTCAGCTCTTGCTTTGGGCTTCTTCCTTTTTTGGGAGCTATGGGGGCACTATCCCCCTGTAGTGGCAACCTGGGGTGGCATTTGTTGTGCTGCACATAGCAGCAGTCAGTGTTTCCTCTAGGCCACTTCTTGTAATTCTCTGAGAGCTAGAGATCCCAAGTCCATTACAGTACAGATATGTGCATGCAGGGACAGTATGATAAATATTTCTTTCTGATTAATGGGTGTGAGTGTGATCCTATGTATAAATTAGTTTATGAGGTCTTGTCAGGCACTCCATTAAGGCTGCACAGGAAATTCTAAAGCAAATTTGAGCTGACTTTTTTTTTTCTCAACTGACTATAACTTATATTTGGATGTTTAGCTTTTAGATTTAATCTTTTGTGCTTTTTTAGATAATGATTCCATCTGTTTTAGGCAATAAGAGGATTATAAGAAGCACATTCTTGCTGTAAGAAAGAAAACTTTATGTGCAGTATTTTCAGCATTATTATGGTAGGTAACACTGGAAGATGGATCACATGCATGCTTTTTCAGTGCAGCAGGAGTCACTGAAAATTTGTAATTATATAAAAAATATATATTGTAAACTTTACAATATATAGTTTTTGGTGTTGAAGTCAAAATCTGATTCTGAATTCAGAAAATATTATTCATCCACGTGCCCGCCCTAGATAGTACAGGATTTAAACTAATGGTTTCCCAGTTTTCTCTTGGAACTGCATATGTTATGTAAGAAATTTGAGAGAACACCCCTTTTAGTTTACCTGTGACCCTGGGATACATTCAGACCAAGGCAGTCTGAGGGAGGAAGAAAGAGGTCTGCATACCTAAGCTCCTGCAGTAGTCGGCATCCATCCAGCAGATCGCCATATCTTTAGAGACCCTGCTACAGTCTCGTGTGTTTAGGAGAATCCTCTGGTGTGGGGTAAAATCAACAGTGATGTATTTTCCTCATCTTCCTCTGCCTTCAGGCTCCCTGGAGGAGGTAACTGTTTGGGAACAGCAGTAAGAACCCCATCAATATTCATTTGAAATCTGTCTAAAAGAGGACTGAAGAGACTGAGGACAGAATAATACAAGATGGTTATTGTATGCTCTTCTAGCTGGAACAAAAACTGGAAGTTAACAAGGTGTTGTTGAGTGCAAGTGACATAAATTCATTTACTGCAAATATGAGATGGTCAATTATTGGAACAGGGGCTTGGAGAGGTGGTAAATCTTCATCCTTGGAGCTAACGCAAAACTTGACAAAGGTCTTTGCAACCTCATCTAGTTGGGCCTGTTTGAGCAGGGGGTACGCTAGAGGACCCCCGGATGTCCTCTCCATTCTATGATGGTATGACTGATGCAAGTTGAGTCTTATGACAGAAACCTGAATTAATTCTTCTCTAAATGAGCTTGGACAGAATTATCTTGCTGTAGTATGCAAATAACATCACACTGCCTGAAAATTTCCAGATACTTTGGCAAGAGGGGTGCTGTATGATGTTGGGATACAGTGTGTAGTAATGGCCTCATTCTGTACTAAGAGAGAATCCTGCCTCAAGAGCAAACTAAAAACAGGCTCTGCTTCTCTAATTATTTAATTTTAAATTTTGTCACCATTGCTAAACAACTGCGTAAAGCCTGAACTGCCAGAATCTTCAATAAAATTGAAAGCCTGAACTAGAACTTGATTTTCATTTGCTTGTGTGTCCACCAGCAAATACATTTTTTAAAAAATGCTGTAGTATATGATACACAGGAGCAGTTACATTACATTCCAGTTTCCCTGGAAGCCCTGCTTCTTCTGTGCATAAAAGCAGGGGTGCATGTCGTATTTTAATCTGGTTGACAGACATGGGGGCTGCCGTTGTGAAATTATGGAATGGAAGAATGTAAATCCTTTGCTGAGACACAGCAAAAATCCCCCAAACCTTTGCATAAGAATGTAAAAAAATAACCAACCAAAATCCAAAATGTGCTAGGGATTGGAGGAAATGTGGTCAAAACCAGTATTTATTTCATGTTTCAGCCTTTTTCCCAGGGTCTCTTGCCATTTTTCCTTCTCCATTCTAACCTTACATAGAGGTGTAGAATTTAGACTGCTGATAATATAAGTGTCAGATGGCACGAGTGTTGGGATTTAATTGGTGTATGAACAAGAGCTGGGATACAAAATGGTGGCAAAATAACTGGCACTGAGAACCAGCGAGACTGTGAGGAGCTGGAGAAAGTCAGAATCATCAGAATCTTTGATGTAGTGGTGAGCAGGAAGGAGTAAGTGCGCTAGCAGCAAGATGGGACCTTGCGAAGGCCAAACATGACGATCAGGCGTCTCCAATGGGGGCGTGTGTGTATTCAAAATGGAGCTAGATAGAAAGAATGGTTAAAAAAAAAAAAAAAAAAAAAAAGGCTAATGGTGAGCACAAAGACTGCACAGCTGGGGTTGGAAGCGGGACTGTGTGAGCTCCTCTACTAATGACCGTTAATGAAATAAAGTATTTCTTCCTTCCTTTCCAGGTGCAAGTGGGAAGTACACCTCAGGACCAAAGAATTGTGGGATACATTTCCTGCACTCACTTGCAAGCTATTGCAGGTACTGCCCATGTTTGCTTCTCTTAATTTCTCACTGTTTCTAAGTGTTGGAATTCTCGTGCAAAAGTTGGCCAGCATTGCTCCTCCAGTGTTTCTCACACAGTGCAGTGTGCATTGCAAATAGCAGTGAAATAGTGAAGAAAGGGTAGACAAATGCATCACAAAGTCTTTCCATTTTCAGTCTTAAAATAATTAAGCATTATAAGATATGCAGTATTAAAAATCCCTTGAGAACTCTTCTTCCCTTTGTTCCCTCTTAAGTAAATACTGTTATTTTAGCAAATACATTACTATCAGCATTATTTGCATTTGTGGACCCATACTGTATCAGCTTATGAACTAAAATTTTACGAGTTGGAACAGTTTTTCCCATCAGAAATCAGTGGCTGGAGTAAGCCTAAATTCTCTGCTTTTACTTGCCAACTTTGTGCATAAATGGTTGGCAAATTAATACTACTGTTTAAAAATTTCCTAGGTCATGTATTAAAAACAGTCCCACTGCTACGTTTACAACAGCATGAAACAGCATACTGTGTGTCCTTTTTCAACAGTACCTTCTAAGACCGTTAGAGATAAATGAAATACAAAAACTCTTACCAGGGTGTAGAAGGATTTGTTTTAAATTTTCTCTGAATTATCTAAAACAGAATTCTCTAATAGTGTGTGCTGTGTCTGTGAGATGCATGGACTCTACTGTCCACTATAACTAGACTGGAATTCCAGGTAGGTCTGTCATGTTGTGTCTGGGCTTTTTCCTCCTCAACAATCATAGGAACTTTTGACTTTTTTTTTTTTATTTTTTTTTAATTTTATGATAGTAACTCAACATTCAGCTCTCCTTTTAATATCAGTATTCAGAACCAGACTGGGTGGTCTTATCTCCATTTTAGAAATCAACTCCAGAAATGGAGGGGAAGAAAAGCTAGTAACTTGAAGTCATTCTGTTTTAGCGTTCCTGTGTATACGTCTTGGAATGATGAAGTTTCTCCATTTTAGCTGCTAGCCAGAACACTCATCAATTAAAATTGACAAATACTAGAAATACTTGGAGATGTCTATGGAAATGTCTGTCTCCTGTCTTTTGCATCAAAACTACCAGTTCTAGATTTAAAATAGGTATAGTAATAAAGTAAAAGTCAAATCTACAAACCTTTACTTTGTGTAAGCTCAAAATTTAGTTTAGCCAGAGGGGTACACATCCTTAGTTTGTTTTACTTGATGTGACTGTGACTCCTGGGCTCCTGAGAGCTGGAGAGCACCACACAGCTGTCCTAGACTCGTTGAAGACAGCATGTGTGCTGCAGGCTGAGGCAAGACAGAAATGCAATGTAAACAGCAAAACTCTGAACCTATGCTGTACAGCATGTCTAGGTTAACCCAGTCAGACAGCTGGCATTCCTTTTACTTTGCTAGTGCTTCAATTGCAGAGACAGAATTGGGAACAAAACTGCCAGTCCCTAAAGTACATTGGAGAAACTGGATAGTTCTAAAGAAGGTTCATGATTTTTTCAAATACATTTTAACAGTGTAACATTCTTTAGTTTTCTATTTCTAACTCTGGAATTATATAGTAATGTACTGTGTGATTGCTGCTGTGGAACTGACATTTCTTGCTGTTCCAGTTCAGGTTATAAACCTCTGGTTTTCGTCCTTTTCCTTTTTAATCACCTAGTCATGTATTCTCCAAGGGTAAAAACACAACCTTCCATTTTCCTATTTATGTTCTTGCTTCATATTTTTAGGCTTATCTGGTTCAAGCAACATTCAAATAGAGCAGACAAGGATCTAAGAGTCTAAATGTCCTTTGATAAATTATATTAGTTTATGTAATGAAATAGAAAACTAAACTTCATAACAGTATGGCAGTGCTGTGCTTTCTGATTTGTATCATCTGATTCAAACCATTTCACACATTTAAAAAACTGACAAAAAACAGTTTGAGTATGTAAAGATGTGTTATCTATAAAAACAAGCACTGTTTAAAAGGTTAACCATTTAAACCATCTTGTCATACATGGCTAAGTGCAATTTGGCTTCTCTTCTAGGATACACAAACTTGCACTTGATAGTTCTGGTACTTACATGAGTATAAAATGAAGGGATCCAACTGTTTACGGTCAATGAACTCCTAATACTTCTTTCAAGAGATGTGCTAGCTAAATTCCATTCTGAGCTTTTTTTTTTTCAGAGCTAACTTTCACTTTTTTTCAGTATAACTTCAGAAATAGATGCGGATTATTCTCTCAATAGCTATTCCTGAATCTTGATACCTGTTTAAGAAATGTTGCTATGAAGGAGCTCTTCATTTCCATTCTGGAAGTAGCTGCATTTTCTGCAACAGAAGAGGGGGTCCTCTAATGAGACCTGAATGTAATTGTTTTCCAGGGGGCTGTTAAGTTTACATGTTTCTTTTATGTCTTTCAGTTAGTCAGTGATTGATGTTCTGGGAAGGCTTTGCTTTGTAGAACCCACCTACTTCCCAAGTCCCCCCCCTTTAAGACACCCAACCAAGCCATCAAAACAGAGTAAGCCTCAAGCTGTTCCAGCCCAGGTCCAGATGATGTAGCATGCTGGATCATGTCTCATAACCCGGTCATGCCCCTTTTTTTTGCATTTATTGTGAATCTGGTCATCAGCAATCAAGGTACCAGCAACTCTGAGTTCTCCAGCACTTCTTTCAAGCTCTACCAACCCACACACAGCTTAAGTAGAATTTACTTTGGGAGTGAGAGAGATCCCTCAGTGTCTAAGATCCCGGCTGAAAAATCAGGAGTATCTTTGGTGTTCAGCATCCTCCGGCAGTAATTCTACATAAATTGCTGAAGTAGCAAAGCTAGCTTATCCACACCATGGCAGTCTGCCCTTGCCCCCTCCTCTCAGCTCTGCTAACACAGCTGTTGTAAGCTGCGTTGTGCTTGACTAGGGACCTGACCTAGCTGAAAGGTAACTCAGCAGAACCCAGCAA
Source organism: Aythya ferina (assembly GCF_964211825.1). Classification (NCBI taxonomy): domain Eukaryota; kingdom Metazoa; phylum Chordata; class Aves; order Anseriformes; family Anatidae; genus Aythya; species Aythya ferina. The sequence continues at coordinate 13,897,329 of NC_140308.1, read as the reverse complement.
AAGGTTTTTTTGTTGGTGGTGTTTGATGTGGTAGTCCTTTTTTTTTTTCTTTGTTTTGCTCCAGCCTACTCTTGCTTAGATATATTACATGGGTCTGCTTAATCCATCACCTAGTCAGGCATGACACCCAGGGCTAAACTGGATTCTTTGGTTGTGACTTGGAAGCAATGTTCCCTTTTGACTAGGCTTTATCCCTTACACTTTAGTTTTTGCTCATCTTCCCTAGGTTCCTTCCAATATATCCCCTAGCACAGATCAGCGCTGAGAACTCTGGCTTTGAGAACTTCCACTGCAACTGTTCCTTTCCAGCCCCTGACAAGGCCTGTGAGCTGCTTTGTTTGATACCTAGCACTCCTCTTAACAGCTTTCCGGGGAGAACAAAGCAGTCCTCCTATGGTACCTACCTGCAGTTCTAACTAAAGCCAGGATTTCACTTAAGCATTTCAAAAGTGAATGAAAAGGGTGGCTCTGACTACCCTATAATGAACAGAGGTGAAGTATTTGTTTATGCTGGCAGAGGCTTCCCATAATACCTTTTCATCCTTGTATGAAATGTGAAGCTGGAGGGAACCAAACAGAACTTGGAAATGCTGACTGCAGGAACTAGTCACAACATGATTACTTGCAGTTTTCCAGCCCAGTTACTGAGGAAAAGAGTGCAGAGCAATTAGCACAAATCTGTATTTTCTGGTTAATCACTGGTGGCAGTCAATCAGATCAGTGATTCTATCTGAACATTTAGTTAGAGCTGCAGGCTGGAAGATGTTGAATGTTATAGTTGGGAGTTATTACCTAGCTCCCTTCTGTTAATATCAACTGATGTTATTTCGTTTCAGCAGCAGACAGCTGAAATGTCTGCTTCGCTGGTTGTTCTGGATTCAGGCTTAGGTTCCCCTCTACTTTGATTCTAATTAGTTCAGTTACCTTCAACGCTATGGATCACTGGGAGGTGCTAAAACTATGCACTGCTAAGAACTTTTGCATCCAGTTGCATCCAGTACCTGCTGTGTAGCTACAGGAAGCTGCATAACAATAATATTAATCTCAGAAAACAGTTACATCTAGGTTGCATTACAGGATTTCTTTGTCATGGAAATGTAGCTCACTTGATTGCACACACTCCATTTAGTGTGCAATTGCTTCCATGACCTCTAGTGGGGAGAACCAGAGATGCCAGACTACCACAGGTTCTGCACCTTTTCTAAAAGGAAGTGACAGGTGCCTGCTTCTCAAGCTCCAAGGCTCCTATTTTTCTGAGGTTTTCTGCTGTGCAGTGCTGCTACAAAGGGTCACAATTCTCACTGAGGGAGACGTATATCACTATGTAGTTAATGCTTTTTTAATAGTGGCAATGCATGTTACCCATCACTTTTCAAAACATCCTCCTAAAAGCTTTTGCCCATCTTTTTTTTTTTTTTTTTTTTTTTAATGTTTTTATAAGTAGTTTTCTGTTTTTGGAGAATTTTACCTGTGTGTGTTTAGTTAGTGGGTTTGCTGTGTTGTTTCAGGTTGCTGTCAGAGTTTTATGTTCTCATAGGTAATGGCTGTATTATATTATCACTCATCTTAACTGAAACCACACCAGATATATACTTCCCAGAAAATGCATGCAGTATCTTGACACTTCAAGGATAAATAAGTCTGTCTTAGACAGTTAAGCAATAATCAGGACTTTGTGGGGAGCAAGATAAATTACTGTAGTCTTGTCAACAGGCACCATGCTAAAAGTTGCAAGGAAACAAAGGCAGGCCAGAAGAATGTGGTGGCCTAAGGTGATAAGCCAGGATAGAAAGATATAGATAATGCAGAAGGAGGAGGCTCTGAAAGAATCTTTGACCAAAGTGTATAAATACCTGATGGGAGGCTGTACGGAAGTTAGAGGCAGACTCTCCTTGGTGGTGCTCAGTAACAGAAAAAGAGGCAATGGGCACAAACTGAAATGCAAGAAGTGGTATTTTAACAAAGAAGGTTTTGTTTTGTTTTGTTTCTAATAGAAAGGGTGACTGAGCACTGGAGCAGGTTGCCCAGAGGCTGTGGAATCTCCATCCATGGAGACAATCAAAGCCCAACTGGACATGGTCAAGAGCAACCTGCATGAGGTGACCTTGCAAAGGGGATGAACCAGATGATTGCCAGAGGCCCCCTGGAACGTCATGCTTTCCCTGATGCTGTAATTTTATCCGTGTCTTTAGTTAAGCAGAATGTATATGTTAGTCACACACCGTTTGTAGTTAGTCAGTATCACCTGCTCCAGGCTGTATTTATTCCATGTGACCTATTTCTTGTGCTTTTCTCTAACTGCGTCCTAACTGTAAAGCTTTCTCGTGCTGTCTAGTATATCACTATGTATAATCAGTAAATACGTGAAGTGCACTTCTGCACTTCACATGCACTGTGGTAGTGAAGGTTTTTTCCAAGAATACAGGACTGGATTTGTGTCAAGCTGTGTGATTAGGGTATTATCTAAACGTGATGTACAAGCACTAGAAACTGTAGATCAGGGAAGAGATCCAAAGAGCACTTGTACAAGCTTGTATATTACAGCCCAACTGTTACAGAGTTGTGGGGAATAACTGATGAGTAGAAGAAAAAAAATCAGTTTACTTGCAATTTGAATTAACAGTCTGAAGAGATGAGTCAGTGTCAGGACCTACTTAAAGGTCTCTTTTCCTGGTCATGTTCTTTTCAATATTTCATTTAATTGTTTAGGATTGTAGCAAATCACGCTTGGTTGAACATTTCTGATTCAGTTTGTATTTAGCTGGAGCTTTCTTGGGCTAAGCATTATGTACTGAGCATGCTATTATCCGTGCCATTTCTTAATTTTGCACCCTTTTTTCAAGATGTCTAGTAATAGCATAGCTAATAATATGACTACATTTTATTTATGACAGTAATTACTCCACATTTAAACAACTACAGAAGTTCACCCTTTAGTATTAATTTCAGAATTTTGCCATTTTTGCCAGAGCATTTACAAAGACTTTTAATGACTTTTATCCAGTCATTCTGTATCAGGTATCCCATAGAAAAAAATGGTCAAAACCATGCCACTAAAGAAACTTTCTTCTGTATATACAACTTGAGATGCAGTATTTAACTGAAAAGCTGGACTTTCACCTAGTGTCATTCTATGTATGAATTTTTAATATAGCAAATTATATAGATGAAATTTCTCCATGTGCGGTCAAGGCCGCACAAGACTAAGGTACCACTTAGAGCTCTTGTAAATCTGGCTTCAAGGCTTAATTTGGCCTTGTGCAGACTTAGCACTGTGTGTGCTAAGGGTTTTTCTTTCCTTGTTATTTTAAAGAAAAGGTAGGCCTTTAATTTTGTTGCCTGCATGTGCTCTGTTGAAGGGATTATGTTTGATGGATAAGGGGAAAGAAAATGAGATTGGAATGGCTCTTATTTTTTATTTGATTTTTATAAATTTTATTTATTCCTAGTTTGCTTTAATCTCTACATTCTCTGAGTGAAACAAGTGAGGTGCAGACGCAGCTCTACAGAGACCTCGCACCAATGGAACAGCACTGGCACTACTGATTTTGCTGGACTCACGCAGCCATGCAGTGATCTGAACATCATCCTAAAACATCTTATTTCTTGGTATTTCTTTTTTTCTTTGCTACAGGAGACACTACTGTTCGGTGTGAGCAACTGGATATGCTTCAAGATTGGCTGTCTGAATTCAGAAAATCTACCTCCTCCTCCAGCACAGCCAATCCAGAGGAGCTGGTGGCTTTTGATGTAATCTGTGGAGATCTCAATTTCGATAACTGCTCCTCTGGTAAGACATGTTTTGTCTTTTCCTAGTGTGTACTGACTTGAACAAGAAATAGGAAAGTTCTTGATCTGTTTATCTTGCGGGTTATAGTAGTATACAAAATTGTGACTGACTTGTGCAAGGAAGGACTTGATACAGAAAATTCTAAACTAGGCCTTGTGATGAGCCAAGGATACGCAACCTCGGCCTCTAAGTAAATACGATGTTTTTTTAAGGCACAGAGAGCAGTAGTTAGTGCTGTGCAGCAGTAACGAGGAAGATGAATCCAGGGGTTTTACTTGAGTGAATTTGCTTAATGTTAGTATAGTGTGCTTAAAAGACACCTATTGTCATAGAATTTTATTTACTCATTTAAGGGGCGTATACTATGGGATTATAGTGAAGAAAAAGTACTAAATTCATGCGGTTATAAAAGTAATTTGATAGTGCATATACATATGCATGGGAGATTAATGCTATAGAGAGAACTCAACATTGCTAAATCAATCTTGGAAAAAAATAACTGATGCTGTGTACTTTTGTGTTTGTTTGTTTTTTTTAATGTTAATGAGTTTATTTTTCTGTATTTGGGTGCTGTGGACACTAGGAGAACTCCACAGAATCATAACTAATGAGTGATAGATTTACAAATGGTAGCCTTTTCCAAACATAGATATTTTGCTCTGTTAAGAGTTACACTGCCAACTCAGAGTGCAGGGCTGTGTTTTTGTATCATCTCTGCCTTCCCACTTGGTACAGTTCATGCATCCAGCAGAGATCCTTGCTGGCTTTATATGATGCCAACCAGCTCTGCTGGTTTGGAGCTGGCAAATGGATCAGCAGTGTCTAGCGGCCAACCTCCTGCAAAGCTGATGGCTGAGAGGCCTTTTGTGTGACTGGGCCAAAACTGCAGTACTGGGATAAAGTGCGCAAGCCAGGTACAGTGAGGGGTGAGTTTAATTACAGGGATTTCACCTCTGCTGTGTTACCAGAGAGAATGTGTGAAGTGCAGGTGAGCTCAAGCTGCAGCATTCAAACTGGGATTCAGCAATTCAGACCAGTGAGTTTGTGGATTTAACAGGTAAACGTGTGAAGAATATCACATGTGAATTCTGTAGTCTTTGTAAGAAGCCTAGGTAATTGAGACTGACAGCAACAACTGCACCAATAATAAAGCAAAGCAAAGCAAGTATCATCTGATCTCAAAAACAATTTGCATTCTCTAATCTCATGGTTTGTATCAGACGCTTGTAATGGAAGATTATAGCAAAGCTAGAGAAACATTTAATTGAGTAGAAAAGACCAGCAACCCAAAACAGCCCTTTTCTTCATTGCTAGCTCATTTCTACAAAAGGTAAAATCTATCAACTACGTGATCTGAAGTAAATTCAGAAGGGCCAGAAAAGGTGCTGGCAAGTGCTCTGCCTGGTAGAAGAATCCATTATGCACTGAGGAGATGAACAGTAAGCAATAATGACTACAGAATACTGTAGTGAAAAAAACAAATTACAAGGGTGGTAGTGGTAGTGAGTGTTTAGGGAAGGAAAGACGGATGCGTAGTTAATAGCAGGTCTTGAGCTGCTACGCAAACAGGCTGAGGCAATTCCAGCAGTCCCAGTGAAGGGAGGATACAGGAGCTGGGGGATCCAGACGGACACATCCATTGCTAGGAGACTGTTCTGGGTGCAGCACTGTTGGATGGATGGAGTGGCCTGAAGACAAGTATGCCCTTCAAGGAAATAAGTAATTCACTACATGCCAAAGGGGAGACTGCCCCATCAGGGTGTGCAGCTAAATGGGTTTACACAGCATGAACACACACAGGAGTGAAGCTGTGAGGTAGCACACACAGTCAGCATTCTCTGTCTGGGAGGTTTTGGCACTCTAACCAGTATATTGAACGAAAAGTACAGAGTATAATTAATGCTGTTGTGACCTGCCTTTTTAAAGCAAACACAACTATTTGCTTTTGTAAGTAATAGATGCAAATGCTGCAACTAATACTAAAGATGATTAAAAAGTAGGTTATAAAAATACATTTTATTCTTGCTATCTTTGTAACTTATTTACACTCCACTCCCTTTTAAAATTCACTCAGCCTAGGAACTGCAATTAAGCTGGCTTTTTGTTATGTGTAGATTGCTTTGTTTTCTTATGCACTAAGCAAGATTAATGCACTGTTTTAAAGTTGTCAAGTTGTCTTGTCCATTTTACATTACTCATTGTTTTAGGGAACATTTGTTAGGATTGCAACAATTTAACTGGTTTGGCCCACCCCCCTCAATAATCAGCTTTCTATAATTCTTTGTACATTTTTTTGTGTTCTTTCCTATTCCACAGACTGATACAGCAAATAATTAATATTGTGGCAGTAAATACCAAGCTTCTATTCTTAGATGTATTTACAGTACAGTTTTCAAAGATCTCCTGGTCCATGAGTAACCTTATGCTTATGACAGATTTTCTGAAACTCAGCTTCCTCCCTCCCCGCTTTAGAGAACATTAACCTAACATTAACACAGTAAATTCTCACCATGGGCAACATCATTAGACAGTTATCTTTCTGTCAAGTTGATTTGGACTCAGTTGTGTAAAACTTGATTGTTTTTAAACCTTTTAGTGTAACGTAAAAAGCATTCCAATCAGATGGGTTGAAGTTTGCCTCATCAGCTCTGACTTATAAACTACCAGCACCACAGTGGCAAATTAATCATGACAAATTTTGATCTGTCTTGGTTTTGAGGTAAGTTTTGTAGCCTAAAGAAATGGAGAACTGCACAGATTACACCTTAGACTCTACCACAAACATTACAGAATCCAGCTGGATGTTCAGACAAAGAGCAATTCTCTGCATTGCATACCTGGAAAATTTTAGGGAGCTCAGTCCTCCAGTCCTCTGCCACGGCTCCAGGATACCCTGGAAAATTCATTTTTCAGTCTCCTTGCTATTATGAAGATGTTCTCAAGGTAAAGAGCTGGTTAGAGTGGGGATAAAGCTGAAATCACATAGTGAGGTCGATCAGCTGGTGCAGATGCAGTAGCTGAAAGAAAATTGGCTTTATTAATCACTATTAATGACAAAACGGCCAGGTGCCCTGGTCTCTTATAACTACTGTACTCCACATTACCGTTTATGTTGTGCTTCCTCCGTAACAGGGAGAGGTTAACAACTCCTTTACTCAGCAAGAACGCTATTTTGCACTAGGAGAATCAGTTCAATCCCTACAATGCGTGAGCTGCATTGTCACGCATACAGCTTACAGTTCAAAGTTTGGCTTCTGACTTTAGAGAAGTCCATTTTCATGCCTACTTACATATTCTGTTGCCTTGACAATAGACAGTGATAAATAACAGCAGCAGGTCCAAATACAGGTGAATATTCCATTGATCCCAAGAGAAAAGTTAGAGTGTTGCTAAGAAATTTTAACCTTGTAAAAGGTACAAGTGATGCAAGAAAGTTATCAGGAGCTATTGCCAGTTTCTTTGCCATTTAACGAAAATGGAACTGGAGCAGCTGGTATTTTCAAGTTCTAATTGTACTCGCTCCTACATAAAATGATCGCTATGTTAAGCGGCGTGCACAGAACTAGGATTTGCTTATTTGTGTGTTCTGCATCTGAAACTGTGATGTATATGTTTTTGTAGGATATCTGTTATAATAAATAATCCTAGGAGCTTGATGCACTGTTAGGCTTTAAATGCAAGGAGCACAGTAACAATTAGGAAGAAATTAATTTGAAAGCTGAGAGATCATGACAATTATATTTAGAATGTCTCTAATGCTGTAGATAATATCTCAAACAAATTATCAATTGCCTGTCCTTTGTCTTACCTATTACAGCTTGAAAAGCATTCAGTGAATTCTTCTGAAACAAAGTACTAGCTCTTATCTTCAAATTCACTGCAATGTGTATATATGCCCCCAAACAGCCATTTCTGGTGCCACTTTGAAGTCAGTCCAAATCTCCATCATGTGATCTCAACAAAAGTTTTGTATAAGTGTAAGCAATGCAAACGTGAATGGCAGGGTGAGTCAGTATGTTAGAAAACCTTCAGTTTACAGCTAGAAACTTCCCCATCTGTCTTTCATAGAAAGACTTTGTAGGAAAAAGCACTGTTATTAGCAAGCATTAGTTGGAATTTCTGGTTAAGACATGATACAGCTGTGCAGTAAAACCACTGAACCAGTTCGCATCAATCCTCTAAAAAATATATGAACACTGAGTAGGAAGGAGGACTTTACCTTTTCTTTTGTGGCAGAACATAGTTATCCACAGGTTTAACAATGTATGGCTGATGTGCTTTTTCTTGGCCTTGTTCTTTCCCTGCAGAGGACAAGCTGGAGCAACAGCATTCTCTGTTTACACACTACAAAGACCCATGTCGAATTGGTCCTGGAGAGGATAAACCATGGGCAATCGGTAAGACCCTCTCTAGCCATCATTGTATGAACATGTTCTTGTCTGTCACTCACAGAACACCCACAAGCAGCTAACTGGCAGTGACAATCTGTGGAGACCAAATATTTGCAAGGGGTATTTCTCTAATGTAGTAACAATATTGTTTGTGAATCTTAACAATGTTTTGTTGAATTTTAATCAAGAAGCAGACATCTCAAACTCAGGTCCATATACTAGAGTTTATGCATTAAGCTATTGAATGCCTTCCCACACTTACTGTACTTCTTAAATAACCTCTAGATTACTTTGCAAAAAAGAGAGCCAAGTTATTGTTTCTGTGCTTTCTTCCTGCAACAAAAACATGCAGCTTTTAATCAGTGTTCCATTTGGCATTACAGAAATACTGTAAGTGAGGATTTACCAGTATTTTAACTTTACTGTGAATTTGCGGAGTTCATCTTATATCAGATTTCACAGAACTCAGATCTGGTGAAACTCATTTGAGCTCAGTAAAGTTCTAGATCAGGAACTAGTTTTTCTTCAGAGGAGCAGTTTTTAAGAATTTTGAACTACTTAAGAATGTGGCTTTACTCTGTCATAGCAGGGGAAAAAAGTTTCTCTGCTCCTGAGGAAAATCAAAGGGCAGAGACAACATTTTGAAAGGTGGCTTTAGGGAGGCTGGGATAGAGGAGTTGCTTGTGAAGACTAAACGAAGGCTGCTCATCTAGACCGGCAGGAACACACAGGCTAGTTCCCTGCCACTAGAAGAACCTACTACCTTTTGCTAATCTCTTGTGCATATAGGTTGAAAATGAAAGAAACAGTTAAGTCAAGAATTCTTAAGGAACAAGAGAGCATTCAGATTATAGAAAAGAGAAGCAACAGAAAACACGAAGCTCAAATTTAGACTGGAACACCTGCTGGGAAAACCTAAGAGGCTTAGGGTAGGGACTGTGCTTAGGTAAAATGGAACAGAAATCATACGGAGGGAGACAGCAAAGGAATAGCTGAGGTACTAAGGCCACGTATCCTCATCAGCACTGTTACCATTATACCATTATGTTACTACATTTGTTCTGAAAATAAAGAATCCCTCAGACTAAAAGCCTCACTTAGTCAGGTGTGAGATGCAGGCACTGTAAGAAGTACTCCTATGGTTACTATTTCTGTGAATTCACAGAAGTGAGTATCAAGAGCTTTCAAATCAGAACAGCGTTGTGTCCCACCCCTGCCACATACGCAGTCTTCACATACCTGTGTGCCAAGAAGTTTTCTGAGAGGCCAGTAACAGACTGCATGCTGGGACAGTCACATTTCCCTTTCTGTTCACAGGTACCTTGCTGGATCCTGAAGGATTATATGATGATGAAGTGTGCACTCCAGATAACCTACAGAAGTATGCAACTCCTGATCCTCCCACATGCTCTAAGTGATTCTTTAAAAAGCCAGTTAATTGCTTGCTATTTAACATTTCACAAATTGAGAGGTGTTTCAAGGACTGTAAAAAATAAATTATTTTTTCCTTGAGGTGTCTTGGGGCAGAGGGAAAAAAGGGAAGGAAAAGCGTCTGTTTCTCAGCAGTCTGTTGGAATTGGCTTCAGTGGGTGAAAAGTTGAGAGCAACTGCAGTCAGTGTTTTTGCCTCTAGAGTTGGTCCTACCTGGACAGGCTCCCAGGCCAAGAACTCCGAGCATGACTGATAAGGGTACGCAGTCTGAAAACCCCTCGCCAGGCAGCCAGTTCCACGGTGATGGCTCTGCAAAGGACAGAAACAAAAGGAAACATACTTTTATTCAAGTGAAAAAAATCATGAGGTTTAAAACACACCCCCCAACCAAACAACCCATGCTAGAAAGCTTCCAAAACTTGATGAATATAAAAAAGCAAACTCACAAGTAGAGGAATTAATTAAAATAGCATATCACACATAACTAGGAATGGCTGATCATTGTTCAGTGATACTAGTATGGCAATGCTTTAAAGAGGATTTGATACTGAGAAACAGTATTTTTGTTTTGAGCTAGTGGACTTATGGCAAATACAAAAATTATTAATTTGTAAGAGCATTTTTATTCACTTAGTGCAGTACAGGCTACCCCTGGTGGTCTTGGTATGTTTTGAACACATCTAGGATCTTAATCTAAGGTCTAGGACATTTAGGATCTTACTTAAACTCTAAGGTCTAGGTTTAGTTTATATTCAAAATATAAGGATTTGTTGCAGCAAGTCACGCTTTGCACATTCAAAAGCCTGCAAATTTTCTAGGCATTTCTATTCACGTGTTGAAAAACATGAATTTAGTACATGTGAAGAGGATTTTTGGGAAGCAAAAGTAAGGTAATTTGGCCTCTGCAATCAAGTTTGCAAATGCAAATCTGTATGTGGGTGTAACATTCTATTTTATGGTTCCAAGAGCAAGCTTGGAGCTCTTTAAAAAATAAAATCTGTGTTTTCAAGCAGCCTTTTGAGACAATCTGTCACCAAATTAATTTGGGGGGGTATCGTTTTATTCCCTGAAGAGTTGCTTGTATTTAGCAATTAGCTTCCACTGACAAATACATGAATGATAAATAGCCATTAAATGATCAATACAGGTTTAGAATATTACTCATGCTACCTATGTATATGCACAGCACCTCAGTTTTGAGGTAACTCAAGAATATTCTTGAATTTTGGTAGCAGAATATACACAAGAATTTTTTGCCTATTATTTTCTCCAATGTGTTTTTCTTTTAAACCAATGAAAAAAATTACTTAACAGGAATTTCAACTAGCTTTTTATACACATCTGCAGGGAAGCTAGGAGCTGAACATGTAAATTATGTAAAGGTGCTTTTATATTAGAGAAATCATCACTTCCACAAGAGGCCAAGAGAGCCAGTCCTCCCACATCTGCAAGGGACTGGTAAACGTAATTGTAGAAATTACCAATCAATTCAGTAAAATTCAAAGTCGTTAATGGAATCTGGGCTTTAAAGATTTTTTGAAGCATTTTTAAAAAGCATTTTTCCTAACATACGTAAGTGAAGTATTGAGGGACTATGGAGGGCTATTGAGCACTTTCCAGCTCACAAGGGTTGTCCATATATGCAGCAAAACAGAGTACAGCCTAAAATCGAACCGCTCTTAAATTTTTCAGTAAAACTTTGATCAAGCTTTACAGATATTTAAAGCAGACATTGAAATTGGCAACGTAAGCTCTTCAGAGAATTATTTCTCCATCAGCACTCTTCTGTAGTTTATAAATAAAATTAAGTAGTTCACATTATCAAACTAATTAGGCCATGAAAGCACTAGAACAACTAGTTCTTAAGTATCTCTTTAATGTTAAGTACAGCATACGTAAAACATTGGAATAGACAAACCTACTTGATACAAATAATGAGCAAGCCATTTATAATTATAGAACAATTAATAAGCTAGACGTAATCATCTGGGGCCCTCCAGCAATGCTAGGAGCTGCACAAGGTTCTATTCAGAGAGGCTTTGTGAAATGTACGCAACTGATCGTGTGTCACAAAGATAACGCTCACCTTCAGGCAAGGACTGGAATAAGCCACTTGTCTCTAAACCCTGAACGGTCTGGCACAGAAGAGCACCTTACAAGACAGCTAAGAAACATGATTTAAAAGCAAGTTTTTCTAGACTCCACAAAACTTCCTGTCTCCACTGCCAGGTAGTGGCTCCCAATCCTGGGCTACAGGCAGAACCACCACTAAGAGCTATCCTTAACTCTGGCACTGCCCACCTGGCTGAGAGATGCTCCCTTACGGAGTAAGTTTATGGCTCCCTTACAAACACCACTCTTCATGTTCCTCTGTTCATGGCAGCTGCAGGCAGTACTACAAAACCAGTGTCCAGAGAAATACAACTTTCACGTTTAAACTGAAGAGCTTCAGTCCCAAGTAACTCCAAAAAGGAAAAACTGAAGTTCCAACTACCTTTCTAGCTTGCCTTTCTTTGTGTCCTAGGAGATAAGGCAATTGTTCTGAAAAAAGTAAAATAAATCAGATTTAGTTGTGCAACAGTCATAATTAGTTATGTTCACTTAAGTTGTTAGTACTTAACCATTAGTATGGCATAGCTGAATGTTTGGCAGACACAAAAAGTAAACTGTTATGTGTACGTGATAGCAGTTTTAGTCAGAAGCACGTACATGCCCAAGTATAATAAATTCTCCCCAGGTATTTGAGATTAACATTTCTCTTCCATGAGCAATTGTGCAAGTTAAGTGAATATCTAGTGTTCACAGACATTCAAAGGGAAAGAGATGAAGCTAAAACAAATTCATCTTTCAAATTAATGCATGCACATTTTTGTGCACAGTACTGCAGCAGTAATCAGCAGTTTCTTCTACTTTGTTTCTTAATTGGCTTTGCCAAATATAAATACAATTTTTGAAAGAGGTCAGTTCCATCAAAGAGCTTGCTTTCTTGGATCAAGAAAAAGGATTTCAGGAAGTCAATCATTTGCAGTAGCTCTTTGTAATATCAGCTTGCAATTGGGGTGCAGGGAGTAAGCTAATTTAACGTGAGTTATTAGATGACAGTCTGAAATTGAATAATACATAAAAGGAAGCTTACTTTTATAAATTGGTTACAATAAACTCTAAGAACCTTCAATACTTCACTAAGTCCAAAGGGAGTTAGAAACACTGTGATTAAATAACCAGCTATATGACCATAATTTTGTCACTGTTATTTTCTGAAGGCACATGAAGTACTAGCAGGCATCAATTGACCCAATCTTACTGATTATAACGTTAATGAGACCTAATCAACTGTAACAAGTGCTATGTCCCCTGTCACCATCCGGAGCTTTCCAAAGAGACAAAGCTTGACAAAGAAACCACGTGAATCTAAACCACTAAGACACATCATGACAATCTCACATTTTTTCTCTTGTTTTTCCCTCATTCTGTACACTCACATGCATAAAAAAAAAACAACCAAAGAAAAACAATCATCAAAAACTCATGCAAAGTCAGAAACTGGGTGACCAAAAATATATTATTTTTTTCCCCCCAAGGTGAAATTAAAGGCTTTACACCTGCTAGAACCCAAGTTCATGGCTCAGTGGTTCTCCTGCAACAGTTGATGATGTAGCCTAATGGCATCATCAACTCTTACACAGGAAATCACAGAACCTTGAGCTCAGGGTTTGGCAGGTAAATAAAGGAAAATGATTTTCAGGGAAGAGACTTTGAAAAACATTTGCTTTCTTATTTTGAAGCAGAAGAAACATGACCTCATCTGGCCCTCTCTTCGGCACAGTTACCATGCAAAACAGCTGTGACTGTACTTGATATAAACTATTGGCGTGTTACCCTGTGCATGCAGTTACTGCATGCAACTCCACTTTCACGTGCACAACTGTCTGTTGTCTAGTGCTACTTCGGAAGATCTTTTAAATAGAACACGAGATAGTAACATGAGTTTCCTTTTACATCCAATAAAACAGCAAAACGATACTGCAAACATACAGCATAGCACCACAGAGTTATTGTACAAGACAAAGGGGGACCTTCAGGCGTTTCTACTCTTTACTACAGGATACTACACACAGCAGGCGGACAGGTGCCTGCTCTCACATTTTTATTCTCCTGGCTATAAGGGTAGGTGTGCAGGCCCACTGTACGGCATCAGCGATGCCAAACCCACCACAAGGCTGTAAGAGCACTGTTAGCAGAGGTACAACCTCATATTGAGAGACACATCTGGGAGGTTTGCTTCACGTTGTATATTTAGCAGTTCTGGACAGGCATTCTTGCCCTTACTGGGGATTCAGTGAGCTAGCGTAATGCACTAAGGGACAGAACAAGCCAATATCTAATGCCTTTTTTATGTAATAGGGTGCTGGAAAGTGAAGAAGGAAGGAAAGGATACTTAGTCTATCCCACCAGCAAGAACCACAATTCCAGTCAAAAGGGGAGGAAGGCGTCACTGAAAGGAAACGGGAGGAGGATTGATTATATGCTTTATACAGAAGAAGGTCTCTACCTGGAATGGAAAGTGGTGAGTTTTACAGCTAACAAAAACAACCATAACTCACAAAACAAACTTTTCTGGATAGTTCTATAGCCCCTTCTGGGTGTGTTCCAGTTTATATTCCAAGAAGAACCTGGTGCTTTGCTATCTTCTACTGTTTGCATGCAAGTATTGAATGTGAAAGCCTACTACATAAATTTTAGATAGAGTTGTAGCAATCCTTATAGATGTGCTGCCCTCTATAAGGAACAAGTTTTTTGTTTTTTAATCTTTTCCCAGAGTAAGTGTTTCCACTGATGTTTTCCATACAAGCAGACTGAATACTTTTTAATCTTTTCAACCACCTGGATGTGCTTTTGTTATGCCTATGAAAATCAGCCTAAGTTGCAAGCCTCCAGTACAAAGGCAGAACTTGACACGGGCTAACTAGAACGAGAACCTGCCTTGCTTCACCTGTCTGCTGCTTCACACAGGACATTGCCTTAAACGGAATTCCACGATGAAAAGGAAAGTAGTCCACCATAACCCACTGCAATTACCACAGAAGGACAGGCAGTCAAGCATTTCAGTGCAGCTTAGCAGATCATACCTCGATCTGTCTGTGCACTCTGTGAACATGGCTGCTGAGCAGCTAAATTCTGAGGCTTCCTGTTTCAGATGCAAAAATGCCTGTGGTGCATCTGTGTAGTAAACCCATCTTATATTCACACAAGCAGCAAGTCAAACCAATATCTGAATAGTTTTGACCCAGATTAGGTCTTTGATAAGTCTCATGCTGACAGTAAAATGAGAAATGAGTGGCTAGGAAGAGACTCTTTCCCCTCAGGCCATGCTAGTTAATGCTAGCCAGAAAGCAGAACTACAGCATCCACGCTTCCTGCAAGCAATTCCCAAAGTACTGGCAAAGTAAGTAATTGGCCCACAGGAGGGGGCAACTGAATCATGTGAAGAGAACGTTAAGGTTGCTACATCCAGCTTTTGGAAGCTGGGAAGCAAGCAGTATTTCCTACAGAAATTTAATTTGGTCCTACAAAATCTTGCCAGGACAAAGGCTGGAATTGTGACACAAGGAGCAGGGCTCCTGATCACTTGGTAGCATCTCAGTCTAATGAAAGCAGACTTCCTTTTTAGCTGCATGCCATGCCTTGTACAGTACAGACCCCCAAATGTCTTTTTACTTTTGTTTCCTTCTGCAGGAAGTGGAAGAGTTCAGCTTTATTACCCAGCTAGCAGGCTTGACAGACCACCTACCAGTAGCAATGCGTCTCATGGTGTCTACAGGAGAAGATGACCCTTAAAACTGACCAGCTTTGAGAGCTTAGAAGAGGGAAATGTTAATGATATTAAGAAAATATCGCAAGTTAAGGACGAACTATTCTGGTGCCACGTTAGGAAAGATGACCAGACCTGACCCAGGCTACTCCCCAGAACGTACCAACAATGCAGGATACAAAAAGGGAAGAAATTGAAGGGGTTGTGGCCAAAAGCCACTGTCACAAGTTGCTCAGGCAACAGGGCAGGCCTGTACTACAATGCTTTCACTGTGGACTGAACGGAACCAAGATGGAAGTCCTAATTCCTTCTGAACCAGTGCCATTCTTACTAAAACATGTTTTTATACTAATATATAGCACAATTTAGTTTGTAATTAGTCTGTGAGTTAGTGCTGCTCAATGGTTTTTTGCATAATTTCTTTGTATAACTACGAAGCTAACGCTGTTTTTCTTTTCTTTAGCCTGTTGAAGTTGTAGTAGCGTGCTTGCATCAGTAGCATGCGCCCGCACTGCATGCCACTCTGAGATAAACTAGTCAGTAAGATACCATGGGGAATATCAGAATGGAAGCTAATTCAAAAATCAGATACCAGCCAAAGCAAGGCATTCTGGGACTGGCAAACCCTTCTGTCATAACACAAAGATCTTAAAGCAAACAAAAACTGATTTGCAGAACAGTAGTCTCCTCTCCAATTTAAGGGTATTTTAAAAAAAACAAACAACTGAATTAAGGCATTAAGATCACAGCTGTACCACCCTTCTTCCAGCTGTGATGCCACTGAAATTGTGAAGTGTTTTATCCGAATAACGACTCCAGAATTGGACTGTTAGTTTTCTAAGAGCAAGTTATTCCCTTAAGAAATATAGTTCCCCTGTAATGTCTTTTCTTTACCTCCCACACGTGGGGCAGTTCTGAATTATGGTATGGGATGATGTATGTGTTACAGTAGAGTGAATAGATTTCTGTAGTACCAGAGGTAACACCAGAGCCAACATTCTGCCTTAGCTAGAAAGAGTAAAATGGGCAATAGCTTGTAAAATGCATGCTAGATATAGGGTTAACATAAATATAAGTGACATTTGGGGGAAAAAGTGTAGACCAGCTTATGACTGGTAAGGCAGGATTCACTTAATTTTCCAAAGGAATCAGTACACTTAAAGGGAAAGCACAGCATGGGCAGCTAGAGTAACTACAGAACTGTGACTCTCAGTGTTCAGTAACTACTTCTTTGAGCAGACCGTAGATGCATGTCTGTGAGACACAACTCTTCATTTGTTACACGCTCACAGACTTAATAGGGGTCTTGCCATCTAATTAATATGTTCTTTCCACTGCAACTCTTTAAAAGTAGGACTACCCCCACTTTGCCATCTTATCCCCATGACCTGACTTCCTTAGCCTCTGTAACCTTAATGAGAAAAATAATAATAATAATAATAATAAAAAAAAAAAAAAGATGAAAGAAAAGCTGAGAATCGGGTCTATAACTGGGTTTCTTGGCTTTTCTAGGGCTTTAAATTCAGAAGGGTTTATGTTGCTGGAAGAACAATTAGACCCCTTGCATTTTAACCAATACTTAGTTTCTTCTGCCTAATTCCTCTTCAGTATTAGAGGTATTTCCTCTACATTGCAAATTCCCTGTGTTGAGAAGAATTAATCTAATAGTTATACTTACTCCATTAAGTAAGCTTTTTTAGTTCTGCTGGCCACAAACTCCTGAAGATCTTGTTATAGTTTAGTTTCTACCTACTAGGAATCAGCTTAAGCTAAATCAGAATAAACTAGACTTACATTAGAAATCCTAGTCTGCGCAGCCTCTTGTACTGGCTTTACTACAGCAAACAGCAGAATTTATACTTAGATCAGCCTGATTTTGCAAGTGGAGAAACTTCATAGTCAATGAAAGTAATGGACTGACAGTATTGGCTAATTCCCAGTAGGCGTTAGGCCACTGCTCACACTCCCAATGCACCCGATGTTGACACGTTTTATGCCTCACTCCCAGTCCTGGCATCCCTTCAGCAGAGACTGCCTCTTGCAAGTGTACTGTGCCAAACCATGCGGTAATCTGCAAAGCGTAACCCATGGGGACTCAAAAATGGAACCAGACTCAAATCCCCTTTTTGATAAAATTAGGAATTCAAGTTTACAGCATCAGAGACTTCAGTGTACTACCCCAGTGCACCATCAGTTTCCCACTTTGTATGTTTCTCTTTATACAGAGGGTGCACGTAAGTGCAATGTGTTTTTCTTGTTTCTTATCTTTCCATCCAGTTCAGAAAGACTTGTACCTGAAACAATGCTTTTAATCCTATTTTCTACCTTGCTTGTATTTTATTAACCTTTTTAAAAAAGAAAAAACAAACAGTATCAATAGCAATTTGTGTGCTGTCCAGCAGCTATTTCTCAGTAGTAAGATTAAATATAAGGTACAGTATTTTTAATAGCTTTCCTAACAATGTAAATTACAATTTGATATCAGTTTCACTAAGCATCAGTTGCAGGAGCTGAATTTGACACTGTGTGGGATATAATCATAAAACTACTGCCAAACAATGTTACCTTATTTACAGTAAAACTAACATTGTCTAAATTACTTCTAAATTAGTTCCATGGCTTTGTGCTGACTTAAAACAAGGCACTTTTGTCAACTTTTTGAGATATGTTGAGGAATATTTTTTCAAATTTCAGGTGAACTGTTTTAGATTTTGATGTTCTGAAGTTTTTCAGTGATCAAGAAAAGGACAGTTGTAAAATGTTCTCTTTAAACTGTACACATACATTTAGCTAGTCTAGGTAGTTCTTACCGATTTACTGTCTTACAGATCTAACTTTGCAAGAGACTGATGGTGGGAGGTACAGCTTCGTGGCACCACTGTACAGATGCTCCTTGCTTTTTTGCATTGATCCTGTGCCTTCTGATGCCTTGATACGCTTGCAGGAGTTAGAGAGCATATGTACCAGTAAACTGTAAAGAACAGACCTTTTTTTTCCAGAAGAGTAACATCCTGGAGAAAAATGAGTTTGTCTACACAACTACTACAGTTCCATATCCTATCTCACAAAGAATCATTCAGACAATGACTGTGCTGGCAGGATATCAATCATTACAAGCCTTAGACAGATATTATGTAATAGCATATTTGCATACAAAAAAAAGAAAAAAGAAAAAAAAAAAAAAAAAAAAAAGGCAGAACATGCCCAGGAAATTAAAGCCTGGATAGCTTTTTCAGATGTCAATCCTACCTTGCTGAAGGACAGCATGACCCAATTTATTAGTAGGATGTTATTTATAAGAAATTTGAGTTAAGCTTACTCTACTGCTGCTTACCCCACTTTGTACAGGAGTTTTAGGTATCTTCAAGAAGTGGGTGATAATGCTGTAATTGGTTTAATAACTGCCACTCAACATGGATACTGTAGATGATGTGTCATCTGTTTTTATAAAAGCTAGATAACATCTTCTGTTTCTCATGTTCAATTTGCATTTTACAACAGCAGTTCTAGAACAAGTGAACAAAAGCCATGAACGAGGACAGCTGAAAACTAAGAACTTTCAGAAGATTCAAGGATGTCAGGTCGTTACAAAGTTGGTACCTTTAGATTACTTCAAAAACCCAAGGAACAGAAAATACTCCATACGTAGCCTTTCAGGCTTTCAGATCTAGCTGTTTGTCTGAGGGCCTGAAAGGGATACACAGTCCACCTGCTTTGCACCACAGCTCAGCCACTCAGGACTAGGATAGTAATGTTTATGTACAGCTTCATGCTACCTGAAAAAGTGTTTACTATAAACAATTCAGCTGGTGGCCAGCTAGTTTTGTCATCACCACAAACCAGATGCTTAATAGAAGCAATCTAAAGCAACTAAACATAAACTGTACCACAAAATGGCTCCGACAAGCCTGCAGGCCTCGGAGGTGTGGCCTGCTTTAAGAAACCCTTGAGGAAGCTGTCTTGTGTAATGAGTTTACCTGTCCTGTGCTAGAATTATTACAAGGTTTTGTCCCAGAAGCATTCTCAGCTAGTCTGGCTTCAGCTAGTCTGGCTAGACCCTCAGTCCTACGTGTTGGATAAGACAGTAAGAAACTTCTAATTCCAGTAAAGATTTTTTTTTAAACAGCCTTTGTTTGGTGGTCCAGATTAAGCAGATCTTACTGTCTCCAGTTTGGTCTCTGAGCCACCCTCAGATCACAGCAGCACATCAGTGTCAGCACATATCATCAGCTCCAAAACAGTATTTTTACCTCCTCCTGGCACTACAGGATGAGAACAGAAATAACTACAATCCAAGCACTTTGAAAAAATCCCAATTTTACCATTCATGATGATGAGGGTCAAATTGTTACTGAAGGTCTCATTTTTCCATGCCATCTTGTTTTAAATATAACCTTGATGCTTTTAAAAACTTGTATTATTGCTGAGGTTTAGAAATCCTTTAACAAGAATAACCTTTTTTATTTCGATAATTTTTCGGTATTGTATCCTTCTGGGACCTAATGTTTTTATATGGTAAGCACACACCTTCTGACATTTTGTTATAAATGTATTAAAAAAATAAAAAATTAAATATTTTCATTGGTTTCTTTGCCTGTAAGAAAACCACAATCTTGGACCTGATAAAAACAAGGTATTTTGAACAACAGGGAGAGGTTTTTTTGTCCTTTATTGGTGCTGAAAGGAATAACTGGTTGATGCAAACAAGATAATAAAATTTCAAGGCTCAAATGTTTCTTTGCAGTCCCCTTCTTCTGGTTTTGTGGTGTAGAGTCTGATATCATTAACGGAAATGTGACTCTAACATGCAGTGGCATTATTACACATTTGCCTGCTTTCTCATGGGGGGATCGAGCATGGTCTCACTGTGCTACGCCTGTTCTAGAGAAGCTGCAGAAAATAACAGGTGAAAGACCCAAGTGCTTTTAACTCGGCAGCCACCCTAGCTTCTACTGCTCAGCTATCCCCAGCACACACCCCACTGTTTTCAAGGCGTGCAGCATTCACACACGCATGCACAACGCCTGCCACGGGCTGCAAAACGGAACCCTGCACCTCACAAGTTCACGCTTCGAGTACAAGGACACGCATTCTACGTTGCGTTCCTCTCATGTTTCATGAAACACTTCGTGAGAACAGCTTATTATGCAGTTGTACATCTTGCCATCTCAACAGTTATCTAGTCCCTGAACTAACTGAAGCATATATCGAAATCTATACGCTGTACGAAGTTAATCACAAAACAAAACCAAGATGTGTACATGTTCTTAAGAAATCTAGTGATTTCACAGAACAGTGTCAAGGGAAAAGAATCCTTCTTAGGATTCTTAGTAATTCTGGCTTTCTGAACAGTCCCCAAAGTCTTTTATAAAGCTGGCAGGGAATCCCACCCCAAAGGATTATTCCCTCCACAAGCAGAAAGGAGGAAATAAGTAGAATGCAAGTGATTAAGGAAGGAGACAGCGCACACCCATCTTGTCACTAGCTCAGGAAGGAACCACTTCATCTTCTGAGACAGGATGTTAGAGGGATCTCTGCAACTTTATTGCTGTGCAGTTGAGTGTCTGCACCCGATGCCACCACCGCATTACAATTTTGCAGCAGCAGACTCCTAGCGTGTGGCTCTCCTGCAACACAGAATCCATTTTTCCATTGTATGAGTTTGCATTATTACATCAGCACCTTCTGAGTGGCCTCCCCTGTGCCAAGTGCTACAGAACCACGAGGCTTACAGAACACAGTCATTTCTGAGCATTTGCACCTTCCAGACGTTTCACTAAGAAGAACAAGTACACAAAGGCGTAGGTCTTTCTCCCTGCTCCTCCTGCCCTGTGAGTTTTAGTGTAGTTTATTATGGACCGCCGCCTGCAGCTGCCTGTTGGTCAGCCCTGTAACTGCAATGCCATCTGCCTCTTTGGCTATCATACAGATTATCTTGGCAGAGCACCCATTAAAATACAAACCTCCCCATCCCACTGAAAATTCTGCTCAGAGTGCTGCTGAAACCATTATTTTCCTAGCCCTTTTCTTTGATGATTTAATACTTTGATGTACTAATCCTCCTTCCCCGTCGCAAATAATTCAAGTTGCTCATCTACATTTTCATGGCCTTTCAAAACACACGCTCTTACCCTCTCCTGTTGTTTATGACTAACCCAGATCTACCACCTCCTATGTTTGTAAGCGCTCCACATTTCCTTCCATACTTTCCCTGACATTTAGGGAAGGTTCCAGGCAGCCATTAGAGAAATCAGTGAACTGGGCTTGCGGGGATGACTGGCAGGAAAACAGCAATTCTGATTCCCATCTTCTACATAATGTCAGATTTAATAACTGTTCCTTATAACTGTGAGATGTGGACAAGGAGAAATATGCCTTAATTGCAGCTAAAAGTAGAAGGAAGAGAGCAGAGGAAAAAGTATGTGAGGGCAGTTAGACTTTGGATCACAGAATCACCGTCAACATTTAATCTGAGCCTTAAATTCATTCCCCTTCTTTCCCTCCCCAACCCTTTACATGTCTGAGAAACGCGTCATACTACTGCAAATAGCATGAGCTCCTGAAGTTGTGCTCAGCCCTACACGTCTCAGTGCCTATGCCAATACTGTTGCCTCTCACAATGATGCTTTTCCCATCTTTGGACTCAACTCAACTGCCTTCCCCTGTTCATTACGTCCTGCCCCCTCTTTCTGTCTCGCTCACAGACCCTTTGGGTCAGAAGACCACGTCACTGCCCGTTTACACTGCACCTCGTCAAGGAAAGCACCAAGAAACATAAAAACATTAAAGAATAATCAAAAGAGTGGATTAACTGTAGTAGAAGTGTTTCAGCCTTCCTGTGTGCTTTAAATGATCATATTAATTGAAAATGATTCCGTACACAGACATTTCCCTCTACCTTCCTATTAACATACTAGCTTTTAGCTTCCTGGCTGTCAATACTCAACTGTACATTGCATAATTCTTAGAGAACAACACCTGCTTACTCTGCTTCTCTGGCATTGTTCATAAACAAGCTGGCACGTCACCTTCCCTCAGTTCCCACACGAGAACGTCAGTCACCAACACACGCCTGCAGTTTTTCCTCTGCTGCCAAGGTCTCCCTTTCCCTTCTGTAAGCAAACCTTTGATGTCTGCAAAGCCCAACCTGGCAGAACAACTCCAACTGCTTGAAGTGCTGAGGCATACTTAGTAGGCCACGTGTGTCAGAATACCCTTTATCCTTACAAACACTGCAATAAAAGCCTACAGCTTCACAGATCAAGTCGTTGCCACTGTTATACTATATTTTTAAGAGCATCTCCATCTTTGTCGAATTTTTAAAAATACTTTGAGCCTCTCCAACTTCATACAAATCAAAAAGGTTAAAATAAAGTTAACTTCACTCGCTTTATTGTTACAGAGTTGTTGACTAACACTGGCAGAGGCTTCGGTAGCTTTGAACAGATCTCAGTCTCACATTGGGCATAATGTCACCATACACAAACCTAAAACATGATTTCTTTCACTGTCTTTATTTAAGAGACAAGACACCTGCTGCAGTTCCTGATTCCAATACTTTACATACAATTACACATGGCTGTGCTATTATTGGATCTCAAGAGCAAAAATAACACAAAAAAGTCATCATTTACGAAGCTCTGATCCCTACTGTTCGAATTCTTATTTTTTAAAACGTGTTTTTAAAGTAATCTGCTCACACCTCCAATATTAAAGTTCCCCACCCAACATAAAGATGTGGAAGTACATAGTTATGCCAGTATTTAAAATAAAATCATCGCTGTCCATCCCATATCCCAGACAGATATATATAGATACCTATTAAACTGAAGGAACCTGACTCACCCACAAAACCCAAACAGAAACGCCAACAGAAACCCAGTTAGCTCAAACCAAACCCAGAAGAATTCAAACATAAAACCCTCCAACTTCTATCACAATGATTTTATTATTGCACTTCACAATTGTCTGATAAAAGCTCCACGTGACCATTGCTT
The DNA here is from genome assembly GCF_964211825.1 of Aythya ferina. Classification (NCBI taxonomy): domain Eukaryota; kingdom Metazoa; phylum Chordata; class Aves; order Anseriformes; family Anatidae; genus Aythya; species Aythya ferina. Next base: position 13,873,908 of record NC_140308.1, on the reverse strand, counting down.
AGAGTACATCAGATTTTTTGCAAAGCTCTGATGAAGCTCCTCAAGCCATGGCAATGTGTGTCAAAAGCAGCCAGAAGCCTTTTAAGTCCCACTCCTATTTGCAAATGTTTGCAATGTTCCAAATCACAGCAACGCTGCTGTGAGTGGACTGAAAATTGATCTCTGACCACTTTTCACCCAGCTAAAATGGAATTTGCCTCTCAGATACACACATGAAACACTGTATTAGCCAGTAATTGATATAAAGTCTTCTGCCTTAATGATATAAAATGCAGGACAATTACTAAGGCACTGCGGTGTTATGCCAGAGAAACACAGCTGTTTGGAGAATGGACAGTAACATCTCGAACTCAAGGGCAGGGGAAGGGGGCCCTGCCCATTTACCTGTGAGCTCTGATAATCACAGAGGCCTGGCAAAGGACTCGCACAGTGGAGGTTGGGATAAAGCTAAGAGCTGCCCTATTCCACAATAATACTGCTGCCATTTTAAGATTTGGGCAAATGCAGTAAAAACTAACGACGGGATTTTCAGCACTGCACACCAGAGCAGACAGCTCTGCATGGGCAGCCTCCAAAGAACCCTGCTTCTTTCCAGTGCCGAGACATGGGAGTTTGTGGCCTGAAGTCACCTAAAGGCAGGATATTCTAAATGGATCCCACTGCACTGCACTGAGGGGGTAGAGATGGCCATGCAGAGGGGGAAGGTGGTGTCTTTCCACATCAGATGTAATTAGGAACCCTTGTTCTCATCAAAGAGGTTTTAAATTAGCAGAAGACTTAGCTTGAACACTCTGGCCCTGCTGCAGTTTGGGTAGGTTCCTCACTCCTTCTAATCTAACTAGGTATAATCCAAAACATTCTTTGTCTTTGCATGCAACAGGTTCTTAAATACCTTTCAAACGCCAATCCCAAGTTTTGAATACCCAGCAAAATCCAGCTAGATCTTCCTCTGCAATTAAAAAGTCAATAGCAATGTTGTCAGCTACTGCAAAGCCAACATTTACTGTTATGTTTGGCTCGGTAAGGACCTGCAGGCTATCAAGGAACAACAGGCAGCTTCAAGTCCCGCAAGATGGCAAATGTAAAAAAATTCCTAGGTCTAGTACGGTGCCAAGCACAAAGCTAAATATATTTCTAATGAAAGGTGTATCACACAAGACAAACTGATTCTCAGTATGCAGCCTAGTCCATTATCTCAGCCCCAAATTAAGGGGCTGTTATGAAACAGGTATTTAAACTCTATTTTCTGTTTCTCCTTAGTTACATATAATTTCCCTTTTCCACATTTGCTGAGAAAGCTATTTATAGCTGCCACAAACTCAGACTTTTAACAAACTGTGTCTTTTATCTCAAAATAAGCACATAAGAAGGACTTCATGCTGTAGCTACTTCATTAATTATGAGATTGGTGTTCTTGGAACTCTGTGGCACACACAAACTATTGGTGCTTACACTGGTGAGATCCCTCTTACCCACAGCTGACCTCGCGTGTGCTTCCACCTCAAGGCAGAACACTCGGATTACCATTCTGCAGCTGTTTGTTCCAGGGTTAGAGCAAATTAGAAGCTGTAAACATAGCATTTATGATACACAGACAGAAACAAATGCTGAGTCTGGTGAAATGCTGGGCAATGGCCCCCTGTCCAGGATAAAAAGCCCTTGTCCATGACTAGATGCCCAGAGGCTGACAATTAGAAGGTTTCTGACCACAAGACCAGTGAAGTTCAAAAGCAGCTTCCAAATGACCACAGTGGAATGCAAATAATAATAAAAAAAAAAAAGTAACTGCTTGCTTTTAAAACAAGAGGGTGGTGTATCTGTAAAGAGAATAAAGATTATATGCATGAGGCTTACCCCAGGCAGGGACCAGACAGAGCAAACCAGAAGGTCCCACTCAGTCCTGTGTTTGGTTTAAGGACAGGAGAAAATTACAGAATTTCTTTTGCTTCTGGGCAGTCATTATTTACAAGTGCATGCATAATTATCTGTTTGGGACCTTGCTTGTTCCCAAAAAAATAAAAAATCATGTTTTAAACATAAGCAGAACTGCCTTTTGCTACCAGAAACTCTTCAGCTATGAATAACTCCCTGTCAAGGCGCTGGGTAAGAAGATCATACTTCTAGCTCCCCTCCGGCACGGGGGAGGCAGAGGGCAAGGGGGTGGGAGAGGGGGACACTGGCTCGGCAGGTGTACTACAGAGACACAGGAGCATCACAAGAGGAAAAAAATGTTAAGAACATGAAAAAATATTAAACGGCCCTTAGTTATTTTGATGACATTCCATCAGAACATACAGTTGTGGATAGTTTTATTTCTGAGAAGCAAGGTTACACCAAGCTTGCCTTTAGTTTTAATGTAAGCTTTTATATTAAACCTTATTTGAAATGTAATTCTATGATTAGCTGTTGCCCAGCCAACCTAGGGAATGCAAATACAGACTGTGTCAAAAAGAGACTCATAGCTCTCAGCTTTCAAGGGAAGGTAAAGAATGGAGCAGTGTATCTTAGTTCTCAGCTAGAGGCTGAGACACAAGCAGAATATTCTTCCCTTCAGCAAAGGGATATAGGCAGCAGCATCCAAGAAAGCAGCAGGAAGCTGGCAGTGGATATAAGGCATTGCATCGATCCGAACAGATGATCTCCTGTGAGAAAATACCTTTATTTATTCAGGCAGACTACACGACTTAGCTGACTGGCACCATGACAAACACAAAAATGGCAGCATTCTAAATGGGACATGTTCTCCCATTGAGTGAGGCTTCAAAGGAGGGAAAGAAAAAAAAGTGGGGGAAAAAAAAGGGCTAAACAGCACTTAGAAGCACCGCATCATTTCCTTATCACAAAACTCCTGTTGATAACCCAGTGACTTCCACTGTGGAACAAGGAACCTGCTGCCAACCACATCTGTACATTAGCATAGCTACAAGGGATAATTAGAGGAGTTCTCTCTCCACAGCACAACCCTGACACTAACCTGTCGTGGGAAGAATTGCTTGGATCATACAAGGTGCACTTTTGGAAGGAAAATGCTACTTATAGCCCCACGCTGCTGTTTTATTCACATGATCTTTAAACCTCAAAGAAAACCATAGCCCAACAGCACAGGCAGTGCATACGAACACAACAGGAAACTGACCTTGAAGAGAGCCCTCTCTGTGACAAGCACAAAAGAAAACAGAGAAATTGAATGTATTGTCAATACATACCCATGAAACCTGTGGAGTTGAGTGCCCTAGTAAACTAGGCAAAGAGACTGTTCTATACTGAAATATGAAGACACAATCCTTCCTAGATCTTTTCCTGCTTTCTTCCCTTTTTGGAGACTTATTCGATGCATCTTGCAGGGTGTGTTTCAAGGTAATGCAAGTGAGGGTGAAAAATCATTTAACATGGAAGTTGACCTTACCATTCTTTTAGTCTGCTGTGCAACATAAAGGGAACTGCTAGTTTTTGCTGAACACTAGTCATGTACTATGCAAAAAGAGAAGGGAGGATAGGTAATAGAAGAGAGACAACTTCCCTGCCAAGTTTCGTGCAAAGCAGAACATGTAAGAAGCGCTGATCTGTAAACAGAAGTACAGTTAGAATCACCCTTGATCTACCGTGGAAACAAACAGATGTCACTGTGCTTTCCAAGGACCTTTCTCTACATATCCCCTGTGTCCTGTGAAGATAAAATTGAGTCAATTAAATAAACTAACAGAATGGAGAAACTTTTAATAGAAAATAACCTAAAAATATGAACACCAGGACACATGCAGTTAAACCTAAAAAAAATGAGCTTCTGATGTCCTCTTGAGAAAATGGCTGCAAAGACACATCCTAGCTTAATACATTAGCATAGTTTTCAGCACAAGACCATAAAACATTAACATGCCTCCACAAGACCTTCATCCTTCCTCACGCTATGTCTAGAGCCTCAGGAATAGTGCTCCCTAATGCTACAGAGGCTGAATGAGATACATTTTGTTGTCATCTTACCACATTTTCCACACGCCCCATCAGTACCTTCAGATAAAGTATTTTTTGGTTCTTTTTCCTAGCCTGGCACAGCTCCAGAAGCATAAACTTTAGATGAGACCTTACTGTAGGGAGAAACACCTTTTGATTAAGAGAAGTCCCCCTAACTCTGGGAGACTTTTGGCTTGCTTTTGTGTTAGCCTCTTGAAACCTCTGCATTGCTCTCAGGATGGACAGACTGGTCCGCATGGCACAAAGGAGGCAGGAGGAATGAGAGTTTTGCCATTGATTTTGGCAAGGCCAAGGCTCAATGAGAAGTGAGACATCACATGAACTCTGTGAACTGAACGACACTGACAGATTGACAGTCCAAAGGCCATTCTAATCACTATGATGGGAGCACACTACCTGAAACGCCTAATCACAGAGACAGGTAGGCAGCTGAGGTTAATCTGTATCAGCTCCTTCACTTAACACAGGTGCTATGATAAAGATGCATTTTTTTTTAATGGCAAGCAATTTTCTGTTTTAAAAGAAGCAGGGATGACTAGCTTTTAACATAGTGAACCCTCCCCTGAGCGTTCAGCCTTGCTTGTATAAACTACAACAAAATTAAGACTAAACTTAATCCAAAACTGAAATCTGTGACCAACATTTTCCTTTGATGCTTCCCACCCTCCCACCTCTTTCACCTACAGTAAGGAAAGGTATGATGTAAATGCAAGCCATAACACAGAAAGGGTCCTTAAAGGGGAGCAGAAAAAGAAAACAAACAAAGAAAACCTACTGCCTTCTGCTTTTTTGTCAGTCAGTGTGGCTTGAAAAATTGCTGTTTAGAGATATTTTATTGTTCGTAAAGAAAAATGAAAGTTTCTCTGCAAACTGGACGTACAAACAACTAACTCTAGTGATAAAGAAATCAAGCCTTTTGTTTTATATCTCTACAGAGAGAGTTCAAAGTATTTTTTCCTCTTCAAAAACCTTCCACTAAAAGGCCATAGGACAGAGGCTTCACTCAACGAGAAGCGTCATGGAGAACTCTTGGACATCAGCTAAGGAGATAAAGAGACCCTAATTGCTACTGCTGTTTTAAAACACCAGAGGCATAAGAATGCAATACTAAAGCCACCGTCGTGTCATCAGCTGACTTGGTACAAAGTCCCAGCATGCCAGGACACACATGTGGCAAGAGAGCAAGCAAAATTATATGGTAGGAGTATTTTTGTCGCACCAGTTTATTACCCATATGTGTGCTTGGTTTTCTGAGTCTCCAAGTCTCACAGACGGCACTCGACACGTAAAGTTTCACTTCTGAAGTCCCACTGTTCTCCTAACGCCATGAAACCAGGCCTCCGACCTACCGCCCCACCACAGCCGCCCCCTCGGTGGTTTTACGCCTCAGGGCCAGACCTATCCCCGTCTCCCCTCCTTCCCTCCCCGTCCCGTCAGCACAAACGCCTCCTCGGCCCTGCTTATGGCTGCCTCGCCCAGCCGCCGTCCCTCGCCGCCTCGTCTGCTACAGCGGGGAGAGCCGGGGGGTGCGAGGAGAAAATGGCCGCCCCCTGCCCTCAGGCGGCAAGAGGCCAAAATGGCGGCCAGCCTGAGGAGGGGGCTCGGCCAATCAGGAGCGGGCCCGGGCCCGGGCAGGTGCTGGGGCTGAGGGGAGCGGGAGCGCGGCTGACGCGACCCCAGTTGAGGCGCCCCAGTGCGACGCCCCCCGACCCCAAACCAGCGGCCCTGGGGGGTCAGCACAGTGAAATTCCAGTGGGATCCCCAGCTAAACTTGCTCCTGGCTGCCTCTCCCATCCCCTTCCCCAGCTGGAGGCTCTGGGAGAGTCGCTTCGTTGCTAATTAGTTCCGCATGCTTTCACAGCCCTTTCTGACTAGAGACAGGGCTGATCATCAATCCTTCAGTGTAAATGACTTTGCAGTTGCCTGCGAAGTGGGTATGAGATTATGTATGTAGGCCTACAGCACAGTCACTTCAATGTTTCCTAGAAATATTACAGTTGAGAAGAAATATGACATGTTCAAGTGCTGTAACGAATGCTGTTTGTCTCTCTACCAATGCCATTCATCGCAGCAGCTTGATTTATTTGCTGATTCTCAGGGTTGTGAATAATTGGTTTCTTAGATACTCTTTAACATGAAGCAAGCAGTCGCTTTATTGGAGTACAGATATAGCAGGATCCATCAGCCTTGAGAAGCAGGAGCCCAATAAAGTGCAGTGCCCATTATTTCTTCCACTGCAAAACTGCCACTCTCCACCTCAGAGAGTGATGTACAAGGCATGAAAAAGCAGAGGTTGCAGAAAATGAGAGGAACAAGAGACAACATCCACAGCAAACACACTGCTGCTGTAGTACATTAGGCAGTTGCACTTGAGCAAAACCCTTAGGAAGGAGAAAAGGCTGCTTGTCCAGTCTCCAGGGTGCACGTCAGAGCTAACATACCCCAGGACCCACACAACTGCGAAGAATACCCTCCAGTGTAGGGCATTCCCTTCACATACATGAAGATAATCAGCTCTCATTCTTTCATTAGTGCCCTTGTCCACGGAAGAGGCATCCTTAGGGTTCTCAAATCCTAGATAAGAATCCTGCTGGGAAAAAAAAAAAAAAAAACTGGGTCAGCTTTGTGACAGCCTTTCAAAACAAAAACAAAACCCTATGGCCTTATATGTATATACTTTTTTTTTTTTTTTTAAACCATAGTTTTAATTACTGAAGTATCCAAGGATTTGCTGCCTCTGAGCCTTTATCTGCTGTATCTCGGTCAAACCTCATAAGGCTGCACTTGAAATCACACTGCACTAAGAAAACAAATGATTAAAGCAGAGCAAGGGAGTCAGGGGATTAGTTTACTCTGCATGGCCTTGAGCAAGTCATTTTTAGCTCTCGAGGCCCTAATCTTACAGCGATCTCAGGGCAGATGAAACACTTTAACGCCTCCACAAAGCACTCTTGCTTTTTCCTCATCTGAAAAATGTGGATAATTATACATACCTCTCTCTGAGAAAAAGTGTCTTAATCATTAATACACATTAAATGACTGGACACACTGAGTTTGAAAACAAGTACCAAACCAAATTAACAGTTTGCAATGTCCCCAGAGTCAATAAGGGCTCACAATCATCACTAGAAAAAATATCTAACATTAAGAAGCTATAAGTCTCTTCCCCTCCTAACAACCAGCTGTAACTACAAATAGAATACAAAAGATGAGTGCCTAAATGAATTAGTCTTGAACTGCATCCTCTATCTTGTTAAATGCAGGAAGCCTACATAGAGCAGTTTCAAAGGGACTAATGAAGGAGAAAAGCAAGCTCCTTGATCCCAGTTCTTGAACTGTCCAGCCCTTAGACAAAAGGTACCCTTTCTGCAAACACAGGAAGAAAACTTGCAGCTGCCATGACTTAAAATACCTTTTAAATAAAATGCAAGACTTGTCCGTCATCAGGACTAAGACAATCTCACTTTCATAAAGTATTATTCACTCGGTGTACTTAACATAAGACATCTCACCTGCCTTTTTATTGTAGGTGCAAGTCCATATTAGTCTTACTAGCAGTTATCACTGGTTTTGTACTAGTTTTCTATTTCAGTACATGTATGTGTATGTATCTTATAAAATCACAAGCATTTTATTTGTACAGGAAATGAGATAGCTGCATTGAAAGTCTGTGCACCTTTCCTTGTAGGAAGTAAATAGGTATGAACTGAAAATACATTAAAAAAATAAAAGTGGGTTTTCAGCACCCTCTTGTGGATTAGTGGTGTGATAACCACACAGTAACAACCACCCAAGTTTTACTAAAACTTTCATCACAATTCAATGCTACAGAAAAGTTATTTTTTGCAGCAGAAACACAATAGGGAATTTAAACGTGAATGGCAAAACTTTCTGATTGATGATCATTCTTAATACATAAATAAAACCTGTGTCTTCAGTGCAAGCATCTCTCGTGCCACAAAAAAAAAAATAATCATGCAGTTACACACTGGCTCTCATGTAATATACAAGCTATAATACTATTAGTTCAGTGGCGGCAGGGGGATTGTGTCTCCTTTAAAACATGCATCTATGCCTGCAGGCCTAGTCAGGATCAAACCTGTTGTCATTTAGGGAAAAAAAATGCCTCTGGTGGCAGCACAGAGTAAGTTTCCTTCCAAGAGTAAATAGGATGTTCTGCTTATTAAGATGCCAACAGCCAGAAGCTCTTCAACTCAGCACATCATGGCAATGCTTCTGTCGGGTCTGGGAACAAATAGAAGTCTAAATGTTGCTGCTGGGTAGATGTGTTTTTCTGATAAAATGGCTTTTTTTTTTTCTTCCTGTGTGCCTGCAGTAAAATGCCTTGTGGAAGAGGACAGATGGAAGTATTTTGTTTTGTTTTGCTTTAAAAGCACACATATGTAAAGAATGCCAGTATCCCCTATAAGAAGCTGTTTTCCACACAATTTACATATTACACTAGATTTTAAATTTTACCCTGAAGAATTTACAAAAGCCAAGGAATACTGATACATATGCTAACTCCTCCTAATTACAGGTGAACAAAGCTTCCCCTCATTCACCCAGATTCTTATCAACACAATCATCTTTTGTATGTACCAGAATTTGATGAATGATGTGACCTTTGTGAAAATGTTCCAACTGTAAGGGTTTGCTTCAACATAACAGCTTCCAGCATGTTCTAATCAAATCCCCAAAGCAGTTTCAGTGCCTGTCTGAATGCATAACTGTAACCAGAAACCATTCACAATGTTGATAGCCCTCACAGAGGATTAATAGATGCACAAGGTTTCCCAAGCACATTTATTAGACAGTTTTTCCCTCTATGTTAAAATATGCACAGTGCTCCAGCTTTCTAGCTTTGCCCCCCCCCCTCCCCTTTTGGACAGCAGCAGCGTAATTACTGCTCCAGGCATTTTGAAACTTAAGATGTTTTTCATCACATGACGATAATGTGATTCATACTAATTGCCATAGTTCAGTTCTGGAAGCAGAATTCTGCAGATATGCCACTTATGGCTCCTTATGGCTTTCACTTTCACTACACCAACCTATGAGTCTCAATAATGTCAAGTCTCTCATTATCAAGATGGTTTAAGAACACCTCTAGGTCACCATGCCTAATACCTACTGCAGTGACCACACATCTCCCACATATAATACTAATAACAAACTACAAATTCCCATCAACATGGATTTCTTCCATTTTGCACATCAGCAAATTATGTTGATTTTTTTTTTCCTTAAGTAGTATGATTCAGGCACATATGTATACAGTTATCTTTGAGAAGGCTAACATTAGACATTAAAATACTGTAACCTCAGTTGTGGTTTTACTTTTGTATTTTTAAACATATAAATTCTAATATATTGCTGTCTTTTCATTCTGTGTTCCCTTCAGAATACTGTAAGCTTCTGTTACAACCTGCATCATTTGAGAAGTAAGTGTAAAGCACCTTCAGAAGCCTTTTGTACAGCAGAACAGCAGTTCAAACTTTCTGTGTCAGGCCACAGGAGGCAGTATCTAGCTGTTTTCTGCTGCATTCTCCCCCGAGAGACTAGAAGCTACACAATACATTCAGATTTGCACAACTGTCTTTTATTGATGTTACATATAAATATGATATTAATATAAAAATGCAGAATTTTCGGAAGTATGGTAATAACTACTGGGTCTAAGATGTCTGTCAGGAAAACAGTTCTGAAAAATTTAGCAATATTTTAGATGGCTTCCAGGTCTATAAATATGATCACGCTCTTAGGAATTAAAATTCCTACTCACCAGAATTACATTTCTTGGTGACAAGGCAAAGTAGAGTAGGCTCCTGCTCCCTCATGGCTTCTTTCCACCATTCCTATCACTTGACAGAAGTTGCTGCGCAGAGGAAACGGGAGTAGCTCTGGCAAGCAGTTATCCCTGCAGCTGGCTGACATAATTTAGGACAGAGAGTACATTGATTTTCTATTTCACTTAATAGATCACACGTACAAAACAGATACAGCAATTGATTGTCCATCTAAATCAAAATTAATTGCACACACGTGGTCACACACTGCAACCTCTGCCAATATGATTTAGAATGGAACTAAGAAAACCTCAGCTGTGGAAAACATCTATTGCAGAACAACATACAACTTACCTGAACTTGCAGATATCATTCAGACCACTGAGGGAATGAGTATAAGCCAAAACTTTGATCATATACACACATTATACATATCCTACAAATGTGCAAGTTTTGAGACTATGTCTCTTTTTCTTTTGTTTCTGGTCAGACAATTACCAGTTTGTCATTTCCAAATAACCTGATTATGTACATATTCTAATCAGGTATATCTTTCCAAACTTGGGCCACTGTCTCTTCGGAAATGCAGCGTATCAGACTCTAGCAGAATGTCAGTCCAACATACTTTAATTTACCAAACATTTCAATCTAATACTGACCACAATGTACATTGCTTTTCCTTAATATGTGTACTAACACGTACTGCTACACCTATGTAGCTTGACTTGGGGTTTCTTTTTGTGCATTCTCATGATTAGTTTCCATTTTACAGCGGCAAAAGCAAGCCTAAAAAACAGGTGTGTTTAACTAATTTCTATCTAATGTCAGTGTAAAGATTAGTGTCTTCATCCACTGATATACCATGTAATAGCCAGTACATCAATTGTTTTTTATCCCCTTAACATTTAAAACCCCAAAATACCACGTAGTTTCACAATGAAACAGATGGCAATAAGTAGGTGTACAGATATAATATAAATCCTGTTGGGAATACAGGTCCTTAAAACATTTCTCTCTGCCTCCCCAGCTATATATTTTGAAAACAAGAAAGTTTTAAAAATATTTTTCAGAATAGTTTGTTTGCTTTCTGAGCACAAAACCAACCAACCAAACAAACAAAAACCCTCTGCCATACAAAGAATACTGGATCAGTTTATTATAATTTAGAAATAAAAGGAAAGTACTTTATAATAGTTTAAAATCCATTGCAATATCTCCTGTCTTTGTGTCAAAATTTATAGCATACGTGACAGCACTAGGAAGGTCTGCCAGAGTTTCTGATTCAATAACAGAACTGAAGAAATAGACAGCTTGCTTGCAGTGGGGATTCCATTCACAGTTTCCCTACAGGAAAGAGTTAAAAGCGAAAGTAGTCACAACTCTAGGATATTATTACTGGACTATTACTGGATATTATTATTATTATAATGCAATGACAGTACAAGAGTTCTTGTTCTCAGTTCAGTATAAAAAGATCAGATAAAAGTTATCACTTTCATTACCACCCATTCATTACAGGAGTGCATAACTTGCAATCTAAAATGCCACACTCTGCACTGAAGTCGTAGACAACAGACAGACTTGGTCAAAGAATATTTACATAGAGTACCAAAAATACTCCTTCCCCTCCATTTTTTTGCTTTTGTTAAACTGAGAAAGGGAAGTTGTATAAAAGGAGTTGTATGTAACTTGTATAAATGCTACTCTGACCTAGCATCCTATCTGAGTTCTGCATGTAGTTCCAAACTACAGCTCAGACTCTCTTAAGGTTCATCTCCCGCTCCCCCCAAAAGTATAAACACATAGCTCTACTAGTTCTGCCTATATACATGTAATATTCAATGAGTGTAACAAAGAGCACTATATAAACCAAGCATAACCAGCAGAGACCCATTTTTCAGCACTGTAATCCTACAGAGATAATAAAAGTAGATTGAAGGAGTACCTTTTCGTTTGAAATCTGCATCAGTCCTGTACTAACTGAGATGTCAGCAGTAAGATGATATTCCATCCACAAAACTGCTCCATGGCTTTTTCCCTTCCTGAAGAGAGGTAGGGGATCAAAACCCATCATCATAACATTATCTTTACATAATACTGTATCTTAAACACTGAACCTATTCCTCACATAGCTTGGGTGAGAGCTGTAAAAGCATGAATAACTTGTTTTTGTGTATAAAAGTTGAAGAGTAGAATAAATAAAATAGATAAATACGTACATCTGGTAAATAGGTAGCAACTTTTTAAATACTTGCAGATATGAAATTTAAAAAATAAAATGAAGAGGAACATAAGTCATAACTAATCTTAAGAAACACGGTCATTTAACAAACAGTCAAGATTACACAGTATATATTATACAGTGTATTTGGGGAGTACATCCTTCAGAGACCCCAGTTTATATTGTTTCTGCATTCTGGGGAAAACCACACATCTCATCTCACTTCAAGTCTCTGCTCCACAAGGGGCAGAGGTCATGCTAGCACATTGCCTCTTAAATACAACCAGTGCAAAGGCACAGAGACCCTGTATGCAGATGGTTCTGGATTTTGTGAAATTATTAATTTGGTTTCACAAAGAGAAACATACAACTCCAGTAGTGTTTAAGTTATGTAAGCTAGATAGACAAAAGTACCTTCTTCCTGTTTTTTAATTCTTAACTGCATTTCATTCTTGAATAGAAATAACTACAAACTGTAGTTAGATTATAGTTAAAAGTATCTCAGATGATGTAAAAAATATCAAGATTGTTAGAATTATTGTTAAAGGGAAAGATAATGGACACTTCAAAGCTGTTAAACAGAGTAACATGGAAAGGTAAGTAGAAGCTTTGTCTGCAAGAACTCAGCAACAAGGAACAAATTTCGTAATTAAAACCTTCTAGACAATAGTTTGTTTTCTATAAACTATAAATTAACCTGTTTATGTTTTAAATCATGGTAAAAGCTGACAAAATGTTATTTATGAAATAAGGGTATGTTATCTGAGAAATTACCCTTACTGTTACAGCCCATTGTGAGTAACCATAGGAAATTCATGTCAAGAGTGAATTCCACAACTTTAGGTTACATTTTTAAAAACTGTAAAGTACAATCCCGCTAGCTAACCATAACAAACACACAGTTTAAAGATGAGGTTAAAAAAAAATAAATTATGATGAGAACATTTATTGCAATGAGAAAACTCACCGTAAAAGATTTACAGAACCCTCTGTGCTGAGACAGTGTTGTGGTACAGTCTCTCTGAAGTCGAACACCAAAACTTCCAGGGGGTCAGAGAGTGATTTGCAAGGATATTCCCACAAAGGGTGCGGTTCTGCTTCCTTAGATTCTCTAAAATCCAGAGAACTCTGAAGGAAAAAAAAAAAGTAAAAAATCTGAAAACAACTCAAAGGCAACTAGTCCTTGTTTTCAAGTTAACTTTGTATCCCGAACCCAAAATATTTAAACAATACAGTTCCAAGAGAACAGGACTGTACTTCTTAAGCACAAGGGAAAAAATATACTACATATATGAATTAATTGCTAGGACTACAGTTCTCAGTAGTCAGACACAAACGTGCACTTTGAAGATACAATGCATTTAAGCTTCTCTTCTCCCTTGAGATAACTCTACTCTAGAACTACCTGTACTCCTCCACAAAGACTAGAAAGGCAATCTAAATGGCTACCTCAAATATGGAGATAAAAATCTTGCCATCATACCTGTTTCTTGGACACCAAAGAGCCTTTTTTTCCTCAAAAGTACCCGCAAGGGCAAGTAAGTCCTGCAGGATTCATTTACAAACAACTCCCACCTGATTTTATTTCAAGCACAGAATAAAATTTCGAGAACAGGATTTTTCTTTTTGGATAATGGAAGTATTTTCAAAGCAAACTGAAAACTGAACAGCTTGACAAATGACAAGGAACACACAACCTCAAGACCCCTTTTGCAAGAACTAGAGAGCCACAGTATTTATGAGAAACTGAAACAATGTTATTCTGTCTAACATTCAAGGTTTTAAACAGTCACTAGATACATTTTTCCTTAAGCCAAGGTCAGTTTTGTTCTCTTTTGGTAAGACTTGTGCTGAAATTATTTTCAGTCTTCTTACTTTAATCATATCATCCATAGTTCGGACATCAAAACCTTCACAGATGCCACAAGGACTCCGGATTCTCCATAAGTCCTAAAAAGGAAAATGGGATATACTTCAGCTCTGTTACTGGAAATAGCTTTATCTGTGAACTCAACTGTTAGTAAACTGCATATGCCTACTTAAAAACATTGATTGATTTGTCCTTAAACACCTGCTTCCTATTACATGACGATTCAGATTTACATTATTTTCTCATTTCATATTCTCCACACATTTGCAGAAAACCGTGAAAGGCATGTAAATGTACGCAGTGTGGGTGATTAGTCCCCCAGGAAAAAAGAACATACATGTTCTCAGATGCACAAATTAAAGGTGAAAGTGAGGCAACAAGGCTAAAGTGTATTAGAACAAGGAAACTACTAAGAGAAACAAGGCTCAGACACAAAACTAGGCAGTTGATGAAATCAGAAGGAAGAAAAGAGAGATAAAAGAGCTGGCATCTTGAAAAGATAAACTGAAGATTATATTTATGTGAATATACCATGTTTTGTTTCACAGATATATTTTAGTGAGTTTCAGACTAAAGAGTTCCCTCACTTATGCTACTGGACAGAATCTTTGCATATTAAGTACTTTTGTAATTTCCATTGTCACTGTAAGCAAACTCTTAATAATCTTTACTGACCATCTTAGGGCCCTTAATAAAAAAAAGTGTACCTTTGTAAAACTTCTGAAAGATTACTTTTCAAAGTAGTATGACCCCTATTATGCCCAAGTTTAGAACTGTGTGCAGTCTCCAGTCATTCAAAGAAAATGAACATGCAATTATGAATCCTGCTTACACTCTTACACTAAAAAAAATCATTTTAAAAATTGTTATTTTACAGAACGTAACATTTTATGAATAACCACAGTTCTGACATGCTTCAGTGATAACCTAAAGAACTACTTTAAAATGTTCAGTCTTTTCAATGAAAATGGCAAAAAAAATTCAAGGTAATTTTCTGATAAGGGATTGTTGATTTGGCAAAACTCATTTTTTCAAGATGTTCCTTATTCTTTCCTCAGGTGGTAAGTGCAAAGCATATCAAAGTGAACAGTATGAAGATAAGATAAACTTGGCATTAAAAACTCCTGAAAGAGTACTCAGTTTTAAGTTAATTCATATTAATATCAAGTGGTTCTAAACAACCTCACCTGAAACTCCACGATCATCATGTGCAAAGAGGCAGACTGAGGCAGGATGGTGACGTTGCTGGCAAGATGCTTGGACACAGCTGTCCTAGCATACCAGAAATACAGGTTATGCCACGGCAACAAACTTGTAGTGAAAAACGGCTCTCCAACAAGAACGGAAATCTTGGCAAACAAAGGAAGAGATAAAAATCGTTATCATAAAGAACAACAGCTCCAACAACAACACAGGCTGTTTATAACTTCACTAGATGACAATGCTATACAGCAAGCACAGAAACGTAGATAAAAGCTTCTCCATACAGATTTAATTACTGCTTACACTGCATAACATCTTTTTAGGGTTCTAGTCAGTGAATTCTAAAATGAAATTTCATGCAACAAAGTCCAATAAAAAAAAAGTTGCAGTTTTCAGTTGGAAAGCTTTGGAAGAAGAGTCAGAGAGCTCTGAAAATTTTCATTTAAGGATGCTGGTACATCCTGATTGCAATCTATTGATTGGCTTCAGGAAGAACTACAGACTAGCAACACATACACAGTTAAACTGGTTTAACTGCTGTTAAAACTGCTGTAGATTATGCAAGAAAGCAAAGTCATATCCTTCGGAAAACAAAGCAAAAAAATGAAAAAGAAAACCAACCCAAAGCCTTTAGATTAAGCTTTACTTAGTTTCAGTAAGACAAAGTCTCAATTGTCAGCTCACTACACTTTGTATGAACTGTGGTTCATTGTGGTTACAGTAGCACACAAGGAAAATTAAAGTCATTTTCACTCTCCCTCCCCTGCCAGGCCACTGAAATTCAGTACAGGACAACTATTACATACCTTTTTATCTTCCAAATGAGATGACGTCAGTGACTCAGGACGTGCTTCTAGTATTTTAATTTTATCTTCAAGATGATTTGCTTTAAAAAACTAAAATAAAAGTAATATTCTGTCTTTATCAAAATCTACATTTGAAATTCAAACCTGTATCAAAATAATTTAACAAAGAAAAAAATAAACAAGAAAGAAAGAAATACCTACAAGAAAATTTAAGAAAATGCCTTCCTTAACTCAGCCCTGAGGATGATACAAGCCTGTTCCTGAAGGGTGCACGTCGTTAGTGCTAAAATGTCACACCAAGTGAGCTGAAGTACGTGACTCTCCTATTCCTTCAATTAAGTGCATAAAAAGCAGATGTTGCAACATTTGCCTCACCTTCACTCAGAAGCATATAGGAAGGACAGTCAAGAAAGAGAAATATTATTGGAACTATGAATACACTGTATGATTGGCTTGCGATTGAAACCAGATTTGCATCCTAAATTGCCTACATTTTTATAATCTTTAAGACTATATAGTGCCATCTGAAACAGACACAGATGACCAGGCACTTCAAGAAACTGCTTCTAATCACTTCTTAGATATTAGCTGCCTCTTCTGAATAGTCTGCACTTTGCAAGAGGTGCTCTACCTGAACTCTACCTGAAGGAGCAGCTGAAAAATCACCTGCAGTTTGGACTCACCGTCTACTTTCTCTTAAAAGCAGTACAGACTGGACTGGTACAAACTACATGATGCCCTCACAATCCACTAAACTTCAGAAACAAACAGCTTGGTTTTTATCAGCAACACGATGAGAGCAGCAGAGCAGAAGCTCAGGCAGGTATCTGCAAGGAGAGACCAAACACTTGCAGCTTTAACTCCCTCTGCTCGGGTCGACATACCCAGTGACCTATTCGGCTTGCTACAGCTGTGAGATCGGACATCTCTCAGATGGGATACATGTATATTCCTCCAGTATTTGCACACAGCTCTGTACAACTTATTAAAAAACATGAACAACACCTCCCCCCCAGTATCCTTCTGCCTCCCACTGTTGTGTCAAACTGTATGATCAAATGCATTCACTTATCTTATTTAACTCCCAAGCAATTATGTAAGGACAATCCAAATCATCAGCTTTGGCATTAGAAATGCCAAGAGCTCATTTACCACTTCAAGACAAAATTGAAACTCACTTTCTCCATGACAGAACGGGACACAGCAGAGTTTTCTACTGTAAATACCTAAAGAAAATACATAACAGTTAAAAGATTACATAGTAAACAGCAAGGGAAATATTTTGATGCCCTAATGAACTACATGCCCATTCTACAGCCCATTGTCATGTGCTTCTTAAACAGTAACAAAATATACTCAATAGCTACAGGCTAAATAATGTGTTTTCACAGCTGCACAAGAAAAAAAACAACACACACAATAGACCGCAACTATTTATTTTCCATTTTTAAGATGCACATATCATTGTTTGCTCTAGGCCCGTATTACCCCTGCATAAATACAAGGATATTGCTAAAAAAGAAAGTCTTACAGCAAAATCCTCAAACCCAGGCTGCCGTCAGCTAGATGTTCAAATTTTTCTGACAGCAATTTGGAGATTTAGGCTCATCCTGATGGGAGCTTTAGGAAGAACTGTTTTCCGCCTAGAAGTATGTGAATAAGGAGTGCATCACCCTGACTTCAGCTCAGCAGAGAAAGAAAACAGGTCACTTACAACTGACCCCATCACCAGTGTAACAAATCAACCCCCATCAGGTTCTTACCAGTTGTAAGTGTGGTTTAACATGATCTGATCACGCTAGCTGGAGAGAGCTCTGATGTGCACTGCAGCACACCAGCCTTTTGAAGCTAGTATATCTATCCTTTATTCTATTTGATCTTTTAAAGCTCCTTTACCCACACTGTATTTTACAGTGTCAGTTCTACTGGTACCTTTCAGCTGAGAGAAGCTTTCCCAAAGCTAAGTATTTCAGAGGTTATCCAGAGTATATCCATTCATCTGCTCTTTCAAACGCAGAATAGATTTTTACTTCAAACTGTGTATCAGACATTAGATATTCCTGGATATTCAGTCCAATTGGTTTTTCAGATTTTAGTCTGAAGGCCCCTTGCAAGCCCACATCACGTAAGGTATGTATGTAAGGGAGCGAGCCAGGCAATGCTCAGTTTTACATCTACACAGATTCGGTATTCTTAAAGCCTCTTATCTTGCTGTTACAGCCCTTTCACTTCAGAGTAGGTAATAAATGTAATTATAGAATGGTGAACAGAAAAGAAAAAAAACTGCCAGACATTTTGGTCAGTAGAAACAGTATTTTTGAAAGCACCAAGATATAAGAAGGTAAACAGCAATCAACGAGAAATGAAAAACAGCACTTTCATTCAAGGCTATGCACTGGTAAACATCAAAATTGGTTACTGTTATCTTGCTAGACTTCAGCTTGAACAGAGACAAATTTAGCCTGCGTTTCAACCCAATTGGAGCCTCCTTCCTATTTTGCACTGAAGAGGCTCTGGAAATAATTAAATAACAGGCCATAGTATGACAGAACCCAAAACACCAAGCTAAAATGAAAAGATCAGGAAAAATAAAAAATAAACAGGAGGAAGTAATATACCTGCTTTGCTCCAAGATAGTGAGCCAGCACAGGCAGCAGACTGCCATCACTGATACAAAGGCAAACACTATCTGTTCTCAGAACCTACAGGAAAATAAATTGCCATTGTTATTCCTATTCCAGATGAAAGAGTTCGAGTTCTAGACATTTTGAAGGCATTTTTCCCCACTTCACACAGTTCCATAGCAAATAAGGACACAATGATTAATACAACCACTTCAACTAGAACAGATTACTCTAAGTTCATATAACCCCTTGCTTTAGGTCCGAAAAAGTCTGCACAAGCACATAATGGGTGTTTAGAAGAACGTATGTTCTGATTTTCACACGTGATCATAAAAAGCCTGACTTCATCCAACCACCAATGCTGCTTTTCACAAGTAGACAGAGCTGCTACAAATTCCTATCCAAAAATGGCTGCTTAATATTAAAACAAAAAACAAATAAACAAAACAAACAAACAAAAAAAAACACCAAAAGGTCATACCATGACAAAATCCAACTTACATTTGCTGATGTAAATAAAATATACTTTATGAGCAAACTCCTTAGCAAGGGAGAAAGAGATTCCAAAAATAATCACCGCAAACAAAACAATACACACATCTGTCACAGAAGCCAGAAAACCTACAGATAACATCCACTCACATTCATCAAAGACTTGATGTACTGGTGTGTTCTGTTCTGATCATTTAATTCTCCAAATCGTGGTCTATTCCAAAGAAGGTGAGCCTGACATCTACAAATCGGACTCTCAACGCAAATATCTGCTTTGTCTTCTCCTCTGGAAGTACGTGTGGGGGAAGCAGAAATTAAATTTAAGATTAACTACAGCATCAGAGATTTGTTTTCCCAAACAGGTAAATTCATGCATTTTAACTAGGATGTACATTAATGCATATAGACTCCACTGGTACTTGTTCAAATTTACTAGCTCCCCAGTGATACTTTTTTAGACTTTGCATTTCAAAATAAAAGGAGGCAAAAAGGCCAATTTTTGCCTTTACAGAAAAAAAAATAAAATCCCACTGGACTGTCTCTGGTGGTTAGGTATTTTAGGCTTTGAACTTTTAGGAAAAAAGTTGCTCATTTGGACTCCTAATTGGACCTTTTTTTTAAAAAAACAAAAAATAATAAAAAAATCTTGCCTACTACTGTCATCACAACCAGCTAATTAAGCTCCTTAATCCTTATGCCTTTTCCTCAAGTTAAAAGACGATGCTGACTGGGAATATAGGAAATGAAGAGAGACAAAATGGCAATTACTTCACTCTCTTACCTACATTCCAGCTCAGCTAAGTTATGTTTCAGGAGTTCAAGGAACCAACCACAAGTAGTTTTTGTTTCTCTGCTACATACCACCACCAGGAATAAAGCTGCAGTCCAAAGCTCAATTGTGTTTCTATGAATCATTTTTTATTTTTTTCCACCTGTTCACTTAAGCAAGTTTTAGTTCATTTAGATTTTTAGTAATTTTTGTAGTCTCTCGTTTTTTGTCTTCCTCTTCCACAAAACAGCACATATCTAAGAGCAAATAGTGCAGCTTGGAATAAGGTGCCACCCTTTTTTTTAACCTACATATTGTTACCTGGCTTTCTGCAGCTTATACCACACAGAGTACTCATCACGACAGGCAGTCAGGTACACCTTCTCACCCTGGAGAACTGGCTCCTCGTTTGGCAGAAAATACACACACTGCATCCAATGATCTCTCCACTGAAAAGGAGTTGAGAGACAAAACATTAGGGATTAACTCATAAATAGTACATGAGAAGCAAACAAATGACAGGAAATCAATCAGTAAGAATGGGCTTGACTTCAAAGCACTGATACATGACTAGTTGAAAGAACCATGTTTATGTTAGCAGGGCTGACTAAGGCCTAATACTGGGTATTGAAGGCACTTGATACAGATTTCTTACAACAGAGTAAGCCAGATACCACAAGCTTGCTGAGTGACTAAGTTTGTGTTTTATGAAATGAAAAACAAATTAAAAAAATAATTTATTAATGCTGGTTTGCCTCTACAGTTCACTTACATTAGAAACCCATATTGAATTAAAGATAGTGACCAGTGTCTGCAGCTTCACATATCAAATGAGCTCAGTTAGTGTCGTTTTGATATGACATCACCACTGTTTTGTGTTTCAAAAAGTTGTTTTCTGCACTGCAAGTGTTTTAAGCTGAAGTTTGATAGTCTTGAATTTTATTCTCAAACACAGTAAGTGCAAGTGTAGTTTCTGTTTGACTAAGTTTATCCTCCATGTCAATACAAAAACACAGGAGTCTGATTTAATAGTGATCTCCCATTCCTCTAAATATCCAGTATCAACTCATCATTTTTCCACACCAGCCTTCTTCATTATGGAAATATAAATACATTACAATAAAGCTAACACATATTTGGAAATTTTATACAATAACTACATGGAAGCACAACACAAACTAACATTTTGACTAGGGATGGAGACTATCTAATGAAAAATATGTGGAAGTCTTTGTTTTATTTCTTGGAAGTAACAGAAAGAAATCAAGAATTGTACATTTAGAAGATAGCTTCAGTTTTTAAGTTCTACATTAAAGCAAACCTAAAATGGGTGAATAATAAAGTCAGCATTTCTGTGTTTTGTTTATCATTTTCCAATATGTAAAATAGTAGCAAAGTTCCTATACAGTTTACAAGACAGCTGCTTAAATCACCCAGTATGACCTTTACTTAAAATAATTACTGCAAGTCATTTGCTGAAAGTATCTGAAGGCTCAGCATTACCTGGAAAGCAGAAGTGGATTTTACCCAGTATGGAGCCATTGTGCAATTTATCGTCCCAGAGGGGTCCATGTCAATATCCCACCAAGAAAGGACAATTTGTGCCTTGCCAGATTTTACAGGCTCCAGCTGCACTCTGTAGTAGGTCGAAGCACTCCTTACAGGCTTACTGAAATCCACACTGCAGAGAAGTATCAAAATTGTAAAAAGAAATACTCAGCACTCTTCATAAATTCTCACCTGCTTCCTAAGCCAAATGCACAATTTATATCAAAAGCACAACAGGAAAATTTTGCTTTGAACAGAACAATGCCTAGCTTACCTGAACATTGTCACCACATCACTAAGGATACTGAAGTCACTTGAAGGCATCTGGTTCAGTTGGATATCACAAACAGAAGGAACACCTGGACAGTTCTCCATTTCTGAAGGGGAAACGACAATTTTTTCACCATCCTCTGCTTCAACACGAACAGGAAACAGTTTGTTCCAGGACCACATTCTTTTGGATTCCACTAACTGGACATACACTGTTGCCCTGTGAGGCACTGCCTCACATCCTTCCTGAGTGTTCAAAACAAAGGGTAGAAGCATTCAATAAAGTGACTTCTTAACATGCACGAGAATTAAATCAGCTGAAACATGAAACAATTTAAAGAAAAAGTAGTTGGACTGGAAACTCTGAAATCTTAAACTCCAAATATTTCAGAGACATTTCTCTTTACCTCTCTGTGAAATTTTATACTTTCTATCCTGTCAGATGTCTTTCAGAAGGCCAGATCACTTTGTTACATTACTGACACAATAGAACAGTTTATTTGCTGAGTTAAACTAGCATCGCAGTTCTCATACTGAGATGAGGAATCTATTTGGAGCTTCTCCAGGCACGTAACTATTAAGCTATCAACATTAACACAGAATTTGTGTTTGCAATGAGTAAACCAGAAAAATAATGGCTTAAATATTTATTTAACGACAACTTTTTGACCTTGATTAAAGGGCAGAAAACATAACAGTTTTCTAGTTGTTCTAGAAAAAACAATGTGACCTATGAACTAACTGAATTCCAAGAACAATGCTTTTGCAAAACATGCTAATTACAATTTAAATATGGGAAGCTGTACAGAGTTATGGAGTGACATTGTCTTTATATGTAAAACACATGAAATGAAGCCTAGTAAGCTAAATTGTCATCTACCTTTTAACTAAAGGGAAAAATTTAAAAGGATAGAGGAGAAAGCCATAAAATTATACCCACGGATTACATGTCAAACAAAAAAACATTGGCTGTTAATTTAAATACACTGTTTAAACTATCTCCACGGGCAAAAAAAACACACTTACAAGGAAAATGAATGCCTAGGATGTGAAGCCCATCAAATTTAGGAGGAGAAAAAAAATGTTTTTGAAAACATCTTGGAACCTATTTGCCATTGGAACCAACTCCTAAGGAAAGCTCCAAATTAGAACTGGATACCTTTCTGAAAGACATTTGCTAAGCAGCAAGTTATTAGTTTTAATATAAAATTAGGCATAATTTCACAGATGGCAATTTATGATACATAGCCCAACAGCTTTATTCTAGGAATGAAGGTAGTGCATTATTATCTGAATAAGAAATTAGCACAGCTGCTGCATTATTTACAAACGCTACAGAAGCCTAAATCAAATATAACCTCCATCCCACTCCAAAAAAGACAAGAGTTTCCCTAGGAATAAATAACAAACTGTATTTTCTTACCTGTACAAGGTATTTGTGCGCATGCTCGTATGTTGGTAACGCACCTTCTCCTATCAGCTCTGTGTCAAATAATTCTGTTACCAGGATATTCGCACGACACTGCATATCTCCATCTAAAAGACATAATTTAATATTGTAACACTAACACCATATAAGCCTTTCAAGATGTTATGCTGAAAAGACAAGTCATTCAAAAATTTATTCCTGCCAGAGAACCTGCTGAAGAATGCAAAGTAATTCCCTGTAGAAGTTTACTAAGAAATTCAAATGACTACTTAAATATTACTAAAAACGCTTCCTTTCGAAGTAACCTTTCAATGTTACTTTCTAGTGAAAAAAGAATTTCCTTTTTATAAATTAAAAGCATTCAGAAAATAAGAAAAAGTCATATTCCTTCACAGTTTTGAGGTAGTTGCCAATGATTTTTAACCTAGCCTTGTATTTCTCACCTGGCCCAACTGTAACTTCAGTGGAGTGCTTGTTGATTACCTTGATCTTGTCACGAAAACCATTTTTCTCCACTATCTTCACAGCTGCATTAGCCATGGGCTTGAAAACCTGTAAATAGCAAGAGTATAACAAACCGGTACGCTAACATAAGCTTTCAAAAATACAACACAAAATGCAGCATGTTTAGCCCTGCAAAAATTCAACTGTATATTTTCCTGTGGTTGAAGTTCATTACCATGAAACAAGACAGCAAGTCTCATTTGAAAAGTTCATAGATTTCCAGTGTCACCGTTACCAACCCAGTTATCAGCTGTCTCCAAAAGCTACACCAATTTAGCTTTTGAAAACCAAAAAAAAAAAAAACTTATGATTTTTTAACACTTACATTAAACAAACTCATTATTTTTAAAAATAAAGATGCATATGCATTATAAAAGGCTCTGTCTCAATAATAATAATAAAAGAAAAAAAAGCAACCAGCACTCAAATAGTCACTGGAACATTCCAAAAATGTGCTCTTACTGACATTGAAGAGAAGTTCTCTTTCCTTCAGAGTGAAGAGAATAATAAAGAAAGGAGATAGCTTGCAAATAACATAATGATGAAGAGTGTGTTGGAAGGGCTTAATAACCACATTGTTTTTAAACTAAAAGATTTTAAATATTCTACCCAGCCACACAGTTTGACTACTTAGGATAAGAAATTCGTGACCACCTTGGAACCTAGCCCAAGTTCCAAAGCAGGAATAATATATTGCTATTAGAACTTATGCACCAATAGCTCTAAAGACTGTGACCTAGGGACAAGCGAATGCTCTCTGTTTCTTCATATACATTAAAAAAAAAAAGAGAACTTAAACTGGTCAAAATGTTCCTGTTGTTATCCTTAACATAAGTAAGAGCATCGTAGTCCATAACAGCCATATCTAATCACAGAAATGGTATAATCAGTTTATAAGACAGTTATTTTATTAAGATGTCATCCACATTTTAGTGGCCTTAGAAGCCACCTACGAGAGTTGAAACTTATGAAGATCAGCAATATAGTTTGAAAATACTCAAAATTTTCAAAAACATTAATCAGCGTTGAGGCTTGTTAAGTAGAAAAGTCAGAACACCATAAAATTTGACTTAGATGATATCTACATTTACAAAAGCTGTCCCAAAAATGAAAAATGTTTTATGCCTTTTCAACTACATTCTTGTAAGATTTACCTTTTTCACACACATAAAAAGGCATCAAATTTGCACTTCAGAAAGCAAAGTACAGAAAAGCAAATGCACCCATGACTGATCATGAAGACAAAACAACTGTAGTTAGAGGTTATAAGCATGGATGCAAGCACATGTAGCCAGTAACAAATGCTTACCTCAATTGCATAGCAGAAATCTGCACCTGCTGAAGCTGCCATCATAGACAGGAGTCCTGTGCCAGTCCCTATGTCGAGAACAATTGCTTTTTCACCTCTTTCTTTTACTCGGCTCACTGCAGCACGAATACCTTGGTAATATTTCATGTTCTGTGGAAATAAAATTAAAAAAAAGGGGGGGGGGGGGGTGTCAGCAACCTCTCAGCTTCATATTTTTGTGCAGAAATTTTGACTTCTCAGACTATATGAGTTTACAGTCAGAAAAAGGCCTACAGACATTCTTTATGCTATACAGTCATACCATCATACCAAAGACATTGTCAGCACAGGCAAGCATTTTTGGAGGGAGAAGTTCATTTACAGCAAATCAATCTTATCATACCATTCTCCTCATCACCAATCAGTCATATATTTACATTGCATGCATAGTTTACAAATACAATACATCATTTTTGAAGGCAATAATAATAATACCCAAATAAGATGCTACTGGTTTTGTTTTTGATTTTTTTTTTTCTCCTGAAGAATGACTAAAATACTCATATAGGGCCTACACCAGGGCAAGAGCTGAAGTATCTTGGATTTAGATTCCTTTCTACATCTACTGGAAGACATTTGTACATGAGAAACAACATATCTAAATAGCAGCTTTTGGTTATGTGCCATTAAGAGGGGTTACAAACACAGCAGTGTAAAACAGCTACTGAGTTTACACAGCTACTGAGTGTAAATATCATATTCTGCAGTAAAGAGCAGTGTACTAGAGTCAGACGTAAGAAGGCACCTCCTGATCCAGCAGCAGGTCTTGAAGAGTACAAATCTGAACACTTCATCTTTCAAAGAAACCTGTACAGTCATGCAGTGACAGCTTCTCAAGAAAAGAAAAATGAGTACTTTCTCACCGTTCAATAGTTTCTTGCTTCTATACTTACTCTGTCTTTATCATGAAGCATGTCTGCATAGCGTGATCTACAATAAATAAAATTGCAATCAAAATACTACATAGTGCAAAACACTACAGAACTGCACATATAACCTCCTTGGTTTTCACCTACTAATGCAAATAGACTCAGGGCCCATGAGCATGTAGATAACCATGACACACACTTCAAGGACTCAAGTGATTTCTCAGATCTAAGGAATGAAGTCTGTTCACTGGTCTGGTCATCAGCGTATGAGTGAACTAATTAACTGCTGTTATGGCTCTTCAGCATTGGATCCAGTACATAGATCAGACAGCTGTGAAATAACAGCTGGGACATATGCAAGTTCATACAAAGACAAACAAAGCAATGAAAGGCTGTCTAATAATGGTCTGTCATTTGTTACCAAGATCCTCTCACTAAAGCTAGCATTTGTTGTAACTTAGGACACAAAGCAATGTAATTCTCAAGCTAAATTAATAACCACTTGAGCCAGGAACAGGTGATCATTAATTATTTGTTGTGTTATGTATTTTAAATAAATTTAGCCAACACACTTTGCCACAATTGGGTGAGTATTGGTATAAAAATCAGAACCTCAGAAAGTGTTTTTAAAAAATTGAAACTATTTGGAGAATACTTTACAAAATTCTACATCTATAATTCTGCGCCATAAAACCCTGGGCACTGTAACATTTAGACTGTTGTACAGTCTGCTCATCTCATGCCCCTGGAATTTCTGCAGAGATAAAAAACTGACAGCAAAGCAAGTGGTTCAGTTATTTGCCAGCATACCTTGCAATTTCCTGATGGTAGTCGTAGTTCTCATCCTCTTCTAACCACTCCATGGCACCAGTGGTCGGGTTAGCTCTTCCACAAAAGGTCTTCATGATCAATCTCTATTTACATATCATGCAGTTTTGCTGAACTGGCTTCAATATAACACTCAAAATAGCGTCTGTAAACAAGGAAACAAACAAACCCAGTGAAAACAGACATTACTTTCACTCTGGGAGCAAACACACACCTTTCCTCATACACCCGCCTCTGCCAGCAAGCTGATCGCTGCTTCGAGGCATATAAACGCTTTTCAAGCTCCAACTTAGACTCAGCACAGAAAAATATACGATCAAACGGCGTTGTCTGAAAGCAAAACGCCTCCCCACGCGGCGACGTACCTCATGCCGGGGGAACCCCACAGCCTGAGGGCGGGCCCACAGGCTGACAGCAAACCGCTCCGGCGAGAAAGCAGCACTTACCCACCTCAGAAATGAGCTGCGGGGGGAAACGACGACCCTCCTCTCCCTTCTCCCCGTCCCCAGCCAGCCTCGGTCTCGCCTCCCCTCAAAGCACCGAGCAGCCACCAAAGCTCCCCCTCAGGCCGCCCCTTCCCGCCGTGCCCCGCGCGGCGCCATGGAGCCCGCGGCCAGCGGCCGCCCTCTTCCCGGCCTGCCCCGCGCGGCGCCATGGAGGCGGCCGCTGTGCTGCGCGTCCAGAGGAAGCGCGGCGGCCCCGAGCCGGCCGAGGCGCTGCTGCTCGCCTGCAAGCGGCCCCGCACCGAGCCCGGCGGGGCCCCCGAGGTGGAGAGGAGCCTCTTCAAGCTGGTGGCCACCGTCTCCTCTAAGGTAGAGGCGCGGTTGATGCGAGGGGCTCTGGCGGGCTCCCTGAGCGGGGCTGCTGTGAGGAGCTGTGGGAGGGCTGGGGCTGGGGCTGGGGCTGGGGGCTGTCAGCTCGCTGTGCCGGGGCTCAGCTACGCAGCATGAGGTACCCCCGGCTTTTTGCTGGTTTTTTTTTTTTTTTCTTTTTTTCTTTTTTTTTTTTTTCCTTGGAGCTGTTTTTCACAGGCGAGGGTGTAAAGGGTGTTGTGGTTTAAAGTTAGGACCGTCACAGTCTTTTCGAGGCACGTGTTTTCATTTGGGGAGTTCTTCTATACCATAAAGTATATGTATCCTTAAATAATATAAGAACAGTCTTACAGTTTGCAAATATTTTTTGTACCTTCTTCCTGTATCTGGAGAACAGGCTGGCAGTTCCATTACTTGAAGCAGTAGGAGTGACTTGGATGTTGTTATGAACATTAGCACTGCAGCCCTCAAATAGGATGTGCCAGCAATAGCTGCTGCTTGCCTCTAGTGAGGGGCATGAGGGGTGTGCCTTACTGTGTTGACCGTGTCACTGCATCTATTCCTTCTCCTTCTTGTTCCTCTACCCAGAATGAGCCAGTTCAGAAGTACGTTCAAGAAGTGCTCACTCGAGACAAAGCAGCGCAAAGCCTGCGGCCCTCCTTAGGAAGCACTCAGCGGATCGCTCAGGAGCTCCGTTCTTCCAAGGAAGCGAAGAGGAAGGAAAATCGGTACCGTGTAATAGCCAGCCATCGGCCCAACGCACCCGCTGCAGATGGCAAGGCATCGACTGACGGTGACAGACCAGGCTCTGAAACTACAGAAGATGCTTCACAAAAGGAAACGAGTGCTGTTGATGAGAGTTCAGACTGTGGTGGGAAATTCCAGCTATTTGATATTGTACAAGAAGACGAGGTGATAGAAGACCCCAGTGCAACTGCAGCAAACCCACAGGTCAGCAGATAGACTTAAGTGTACTTGGAGTACTTGTGTGTTGCTGTTGACTGGTACACGTGGGCAAACTGACAGTTGTGGAAGTTTTTTTTAATAGTAAGTATTCCAGTGTTTAACAGGAGCTTTAACTAGGTATTTGTAAGTTGGAATAGTTAATACATTGTATGAGAAACAAGTTCTATGAGGACCCTAAAGTGCAGTAATGTTGTTGAAAAAGCCATATGGAGTTGGCCTCTACAGGAAAGGCTCGTACTATTGTTTTTCTGCACTCTGTTCAGATGCATTAATGCTCATATTCATCTGTTAGGTGGATTAATGTGTGTGTGTGGTTTTTTTTTTTTTATTAACTTCTGTACTTGCTAGAAAAGAAAAAAAAAAAAAAACAAAAAACAAAAACACAACAACCACCTAATTCAATGTCTTCTTATCCACCCAGATGCCTAGGAATGTCACTTATAGGCAAGATTTACCAAAGGAAAAAATAGCTTTGAATGTCCCCTTCTTGTAATTCCAATATGCTTTTTTTTCTTTAGTATATGTTGTTTCTAGCAGTATTCCAGGTGTTTGATAGGCTACTTAGCCCCTGTTTTCATCAGTTAAATATGTCTTTGGTTAGAGGAATATCTAGTTCAGTATCTACAATGACTTCAAGTATGCAGAAGCTGTGCCTTCTATGTAAGGTTTCCATGCGTACAGAATATTAAGAAGATTTTGTATTTAAAAGACTCTTCTCCATACAGAAAAGGAGATAAAAGGGCTGTGTATGCATTCTTTAGTAGTTGTTTCACTGTATGTAAGTGAAGGATGGTTGCTTGACGTATGCAGCCTGTCACAGCTCTGAGGAAAACACAAATGTTTTGTTTTAAAGCAGAAAATATTTTGGTAAGCCAGTGCAGAACCAGCTATCATCCTTTAGCATTTCTTGTAGATCATTTTAGAGCTTTGCCATCAAATGCTTTTTATAAAGCCAGAGTAAGTAGTTCAAATAGACACCTGAGATTTGTTAGTTGAACTGTTACCTATCACTCTGCTGTTCAGAAAACCACAGATAAAATTGAGTAGCATCAGAGCTTTGTTCTTACTCTGTTAGAGCTAGCAGTAAGTGTTGAAAGGAAGAAGAAAAGCTTTCTCTTTGATTCTGTAAGTATTTGGAAGTGAATGAAAGGCCGGTCTGTAGCTCCTCCTCAGAAATACTCAAGTAGTTTGGGGGATACCACTGGTGTGGCAAAAAATATTCTGAAAAAGTTCTAGCAGAGAAAAAATGGCAGCAAAAATCAGCCTGTAGACTTTTAAACGCAGGTTGCTAAAACAAAGATATTGCAAGTGATTTGTTAGGAAGGAGAAGGCATGAATAAATTTCTTCTGTTTTAATGAGGAGATAAAGGAAATAAAAGGCCTCTCTGAAGGGCCTGTCAGTCTTTTCCTCTTGATTTGTCACATCTTCATTATTTCTCCTATAGACTTGCATTGTGTCAGTGCTGCTGTATGCACACCTTTCCTGCAGTGTTGCAAGCATAATGCTTTACAAAGCACAGGTTATCTTAAGGCATGGCTTTTCAACCCATACATCTTCAGAAGCAGATTAACAGTTGTACAGGATTATTCATATTCCTTCAGCAGCTTCTGATAAACTTTTCCCCATTTTTCCTATTAACTGAAATGAGGCATAGCTACACAGTACTACAGTAATTGGAAATTTCTTTGGGGTCTTTCTGTTTTAAATTGCTAATGTTCCAAATATCAGTGTTCCAATGGGGAAATGTTTCAGTGTAAGATTTCAGAATGTCATCCTTAGCTAGCTGTTGGCTACTGTAACAAACACAAAAGAAAAAATATAATAAAAAAAAGATTTTGTGTTTGGCTTCAGGAGAAATCTGCTTTTTTTTTTTCCCAACAGAAAAGCGGTGATCCAGATGTGATTCTCTGCAATGCAGTAGAGATGATCCGTGAGCGTTTACATGTTTCTGAAGATGATAAAAAAGTGGAACACCGTGAGAAAGAAGATGAGTACGTTTATGACATCTACTGCATGGAAACATCAGTTCCTGTCTGGATCCATAATATCCTCTCTGTACAGCCTTATAAAGAAGAATATGAACTGGTAAGGGCGTGAAAAATAGACCCTTGTTAAGTAGAAAGGTTGTGAATAAATGTACTTAAGAGTCCTACGACAAAAAGTTGCTGTGCCAACAAAGATAGTTGGAGATGCTATGCTTATGCTCAGTGACTTCTGTAGTAGGGTTTCTGGAATTGCCACTTCTGTGCTCATTCATGTTACTGTTGACAAGCAAATTATAATATGACAATGAAAACTGAAGGGATGAAGTTCAGGTACTAAGAAGAATTCAGCAGGCTTCAAAGTGACAAATGCTGACATGGTAACATAAACTTAAGTAATTCACATCTCATTTGTAAGTAGGAGGCAGTAATTGGTATGTAGTTGGAGATACATTTGGGTGGGAAAAGGAGCAAGGGAGAAAGTTTTCAATTTTTGAGGACCTGGCTTTATAATCTTAATACAAACTATTTTCTTGTGATAAAGAAATGTCCTTCAGTGACAGGAGTTAATTAGTTAAATATAAGCTTTATTTTTTCAATTCATGGATACTGTAATCAGACTTGCATATCAGAAACCTGCAGCTGCTTTTTCTTGACCTATTAAAGAACTGTTGAAGTGAGTACGAATAATTTAATGTCTAAGTTTAGCATTTAAATGCTTGAAAAGAACACTGAAATGCATGACTTAACTGACTTTTCACCTAAAGCAAATCGCCATTGCAACACATTTTTCTACAGTGTGCTTTGTGCAACTGTTGAATAATTGCTTGCAATAGATAAGTATCTCCTGGCTCTTTATAATTGTTGTAGAGGTAGATGAAAAACAGCTCACTTCAAAGTAGCTGTATTAATAATGAATGTTGTGTTCTGTGTTGATATGCAGGTAGATGATGATAATGTTCCAGGGGAAATATATGAAGACGAAGATGATGAAAACGATGAAAATAACTGGCGTAATGATTATCCTGATGAAGATGAATTCTTAGCAGAGGAAGATGATGATGATGGAGAAAAAGGTATGCCTCTCTTAAATATTATTTGGATGCATGCTGAAGGAAGACGGTAGGGGGAGCTGAGGCGAACAGTTAAATTGTTCCATTGTGTTTTGCAGAGCTAACATGTAAGATAGTACCTGGCTTTAAAATATACAAATCTTACTTTTCTGGATGCACAGGATTTAAGATCAGAGGTTTTGGAAACTTTTTTTTTTTTTTTATATAAACAGAGATTTATCTTTCTTCAAACTACAATGGATCTTGGTGTTTTTGCAGTCAGAATTAAGAAGTCCATTTCAGGCTGCTGCAATTGCAAGGGGTTGCTTATTTTGAGAAGGAACAGATGACTTGGTTCCACATGCTTGTGAAACGGTCTTCGCTTTCTTAACTCCCCATTGCAGCACACAAGTAGAATTCAAATCTCACCTAATACAGAAGTTGTTCAAACTTTGTATTAATGTGTATCACTCAAGAAGTTCCAGTAGCCTGATAAACCTAATTATTGAACTGAAACCAAGAAATAACATGAATGTGTTGATGCACTTTTCCTTAGAGTCTGAAGACAGTTCCAGTGATGATGACCAATGTTACAGACGAAGAACATGGAGCAAATACCGTCAGGAAGTCCTACAGGAATTTGGATATGATGAGATCCAGGATGTGGATTCAGACTAATAGCGTTTTTTTGAAGATGAAATGTACAGAACTGTTGCAGTAGGACTGAAAATCCAGACAGCTGCTGATGGCTATTCATAAACATTTTGAAGGGAAAAAAACAACACCTGTGAAAGCACTTTCTGCTAGAAGTTGTGCTTATTGGGACAGTAGGAAACCAGTCTTTTTGTAGATGAGCTAAATTTTTGTGTGGCTGGCTTTAAGATAACATCTTGAAACAACTGGTGACTGGCATGATTCACCCTGCCTAGGTATGACTATTAGATTCTAAAAGCTTTTTTTTTTTTTTTTTTTAACATATCTGAGCTGTCACTAATGTTCAGTCAGCATCAGCTGGTAGATATTAAATAAGTGGGTATAAATTGGGACACTTGATAATACAAACTTTCTTTCCAAGCAGAAGATACTACGTGATTTAAAAGAGATTGTTCCACCAATGCTGCGATGCTGGGGTTGTGACAGGAAGGAAGCCTTCCTGTCATGCCTAATCATACGGATATGAACAGATCTGCCACGAGGGCACATAGGAGTGCCAGAAAAGGCACTCTCTCCTAATGCTTTCTGCTGTACTTGTTCCTACGTTTCAAGAAACTGTATTTACTTGAGCATGCAAAATGCCTTTGAGTGACTATTTTATTGCTGGATCTCTCCAAAACCCAGTAACTAGGGTGGGTAGAAAAATACATGTGCATTTGGATTGTACAATAAAGAATCTTTGACTAAGTTTTCTTCGCTCATTTAAAGATCAGGGAAGTTGGTTCAGCTGAAGCAATATTAGCATTTGAACAGGTTGATCCTTCTTTAACTTTGCACAGGTCTTATTTTGTGTAACCTGGTTTTTGACTGCTGATACTGACCGATGTTGTAATGTTACCTAGCAGAATCAACACCTCTCAAGCTTTTGGTTTTTACCTTTGTCAGAGAAACAGACTGCAGATTTTTTTTTAGTCTGGATAGCTGAATTTTTATGTTGACTTCTTAATGTACCTGCTCCAGTCCGTAATAAATCTGAGACTATTTCTCACCTTAATCATACATCTACTTTAATTAGATGATTGACAAAACCTCTATCTTACTCCATTTTCGTTACTTCTAGCAAGAAGTTCTAGGAATTGTTTGCCCTTTTTTTCAGCATTACATTGTTTTAGTGCCTTTGCAAAGGGAAAGCCTCCAACCATCTTCAGAGGCAAGTGATCACTGCCTGGCTTCTGAATTTTAATACACAGAACAAGCAAAAGCTAAGCCACAGCAACCACCAAAGCCTACCGAAACCGTACTGAGCTCCATGTTCTATTGTGTAACAATTATTGAAAATGCAGGTATTGTCATTCCTTGTTGATGTGTGCAAAATTAAAGCCTGCAAAAATTCTTACTATCTTACACTGCTTCCAGGCATAGTTAAACTTCCTTTGAGTCCACAAGAAAGCAGGGAACTGAATGCTAGTCTCTCTTTGGTTTAAGTTTCTGGAAAGGTACAGCTTGTTTCCTTTGTTAGATACTTTGCTTTTGCTATACTGCAGATACCAGCTGATAACCTGGTACCATCACCTTCGTAATTTTATATGCAGAGAGTATAAAAATGTAACTTGTCCATCTGGCTGATCTTTAAATATTTGAGGACTCTTACAATACTGAATCTCTCCTCCAGTATTGAGTCACTTCTGCAAGAAGGATCCCCCTGACCTGACAGTTACCCATTGAGGCACTAAAACTATTTCAGTACCCTCCTACTTAAGTCTGTAATAAATGCTAATAGCATGTTAAATTGACATCAGTCATGAGCTGTAGGTTGCAGTAGGGACTTTTAAGGTCAATTAATTCTAGGTGGTGATGTTGAGGTAGTGGAGACAAGCGTTTTTTTTTTCCATGTCAGGAAGGTTACTATGACTATTAACCTATGCCCCAACCCTAGCCTGTTAAAGCTATGCCGCTCCCTGAACAGATGTCTCAACTTAGTTACTGTGAATTAACTCTAGTTATATGCAAGGCTAAAAAGCTGCAGTAGAATAGCTGAATGCTTATATTAAATAGCAAGAAGTCCTTACATATTTACGTTCCAACTGTGCACAACTCCTCAGCTCACATTTAACAATTAAATTTCAACACTGCTTCATAAGCATAGCTCAAGACTCCGTTATGTGTCAGTTTTTAACATCTTCTGCAACTTTCAATTATCTGCAGTTTTTTGTTCAAAATAACCTTGGTCAAGAAGTCAGTAAAAGATTTCACATATTCTATTATTCAAGTGAACAATGCAAACATGCAGCACTTAAAGCATGCATGGATTCAACCATAATCTTGTGGTTATGAGATTTAGTTCACCTTAAATGCACACATTTACTAACTGCCCTACATTAAACTAAGCTCAGCTGAGATCAACATTCTGAATTAAGTTAAAAATCCAAGGAATGCTTTTGAAGCTGAAGTTGAGTGTTTTCTTGCTTTATGGGCCAAAGAGGCTGGCTTCATGTTACCTTTTGCTACACTAAAATTCAGTATCAGAGCGTCCTGCTGTTAGCATTACAGCTTTGGAATTCCAAATACTACTAATTAGCATCAGTCCATATGGCAGTATTATTTATTCTCCGTTTTATTGTTATCTTCTCTCCCTGCTACTTAGCTTTCAGGATAGAAGTGCTGCCGTGGATCATTACTTCTGCTGAAGAAGAAAAAAAGTGGTTTGTTCTGTGAGTTTATGGATGTCATTTTCTAATAAAAAGCAAATTCAGAAAGGAAAGTTTCTGCGTGATGAAGAAATACTGCTGTGTTCACTGAAACAGTTGAAAAACAAATGCTTACAAGCTTCAGACCGAACATTTTAATTTTTGAAACTTATGTAAACTGTCAGAGGATAACCAAGTACTAACAAGATAGCAGGAAAGAATTAGCGCATAATCATTAAATCCTAAATCAAATCTTCAGTGCCAAGGAATCCAGATGTTGTGAAAGGTGCTTTGTTGATTAAATCCTTGCCAGAGACACATACCACATTTCTATGAAGCATATAGAAATAATATGTTCCTCTTCAAGGGAGAAAGTCTTTAAATAATGTAGCATAACTTTATTAATTTTTCTGCTACTAATGACAAATTATGGGGGTTGTGACCAGTTGTCTTCTGGGATAAGAACTGAGCACAGCAAATCATTTCATGCAAACAACCATCAGAATTAAGTTGGAAACAGCCTTCAGTCTTTTGCCTCAAAGTGGTTTTCAGTTTAACTTAAAAATGCATTACTGGCTGGTTCTGCAGACATCTGATTTGATCCATTAGCTCTTACCATTGTACTACCAATTCTGAAGAAAATTCAGAACGAACAGTATTGACGCATAGCTTGTGTGCTTGAAATGAGCAGGTAATTATCTAATGAAAACGCCATGAAAATATGCCACAGTTGAGGAGGATGACACGAAGACAAGATCTATGCAGGAATCCAATTGCAAGTAAGTACACTTTCAGTATTTCTGAAAGACCACTGGAAATAGTTTTCATGTTTTCTCCGGTTCCATTCTCTTCCCTTTCTTGCTGTAATTGCTTTAGCCTCCCTCCTGTTCTTGAAATGGCTTTGAGATTTTAGTTAGATTTGATTTCTAGTTTCTTTTCTTCACTTGTGTCCATCTCTGTTAAAACACAGCAACAGAGCAGCTGCATGTTTCGCGTGACTGTACCTGTATAGGAAATCAAAGATAAATCAGAAAAATAACCACCTCCTTCAACTTACACAAAATATATCTGACTAACAAAAGTTAATTGTCAAGACTGCTGGCTCACTTCTATTACGGGAAACACTAACCAGAAAAATTAGCACAGAAAATATTTTCCACTCAGTATTTTTAAACAATGTTTAAAGCTGTTCTGGTAATTTTGCTGATCTCTTGCCTAGGGTGTTTTTCCTCCCAAACGCTCTGCCAAATAATTGAAGGAAAATCCTTTTTCTCCGTAACTAAGAGTGTAGAATTGGTAGAATAAAAAAAAAATTAAAACCACAAGAACTTGAAATAGCACACAGTAGTGATAATATTACTGTGTATTTATATATTCACTAACTGCTACAGCACCACATCCTGTTGCATTCTAAGATTATGCTATAAATCTTCGTTTCCACATCCCTTAGCAGGGTTTTCTCAGCAATGATGACAACAGTACACTGCTGGGGAGAAATGGGTAATTTAGCTGTGGACATTCAATGGAAGAAAAATTCAACCTGTGACTGACATAAGATCTAAATTCAAACAGCTGATTCAGTACAGTACGACAGCTCACTTGCATTGCCAAGAATGCCTGGCCCTTTTACAAAGATCAATCTTGGTTAAGAAAAAGACTTTTCAGCTGCTAGTTTAGAGAGAATTGTAGAAAAAATTAGGACAATATCTGTAGAAAGCAAGTAGTATTTTAAATATATAGTGAATAAAAACTGGGTGCATAGGCATGTATAAAATCAGTACGCCCTTCCACTGGGTCTTCCTGGGATACAGTTAATATTCTTCACAGCAGCCCATATAGTGCAAGTGCTTTGGATGCATGGCTAAAATAGTTTTGGTGACAACCAGTTAGTTTTCTCACTTCTGTTCTTCCTATCCTTTCCCCCATCTTGCTGGGGGTGGAGAGGTAGGGAACAAATGAGTGGCTCTGTGGGTGCTTAGCTACTGACTGCTGCTGCAGTGTTCAGTCCACCACAATCCTTTCAAACAGACTTACCTAAAATCTTGTTGATAAACTGAGGTCTCCTTGACGCAGGTAAATAGACTCCCAAGAAAAAGACTGGAATTCCAGATAAAGCGATGGCAATTCCAATCAATGAATTTATGGTGTCACTATAGAGTGGCACTACCACCAGAAATACTGAACATATACAGAATATTATTGGGAAAACCACACTCAGCTGGAGGAAAAAAAAAAAAGAACAAAATGTTACTGAGAGACTGATTTTCTACAGTTGCATATATTCTGGTGAGAATTACAGCCTCTTCTCTCTGAACCCCAATTTGTGAAATTATCTGCTCTTTTTCTTATGCATCTGACTATTTAGCTCTGTAAGAATAGTAGAATTGCTCTTCAATAGAACTACTACTGAAAATTACAAGACCATTGAAATATGGTAGGTCTGCCGTGTTGAAAGAAACTGTAGCAGAATGAAGTGTTTTTAGACAAATCCAATTAATCTCAGGAAACATGAATGACATTTTCATGAAGCTTATCCACTTAAAGTAAGAGAAAGTGATAAGAGGATAAGATATTGAACTGAAAACACCAGCAGAGCTAAATGTGGTCTACTGTAACAGAATTAACTTAAGCATTCCTAACTTCAGATTTCTAATCCAAAAAAAAAAAAAAAAAAAAAAAAGTTCACTACTATGTTAACCTATTGAGCTCCCTGGTTGACAGAGAGCTCACTAAACTCACATTAAAAAAAAGGAACATGCTATTATAATACTTACGTCTTCTCATCTAGTACACAAACTAGCTTTCATGGGACACCATGGAATGGAAGCCATGTTTTATGTCCTTATCAATTTGTAAGCTTCAGGAATAACATGTATGGTCCAGATTTCAGGTAGTTAATTGTAGGGAAGAGGGATTTTAAGTAATGCATTAAGTAAATTTTACCTTAAGAGGTCTGGGTCGGTCTGGTTCCTTCCACCGTAGATATAATTGGCCAGCAATAGACAGACCAACAAAAAACCAGTAACTGAAACTGAAGTAATTAATAAGCTTGAAGACATCTTCCACAGCCAGGTAAATAAGAGTCATAGCACACTGTCAGAAAAGAACATGACTGCGATGAACAACAAATTTACTGTTTATGTGGCTTTTTTCATTACAGTGACACCATCTTTCACTCCCTGGTGGTTTGGTGTAACTTTTTGCCGATCTCAAAATTCACTCTCTCAGAACTCACCCTGATAATAGTAAATCTGAAGTTCTTATGTTATCAACTAAACAACTACTTCCACTGTAGAGATTTACTGATACTTCCCATGGAGACAGTAGTACAAGCATAATGCTTCTTACAGTTTGGCAATAAGTAAGAAATAATTTCCTTTAGTTAAGTCTTTAGTAATTCTTCAATATCCATTAGGGGTTTGTGTCAGTATGCACGTTTATATAATAGCTGGATTTTAACTATTCATAGTGCCACCATACTCATTTTATTTAGCATACAGAAGCCATATACAGATTTTATGAATTGTTTTAATCTGCATTTAACTTAGAGGAAACAGAAGTCTGATAACAAATCTTACACAGCAGTAGCCCAATAGAATAATTCAATCATCTTAATTCAGCTTCAACTTTCTTTATTGTTAGGAGTGTAGCAGGTTGTTTTCATAGGTGAATGTTCATGAATTCAGCCAATTAAACTCTTTGGAGACTGTTCCTATGTTTTAAACAGAATTTCCTCTACTACCTCCTTCCAGCCTCTTTAAAGTTTTCCTTTAAATAATTCATATAGTCACATCTGGACAGCCTAAAAGAAAAGCAAAAATAACTTACATTGAAAAGCAGTGCTGGCACAGGTGTAAACCTCTCTATGTGGATCATAGACAACAGATCAGGAAGGTGACCTTCTCGAGATCCTACAAAAAATAGCCTGAAAAAAATTGCAAAGCAGACGTTGATGCCACATGTGAAAGAGAATGCATTTAAAAAAAAAAAAAAAAAACGCAAAACACTACCTGTCAGAATAACTGTTTATATCACTGAATTTTGATCCTTTGAAGATCCTTTAAACTAGAACATGGATTCAAGACTCTACAAAGATATACTTTACCACAACCATTTAGAAGACATATAAGCTTTTAGAAACATGCTGTTAACAACTATTCTTTAGAAAACAACCCTACGGGCAAATAGAAAACTTCTACAGCAACTAAAATACATTTCTATCAATATAAAAAAAAAAATATATCTAAAAGCTAGTACTGGAAACATTGCAGCTTTCAATGACAGTTTTCAACAACAACCAGAAGAAATTGCCATATGCTCAAAGAACAAGCACTTACAATTTTGTTATCAACTGTAACTTGTTCTGTATCACCTAGTTCACCAGATCACATTCATTTTTGTTCTCAGTAGAGACACTGTGCATACATTCAATGAACAGGAAGCACAGCTGAATAAACCTACTTATAATTTCCAGTAGTCAGGTCCCTAATCAATGCTCAGAGGAAAGGTTCTATACCATATTTTGATTTTTTTTTTTGACTGAAGCTTAATAGCAGCAGCTTTTAAAACTTTGTACTTGGAGAAAAAAAAGCTTATGATTCACAATTAAGTTCTAAGTAAATGCATTAAAACAAGAACTTGCTATAATTATTGTATCAACTAAAATGGACGGTAACTCAACCCAAATAATCAGAAGGCGTGAAGACTCACAAGACAGACAACATTCATTTTATCTTTAATTGTACTTTGCATGCAGCTAGGACAGTTTTGGGGAAGTAAGGCAGTGTTTAGGATGAGGTTTATTTAGATCTGTTATTTTAGTATGGCTATTTGTTATAGGTTCAGATACAGAAGTGCTTTTGCCTCTCTCCTAACAGATGACCGTAATACTAACACCTAAGTACACTTATGAACAATTTTTAAACAGGACGATACCTTGATGATGCTAGAATTGAAGCATTAAGTCCACCAAAACAAGAAAAGGCTACAGCAATGGGAATTGTCCAACTGAAGATGCCAAATACCTCGTCGGCAAATGTCTAATGAAAGGAAAGAGAAAAAAACACACATGAAAATAACTGCAACAAAGCTTATGCAAAACAATGACATCAAAACTTTTGTAGTAAGTTTGTATGGAAAAATTAAAACATAGTGGGGATATGCAGCACAAAGCAGTACACAGCATTTCTAATTATTTATTGATTCTAAACAAGAGCAGGCTTCTAAACCCAAGTGCCTAGACTCACATTTTCTGCTCACAAAATAATTCTCACAAAAGACAAATTGTTTTTAGAATTTTCTTACCAATCCTATTACATTTCATTACGTATAACATAGTATGTTACACTTGAATTCATAAATATTGACTACAGAGACTAAATGATAAAAATATCATTACATATCCAAAAAGAAAGTGCCGTAATGCAGATAATAACCACAGCCACTATCACACCCGCCATTTATGGACACTACACTAGCAATATATTCTATTTTCCTTCTTTTCTAACTTCCAAAGCGAATCCTTTTTGCCCTTTAGCTCCACCAGCAGAGCCTCTGGGCTCTAGCCTGACAACACGGCAACTGACAGAGGAAGCGTTTTTTTCAGGCAGTCATTTGTTAGTGTTCCTAGACAATACTGTACACCAGCTGTGGTGTGACCTCCCACGACAAGAGTTCTGAAAACAAGAAGTCAGGAGCCTCAATGTTTCACAGCAAGGGATAAGAGTAATTGAATACCATTAATTGTTTAAAAATGTAAATGGATAATAATTTGCAAGGTACTGGTAAATTCTGTTCAGCCTCCTGCGTAGCAAAAAAAGGATAGACTCTTAGAATACCAAGTAAAATGTTTGAAAAAAAATAATAAATAAATCAAGAAGTTTTAATACTTGAAGACTAACAGCTATTCAAAAACTCATCTCAGTCTGAGCAGTGTACCTTTTCCAAGCTTGAAGTTAAGCAGAAATCTGCTTGTGCTGCATTCAGAGGATGCTGGCAGAAGCCTTCCTGTCCCAATCCTACCTACTAACACTCGTTACTTCTACAGTTTCTTTTACTGATGTAAACTAACAGTCATGGTAGCACAAGTATCATGTCTGCATTAGCACAAAATTGTTATTTATAGAAGCAGGAAGTATTACTTGTGTGTAAGTGGTATCCAAAGAAACTACAAAAATTCTGTCACAAAGATTTTGTGGGTATTGGAATATACAGAATAAACATTTTACATCTTAACAAGTAGCAATCATCTGAATGGTTTATGGACCTTTCTCTAAATCACTTTCTGAGCTTTCTCTTGCTTCACCATTTTCAAGATAATCAGACACAAAAAGCATCTAACCTCTTTCAGCTTTCCGTAGGTCTGTCTTTTCTACTACAAAATCTTTAAATCACTTTTCAATACCCTGATATTTTGAACTACCTCCCCCTTGACTTCCCCTTTTAACTACCAGTCTTCATCATAACTTTTATGATCTACGAAGTTCAATCAAAGTGGATTAACATTGAGAGCTGGCCCTTGTTTGTCGAATATAAAGCTGGCCTTAACAGCAGTCAAATTTTGATTTAACTACTCCAGGAAGAAGATTACCAAAAGCAGTGCATTGTGCTCTAATTTCTGAACGTTTTGTAAGTTCAATAAAGCCTACACGAATTT
The DNA here is from genome assembly GCF_964211825.1 of Aythya ferina. Lineage (NCBI taxonomy): Eukaryota > Metazoa > Chordata > Aves > Anseriformes > Anatidae > Aythya > Aythya ferina. Next base: position 13,832,557 of record NC_140308.1, on the reverse strand, counting down.
TAATTGATTTTTTCAGGAAATGAGTGATTGATTTTTATGAGGCAAAACCCTGCATATAGTTTCAATCTTTAAATCATAAAACATGGAAAATTTTAGTGACATAATACAAAGCATGGCTGGTTTCCCATTCTGGGTTGACAAAGTACTTTGTTCAGCACATAATCCGGGTTAAGGCTCACTATCCAACTGTGCTTAGCTGTACAACATAATCTATGTTAAAAAGCAAAATTTATTGCATCCTTTTGTGTAAGTTAGTTGAGCCTAAGCAACAGCAGATGGGATTTTCTGATGCTAAGATACAGAGCAGAAGAGTGTCTAATTACTTCAATGGGAACCTTACTAAAAGGTTCAAAAGTAACACATCAACTCTGTTAGTCACCCTGATTCTTACTAAACTGCGTCTTTTAAGCTCTTTCTTTCTACGTGTTAGTAAAGGTTCCTGCAAAATGAAGCATCAACGCAGGGTGGGAGGGAGAAAAATGCGCACACACAAACACCCACATTAGTTATAAAAATTAATAGGAGAAAAGTATAAAAGAACTAAACCATGTAAAAATTCTGTTTTGTGTTTAAGCAGAATATCAATTTGGCAAAAAAGAGCATGCCATAAGAAATGTGTTTTATGTACCATGGATGATCCATTTTCAGTCCACTGAAACTGAAAAAGCAACGAATAATTTACATTATTGTATGTAAAAGAGTTTTGTTGCCCAAGAATATTTACCAGAACTCACGGTGCTTTAAGATCTTTATCACATCTAAATGCAGCTTTGAGGAAACTCATCACCCAAAGCAGAATACAATTTGTAATGACCCAGGGAAAGAATTATGACTTTTCCAGAACAAGTAAAAGTGAAGACAAGATGAAAGTTCTAGTAGACAACTGTTATAAATTTTAAAAGATGATTTAAGCCTGGAGTGTCTCATTTCCAAAGCCAAACAGCAAGTGAAATTAGACACCAAACTTAAAACTCTCAGAGGATTTCTTTACAAATGCAAAGCTATGATACAGAACTCACTGAACAAGAAGTTAGAGAATTAAGATGTTTAGTAAGGTTTCTTAAACAATAAGCATTGAGATAAGTAATATTAACAGCTCAAAGTTATAGAAGAGAAGGGAAATGTAAGGATTTAATCTTATGCTGCAAGATGCAAATTAGCTAGCATGTCATTTGGAGAATCTTCTTCCCCATAAGACAGGTTTGTGTTTATTTTCTGTAACCATTTTCCAATTCCTTTCAAAACATCTAATAATGGGCCCCTGTGGAATGCCAGATGTGAAACTAACTCAACGTCCATTTCCATCCCATCACATATATCTAAGATATGCTAATGTTGTTCCACTCATCCTGAAAAAACAGAAATCAGTCACGTGAGCAGTAAAATATAGAAAGAGTTAAGGCAAAGCCATGGTATCACTTCCACAAATTACATACAGACGAAGATGTTATAGATTCAATGTATTCTGGATGCAGGCTTGTGACTCTAAGATGTGTAACACTACTGATCCTGCTCAAATACAACAACAATTCATTTTCCCAGATCTGTACCACTCAGCCCTTTGAAAGGCAGAGTAACCTAGTAAGAGCCTTTACCAAACACTGTCATTTCTGGTGTGCTTTCTAATCCTGTAGTCAGGATTCCTGAGAGAGCAAAGGGTGCAGCATTAACTTCAAGAGCTTAACTTTACCCTAGGTAAGATACAGCATAAGAGCATTTTAATTTGGAATGATCTATTAAGTTCAGCTTGGCAGACCTGTCTGCAAAATGATCTTTCAGCAAAACAAAGTTAACAGTTGAAAGGTACCTGAAGTTCAGTTAAACTTTCTAGTGACATTACCTAGCTTCATATGACAAGTATTGACCCAAAGCCTTTGTGCAAGTGTTTTCTAGCTGGGTTTCACCCTCACTTCCAAAGTAAAAAATAATCAGCCAGGTTCTTGTATTACTATTAAGACAAAAAACACACTTTTATCCTTCAGAGTCCATATTAGTAAATCCTCCAAAGCTCTCATTTTGACAGATGTGAAGAAATGGCTTCTCCAAGGCTATGCTCTAATATTTCTTTTACAGAAAGTGTTACTGAAGTGTAAGTAAAAGTGGCCACGATAAGCATTCAAGTGTGCATGTGTCAGAGGGTTATCTAGCATAAGAAAGAAGGGCAGAGAAAAATACAAAAAGCAAGTCAAGTTATCAAGCATATACCTCGTGCACTGTACCAAGAGAAAATAAAAGGGGAAGGAGAAGAGTTAGTGGCTGCCTTCTGTTCAAACTGTAATTGTACAACCACGAATCCTCCACAAACAAGCTAGACTTGGGCTCTGACCTAAGCACCTGACCAATTCCACTTTAACTACCACTACTTCTGGGAGCAGTGAAGTGCATTTATAAAAACAAATCAGCTGGCAACAGGGGAAAGAATGGAGCATTTGCAGGGGTATGCGGAGGATGACAGAGGAGCCTACCTGGAGGCAGCTATAGCAGAAGCATTTAGTCCACCATAACAGGAGAAAGCCACCACTAGGGGGATGGATTTCTTCTCAGGTTTCTTCTGAGAAAGTCTAAAGAGCAAGAAGGATTAAGAGATTAAATTGTCATCTCTGCTACAGTCTGTCAAGTCCTGTAGTCCAGACTTGAACTACAACTGCTTCTAATAGCTAGGAAACAGTAAAAGAATTCAGTGGCTTATACAGCACTTGCAATTTTAAGTCCTTTTATGCCCTCCCATCCACTGGACACGTAAGATACACACATATACACGCACACTGTAGAAAGACATGCACCTGGAATCATTTCCCTCTGTTCTGATTTATTTCCAAACCATCAATGAGGAATAGTTACGGAAGACATCAGGAGCTTCCAGCCTTGCACTTCTCAGCTGAACTGCCCTTCTTTCTCCACAACTAAATGTTACATTACTCCCAGAAGAAGGATCAAAAACTGAATGACAGCTTTGTTTCAAGACACGAATGACTAATTTAACTACATTTTTGGTTTTGTCCTGGCTTAGTTTGATCTCATGATCACCAGCTGGTACTTTGTGAATATTTGTAAGAACACTTTTTGTTCTTTGAAATATCCAGGCAACAGTTTTGTATGAATATGTTGAACTAAATGCAGCAGGAATTATCCCACATGAAGAGCTGCCACAACAAAATACACAGGATACATCTCACACCGAGTAATTCAGGCATACCAGACAATCAGAAAGACCCACATTTATTTTAGGAACCACAAGATGAGAACTCTTTCATCACACTTGCTGCACATAAAAAGTGCACGTAGAGGCATGTGAAAAATGTCAGACTACACTGAGAGCATATGGAACTGCAAGCAATGCTGGCAAAGCAGAAAACCAGTATTGATCAGATGCATAAATGCAAAGAGAATGTACTGTAACATGAGCCATAAACTTAAACAAAGCTACGCCCAAAGATTAGGATGTATTTTGATTAGGAAGTCATCCACAGAGCCTCTTTAAATAGCTCATTTCAAGATCCTATCACACACGTGAGCTTTTCCAGTTTCAGTTCTACAACATTCTTACACTGAAAGACATATAAAGTGGTAAAGAGATTATGATATGAGACCAATCTCACTAGTATTTAGGAAGTGCAATTAATTTCTCTTAAGTATAAAAACATTCCTACATTACAAGAAGATCAGTCAGTCTGAACTACAGCCTGTTTTTTTTTCTTGTTTTTTTTTTTTTTTTTTTTTTTTTTTCTTCCCCTTTAAGCTTCTCAGGCCTTTAAGGAGCTACTTCCTAAAGAAAACAAAGACAGAAGGATTTATGGCAATCATGGAGCTGCACAAGCAAAAAAGCTAGTGAGTACATTAAGTTTCTTCTACTACCATAGCTCCCATTCATCAAGACACTGTATGACATGTTTATTTTGACCAAATAAGATTTAATGTCACATATATTAAAGACAGGAGAGAGGGTAAACATCAACTGAAAACAGAGCCAGAAAATTGTAAAGGTGAAATAGAAAGCAGTGTAAGAAAACTGTTCAGATCTTCTGTAATTCTTGTTTCATCTGCTGTTCTGTTGATTGATTTATTCAAACAGGCAAAGTTATCTCCTTGTATTATTGGCAATGCCTTTCCTTACAGGGAGAAAAGTGTACTAGTGCAGTGCAAGGTCAAGTGCAACACGAAATTCTCTCCATCTTCAGGTCACTCAATCCAATCATATGGTAGCAGAAACCATCACTATTCATTGCATTAATATATCACATGTATACTGGATGTATAAAGAGGTCTCTTCCGCATGGCCCATGTTAAGAATACCCCTGCCAGCTCCAACAGTAGAAATTTAGTTTGTGTCTTCATGGTGGTGCTGAAGATACTTGACCTAAACCTACCCTGGTGTTTATCCTGTTCTGCACCCTTTTTGTTTGTGTGTTTGTTTACTAGCTAGCTGTAGAATAAGGTTTCAACACTTTCCAAAAAAGTCCCTTGCTTTTCTCGTATTGAAAATATTATGCAGCACTCTTCCAAGTTCTGGCTCAACTTTCCAGCTCGACCTCCAAAGCCAGAGAACTCGTACCACACTTGGCAGCAAAAATGCTGCATTGGTAATGAATTACGGCTAGCTACAAGAAAAGAAGGCAAATGAATTGTACTGAACAGCCCTTGTCCAAAAGTACCTGCCTGTCTCTAATGAAGAGTTTGGCCATTTTAAGGTACAGAACGTATATTTCATCCAAAGAAACTCTACTAGGAGGTGTCAGTAGAGCAAGAGAAGGTAGACGTGATACCAGCAGGCAAAGACAAGTGGATTTCCCTGTTCAGGAAAGAAGCCAGTGACTGGCAGATGAAGAATGACAAGCAATATCCAAAGGTCTAAGAGTAACTTAAGAATTTTTGGCTGAATTCAGTTAGAAGTGTTTCAGAATTTGTTCAACTATACACCAAAGAAGCATAAAACAGCTAAGACACACGGACTCCCACATTCTTGTATCACTGGAGGGGAGAGCATGCCTAACCAGAGCTAGGCTCTTCTAGAATATGAGCACACCAGGGTAAATTGGATTCAGCAATGCTGGACTTGTAAGGTGAGATTCAAAGCTGCTGAAGTGGTCATCTTTATCCCAAATCTACAGACAAAGTTGTACAGCAACAAGAAAGATGACAGCCAGCTATGGAGAGCAACCAACTGCTTGCTTCCATCAGAAAGCATTTTTAGCTCTTCTGAGCAAAAGCAAGCTGCCAAGTATTAACCATTGAATGACTTCAACCAACTAGACAAAAAAAAAAAAAAAAAAAAAAAAAAAAAAAAAAAAAAAGACGTGACCACACACAGGAAGCAGGTAACAGGCTATGCACTAACAGCTAGTATGCTCTTTCCTGCTAGAAGACAAAGTAACCAAGAAAGATCAAGTGCTCGTGGAGCCAGCTGCCGACTTCACGAACAGGAGGGCACTCTCAGATGCAAAAAATAGTTGTTCAGGGACAGTGAAGCTGAAAAAAAAGTTGTGCTTTTTTTTTTTTTTTTGTAAAGTGTTGGTGCTACAAAGTAACTGCTTCACACCCATAAAACTTAACAGCAAGGGTTGCGATGGTTTGCACCCAGAAGAAAAACAGCAGTGAGAACTGTAAAACACTGAAGGAATCTGTGGGAAAGGAAGTGAGTTTTACATGATCAGTGAATGCCTGAAGAGCATTTGCAGAATTTCTAAGCTAGCTGTTGCTGCATTACTTCAATTAGTTCAACAACAACAACAACAAAAAAAAACATTTAAGAAACGGAGTTTCGTAGTCCTGACAGTAGGGTTATACGAGAAGTGAAGCTAATACTGAGCTGAAGGAAGGACATCAGCACTTAAGTTTCATATAAGCCCTTGTTGAGGGCTTTCACCTTTCAGCCACTAAGAAAAACAGTATGCATGGTGATGTGCAAAGATACAGTACTGCTAATATTTCTTTTCCTTACAACTTTTCTTCTCCTCACTTGGAAATGGCATGCTGCTCCCCCCCAGGCCCTCTTTCCAGCTCAAAGCTACTTGCCTGAAATGAACAGGAGAAAGCCACTCCTTCCCAAAATAGACACCGGCATAGCTGCTGCTTTAGTACACAAAGGGCTCTGAGATGCAGCAACACTACTGCTTTGTTTCTTTAAAAATTCATTATTGTAATTTTCATCTTCTAAGAAATCAATAAGGAAACTTCAGAAGTCCCTATCACAAATTGCATGTAAAATATGTGAGCAGACCAAAGTAGCTCATTTTCACCAGGTTACTTTTTGGGCTGGCTTAATTCTTGTCTCTTCTTCATTCAGATGCTGACCACAGTCTTGTGGTTGAAGTCTTACAAAGGATTCCACTGAGGATACAATTATCTTCCACCCCTCAGAGGAACTTCTTTATCATGAAGATTTTTCAATTTCTGCATTATAGGAGGGTTTTCACATTCAGACTATTACCTTTTTTTTTTTTTCCTTCTCTATTTACTAGAAATCTATAGATGCATTACATGAGTGTTTTCAATCGGACCACAAGTGCACTTGTGCAGCAATTCTCCTAGTTACTGCCACTTACACTTTATGGTTCATGCTGTTCAGCAATCTCAGAGCTAAGGGGAAGTTCCCTGTTAGAACAGGCTAAATTGGACGGTACACTCTAAGAGCATACCTACTGTATTTGTCTACCATGCGTGTATTATACGTAATGTCCATGTCAGATCATCAGCATCAACTGCTGTACTCTACTACAGTCCTTCCAGAGATCCACATTAATTGCTAACATATTAGTAGATCAAGCTTAAAGCTGGTTTCATAAAACTGGACAATTAAATTCTTATCAGCAACAAGAAGGATTTTTTTAATGAGTCATGTGTCAAGTAATAATCTTCAGCTGAACTTCCACCTTTTCATCCTAAAATGGTTATAAGCAGTAGCACTCAGCAAAATGTCTGACAGCTGATATGGCTTGGCAAGAACACCCTTACAGAGAATGTTAGTTAAACTTTTAAGTACAAGTTTTTGACAGTCCTGAAATCTAGTGAAAAAGCATAATGTTAGACTTCTAAAGTTGATTATTAAGTTCCATTAAAATTAAAACAAGACATAAATCCCCTAAAAACCCTGGGAATCTCAAGCATTTTCTCATTCACATCCTGTTTAGCCAATATTACTGCAAGCAGTTAGATTGGCTGAGGATTTATGTTGCAGTTAGGCCTTCCTTTACATCCCGTGAGAGAGAAAGAGCTGATCTGTCCAGTTCTGGGTGTTGCAGTTTCATGTAGAATTACAAAGAAATGTATACACACACAAATAAATACATACTTTCAATCCAGAACCATGTCAAATAACTAAGTGAAGTATAGATAAAATCATACAAGATTTGGCTTGGGTTTCACCTGTATAGTAAGGTTCAGGCATCCCTGATCCCTTCTTTATCCAGATACCCATGCCTGCTGCAGTGCAACACATGCTGCAGTACCACCACAAAGACTAGACAGAACCCTGAGTGAATTATTTCCCCCAAATCCCAAGGTGGACCAGTCTGCCTGATCCCCTTCACCAAATGGCCATGTACACCTGTGATGAGAACAGCCAGGAGCTGTGGAGTAGGCACAGTGTACTCCTGGGGGACGGGCTGGACTGGAGAATTTCACTGCTGTCATGGGAAAGTATTTTCCAAGCCTGCTAGAAAAAACAATAGTGTATTGCTTTCCAGAAGTCAAGATGGACAATAGACTCTGTACTGTCTTTTAGTTTTGTCTGGACAAGAATTAAAAATACCATTGTGAGTCATTTGAAGGTAATACACATGGGATACCATAGCCTACAACAGAAATACATATTCCTGCAGACCCCACTGCATATGCTGATTCAAAATTAAAATATTTTCCATCCTTGTCTTCTTGTGTTTCATTCTGAAGTGTTTTATCAAGCTTTCAACAACACAATGACGACTTTGCATTTCCATGTTCCAGCTAAAAAGAGGCCACGAATTAAAATGTATTTACGCTCAATACACTTTGAAATAAACCTCTGCATAATTACTTTTCAAATAACAAGTTACAGCTCACATTTACCATACACTATTTTGAAAGCTTACGTTAAATACAAATATTTATCTAGTTTGAAAGAAAGTCAAATAAGTGTTCTTGCTGATTCATCTGCCTAAATACTTGAAAAAAGACTTCATTGATTGGCTAAGCCAGTTTTTATCATAGCAAACCTTTCCTGGAACAGAATGCAGATTTCCTTCATTTTGATGTATTTAACTCTCTCTGTTCATTGCTTAGTTTCTTAAATTTTAGAAGCCAATTGGAAATCTAAATGAGAAGAAAGATACTTCTTTTCCTCCAATTTAAATAACCAAAGAGAGGAAGAGATTTTGTGTCTCAAATCTAAAGGATACAGTAATCAGAACCATCCAATTAAGCTACAGGGAAAAAAAGGCACAAAAACCAACAACAAAAAACTTCACTTTTGTTTATTGACTAACTTTAAGTATAAAGCATATTTTGACCAGCTTTTGTTTTACGAAGCTTATGTATTTTAACTGGATTTGAACTTTCAGTGCATATAAAAAATAATGCATTTAAAAATACTTCAAGTTGTTGGAGTTAATATATTGTTAGGAAGACTGATATAAGTCGCTGAATAGGGGACAGAAAGCTAAATTTTGTCATAGCTAAGATGCAACACATCTCTCTATAAATATGCATCACACCAATGACTACCTCAACAGAACACTGAACTTATCAAATACTGCAGCATGAAGGAACAGAGCCAACTATTATGCACTAGTAAGTCTAATTTATAATCAGCTCTAAGCACACAAGTCTAGTTAATGTATTATGCAAAGAATCTAACAAGTCATATCTGTGCTATTTTAATAAATCTGATAATACACAATTATTATATATAATTTCATTAGCTACTTTTCTATTTAAGATTTAATTATTCATGGTGAGTCTTTCTGTTCTTCCGTATTTGGTGAAGTACTGTAAGAAATTAAGGATTTTTTCCCTAATTTGTTCCTCTTTGAGGAATACATCTCTAAAATGGGAAAAGTGAGTTACACAGCAAAATGCTACATGCTCAACTTACCACTGCCACAGCATCACTAGAAAGAACAGCTCGAACATCCAGCACTGTATAGTAAGCAACATTGGTCATGATGTAGATAACAGTCACAATTGGCATAGACACTGCAATGGCCAGCGGCAAGTTCCTGTAAAACAAGTAAGAAAAGAAAACCCACAACCCAGGAAAAAACTCCATTAATAATAGAACTGCCTTATTTACTTGCTTCCTTTATCTTAGAGATGAAATGTATGAAGACAGAATAAAGATTTCAAAATAGGTATCTCTGGAAGGCTTGGGTTTCTTTCAAAACTGGAAATTCTAATACAGAATACCAGAACAAAATAGAAATCTATTGCAATAACTCTAAACCTAAGTTATCTGTAAAAGGGGATTCTAAATAAATGCTCTTCAAGGCCCTGTCTTCAGAGTTTCCAGATCAGTGACTACTGCCTTCAGATTCACATGCCTTACATTATTTCCTATACTGTTAATCACCATAGCACCACAGAACCCGAAGGCTCAGAGCTTCAAGCTTCTGCCTTTATTCACCCTGGAGAATGCTGCTGTTGTTCTACCAGGGAGACCTAAAACCAGAGCATAACCATGATCATCTCATCTGCACTCATCACAGCAGAAAATAAATGAATTGGGATGCTTATTATTGGTGCACAGGTACATGGTTTAGCAGTGGACTTGTAGTGTTCAGTGAATGGTTAGAGTTAATGATCTTGAAGGTCTTCTCCGACCTAAATTATTCTATAATTATCTGCAGAAGGCTGAGATCCGAAATTGCCTCAGTGTTGTCAATCTCTACATGTGGCATATTCTTCTATGTTTGCTAGTAATACAAAAATCTAGAGTGATGTGAAAACCAAACCTTAGCTGTAAATAGGTAAGATTTAATCCAGAACTGGGAGTTTATAAATCGCAGGCAAATCTCTGAGAACACCCAGATATTTCCTGAGAAATGAGAGTTCTTGAAAGAACACACTTTAAACTTTTGCTTAAATTTGTTTGAATTTCTCTTCCAAAAAGCCATCTGGTCTCTTCCTGCATGCTCACTCCTCCCTTGTATGAAAAACCACTTCCCTTTCTTTTGAACCTGGCTCTTGCTAGCTTCACGCGACAGCTTCAGTTTGTGTGGGATGGGTTGGGGTGATTTTTTCATACTTTCTCTGTGCCTCTCTTGTTTTGCTTGTTTTTGTTTGTTCTAAATACCTCTATCATGCCCCTCTTCCCCCAATTAAATCATTCCCCCCTCCAGCCTCTTTCCCAGGCTGAAGATCACTGCCTGTTCAGTTTTTCCTCATGGAAAAGCCATCAATTTTTTCTGTGGAAACAGTAAAGTCCTCCTCCCCCTATCACCACCACCATCACCCCCAACAAATAAACCTGTAAATTTGTAATAGGGAGTTCTGGACAATTTCAAATTTAACCTGTGGATTACAGCTTTGACAGGACAAGCATGAGGAGACTATGGATCAATGGGAGAAAGCGGTGTTTTTGAAAATATTTCCACCGAAGTCTGGAATATCTCATTATTCCCAAAAATACAAGAGTAACGTAGAAAGCTGGAATTTGAACTTCACTGTTACGAAGAATGAAGGTTGTGTAAGGAACTAATGCTTATAAATAGCAAATGGGAACGGGAAGCCCATTCTGCAGAGAAAACAAACAAGCAAACATTTTAAGGACTAAATGACTGATGCAAACAACATGTATGTATATCTTCTGATTACAAGTACAACAAACCTTTACACGGCAATCAGAGGGAACACCATCAACCTGAAATTCAGTCTGACTAAAAATTGCTATTTTTGAAGTGAAAAATACTTGAATTTTATCTTTTTAATAGACAACCGTACTGGTTAAATAAATGTATAGCACAGAAGAAAATGCAAAAGCCAAATCATAGGGGAGAATTAAAAAAACACTCTCTTCCATCCTTTATCTTTCTCTTGTAGCAATCTGAGCTGTTGCTTATAATAGGGAGCAAAAATAATCAAATGGGATTCTATTTTTAACATAAAGGTGTCTGCTTACAGGCTCACTACTGAAGAAGATAAGTGTAGTCAGTCACACTTTTACAGCATAAATTAATGGAAAAGATAACCTTCTTAAATATGAGACATCAGAGTTATTCCACTGATAAGCACTTCACGGACACTTATGGAAATGCTACACTGCAATATTAACACCTTTTGCAATGGGTAGTACGCAATAACTTGAACTGAAAGCTTATCAAGCACTGAACATGGCATCCTGCAATCAGCTAGACTCGTCTATTCGTACAACTTTTTTGAATCTCTTAATGAAGTTTAAAGCTATTAATTCTTGACTGGTGATTGTTCATGGCCTTGCCATCTGAGTATGGAGTACTTTTAATTATTTCTGTGTAGGTTCAGAACTCATGAGCAAAAGACAAAGACAAAATGAGCAACTGGGAACTATCCAGGTTCAGAAAGCTCACATCTTTTACCTTTCTGGGTTTTTGATCTCTTCAGTTACAAAATTGAGCGTATCCCAACCAGAGTAAGAGAACAATGCAGAATAGAGCGCGAGGGAAATGTCCCCAATATCAAAAGAGGATCCTTCAAAAGAGTTCTCGAAGTGCGATGAATATCCTGTATGTGGAGGAGACACAATGAAATACAGGAAAATAAAACAGAGCAAGTAATTCTTTCCAGTGTGACACACAAACACAAGAACCCAGAAGCCTTAAATCCTACAAAGCTGCTTATTAATCCCTTTTTCTGTTTCTGCTCTGTGCTTCAGCCATGACAATAAGCATAGTACTTAAACTACTAAAAGTTACGCTCTCTGGATGATACTGATCTACCTAAACACCTTTGCGCCAATAATGGCACAAAAATTTAGGAACATTAAGTTCAGACTGAGCTACAAACAGCTGGCAGCGACTATACTCATGCTAAGGATGGTTTTGAGTAACATTCATGAAATAATCCTTTCATTCCTGCTATATATCCTTCTAAATTTTCAATCATTTAGCTTATGCATAGAAAAAAGATTACAGAGGATTTTAGATAACTACGACTAAATACATATAAAAGCAGGTATCTAAGTTTTAGCTACCAAAAATAGATAATAAACAGAACATAAAGTATTGTTGAGATTAAATTTTGACAAGCTAGGAGGGAAAGTATTTTTTACACTGGTATTTGTGAGAACGTATGTTATCTTTTGACTACCAGCAAGTCAACCTGTTGACTTCCAGCAGGTCAAAACATACTCATCGTGGCAGTTTTATACATTCAGTTTATTTTACATAATAAGGTGACTTATTAAGCAATTCGAAAACGTGCCCTGCGCTATGCATCCTGAAATGTTTAGACTTCATCAAAGCTGAACAGGCAAGTATTTGAGGCCTCTAGCCTATCTTTTCATCTTTCTCTTCCCTGCTTTCTATCCTAACTGGACATTGCTATTCCCTTGGCACAGATGTAGGCAGAGTAACTGCTGACTCAGGAACAGAGAAGGGTGACACTGTCAAGGAAGTAGGCAGGGAAACAAGCTCAGTATCTAGAAAACAAGAGATGGGGCAGACATGCTGAGGGATGAACGCTGGCAAGGTGCTCACGTATGCATGTTCTTGTTCCATTCACAGTAATCACTTTGTTCGTGGACTTTCAACAATAACTGCTTAGAGCAAAGGACACAAATTGCCAGATAGACAGGAAAAAAAAAAAAAAGCGTGGCAGCTTTGAAAGCAGGATAATTTTTATTTTTAAGCTAGCACACCAATAAATCCTCCCCAAAGGAAAGGGTAAGAATAAAATTTAGAATTCTGAACTCTTCTCCTTGAACGTGAAGGCACAATGCCTAACACACAAAATCCTCAACGACAGCAACTTCCTAATTTTCAAAAGCTGTAACAGAGCTCAGGATTTGAGGGGGAAGAAAAAAAAAAAAAGGGGGGGGGAGGGGGAGCAGCTCCTGTTATGCAAATCTGCTTACACCTTCTTAAAAATCTATTTTTACTTTAGGTTCAATCACTTTCAGACCTGCACAAAATTCATTTTGCAAAAACAACGCTCAGTTGACCTTAGAGATTTCTTTCATAGGAATTTACAGCTTTCTCCTCACATGTCATATTTTGCTAGCACTGTGTTTTGCTGCTTTCATTTCCCTTATTATTCCATACTCTGGGCAATAAATTGCACAACATGGCTGAGCAATCACTTTTCTTTTACTTAGCTCAAAGTCAACTGAGATAGGATTGCTACCTGTGATATAAAATCAGGATAATACTTAACATTAATGATTTCATGGTGGCTGTATTATGCTTGTACTGAGACATCTGATAACACATATAAAGAGGTGTTTTACAGTCTCTAGACCACTGTTTCAGTTTAACTGATAAGTACAAACCTTTGCTTTAAGTTTAGATGCTTACCCTGGCATATTTTAACAAGTCCAGTTACGATGATGGCAATAAGAGCAGCAACTTTAGCGTAAGTAAATATATCCTGCACTCGTGTTCCCCATTTAACGTAGGCACAGTTTATAAATGTTAGAAGACCTAGAGGGAAAGTGTGTGTGTGGGGGGGGGGGGGGGGTGGAAAAGAAAAAAAAAAAAGAGAAAAATGAGAAGACAATTGGAACAATATTCAATTTAATTCATTTTTCAGAGATTTTCTACGATAATCCTAATGCGCACTTACCTGTTACACTAATAGTTTGGTTAACCTAAGCAGTGTCACGGTACACTGGTAGTGAAAACTGGTTCAAACAGAACAGCAGGAAATTGATACGCTAAAGGCTCATAATACATACCATGTCAAAAGAGGGAAGGAAAGACCTCCCCCACATCAGTGGTCCTCTGATTACAAGAACATTTTCTCATGTTACTCCTCAACAGATGCATTCTGCAGCTATACCAAAGCTAAAGAAACTATTATAATGAAACTATTAGGTTCAATTTACCAATACTGTTCTGCTAAATGAAAGATTACCTAGAAATCCCTTTAGGTAAACATTTTAAATAGTGCTTTAAAAGGTTTTTTCCTCTTCCTTGTTAGTCTGGGGATCAGCTCAACATCCACAGATGATTTAAAATACTGCACAGGGTCCCAAACAACTCATTATTCTTGTCCAGTTTGATTATACTGTATTAACACGAGGCTAGAACGGATCTGACCAGACAACGTGGCCTAAATCTAACGCAACATTATGGCAGGGGTTTGGAACTAGATGTTCCTTTAATTTCAACCCAAACCATGCTAGGATTCTATGATTTTTAAAAATTGGTGGTAAGTAACGTGTATTTAAAGTACATTCCTCCCTCTAGCCCCAAATAGATCAGTGTCAGACCTATTTCACAAGACTGAAATGGGAACTGAAGGGAGACTACCAGATTTCATAAGCATTTGCCTAACGGGCTGACTAAACTTACTCATATGATCAACTTCCCCTAGAAAGACTTTTCATGCTACTGTTCAAATACATTGTTCCTGTGACTCTCAACACTTTGCATTATCAAGTGGAGAGGCAGCCAGACAATCTTTGCCTGTACTCAAATACTGAATATTCACCAGGATTCAGTACCTTCAGCGTCATTTATTCTATAAAACACTTAGTGAAGGAATATTTCTCTTATCCAGATTATCATTACAGTATTGATTTCAACCCCAAAGCTTAACTATTTTCTCCAATTCTCAATGCTTCCACTAGCTAGTAAAAGTGTGGTTATCTTGCACTGTAGTTTTCATTTCTGTACAAGTTTCTTGTACTATGTATTATTAAAATGCATACACATAAAAATTCAACTTGAGTAAGAAGATATTAGCAAATCAAAATTAAATGAAGAGATGTGATAAATTATTTCCTCTCCCATAATCCAAGAAAAATGTGATACTATTAAGATATAAATGCACTTAACACAGTTACCAAAAAAAAAGAGTAATCATTTAAACCATAACAAAAGGAAGGTAATGATCTCGTTACTGCTACTAGTATACTAGAAAATCTGGCCAAGTCGAACGGCTGAACAAGATTCCACAGACCTTGGCAAGATGAGGGGAACAAAAACAGTTGTATCAAATTTCAAAAGTCAGGACTGCCAGCTCCCAAAGAACCCTGGGGAAAAAAACAACTCTGCATGGTCTCTGCTGTTCAGTGGTAATGACTGGTATTATCCATGGAGTAGTTGCTCACAGGGTGTATCTGAACATTAAAATAATTTTAAGCAACTTTCAATTGGGAGCAACTGTTATTAACTCTTACTTCACTGAGTTAGTGTTTGGTCTCCAGGTGAAATGCTATGCTGTCTCTGGTATCTTTAAAAATGATATCAACAAAAGAAGACAAACAAGAATCTGAACAAGCAATGTCCTCTCTCGTACTGAAATTATACTTTCATGTTTCCCTCAATTTTTTAGAATATCAAATTAAAATATAAATTTAATATTAATCCTCAAAAATTACATAATTTAGCTTCTTGAAGTTGCTGAGAACTCCCAAGTTTAGGTCTGCAGTGCCAGGTGCTACCCCTGTTTCCAAAATGAATGACAAAGCCGTGCTGTGTAACACCAAGATGGATCTCACATAAGATCTAGTATTATCACTACAGTTAAAAACAAACAAAAAAATAGAACACCACAACAATCCCGGGTTTGGTATATAAGCTATACCTAACCAGTGTTCAGGTTTCCACTCCCAGCAGCTTCATTAATAAAGTTTTAACCTTATCCATGGGTGAGGACTGACACAGCCCTGCCAGGGAGAAGTGTAGGTTTTAGCAGCAACAGCTACATGAAGTTGAAGAGCAGGGGTGATTCTCAGCACTGAAGCCTAAAGAGGGCAGAACAGGCATTTAAACCACAAAACAAACTGTTGAAGTCAGTCTTTCATCCCCATGGTGGTGACCTTGCCTCCACTTAGGAAAAAAAAAAAAAAAGTGCTAAATTTCCTCTATTAGCAACAAACCAGGACACCTTGGGACAGTATCTGGTTAAGGAATGTGAACATGATGTTACAGGTCCCTCATTTCTGCCCTGAAGCTGTCACAACAAAATGTGATCCACATTTGGGACGGGGGGAGGAGAGGAAAGGAGTAGAGCTGAGTAAGCTCACACATATTTTTGGAAGAAGTCTGTGATTGTTCTCCCCACTACTTGGACCCTTTTGCCCACATTAGTGCTTTCCCAACAATAACAAATTAATCCACAAAATTGAAAGGGGAGCTATAGTGTTTACAACTAATTATAGAGGTCAAATATTTGAAGCACACACAGACAACTGCACACGGAACATTACAACTACTTTACAGGCTCCCTGTTGCCTCAGAAAGGAGGCAAGTAGGAGCAGCACATCACCCTTCTGTAGCATGTTGATGGAAGTAAGAAAACTCAAGTGCCCTATTAGCTTTATAATAAGAACTCCTCAAGTTGACAGCGTGGGCAGGCTCCACAGCACATGGTGAGACTGCACAGTACCTGACAAAGGACTACCTTATAGACTTGCTGAAAGATATTTTTGACTGTGTACTGGGAAATAAAAATACGTATAGAAATACTCTCGATAGAAATACCTAAAATCAAGACACACACAGCACAATCATAGATTTTCATTCTTTCAATGCAGAACAGTCCTGATTTGAAGGACACGGACAGTTTGATGTTGTTCCTCTTTGTTGACAGCCCAAGGAGGTATCTGATCACAAACATTTCCTCCTCAAAACTCTTCACAACAGGTACAGCTTCATGGTGGTATTGTTAATCATAAGCATGAAGAATAATCTTGACCTAATGATCTCCTGAAACGCTACGAGAGTAATTACTTCATGTCTACATTGAGGAGTTATTGAAAAATAAGTTACAGCAGAATTCATAGCATAAGAGCCATTCTGCAACAACTCTTAGACTACACCAAGAGTACCTTGGGGTTTGATTTAATCTACCTCTCTGAAGGAAAACCAACTTTTTTCTTTGTTTTTCCCATGTTAAGTCAACTTGGAAGAGTTAAACACTGTTTTGCTTCTGAATGAGAAAATATCAGTTCACAGACTAATACTTTTAAATTATTCATCAACTGGAAGTTGTTGTTTTCCTAACTGTAACTCAAATTGTTTCAGTATGTAACAAAATAAAGCTCAACTGTAAAAAAAAATAAAAAAATAGCATAGTAAGTTTCAAGAAATACTTACATTCACAAGCAGCTGCTATGAGCCGACAAGCAATGTACGGAGGATCACAAGATGGGAAGAAAGGTTGAACTATGTAGTTAGCAAAGGTGATTGCAATAACCGCCTGGCTCGTTGGCTCAACAATTAGGAGTGAGGTCCACAAACGAATAAAAGCAATGAAGCTCCCAAAAGACTCCAAGATGTATGCATAGCTGGCTCCAGACTTTGTAATAGTGGTTCCAAGTTCAGCATAGCAGAGAGCTCCAAAGACTGAAAAGATCCCTCCAATTGCCCAAATTACTAGAGACAATCCATAAGATTTGCTGTAGATGAGAACTCCTTTGGGAGAGACAAAGATACCTGAACCAATCATGTTGCCTACTATAAGGCTTATCCCATTTATCAGAGATATTTCTTTCTTCAGTTGCATTGTATTTTGGTTTCCATCCTGCATTTCAGAGTTGTCATTGGGATCGGTCTTGTCTGATTTATTGATGGGGCTGTATTCAGCCAGTGAGCTATGAGACTTAGCACAATCTGTCCTTTCTCCCATTGTGGAAAGGCTATGAATTCTCCACGACTCCAAATCACAATCTAAAGCAAAACAGACAGATGAAATCATTATAAATTATTTTATCCTATAACTTTATCATCAAGGCTTCTTTTCACCTTTTACCCTATGTGAAACCCTCTTTTGTTATTTCATGTTTTTCCACAAAGGGAAATCCATGCATAGTTAAACAAACAAACAAAAAACCTATATACAGACAGTATTACACAAATTCTAGTATAACTCAAAGAACGGAATTTCTGCCTTTCAGAAAAACAGAGGGAGGAAAAAAGGTAGAAGAACAGAATTTGGGAACTGTAAGGTTGAAAAGGACAAAAGAACAGACAGAACCAAAATGAGGTAACAAAAAAGAAAAAGCATTTTAAGACCAAGCTGGAAGTTTGAAGCATGAACATAGGTTTACTGCAGTACTAACAAACTAATCAAATCATTATTCCTCCACAGGTAAGTTATGAGTGATCCGGTAACATGACTGCATGTTCTATTAACACACTGTGGACTCTTAACCAAGGGCAATACGAAGACGTACTTACTCCAAAATCCCCTTCATCTAACTGCTGGTTTATATTTCATAACACAGTTTGACTTCCCACCCATCTCCTCCAAGAAACTCTGTTCCCATTTCCCACTGTCTCATTTCTTGGCATTATCTAAGAGTGCAAGCTGTCCATGAAAAAACACAGTAGTTCCAGTCCAAATTTCTCCACTAGTGACTGTATTTAGGAGTACCTAAGAGAACAGAAGCAAAGCAAACATTCTCCTTTGCTTCAGAATTGACTTTTTGGAAAAGAACCACCTGCTTCTCAAGGGTCCAGGAAGTTCTCCCATGCCTCTCAAAAAGTTACTGCTAATAACATTTACTAGTACAAGAATACATTGATAATTAGCAGTAATTCTGGATGAGGCACATTATGTAGTGTATATTATATTATTATATAGTGTATATTATAAGAAATCTATTCACAGAGCAGTCTTATATGGAAACCAACCTACACTGCAAACTCATTAAACCTCCAGCGTATGCTTCAGCCATTTATGATAGAACAGTATGCAATTAATGTATCTCTGCATCTAGTAACACACAAACACACAAAGTTTTGTTCATGCAGTTAGAAGAACACTCTCCTGGATGGAAAACTTAATAATCATACTCCTCCTTTATTAATTAGCTGACATCCGTATACTGCAGTATAGGAAACCTGGCTTGACATTGCCTAACTTCAATAGTTTTTAATATCTTAAAAGGATAAAGGTTATTTTCAACCAATAGAAAAGTATCTTCTACAGAAATGGCACACAAATCATTTACCAAACCATATTACATCATTTACCTCCAACTCCTATGAATGTTTTAGCTTTTTTCATACTGAAATAGAGACTGTGTTCTTTTAAATAATATGAGATCCTCAATCCATTTAGCCGAATGCCTTCTGATTTATTTTCCCCTCAGTATTTCAGAAAAAACACACTCTAAAGATGTTTAGCAAGTATGTATTTTATCAAGTTTATACATGAGCCAACATCTTATCTCGTGTCATATCACGTGCCCTCAAATTTCACACTTCTAGTCGGACTAAAACTTTCCAACTTTCTAGAAACTGCTATTTCTGAGCTTAACTGGAGTGCTATAATGAGGCATCTCCACCTGAATTAAAGTAATTAGCAGAGAGGGATCCACACAGTTTTCACAGATGAGCGTGCCCCAAACTGCAAGGAAAAATGAAAGCAAGTTCAGCTCCCCAGTTGTTGCCGGTCCTCCTTGTTATTTACTCTTCTACTTGGTTACTCTCCGTACCTACCCACCTACCTTCCATCGCTTCCGCCAAACGCATTCGCAACCACAGGCTGATTGTTTTTCTGTTACTGGTGTAACAGTCAAGCCTTCAAAAAGCCATGTGGCCTGTAAACTGGTGAGATTATTTGGTTTGCTTTAAAAGAGAAGGTTCAGTTATAACTGTGTAACGCAAATTATTAGTATCATAACCAAATACAAATCTGATTCAATCATCAGAAAGTATAAATGTCTAAAACAGCAAGGCGAGTAATCAAAGCAGGTGTCTTGATGACTAACTTGACCAGAAGCAGATTTAACAAGCACTTGTCACCAGCAAAAATAGCATTTCACTTGAGGCTTTTCATTTCTGCTTTGACTCACACAGGACACTAGCTGCTAATGTATTCCCGAAGGCAAATCACTGAAGAAATCCTGGTGGGAAAAATAAAAGTACTATAGCTATTGTTACGGTATCTGACTGCTATTTTGAAAATATTCCAGTCATCACCAAGCTATCCAGCTGGAGAATAAAATCAAGTATTATGTTAAGAATTGACTCACTGATATAAGATCTCATTTTGGTGATAAGTGCACAGCTTTATGGTTTCTTACACCACATACCCTAATCATCACTCTCATATCTTCCCGGAATACCTTTCACAGTACAACTTGTTCAGGAGCACAGACACTACTCTGAATTCTCAGACATTCTGAGGATTTGATTCAAATGCGTCCATCTCAATTAGCAGCACATGACTGCAGTTCTATACAGTTTTGTTACTGATGACCTTGACAGTTGTTTGTCCTATTTTACCCTACCCATGAAGGAGCAACCACAATATCCTCCCAGTTTTACATACTTTTCCCCCCAGTACTCCCTTTCCCTCTCTCCCTCTCTGAATCTGCTTTTGTTATTCCCAGCTTTGGGTCTCTGCCAACAAAAACTCAGGTTTTCATGAAGGTGTGCACAACAGCTCACTCAGGATTTGGCATTTCATTCTCTTCTCTAACCTTGCTTGTTTTAGCCTTAAAGCCTTCAGGGCAGGAATTGCTTATTTGCCTGAGTCACATGTCTCATTGCACTACCTCTATGACAGAAACAGAACTACTGGCAGGGTTTTTGTTTGTTTGTTTTGTTTTCTTCTACAAATACTTCACTTAACTGGAACTAAAACCACCTAAAAGGAAGAGAGAGGGCAGAAGAAACTGGAGAAAACTGAAGTTACATCAAGATTTGAAACTTTAAAAACAACTACAGAAAAATTGAATCCATGATTCTGGCAAAAGGCCGATGGTTTTGTGCAAACAGAAGATAGGCTTGGAAGTGAAGAACCAGGGAGGAATAGCATAATATCTTTTAACATGCAACAATTCTGAAATATTCCAGCTCGAAACAGTTAGAACTCTAATGCTGCCAAAGCCCTGCCATAGGACTGCTAAGGCTAATGCGAGCTTATGACTTCACACAAGCTAACACGTGTGTTTCCTCATCACTCACCCTTGTGCAATACAAAGTCTTAACCTCTTGTTTTTGCTGATGGTTGCAGCTGTGAGGAATCTTTTTGCTGATATGCATAGGATTTCTACTGAAATGACACTGCTGTTGATATAGACAGCTTCAGTATAAGACCGGGACAGAGTGACCTGAAGCTAAGATCACTTCATTGTCTCACCAAAAATGCTGATAAGGTCTGCAACGCATTGCCCACATAGCAAAGGAACTAATGAAAGTTAATATGCGCTTATAATGAAATACTAACACTGCATTACAAGGTGGCCTTCCTTTAGAAGAGGGAAAGAGGAAGATTCCCTCTCCCTTCCTCAGCAAGGACAGCAGCTGGTCTGGCATTTGTTCAGCAGGGACTGAACCTGTGAGCAGATGTCAAATACCAAATACTCACATACAATACCTGCTCATTAGCAGAAATTTCCAGTATTCCTGCCTCTGTCTTCTGCAGTAGTCTTGTCTGCATGCAGCAACCCTTGTTATAACACAACCTTACATAAATACTTTGACTATTCACTTATCCCAGCTGTAAAACTCCTTTTTCTTAACGATTGGTCCTTTGAGTAAGAGTCAAGACTGCCCTACACAGGCAAACAGCATAAATGTCTTCAGGGAGTTAAGCACCAACAGAGCAAAGGTTGGAAGTCCCAGAAATGCCTATTCCTTGCAGCGTATGTATTTAGGCACCTCATAGTCTAACAATTTAGATGGGAAAGGTTTAGTCTGTCTAGTATGGCTCTTGTTTCTGATGAGAGAAAAATCACTTCCCTGTCACACATGGTTAGCAGACAGGAAGTCCTTGTACCAAAAGCAGTTCCCAATGCAAAGATTTAACCTGTTCAGCCAAGTCTTGCATGCTCCCCTATGCAAATCATCTTTATCACTGTAAAAAACAGCATAAACCTTTGATCAAATAAAACTGCCTGTAACATCCATTTGTAAGAAAGGTTGAGGTGTGTTTATCATATGAACAGATATGAAAGAGAAGTTTCTAGGTCAATTATCCACTTCACCTTCTATCAGTGATGGCAGTAAATCCTGACTGTACGCACGTGGGACACACCTGCACAGGAGAAATTCAGCAACACTGCACACATGTTCTGACAAATCCTGAAAAAGGCTTCAAACATTATATGAGTGAAAACTCACAACCTGCTCACAGGCAGGTATCCTTGTACATCTTGGATATGTACATCTTAGCAACTTTTCAAAATTTACTGAAGTACTACTAATCCTAGTCAAATCCACCTCAGTAATAGACTTTAAGCCAAGTTACTTTGAAGGTAGGGAACTGTACTAGCTACAAGTGGAAAATAACATGCTACTATGTCCCTCACACACTTCTAGTTTATATTTCCAAGGCAAAAATTAGAATTAAGCTTACAAGTAGGGACTTTCTGGTAAACTGTCTTCAGATAGAAGCGAGCACTCAAGGCAGCTACAACTGGAGAAAGATCTAGAGAAACACACAGAATCAGCCTCAGGTAAAGCCAGGCCATGACTGAGTCTGTTTGAATCATTTATCTGATTTTTATGGTGGTGCACAAAAGTGGAAACCTCTCAAAACAGGGAGAGTAAAGTCAGATGGCACACAACTACGCATCTACACATACATACTCTTTAGCTGTAACTTAGTCACCTAAGGCATTTCTTAATGCACGCCTTAAAGCACTTTTCTTCAAAAATAATAGTTTGAAAAATAATAACAATAATCACACAAACAATCAAACCCAGTACCTTACACATGCTTGCCCGGAGGCATTACACTATGACACCTAAGTTCCTGTGGCGGCTGGCTGCAGAGCAGCCATTATCACATGTGCCTGTCCCAAAAACACCCTATTCTGACCCAACCTGAGCTCCGAGCCCGGTGTTCGCCTGCAGCGAGACGAAATATAAAAATAAAACAAATAAAACCAACTCAGGGCTCGGCAAAGCCACCCCGGGGGCTGCCCACGGCTGGCGTGACGAGCCCGGCTCGGGGCCGCTTCGTCCCGGTCGCTCCTTCCTCCCCCAGCAGTTGTTTTTTTGATAAAATAAGACAAATTCTTTTTTTTTTTTTTTTCTTTTTTTTTTCCTTCTTCCCGCGGCCACGCGCCTCAGGGCAGAGGCGCCTCATGACAGAGGCGCCGGCCGGCTCCGGAACCGGAGGCCAGGCGGAGCTGAGGGCGCCCCTCACACACACGCACACCCCTCAGGTGCTGCCGTTAAAAATAATAATAATAAATAATAACAAGAAACACGGGGCAGCTTCCCACCACCGCACACCTGCAGCCGACCGCGGGTGCTGCCGGCGAGGCCCCCACCCTCACCGCGCTGCCTCCCAAGGCGGGAGGGAGCCGGCGCCTCCCCACCGTGCCTACCCCGGGGGTCTCCCGGCTCGTCCCCCGCCGGCTCCTGGCGGCTGTAGCGGTGCTGCTGCCCCCGTTACCTCCTCTCCTGATGGCCCCGCTGCGGCGTGCCCCGGGGATGCTCGCTCCTTGCCACACTCCGCTTGATGGCGGCCGCTCCGCCCCGCGGCCCCGCGCCCTCCGCCGCCGCCGCCTTCCTCCCCTCCCCGGCAGGAAACCGCGGCTGCTTCCCTCCCTCCTCGCCTCGCCTCCCCTCGCCTCGCCTCGCCCGGGGGAGCCGCCGGAGGGCCCGGCCTCCCCCTCCGACCCCTCCGGGGTTGCTTCAGCAGCGCCGCGCCCTGCGGCTGAGGAGCGTGGCGAGCCCTCCTCGCCCCCGCGCGAAATGGGCGACGGCTTCTCCTTGCCTCGGGGCTGGAAGCCATCCTTCCTTCCCCTCAGGCGCAAGATGGAGAAGAGGTTTAGGGCTGACGGTGTGAAAGCGGTGCTTTTTGCAAACCCCGGGGCTCGCTGGAGGAGCCGTGCGGCTGCCGCCTCTCCCCCCGGGCAGGTGGAGGTGGGCCCGGGCCCGCCCCGCAGCCCCTGAGGTGACACAGCACCGGGGCTCAGTCTCGTGAGATTGACCAAAAATGAGGCGCCTGAGGCAGCCGAAGGTTTTAAACCTGGCATTAGTTTGGGGGACAGCTGCTACGAGCCATTGTGGCTCTGGGTATAAGAAGGAAAACCTTAAAATGCTGCCATTTACGTGTTGGTGTCCTCAAGCGGAGCACAGCCGCACCTAAAATTTGTCTCCAGTGAAGTGCATCTAGGTGGATCTCGCAAAATTGTCATTAAATAATGCCCCGCAGCTTCTGAAAATGACAGTAAGTAAGCGATTTGCCATTTAGCAGACTTATCTAGGTTCGTGTAATGAAATCTTTGCCTTCCTCTATCAGGTTAATAGTTTTAGCATGTCTGAGTCAGTGAACTCCAGGCTACTGCCCCCTCCTGATGTTCCTCGCTGCCCCTTCAGCTGTTCCTTGCCAGGCAAGGAGAAGGTCAGTGCCTGAAAAGACAACAGGGCTCTGGAGACGTGATGGTCTTTGTCTCTGTCCCAACAATCTCATTATCCCTCCCCCAGCCAATGATTATTATCTGCAGTCTCAAACAGATGAGTCAGAGGTAGATTTTTTTCAGTCGAACATACCAGGATAAAAACTGTTCAGCCAAATAAAAATTACAAGGCTGTAGAAGGACTGGGAAAAGCAAACTATGTACTGCAATACCCATAAGCAGTAAATGCAATGGTGGAGTCCAGTTTGGTTACCATGAGGCTTACATTTCTAATTTCCATGCTACTTCCTCCCAAGGCTCCCTTGTTTGACAGAGGCGTTTTTTTTTTTTCTCTTTTTTGTCACATAGATAATTAGCATACAAAGGCACTGCTGCCCTCTTATATCTCCAGATATTCATTACATTGTGTTTCAACAGCAATGAACAAAGAAAATCTCTTCCTAGTTGGCTTTTTATGTGCGTATACTGGCAAAAAGCTTCCTGGTTGCTACAGTAGACTTGATTTCCAAACTATACAGTACTATGGCAAAGCAAACTCTCATTTGCAGGTTGCAATCTGAAGAAGTTTGATAATCTCAACTCTTTCATTACTCTTTGTTTGGCTTTTGTTGGTTTTTGGTCTTGTGCAAGTACATGTAGAGATAGCTACACTAAATGGATTACCTCCTAAACTACTGACAATGTTGTAAAGCAGCGAACAAAACCAGTCTGCCTTCTTCTGAAGTTTAACAGCCCTGATAAATGACTTCTTTGTTTTCAATCCTTTTATACAGAACTGATATAAAACAAGAAGTCCTAGAAGCCATCCCTGGAATATAACTGAAATTTGTACAATATGAAACTTAATAATTACAGTTAGAAAGATAATATGACCCTGAAAGCAATTCTTAGCTTTAAATAGTGTTTAGTCATTAATTACAAATATTGATAGTGCTCTATTTGTAGTACTAACAATATCTTTCAGGTAGACATACTTGACGTCAGTCTTGCACATTAATCAAAAATGAACTGTGAGAATGTAAAAGATGCAGCTGATTTCAATTGATGCTAGACTACATTTTAAAGCTCTCTTGTAAATTGAATCTGCTGGAGACAACATTCATTCCTTCAGAAAATGGACTCAAAGTGTCGGCTAATTAGAATGTTGCCTTTGCCTTTAGGAACAAGAAATAGAAAGGAGCTGAAAAGACATAGAAAACAAATTATTAGACATTTGCTGGCAATACAGAGGATGACATTTTATTCTATAATCGTGAAAAAAAAATATTGGAAAACATGCCCATTTAAGGATTTCAAATTAGAACTACACCCTTTGAATTGTGAAAACTTGTAATAACTGTAGAGGTTGGTATCAGAGACCTAACGACATTATTGTAAGTAAAGACCATTGCAAGTACTCCTGAAGTGTTTGCAAGTGACCAGAAGCAAACTTCACAATAATCATAGAATGGCTTGGGTTGGAAGGGACCTTAAAGATCATTGAATTCCAACCCCCCTGCCATGAGCAGAGACACGTTCCACCAGACCAGGTTGCTCAAAGCCCCATCCAACCTGGCTGTAAACACTTCCGGGGATGGAGCATCCACAGCTTCTCCAGGCAACCTGTTCCAATGCCTCACCACCCTGGCATTAAATAATTTCTTCTTCATATGTAATCTAAATCTACCTTCTTTTAGTTTAAAGGCATTACTCCATGTATTACCACTAAACTCCCTGATAAAGAGTCCCTCTCCAACTTCCTTTTAGGCCCTCCTTGGGTACTGAAATCTGCTATAATCAAATAAGTATAATCAAATATTTGATTTTCCATTATGGCAAAGTAGGTTCATAATTTTATAAATTAGTCCTTCAATGTTACTGTATAAGCCAAATGTAAATCTGGACTCTTTACTTTATACATTCTTCTCTTCTTGCTACAGATTACATCTATAGTGTGCCTGATTCTTGATCCTCCATAAACAGCCTTTGGTAAGTTATATCTGTATGGATCTGCACATTCTTTAAGTGCTAGCAGAGAAAACCTAAAACAAACAAAAAAAAAACAAACACAACCAAACCTACTTTGTTTTCACTGTGATTTTTATCTGATATCAATTTACTAAAGATCACATCTCTTAGCTAGTGAGGATTAAATCAAACAGTTTTTTTATGTCTGTGAGTTTTGCCGTGTCTGCTTTTTTTGTCTAACTAATATTGCCATTAAATGTGATGTAGGGAATGTAATTCAATCCCCTCCAAAAACTTGAAGAATGAACAGATTAAATATCCCTAAACAAACCAAAATTGAATTTGCATCAGACTAAAGAAAACCCAATCTACAGGATAATCATTAAATGGTTTTAGAACATGACAGAGACAAGTTAAAAACTGCTGTTAAATCTAATTGATCTGAAGTCTGATCGTCGGCTTTCTGCTTATTATTAAATTAATCCTGGAGCACAGGGTGAGTTTAAGCACATCCATACTGTATAAGTCCCCCAAAAATGTTTTCCTTGTGTACTTCATTCATGGAAGGACAAGTGTGAACAAGCATGTACTGAGCTTTAAGGTCAGTGTTGAAACTGTTGTCTAAGTAAGTAGTACTTACATGGAATTTATGCTGTTAACTTTCATGAAGATATTGTATCTAGCCACACATTTGAAGGCTTATGATGGTTCCTTTTAACTTTTGCCATACCAAATGAGACTTGAGACCACATCTGTGCTTCCTTTGAAATGTACATTCTGTGGATATCTGAGTTATCTGTAGGGATCATAAAATGATTTGTGACAGTAAATCTGTGGCTTCAGCCAGAGCCTAAGAAATGGCAATGTTTGTAAGTGCTAAAAGTAGGTATTCTTTTTAATCTCCATCAGCACAGAGTCAGCCAGATACTCTGTATTCTTTCCGGAGAGCAACAGAAACAGTTCCAAAAATGAATTTAATTGCCTCTGTTTCTTTTCTTTGGTTAAAGTTGAATGACTTTGTTCGCAAAATCAAATTAGCTGATCCTTTGCCACTTTCTTCTTCCATCACACAAACTTTTTCTATAGGTGTTTTAAGCAAAGTGACTATTGTTTACAAATCAGAGGGACCAAATCAGAAGTACCAAAATGCTTGGCAATTAAAAAAAAAAAAAAAGTCTAAATTTAGGCTTCTAAATTTATCTTTCCATGCTCCCAACAGCATAGCTCCTCCTACTCATTTCACTGTCTTTTAGCACTTGTCTGGCCCCTTTGGTGAGGCTCTTCTGCTCACTAAACTGGTAAAATCCAATACTTTTTTGGGTTATTTTTTTTCTGGCATAATCACAAGAGTACAAATGTGGAGTAGAGGAGCAGAGAGAAAAGGAAGTGACACAGATAATGGAAAATGTCCCTTCTAGCAACAGAAGCAGAGAGATGGCTCATGTGGCTTTGTCTTAACCAACTGTACTCTGATTTAAATACTTTAAAGATTTACATTAGGCCTTCTTTTACAGAAATCTTGTTTTCTCAATACTGCAATTTCTATAAACAGATTTTAACATAAGGGTCAACATCTCATCTTTTTTTTTTTTTTTTTTTTTAATAGTTTCTGTCTGCTTCCATTGCCTTACAGGTATCTTGTCTTTTTGACTGCCTCATCTGCTCTCATCAAAATTTTAGTGCTTACTTAAGTTCTTACATTACATTTTTATTTTATTATTTGGTCATACACGTCATTGTTGCACATAATTGCAAGCTCTTTTTCTTTAGTGCTTTCCATGCTGTGAGGCAGAAGTAGAGATGGATATCTTCTAAAGTATGGACATTTTTTCAAATGTTATCGATAAAACCTTACAAGGAGAAAAAAGAAACAAACAAAAAAATCCGAATCATCAGAAAAAGAAGGATTCCATTATTTACTGAACATTCTTTAGATCAATGCCCCAAGCTGTCTATTTTTTTTTCCTTGCTAATGCAATCTTTTCTATAATAAATGGAATGTTCAGTATTTCCTGTTTTCCCCAGTTAATTTGGGGGATTTATTTGGAAAAAGTGATCCTTCATAGTTATATATATTTTTGAAGAAGGAGATTGACTTTATTTGTTAGACAACTAAAGCATTCAAATCTGAGACCCTAGCCAGATTGTCTCATCTATGCTAAAATGCCTTTTTAAAGATCTGGCTATTTACTGGTGTAAGCGGGTGAATCACTGGCTTCATTTTCTTAGAAAATAACATCGGTGTTAGAATCACAGTTTCACTAGGATTTAAAAAGCTGTAAGGATTTTTAAAGGTAATGCTCTTTGTCCTTGTCTGTTTTAAAGGCTAGTAAAAATGATTATGTATAAAAACAAGCTACAGGGGATTTGTAGCCTTGCGAAGTTTCTTAAAAATAAATACTTATTTCTTGTTTTAGGACCCAAATTGCTGTGTGATTATGCTTGGCTTATGAAGCCCTAAGTGGTAGCATTTATAACCCAGTTGCACAGTGTTTAGATAAATTTTTTTTTTTGGATGTGAGTTGGAAGAAATCTGTGGTTTATATCAAATGCAACTTTTACCCTTCTAATATGTGCGCTCAGTCTTTCTTCAAACAGCAAAATTTCTCGGTGTTACAACCTCCCTTGTGTTATTGCCAATCCTTTTCTAACGTACTTTCTTCCCTTGTGGTACCTGCCTATCTCTCTGATAAAAAGGAGGACACAATGGAGGCTTGGAAGAGTCTAATAGTAGTAGTTAAATTGATAGCCTGTTTGCAGGCAGCTTGTTACTAGTGTCTGAAGCCAAAGTCATCATTTTGTTTGTCTTAACATGCTGAGTACAAACTTTGCAATTTAAATTCAACCAGATGTTCCTTAGCAGAGCTACTCTGAATTCAGTGTTCTACAGTACAACTCCATCAGTTCTGAGCCTACTGGCGCATCTTTGCTTTCAGTTTTACTCTTCTTATTATTACTGAATTATCTTGAAATGTTTGTATAATACAAATAATTTTGTATGCTTTATAAAATGTTCCCTCTCATTTTATTTAGAGAAGTTAAAGTAGCACACACCCAGCATACTTCTCAGCACTGGGAAAAATTCTTGAGTGAACTGATTGTAAGGAAGGCACTTATTCCCAAGACTTTTCAGAAGGATTGTGTAGTTAGATTTGCTCCAAATTTGGTCTGTATTTAAAAGTAAAGTTTCCTAAAAAGTAAATCCAAAGACTTTTCTGTATAAATTTCCATGCAATTTGTGCAAATTAACTATTATGCCTATGCATACGGACCTGGATTAAGTACATTTTATATGTAAACACAAGTGAACAGACTAAAGTGTGCTCCTTTAAATATCTGGAAACAGTGACAACTATGCAAGTTCTAATTCATAAGTTTACATAGTATAGGCTTTCCTTGTAAAATAAACAAAACCCTGTTGTTTAACAAATATGAGATCAGAGCCCCTTTGAAGTTTTATTGAGTACTTGTCCAAGACTGCATGCTCTATGAGATTTTCAGAATATGCCTCAATATTAAAAAGTAAGCCTTAAAAATTGAATGCAAACCATTTAAACATTAAGAGAGTCTTGAAGATTAAGGAAATTGCATTTTATTGAAACACAGGAGGATTTATTGCCAGTCCATTTGCCTTTGCAATAAGTAGGATAGTCCTATTAATGGGTTTAGTCTTTTGTCTGCCAGCACAGTTCCAATTTCTAATTTGTTCTTTGATAATATTAGAAGGTATTCAGCCCTAAAGTTAAAATTATGGTTGGCTTTGCTAACTTCTCAGAAATGATTTCTCAGCAGTCTATTTGTGTGTGTTTTGCACTTTGCTCCTTTGTTCCACGCTTGGCTCTTGACTACTTGATGCATAGTGTCCCACTGAGCAAATTGTAGTGGACTAATTAAGAACTACCAAGACTTTCCCAAGTTATGCAAGATCCCCACAGCTACGAAAAGCCTTTTCAGCCCCCCTGATCACCTACTGCATTCTGTTAAACTTTACTGCTGTTTTTTTTTTTTCTCCAGCATTTTTTAGTATGTTTTTTCTTAGCGTAAATCCCACAAGCTAAGAGCACGTTGAATACCAGTAACCTTGATTTAATGAGACATGATCACTGATAACGCAGCATTGGTGATGTGCTCTTTACTTTGACATGAATCTGTAAAAAGTGAAATGAGAGCAAGCACTTGGTCTTATATGTCAGAGCTCAGGCTGGATGATAACAGAGACTGAACCTCCTGGTCCTGGGTGTCACGTTACTGCTTGTGGCGTCAGGCAGATATTTTTACCTCAGTGTCACTGGTGTGGGAAAACTTGGAAGACCTCTGCTTGTGTTGAAAGTACAAGAGGTGGCCAGGTTAATTGTTCGGATGGGTCATTGGTGTCGTCTCATGCAACAAACTTTATGGTTAGAGTCCTGTAAGCATCCTCACTTCACACTTAGATTGATCATGTAGGTTGCTCAGTGTCACACTACATCAACAGCTCTCTGTTTGTCCTTATTGCAGTTTGTTGCTGACATGTTGTAGCACTGGAGAAATTGTTCTTCTGGGTTATCCTATACTGGAACAATGCACAGCATGAATGCCCCTAAAGTTTTGTCATTAGAAAAAAAAAAAAAAAAAAGTTTTGCATTTGGTGGTTGTACTGAAACAAGCAGAAGACAGCTGTATCGTATGCTCTTGCAGTCGAATCCAGGATATACTGCACAGTAAGATTACAGCTGTGAAATCCTGATAGTTATATTTTATTTTGTTCTTTAAACAGACTTCCTTTGTTCAACAGAAAATGCCTGTCTATTAAATAGCAAGTCTGTGAAAACCAAAGCCAAGTATACCTTAAAGCAACAAATCCCCAGTGACCTCTGCAGATATCAGTGTGCACAGTGACTGGTACAGCTGATTGGCACTGTCAGAAGCAGGAGAAGCCCAGCTACCCTGTGTGTATCTTCTCTTGATGAATCTATGGATTACCAGGCAAGAAAGGACAGCTTTTATTTCTTGTGGCCAGTCTGGGCAAAGAAAACAAGAGTTGCTATCAGATTTTAAAAGAGAAATGCCCTAGCCCAGCTAAAAGTGAATGAAATTGCTGCACTGACATACTAATAATGAAATAACCCAAACTGTCCTTACTAAACACATTAAGATTAAGTATACCAGCTGAGCACATCAAACTTTTAACCCTATTATTTATTTCATACAGAAAATGAAATTGAAAACTATCTAGTTTTGATTTTGAATGATGTGATAAATGAAAACAGAATCCATATCTCTCTTCTCTTGAATACTTAGAGGATGGGAATAAGTTCAGGGCTCTTTCTTTGTTATTGCTTAAAAAATGCAAGACAAAACCAGCTTTTCCTTATTTTGACTTCCTGATAGCTGAGTTGCAAAGAGGCATGTGAATTCCCAGGTAGGTTGTAGTGAAGTCAATGCTGATTGAGTTACAGCGTAGTTGTGAATATTCATGTTATATAACTCCCAGCAAAAAGACCTTCACTGCTCCTGAAATCACTTTAGTTAAGCACTTGTGATTTGCGTAAATAGGTCCCTAAATAACTAATGGGCACATGGAGGGAAAATGCTTAGCATGTCACTGTTGTTTATGTTAAGTCCATCTAGGGAAGAGCTGTTGTGTGGATAAAAAAAAAAAAAAAAAAAAAAAAAAAATCCCCGAATATTGCTGACTGTGCTGGGTGTGGGAGGGGAGGAGATTGTCTTCCCAATGTCCTTTAAATCTGCCTGAATACCAGGCTGAGAGCTGCTCCTGGATCATAAAGCCATAAGAACAGAGGAGTGGGTTGGTGCCAGCCCTGCTGTTGCATTACTGGATGTTCGCTACCTCTGCTCCAGACTGTTCTGGCTTCTCTGGTCTCCTCTTTGCTAGACCAAACAAACACAATTTTATCAACTTGTCCTTACATGTCAGGTTTCCTCACTGCTTATCAACCTTCCTCTCCTGTCTGGGCTCTCCTCAGCCCGTGCTTGGAGCTGAATACTGTTTTGCAGATTAAACGTTGCCAGCATGGAATGGAAAACACTGCCTAGTTCAGTGACTTACACAAGTAAATGTGGCAGGCTATTAAAAAACATCATTTTCCTTCTTGTTTCCTGTTGTTTTGTGACAGGACGCTATCACAACATGTGTAAGTGGCATACAGACAATTCTGTTGGGAACATATTTTGCAGCTAGTCCAAGGTCAGAAGTCTCATACGTTTGTTTTTTAGTTTCCAGATGTGTTCCTTAGTTACTTATCTCAGCATTTTTCCCCAGGTAACATTCTACTGATTTTTCTAGATGAAAAAAAAAAATAGTGCCCTTTTGGTCAACAAAGGAAAACAAATATAATTTTGGTAGTCATTCTGTTACCTAATATGAATACTTTTATTTGAAACCTAAAGAAAGAACGAACTGTACAGAACTTCCTGGAGCACAGCCAGATCACTTCTGAAAGGGTGAAATTCAGCTGTGTTTTCTGCTCATGTGGGCATTGCTTTTGCTACGTGGAAAGTTCAAGACCAACAGTTGGAAATCTGTGTTGAAATACTTCAGAAGGTTATCATATTTCAAAGGGTGAAGTTTTTGTTCTTCATTTAATTCAGCCTGCTTGAAAGAGCCCACAGTTCCTTCAACTGATGTGTCTCTTCTGTGGAACAGGAAAGGTCAACAGAAAAGCATGATCAAGATGTCAGTTTGGGAATATAGATCTCTCTAAATCTTACTTGACATGTATTCTTGTGTAGAGAAGGGAAGTAAAGGTAAGAAGTAATAAAATACTGATCACAAATTGTTTCCTATCAGCACAGGAGCTGGAAATAGTACATCTGAGGGTCTTGTTCACTATTTTTCTTGCACTGTGATTAAGCAAAATGCAATTCTGCAATTACCAGATTCCCTTTTTTAATACATACTGAATTTACAGTTAATGCATTCTTGCAGCTACGCTAACTTAAATTTAACACAACTCATTACATATGTTCTTTGCAGACCCTGGCATGTAGTTTAATTCATGGTGGACTTCAAAATCCAGGAGTTTTAACTTGGCTGACGAACCACCTGTCAAGCCAACCGTGTGCTCAGTAAAGGGTATACCAGGCAAGGCAAGCAAAGGATTACTTCTTTTGATGAGGAACAAAATCAAAACTCCACTAAGACCTCTTAAGCTCCAATATAATATTTTGCAGAGAAGGCGGGGGGGAGGAAAAAAAGAGAGGAAATATAGTATAATACAAGATTTCTTCATGCATAAAAAATGCAGCAGTCTTAGAGACAACATATACTACTAGGGGAAAGCACAGTTAATAGCTGCATAGTATCATAATCAAAAAAGTGGTAGTGAAGAAACCTAAATTCTCTATAGCAGCCTTGAAGATGGTTGAGTCTTTTCCTAAGAAAGCAGTCCCACAAGTATTTATATATGTACTTAAAATCACATGGATAGCTCAAGATACTAAAGTTGTGCAAACATGAAAATGTTTGCAAGACCACATGGAATTCAAACTCGAAATGATATCATAAAAATACTTGAGGTTAGTACTTTAGTTTTTGTACGTTTTATACTACCTAACTGGTGTAAAAATTATTTGGTGTACACTACTAGTCCATTAATGCATTATTAAAAATTTTTTAGACAAGTATTTTACGGGTACATACTTGCCTTTGTCGGTTGTTCTCTGGAACTCTGTTTTTAGCAGGTACTGGTGACAACTATCAAGTGGTATTTATAGCTTTGTTTTGCTCCCTACTGGAAGGACTAATCTCTTAGAAGCTTCATTCCAGTATCTCAGATTAATTTTCCACAAATTAACCTCAACAAATTCTAGTGCAGATGTTCTTTCATTGCAGGAAGTATCCCAGCTGAGATAAAGGTGCTGTATAGATAGGAAAAAGGGCAAGGGACAGTCATCTTTTTACTAGTCAGCAAAAGATAGGTGCAGCCAGCTTCAAGAAAAATAGATTCCAATTAATGATTCCAATTCCAATAAATTTAAGTCCAAAAAAAAATAAACATTTGCCTACTTCAGTTACTTTTCCTTTAATAAATCTGAATGGAATTTGAATGTGGTTCATCAGTTTTAAGATCTATTAGTTGTAGTTTTGTCTTTTTTGAGTAACTGCAAAAGGGAGTTTTACTAATCATTTTGTATGTTCACTCCCGAAATGCCTTTTTTGATCCCTTTGCTCTTTTCCAGTTACCTACGTTGTATTTCCTTATATACATGTATTTCTTTTCTAGGACACTAAACATTCATCAGCTTCAAGCTTTGTTTCTTCCCACAGATATTAAAGAACAGTTTGATTCTGCTCTCTTTTCTCTCGCTCAGTGTTATTAATTCTATACTGTTTTGTGATATAAAAAGAACTGTGGAAAAGAGGGGCAAGGACGGTAGAAATCTTTGCTAATAAACATAGTTTAGGTAGAAGGATGGTGATCAAAAAATAAGTGATCAACCCATCTATATTAATGTCTTTGTTATATCACCAAATAGTACAGGTCTTATAAGTATGTATCTGGTGAGACAAAATAAAAGTATTCTAATTTCAGGTTTCTATGTCAACAGCAGTTTGATTTCAGTGAAGTAAAAGCATCCCTCCAAAACACCATGCTTAGGAAAAAATATTCCCAACAGCTTCAACTGTCAACAAACCCAAAAGTTTAATCGTTTATATTGCACAGGGGAGATTTACGAGGCAGTGTATGCATTTGCCTATATTAAGACAAAACTGCATTAGCTTATGTATGTCAATAACAAGGCTTGGGCAGTGGCACAGTTGGTTTATGGCAATGCTTTTAGCCAAGGCTATCAATTCAAAAGGCTCAGTAAAGCCACATACTGATTTCAGCTGAGTAGGTGTCAAAAATCTGAATATGGATTAGACTTCATTATTGAATAACGTACTTAAAGAATTCTGTTCAGGCTCAGTTGAAGATGAAATAACAGATTTGCCTTTGGTTTGTAATTGGTTACAAACTGTCTTTTTGGATTATCTTGACAAAAATCTGTGTAAACACAATGGTAATGGATCAGTAATTCTGCAAGGTCACATCCTATTACAGATACTTAACTTGGAAAGCCAAATATGAGAGCAAAAATCTGTCTGTAAAAACAGATAACTTCTGCTCCAACTTGTTTCATGCCAATTCTGCAATTAAAAATTAAGACTGAGATTAAGTCTGACATCAAATGATATTCTCAAGTAGAAAGCTGTTTCAGAGTAAGAGAGCCAGAGAGCCAAAACTGTTTCTATGTCAAAAAAAATAATGACAAGAAAATTAAGTCTGCCAGCTGGCGCACATCAGAATTATAAAAACATCCAGCAGCAGAACTGAATGGAATGACTTTTTGAAAGCTCGTAACTAAGTTTCAATAATATTGTTACCTTCCCTCTTAAAACTCTATAAATAACTCACAAATGATTATCTGTTTTACTCTGATTATTTTATGCCTTCTAAAGGAGGCAAACACCATGGCAGCAGTAGTTTTCCCTCAAGAAAGAGACGTCCTTTCCTAGTAAAGGAAAATCTGGTCTGTCGAAGGTTCCCATTTAAAGCGTGGATTGAAAAAAACAAAAAAAAACAGCAAAGTTAGTGTTTAGTTCCTTTAATAGGCAAAATTATTTTCAACACACTCAACATTGATTTTAAGTGTAACAATATAGCATCTCAAGGCTGTCTTAAAGCTTAATGAATGTGCATAAAAAATGATAGCTAAATTTTATGGTTCCAGCAGTATTATAGTCTGTGATGTAACAAGTCTCTTATCTTAAGCATGCCTAGAAAACACATCATTACTAAATTTAATATTACAACCTGCCAAACTACTGAAGTTACTGAAGTAGATCAGTAGTTTGAAACTGTAGAGAGAACAAATGCAATGCAGGGAAACAGTTTTGCATCTGAAATACTTGTAGAGTGTATAACAAGTTTTCTCATGTTAATCTAGTGCCTTGCAGTTTGAAGGAATCCCATTGTGCCTTCAAAAACCAGCACCTTTTACGATCTCATTTTCATTATAATTTCATTATAATTTTCTACTTTCCTTTACAGTTCAACAGAACCACCATTTCAAAAGTGATCAGCTTGGTACCTCTTCTACTTGGTTTAATTTTACATTTGAGCTATAGTCATAGAGAGAGCAGTATGGATGTAAGGCATTAACATTTTTCTATTTACCAAATGCTTTAGGCCCACCTCTCTGAAGCGCTACTACCAGTGCCCTGTTTTCAGAGCATATGACCATTTGTGAGTGAAAATAATTTATATGCACAATGTAAGTTTTCTTAGAGTTACTTAAGGCGCTGTGTAGTAAATATTTCTTAATTCTTTTAAGACTTTCACAGTAACACCTGTCCTTCACAGAGCTTCACTTTTCTCTTCATCCAGTACTCTGTTCTTCAGTGTGCTTAGCTGGAAGGATTTAGTAATAGCTGTTCTTCTATAGTGTGATCTCAAAAAAACTCAATCCATTTTCCAGTCTTCCAAAATCAACGAAATAAGGTGTCATCTGACTTGAACAATATTTTCTCTGGCACACATTACACTCCTCCAGTCTGAGGTCCAAATTAGAATTTGTTATACCAGTCTTGTTAATTTCTGCAGACAGTTGGTTGACTTGACCTTTTAATCCAGCTAGCTTTTTCCATTAGAGGACTAAAATCATGGGCTGCAGGCAGAATTGACTTCAGTCAACAGGTTGTGAGGAATGAATGTGAATCATTACCATTCCAAATTACCAGTGCTCTGATCCATGTAACAGACCTCAAAAAAGTCACAGCAGCAGCCTATTTTTCTCAGCAGGACAGTCTGTGCAATGTCCTCGTCCCAGAGGACGGCATTTGGTCTCTGTAAGTACAGTCACTACAGCCTGTGCTGCCCTCTCTCCAAGGCAAAGGCAAACATCTAACAATGCCCGAGCACGGCCAGTCACTGTGGGGTAAGAGATGATTGTTTCATAATCCATTCGAGACAGCATTTGCTGTGAGCGAAGGACATCAAGGATGTGGTTGAGGCGTCCTTCTGTCATGCAGCTCAGTATGGTTCCTCTCTGGCAGGTTAATATTTGACAGCAGTTTCCTTTGCAGCAAGGACCTTGAGTAAAAAAAGGAAACAAAACAAGATCCACTAAGTGTTCATTTCTTCCAGAAGTTGTTAGCAAGTGGTAGTATCAACACTGATAAATGTAGCTCCTAGAAATATAAACTTAGTAGAGAAAGGAATAGAAAGAGTTAGTTTGTGTTCTTTGTTTATAACAACTACAGTGTATTTCCATCTTTTGTTTGAAACTCATGAAGAACATATTACAGAAGATAAGCATTTTTAAAGATTGTTTGGATTGTGTGAAGGGAGGAGATTTTCAGGTCTGGCCCTATTCTAGATCAAAACTTGCACAATGCAGTTTGGCTGAAAACTTTCCTGTAGAAAGTAGAAGAACAGCCAATAGGTAGTTCAGGACAGCAGTACTATTTGAAATGTATTGTGAAAGTGGGAAATCGAACATATATCTCAAAGCTGAACTAGTAACAAAACTAATACTTCTCACAAAAATGATCAAGAGCACTGTGCTCTGCCTCTTCACAGACAGCTTAGGCTTATGCCTATTAGAATACTCAGTACCAACATTAAGGTTTTTGATGTCCAGTAAATACCATACACCAAGAGAAAATTAATAGCTGCAGGCCGTTGTTACTTTGGAGAGCATGCCTCTGTCCTCTTTATTTCTGAGTCTGGACAGTAGAGTTATGCAATGAACTTTTCCTGTATGGACAAGTCTGCTGCTTTATCCTGAATTTATGCCATCTCTCAGTAATAAATGGAAGTGGAGAAGAATGGCCAGCCAGATGTAGGAGCTATCATAGGCCAATTTGAAAACAAAAAAACAAGGAACAGCTTTTCATCTTTAAGTAGAGCAGGCTTCACAAGTCAGAAGCTTTCCTACTAGGCAGTTTCCAGCTCAGTAGGAAAGTCCCAAACCACATAAGAAAGGAAATGAATGTTTCCTCCCCCTTCTCTGTAGTCACACCCCCCCTTTTTTTTTTTTGTCAATACCTACTTTTGTAGCACTATAAAACACCTTAAGCCCCCCCCCCAATTGTTTTTTTTTCCTGACTTTAACAAACAATGTATTTCATATCTCATGTGCTATATTTTCTGTGTTTTTTACTATTTATTTTTTTTCAAGCCTGTTCTCAGCCTGAATATGAACCTGGAAAACAATAAGTTAATGTTCACAGTAGCCAATGCCTGAACTTCTGAGGACAGGAGTAGCCATGTACCAATAGCTTCATTAGACATTTGTATTGTTTTTGGCAGTTATTACTCTAAAAATACCTGCAAGTGTGCAAGAGAATTCAGGAAAAAAATAATCTGTTTCTACCAATCTCTAAACAATCTGATCATCAATTAAAGCCTGATCTGGGAGAATGTTGTCCTCTCAACTGGAAATGGAGTCTTACCTGTCACTGCTTGTTCAGGGTGCGTAGTTTGTTGTTTGTGCTTAAGTGCCAGTGGTGGGTCCTTATGCTGACTGTTTTCTTTGCCTGCCATTGGACCAGATAATGGAGGAATACAAAAAGATTTTCTGCAGTCAGAGCCTGAGTGAGCTAGAAAAAAAAAAAGAATAAGATGCAACCCTTGGATTGCAACAGCAATTGAACAGTAACAGGAACCTAACTCCTTTTCTAATTAGCTGATAAGAAAATATGGTTATTCCTTCTAACACAGGGCAACAGATTCCAGAATGTATTTGTTCTGGAAAATTTGACAGGCAATATTTGATGTGCCAAGGAATGGCAGCTGTATATTATGGGTCAGGGTTCTGAAGTTTTTCAGAGAGGCTTTTTGATCTACACACTTAACCAAAAGATACCAGTGTCTCTGCTTTTCTGCAGTGAGCTCATGCTTCAGATGATACCAGTAGGTGGCAAAGCTCTGAGAATGGACAATTGTACTTGGAAAATGCATGTGCCTATGCAAACAACTAGTAATGTTTATCCTTTTCTTAGAATAGTTGGAGCTGAATATATACATCAAGGTAAAGACCTTTCTTTGTAGCATTCTGTGGGGTGAAGTTGGCTGGATCCATCTCAGGAATATTTTCTCTTCCTGTATGATTTGTATTGCTATCAAGTAGAATAGTTGACAAGCTTGGTAGTACAAGAGGGATTTTCTTGCTTGTTACTTTGTTGTTCTTTTGTGGACATATGACCTGAAAGAGATGAAAATAGGGAAGAATTATCCTCTTGGAAGCTCTTCCAAAACCTTTTCTAAACATTTTCCTCTTGAAATCTAAGGCTGTTTCACAGAGCAGAGTAAGGTAGGTATGAACCTGTAGACATGCTTAATTCGACTTCAGCTAGTTGCCTGTGATGCTGTGGCAGCACAGATCTGTAGGCTAGCTGTCCTGGATTTTACTTCTATCCTGTTCAGTTCTTTTGGTATTGGCAAGCCTGCAACAAGTGCCAAAATCACTTTGAAAATGGGAGTTAACAGAGTTTGTGGAGTGATCACAAAGCTGTTGTCATTGCTCTTTAAGAAAATTAGTTGCAGATGCTAGAATTCAGCCTCAGGCTTTTTTCCCAGATGACATTTTGAAAACACCACAAGAAAGGCTAGATTTTTGCCATTTCATTAGGACATTTTCAAGGAGTGGTTCAAAGTGACTGTTAAGTGGATAAGGTTGTTTTTGCAAGAGCAGAGTCTGCTACTTAGAAGGTAAAACAGGGTTTTGTTGGTTAACTGGATGTAGTTGCCCTAGCAAGGGATAGGGTTAGGACACTTAGCTGTAGAGTGTTTTTATTATGTGGTGTCAGCACTGTCAGGAGAAACAAGAAGCTCATGAAGTACTCTTGTAAAACTCTCAGATGCGTGCCATGTACTCACCTCCGAATTGTGTATGCCTGTCTGCAACGTGTAGATTTCTGAACCTTTGCATGCATTAATTGCTGTCTCCTAGAAAAAGTAGTACAAGAATGCCTATAAGAATACCCAATATTTGTTCAATTCACAGTTGTTAGGAGCAGGAATTTACACTGACATTATATATTATGTTCTTGGGTATGCTGATACATGGTGATAGTGAACTAGAGCAGCCTCACATTTTAAACACATGTAAGTTGAATTGTAGAATCTGACTTAAATCTACTCTGTAACTGTTTCTACTTTAAAATCCAGTTTGGGATCATGCAGGAAAAGGTGAGAATAGCCCTATAGTGAAATACTTACATTGGGCTAGCTATAACATGTCCTCCAAGTATCTAAACAGCAGGACCATCTTGTGTTTCATATGCCAAACTGTCTGCAATAAGGATGTGTTTACACTTGTAACTTTTTTCTATGTTGTATGTCTGCAACAGATTTGTTCCAGCTCTTCACAATTCACCAGTTAATGAATCGAGCAATTTTCAAGAATTTCCAGTAGCTTTTTCCCAGTCATTGTGGATATATTATTTGTCTAGTTACTTGAACAATAAATAATGCTCATTGCTAATTTAGCAAAGAGAAAAGCAGTCTTGCTCAATGGAGACTGAAGTATTATTTAGCAACATGTTGCCAAGTATTCCATAAATATAAATGGTAATAAAGTGACGTGAAGTATAGCTATGCCACCTATTAAAGCATTGATCAAGTCTGTTTTATAATCCCAGTATGTGATTGCAACATGTAGAAACAATTTAGCATGCAGTAACGTAGGTAGCTCACATAAACACAGCAACAAAATCAGTGATACAGAATGGGTTTTGTAAGTCCAGATGGAGTTGGAATACTTGGTCAAGGGTTGAAATGTGCCACTGTAGTTTCTCTACTGTGCCTAAGTTAACTAGATAGGCTATAGCAATTCTTGTGGCAGTCAGATTTGTGCCAGATTTCCTATGGCAACATAAGCAAATATGGAGTTAGCTGTGTCCCTCAGTTGTTTACCATTCCCCATCCATTCAGGAGGTATCAGAGAACCCTCTTAGACCTGAGGACATGCAGTGTTTTACATTTGAAACATGCCAACTTAGAAACAGTGAAGCAGACAGAAGAGTGCATTGCTGGAGCAGGTATTAACACTGTCCAGGTTTTGGAATAAATATCTTTAACCAGTACATACAAGAAAAATTGGCCTTGATCCTAGACTTAGTGTGTTCTGCTTGAAGCTGATATTTGTTCTCACTCATGTTTTCCGGTCTGATTACAGCTGGTGACTGGCAAGAAGCTATCATTTTTATAATCTCTGTAGCAATTGACAGTTTCTAGAGAAGACCAGCCAGAAAACCTTACAATACCTTTTTAAAAAAAAAACAAACCAAAACAAAAACAAAACAAACAAAAAAAAACCCCACACAATTCCTGAATGAACTTGAAGTGCCAAAAGGTAGTCTCTGGCATGTTCAGTAAAGACAAAGCTTTTTCCCGTTTTGGACCACAAAGACTGTAATTGAAGAATCAAGTAACATCCTTATACAGGAACAAAATGTAATTTTGCACTAACCTTTGCATCCATCAGACTGTAGATTGCATTAGATATTGCCTCCTTATTTATAGTAGTCAAAATTCCATTTAGAAGGTCTACACATTCTGCAGGAGGAATAAAGCATTTTAAAATAGCATGTTGCATATGAAAGTGTGTATGTAT
Organism: Aythya ferina; assembly: GCF_964211825.1. Classification (NCBI taxonomy): domain Eukaryota; kingdom Metazoa; phylum Chordata; class Aves; order Anseriformes; family Anatidae; genus Aythya; species Aythya ferina. The sequence goes on along the minus strand of NC_140308.1, from coordinate 13,790,562 downwards.
TTAGACAGTGTATTGCAACTAACCTCACTAAGCATGCTATTGAGTATTAACTTCATTATGTTGAGCAGCTAGATGAACTAAGTGAAATCAGTTCAAATACAGCTTGTACCTCATGCATGCTTTACTTTCCTTTTAGAACTGATTCTAAAGAACCATCAATTTTTCTTAACTGTTTATACAGATGTGCCCTTGCAGAAGGCTTACACACAAATATATAAATTTAACACAGTAAAACTATATGTAAGTGCTGAGGAAACAATTTGCATTATGTCTAGCTTTAAAAATTTGCTTAGTAGTCCTCAAGTATCATAGTCTTAATATTTCTTGTTCTGTTTTCATTAAAAAAGAGACAGGGTAAACATAACAGTTCCACTAACAAATACCAGTAGCACACCAAATACCAGTAGCACACCTCACAGGGAACTGGTTAAACACTGGAAATGAGAAATGCTTAAGACAGGTCAGTCTTTGTTAGACTAATGCATTTAGCCAATATCCTCTTTAGACCCACCTCCCCCCCATTTTTTAAGCATTATACTAAAATATAATCTCAGAGATCAGTAAGCCACCTCTGGTAGGAGGCTTCAGATAAAAAAAATCTACATTACTGCGAGGGTGATGTAAAGGCTGCTTTGCCCTCCACTTCAGATATTCTGTCATTGATTTGGAGTGCCAGAGCAATGTTCCCAGTAAGACCGTCTCAAGTATAGATCCTGTAAAGAAAGCCAACCCTGAATGTTACCTGCAGTATGTGGTCTGTAATCTGGTTCTTGATGCCAGCAAAGAGTGATAAAGTGCAACAGCGTGTTCCTCTGGGGCAAATTGCTTGGTATAAACTCCTCCGAAATCCCAGGCCGTAAGCCATTGCCGATTCCCATCAGAACTTCCAGCAGGGTTGTTTGACCTGCAATGGATGGGAAAGTGTCACCACAAAAAGACATTAAAGACATCAGAACTTTTAAAGTGATATTCATCATAAGCTATATCAGGTATATTAAAACAAAGGCTACTTTTAGAGGCAAAAATAAATATTTACTCTGCAGTTAATGGATGTTAGCCTTTAACAATAACCGTAACTAGTTATTGCAACAGGACATTTCAGGAGAGAGAACTGTCCTAACAGGAAATGACAAATGGATGTACCCATGCATTGTAAACTACATGCACAGACCCCTCAGATATACATCTAATTATTTAGGGTATATCCTAAGCACACAGTTTATATAAAGCTTTACACCTTATAAGAACATCAATCCTATTGTACAGAAAAAATACTTCAGGCAACCACAAGATGGCAGGCATAAGTGAAAGCTGTGTGAATGAATATTAACCTACTATTCCTATACAATATTTTTGAAAGGTCCTTCTCAGCCTACTAAACATAGGAGTCCTTTAATCAGCAAGCCATGCAGAACTGAGCCCATAGCAAAGGGGTCTCTTTGGCATCAACCTGCATAAAATAGGGATCATCCTTCTCCACTGACTATTATTGCATAGTGCTTTACAAACCATGTTCTTTAGAACTGCTTGCTATTATCTAAGAAGGTAAGATTCTCTCCTTTAAGAGAATTTAGCACAAACTGGCATTTCTTGATTGGGGATTTGAAATTCATGGCAACTCTAAAGTGAGCATACTGCACATCCTGCTAGCTACTTGTCACCAAAACATTGTCTGGTGTTGAAGTGACAGTGAAAAATAAGGGTATTGTTTCTCCCTAAAGGTAATCAGGAAACACAAATGAGTAACAGAGTGCTTCAACAAGCACAGAGAAATGCTACAAGTTGCGTAAGAAGCTACAGTTTTCACCTGCAGAAAAGGTCATCCTCCTGGAGACACAGAGGATCTGCTGAGGGATTCTGATCTTTAGCTCTAACAGTAATAGAAGGCAAAGGGACATCAAAAAAAAATGCTGTTTGTGATAAAATGATACACGAACAATAGAAATTAATACCTTCAAAAGGTTTCCGTCTGCTTAGGCTCTCCCAACACATTATTCCAAAACTGAAAAACATGAAGGAACATTCATTAACTTGGAATCCATATTTATGTTCTCATTACTCCCGAGAGCAAGTTTATTGATTTAAGACAGGAATTTTCTAAGACAAAGCCTATAAGAGTTCTTCCTAATTTGAAGAGATATTTCTCTGCATTAAGCTTTGATTTTCAAACAAGCAGTTCTTACAATAAATCAAGTTAGAACTATATATACACATGTTTTTTGAATAGGATCAGTTAGAATCACATTTCAGGTTATTACCTTCAATACATTTACTCTTGAAGATTTCAGAACCTTCTGTTGCCCTCTGTCACTTCTGTTCTGCTTTCAAGTAATTTAAATAGCAAGAAGGGGACATAATAGCAGGTACCGACAGGCTTGTCAGTTAAGCTACCAAAAACGTGATTCTCATCCCCTGCATGTCTGTTTTCTTCAGCAAGTTTTGCTGGAGATCCAGATACTTTTTTCCTTTTCTAATGAACTAGGAAGTATTCCAGTGATACCACAGCTCTGTATGTACAACCCACATCTAAGGTGGTCTAAAATACAGTTAAACCCTCAATCTGAAAAATTAGAGGCAGAAGCAAGAAGCCTGCAGAAAGAGAAAAAGCAGGCTAGATGAGTCAGAAGTAAAGCAGTCTACAGTGGAAGAAGCAATTCTAGAATAAACTTAATTGTATATTCATATATCTTGCTGTACTGCTAAATTACACGTGTAAGAGAATCCCCTATTCTGTTGTATTTCCACAAAGTCTGAAAGTGCTTTTACTTAAATACCCCTTAGGAAAATACGGTGTAACATGGATGTGCATGTAGCTTACATGCAACAAAGCCATAATTCATATGACACTTTTCTGTATTACACCACTATCTAGATGTGCACTTCTCATGCACTGAGTTATATCTGAGCATCTAAAATTAAATAAGAAAGACATGTTGGAAACTAATTATGGCACTTGAAGTAAGCCTCCTCTCTTCCGTCACAAAAGTCTTGTGTTTATGAAAAATCAGATCAGTTGCATCATTTATAGGTCTCAAACATGTGTTGTTTGACTCACCTTAGTGCCTGTCTCTGTGGCAATAAAGCAGGAGTTTTATTTGCTTAAAAGTTACCTGTAGCATTAGTCCACAGGCTCCATAAAAACAGATTATAAAGATGCATGTCCATACAGAAAATAGTTGCAGTTTGAGGTTGTCTCATTTTTCAAGACAGCTACAAAATATTTTACAGTTCCAAAACAGATGTGACAGTAGCTAGTCTTACTCATTTGCATAAACTACTAAAGTTAAGAAGAATGAATGTTTGAGTGGCTCAGTGAATTATCTGAGCAGGTTGCTTGGGACCTTAGTGGGACACTTGAGGTCTGGATTTTTATCTGGGCATGAACAGTTCTTCCTGAAATTAAGTCCAACAACAGTTCACACTTAGAAACCACATGAATTGTGGTCACTAGGTTCCTAAAGGCATTGGAAAATATTCTGGCAACTACATTAGTCTTAAAAATTTGGGTCCATTTGTAAGTACTTTACATAAGAACTTGTAGAACAGTTTTTAACCATAGGATATTATTCACCAAATGTGGGGAATTTCACATTTAATTCACTGCTGTAATCAGCCTCACATGGAATACTGTCTGATTACATTATATAAATCTGGCATTTTTATTGTAGTGTCTTTGCAAATAAGTATTTCAGCAACATTATAGGATCTAGTAAGGACCAGGTATGACCTGCCCTTAGAAATCCCATTTACCTGTAAATATCGCCTTCCTGTGAAGGAAGGCCACCTCTGAGTATTTCAGGAGGGATGTACACTAAATCCTGGCATTTTCTCTGATTGCAGTTCTGCAGGTCTGACCTCAGCTGCTGTTTCCTCCAGTTGGTTAGACCATAATCTGATATCTACAGAGACAGGAGAAAAGATTTTATAACAGTACTTCCATCTCAGAGCTAAATGTTTGTTATTAGAATAAATACATGCAACTATAGGGCAGTCACTGGACTTCACACAAACAGGCTATAAAAAGAAGTTCCCACCTTGGCTCTGTACTGCATATCCAAAAGGACATTGGAAGGTTTAAGGCTGCAGTGGCAAAAAGCAGGCTTGAGGCTGTGAAGATGATGCAACCCTTCAGCCACGTCTGACAAGATCCTTATGAGCAAGGGAAACGGAAGATCTGGGTACAGCTGATGCTAAAGAACACAAAGTACAGGTTTTGCTAGAGTGAAACTTCTACCATTCACATTTTCATTTTGACAGTAAACAAAAGTACAATGCAGAAGTTGAATAGCAGATGTGACTACTGTCCATAATTTACATGCTGGTTGCTCCCTTTTGGCTTAGCTTGTAATTAGATTTGTCACAAAAGATTAGTTCTCCTACGTACCTCATGGATGAGCGAGTGGAGGGATCCATTGCTCATCCACTCAGTCACTATCCCCACAAGTCCATGGTACTGGTAAATCCCAAGAGCAGGCAGGAGACGTTCAGACTTACAGCATCTGACAATTGCTATATCTTGAAGCAGCAGCTTCCTCTCCCTGTAAAAAGAGAGCTGAGATTAGAGGCTGGGTAGACTGAAGGGAATTTCAGCAAGACATAAGATCATGTAGATGATAGAAATGAGAAAGAACCATACAGTTGACACAATACTGGTTTTATTGGTAGAATTACATTGGCTTGTGCCATCTTCCAAACCACTGTAAGAAAATACAGCAATATCTTGTGTAGTGTATTTTTCTAGCTTAGTGTAAGAGAACCCTGAATAGATTAGCATGAACACAGGAGCACAGTTTGAAGCAGCATTTGGAATGCTAAGATGGGAAAAAGCTGATACGTGAGGTGCTAGACTATGAAAAATCAAGTTTTCCCTCATGAACTTGTATCCTTTTGCTTTTAGCGAGACCCACATATACAAGGAAATTAAGAGCTTCCATGTGTATCTGATGGCCTTGTCAAAGCATGACAAACTGAATTCATATTTGATAAAAGCAGTATTACTCCAATAGCTTTGTCATATTTAAGTTCAGCTGCAGTTGGATTGCATACCTGAATTCAAGTAGTCTGCATTTACAGGGTGTAATGAAGCCTTGCTTTGATCATGAGAAGAGTAAGATTTTTCCAAGAACTCCAGGCAATTAATTCCTTGTGCAAGGGAAACACCGCATTGTTGATTAAATTGGGCATTCTTAGGGAAAATAACTCCTGCCACACTTTCAGCTTTTGTTGTATATTTGTTTGTAATTATCTGTGTTACTTTTGAGCTGAAAATCCATTGGAATTCATTCAAAATTCAGTTGATTTCAACAGACCTGGAGCTCATTCTCATTATCCTAAGTCATCAGACTTCAGTTTCTGTTTCTCATATTTGTGGTACTGATTCACAAGCCTGTAAGCCAATCTCTGTTAGTAATTTACAGCCCCACCTGTTTTAGCACTTATTTCCACAAATCTAAGCATTTATCATCAGCACACAGTTGAAAGTTTTACAGGCAGAGTAGGCTGCAGCTTATTCTCCTTGTTTTCCTATACCCAGTGTGATGCAAACAAGGGATCAGAATGGTAGCAGAGAGAAAAGCAGGGCACAGGCTTCAGTCTTAGGGAAGAAGTTTAAGTGACAAGATGCCACCAAATCAGCATAGCATGTTAAATTCAAAGAGGAGCAAGATGTTGATTACTGTGAGTTGATTTAATTACAGCTTATGTTTTAAAGAAAATGTGAACAGGAGATGGAGAGTTGATTTTTCTTTAAACTAGCTACTAAACAAATAACATTAGATCAGATTACAAAATTGCTAGACTTCTACTGCCTAAAAACCAAGCAGCTCCCTAGAAACAAAACAAAACCTTACGTGTTTAAGTTTTCAGTTTAAATTGACAGTGATACTGTCAAAATGGCAGCAAATGCTGCCAGAATTCAGGAACAAATAAGTTTATTTTTTTAAATCTAAAATACTGTTTTTCCTCCTGTCTTTATAATGGAAGAAGTTAAACACTATGTATTCCACTAAGACATCTGAATTTTACTTTTAACAAAAGTTACCTCAATTGCAATGTTCTCAGTTAACAAATGAGTTGTAACTAATCCATTGCTGCATATCAGACTCTTTTCCTGATAAACAATCAGGTCAGTGATTTCCCCTAAAATGCTTCTGTCTTGCTTCATCCAGAATATCTTGGAATTATTCTCAGAAACTTTCTGTGCCTTTGTCACCCCACTGGAATTTTGTGGCAGATAGGCAGATGCCCATCAGCTGCTAGTGGTGTGGTTTTGTAATTGGGACATATATACACATCTCACTGCTCCGCAACCCTGACCCTTATCCTTCCCTCCTTGCACTGCTCTATTTCCTCACGTGCACTTGCTGGTTTAGAGGAAAATCAGCTGAGGTCTCTTTCTCCAGAAAGTGTAATGCCATACGTGGCATGCTCAATATTACTGGTCAGGGTCTGAAGACATTATTGTAATGGAGATAATGAATGATTTCAGGATTAATCTCTACTTTTCTAAAACTCATAAAAGGAAAAAAAAAAAAAAAAAAAAGAAGTAGAGCTTGTTTTTTAGTATTACTGCATCTGATTTGCCTCTTGGCAAGTTGGGAGTTCTAGGAATGGAGAGATGTTTAGGGTCAGATGATTGTGGGCATGCCATGATTCATTCTGGTACTATCAGTGCAGTTTTGTGTTGCCAGCCTGCATGGATAGCAGACCAAAGAAGACACGTACCTCTCTGCAGCATTCTGGCTGGTCAGCAGCCTCACGGAGATCTGTGTGTTCCATGAAACATGGAAGGCTTTCAGTGCAAAGCCTGAGCCTGTCCTGGTCAAGGTAAAGCTATCCAAATCCTCCTGGGCTACTACAGGCAATGGTTTGGCCATTTCTAGATGGCTGCCTTGGGAGAAAAAATAGCAGAAATAAGTTTTTAGGCCTACTTTTTGTCACTACCAATAAAGCACAGTGAAGTTGCACCACCCCTTCCCAAATAACCACTATCCTAATCCTAAAAGGTAATTCCTTTTACCACTCTGTATCAGACTTTCCTTAAAAAGACAGCGAAAATGTGCCAATTGCAGAGGACTGTCCAGACCATAACTTACCATCCCAGGCCACAAGGTGCTAATTAATTTTTTTTTTTTTTTTCATATTTCCATCTGATCACTTGGAAATGCAGGGCCATTATTTATAATATAAAATGTGGCTTTAAAGTGATACTGAATTATGTAGACAACAAATTAGTATCCATCAGTTGTGTGATGGATAGAAATGTAATTTCATAGAATATCCTGAGATGGAAGGGACCCACAAGTACCATGTACATAATAACGCAAACAAACATTTAAGTAATCAAAATGATTTATTCAGAACTCCAAAGATAGTACAAAGAGGCTAAAATAATGAATATGGGATCTAAACCATTCTTGAACTTATGTATTTCTATTTAAAATGGAATTAAGTACAGCTATAACAGTTCTTGAAACTCTCGCTAGTTTGCTATTTAGATTAAAAGGAAGAGATAGCAACCAGCTCCTTTTTGGATTTGCAAAACCTTGTTTAACTAGAGATTCTGTAAAAATAAATGAAAAGCAATTCAGTTGTTCTGTTACAAACCATGACATGCTGAGGAACACTGTCCCTATATTCAGGTTTCTACTTCTTTTTCCACACCTGGACTTAGAGTTGTTTGCTGGTAGTCTCCAAAAGAATTTGACCCTAAAATGAGAGATCTTATTTAGGCAGCACTTCACCAAGGCTGCTAAAGTTGTTGGAAGTACTAATCACAGAACATGACATGGTTTAATGAAATTACAGAGAAAGTTTCCCTAACTTGCAAGTGTGGTACTAAAGCCATTTTTCCAATAGATCTACTCTTTTTAATGCTTTTCCTCCTACACCCATTTCAAAGCTCACTGCCAAATCACAAAATCAGTGTTTCTTCAGCAATTTCTGCAATAAAGGACATTAAAAGCCTCAGCCAAGTTTGTCATCTTCCCTTAGCTGGGGTGGGCAGGAGGGAGATTGTTATAAAGCCATTCATTTCATGTTCCTAATGTTAAAGGCAATTTTTCAGAGTAATCTGTAGCAAAGATGTTTTCCTTGGGACACGAGAAACTTTTCTAAGTTAAGCTAATATTCAAATGTCCAAGTAAAAGAAATTGCAAGCTAAAGTTCACTTACCTCCGAAAATACAGGCATAAAAACTACAAACACTGTAGTGAAACTGCTGCAGATACCCGGTGCGAGTCTGTTTCATACAGCACTCAAAGACAGCTGGAGCTTTGCTGCCTATGAGTCAGCTGTATTGTTTATCTCTCCTTTTATTGGCTGCCTGCAAACATCTAAAATTTCCTGGTAGGTTATCTACGCTGTAACTCTTTAGTGACCGCAGCTGTATTTTCACAGGCTGATTTGTTAGCTGCCTATAATCGAGAGAGATTATGGAAAAATATTATGGATAACTGTTTTTTTCCCCACACACCATGAAGAATCCCAACAGGGAAAGAAAGCTCGTACAACACTGAAAAACACTGTATTGGATCCAAGCCAAATATAGATGTGTTTAGAGCTGTACACAGATCTTGTAGCCAGTGCTTATCTCTGCAGTACATCAACCCTACAGCCCAAGTACAAAATCCCCTTAAACTTTTTAAGTCAAGTAGAGCTTAAAACAGGCTTCAAATTGTCATTTGTTTGGTTAGAAGGGAGGTAAGCAAAAAAAAAAAAGGGGGTTATGTCAGTCTGCAAAGAAATCAGGATCCATTAGCTGACAGTAGTCTAGCTGAAAGGGATATGGGGGTTATGGTGGGTTATGGTTGATGATGAACCCACGGCATGCTCTCATTGCAGATGGGGAAATTGTGGACCAGGCTGTGTTAGAAGTACAGTTAAAGTGAGAGAACTCATTATGCCTCTACAATGGTGTAAAAAAAATTATGCCTCAGCAATGGTGTGGCAGCATCTAGAATCCTACAGTCAGTTTTAGGGCCTTTGGTTCAAAGAAAAATGTTGAGAAACTGGAGAGGATGCAGTAGATAACAACCAAGATTGTCTGGGCCCTAGGGCGCATAACTTAGAAGCAGAGATTGAGGGAGCTAGGCTTATTTAGTCAGGCAAAGAAGGAGGTTAAGGGATGGTCTTCTAGAGGTCTGCAACCACTTGGAAACCCACTATGAAAATAGAGCCAAGGGGCAGGTAGCAGCCAGTGGCATAGGGAGAAGTTTCAATTTCTGAGGTTGAGGTCAGATGCTAGAAAAAGCTTTTCCACCAGGTGGGTAACGCAGCAGTGGGCCACTCAGGCTGTGGGGTCTCCATCCTGTAAGATTTTCTAGATTTAGCTAGGCAAAGCCACAACTGACCTGATCCAGCACTGCCACTGGTCCTGCTTCAAGCAGGAGGCTAGGCTAGAAATCGCCAGAGGTATACAATATCTGTAGCTTTGTGACAACTTTGCAAGGCCTAATAGTGTTCCTGCTAGGCTTATACTTTCACTCTGAAGGGTGGGATTGCTGGATGCAGGGTGGAGACTCTAGGAAAAAGCAGTCATTTGGGTTGATCAGGTTTATTCAGCTTTCCACTCCTTGCAGAGTGTCTTTATTTATAGTCCAACTCCAAAAACAGCTTCAGTCAATGAAATTGTCCACAGACTTCTGTGGGTTTGGGGTCAAATTCTAACCCCAAGCAGGGAGGGAACAAGTGGTAGGACAGTTACCCAATCCTCCTGTGATGCTGGGAAAGCCCCATGTATCTAAAAATCATGTGGCTGGGACTCTGCAGCTTGAGAGGAAGCATGCAGCAAGCAGGAAGCGTGGAGTGCACCTTCATGCGCAGTGAGTTATTTCCTGAAAGCTATCTAAACAGCTTCAGCTTTCCCTGCTCAGCACACCACTCCAAAAGTGAAATTAGTACAAGGGAGGTGAGCCAGCAAGGTTAAACAAGTGGGCAGTAACAGTCCTGCAGAAAGCAGGAAATGGGGCAAGTTGCTGGAGCTCCAGGATCCACTTTGTCTTAGACTTCAATTTGTCAACAGTGCATTCATTGTTGTCTACAGTTCTACAAAATGCACGTTATTAATGTTTTCCCTTCTTTAAGGTACTAGCCTGTCAGGCAGACTCTACTACAGGAGAATCACTGCTGCTAAGAGTCCTTACAACTAATTAAAGAACCTTCTTAGAGGAATCTTTGTAGAGAATTTAAAGGACTTAATTTTTACAAGTTCTTTGACAGAAATAGTGTGAGTTACTTCTGTATTTTTAGAGGGTCACGTGCTGGGGAAGCTGAGTACTGGAACAATCCCACATTTGATTACCCCTCTTGACTATTGTTTTCAGCTTAAAAAAAAATAAGCTTCTAAAGCTTGCTTTTAATCCATGTTTGCAGAAACCAGAAACAGGCAGGCCAATTTTTAGTGTGGGTCTGAACTAACTAAATATTTATTACTGATTAACATGTTCAGTAATAGCAAGAAAATTGATTGGTGTTTTAACTACACATCGTTTATTCAGGGAAATATAAAACCTCTCACTTAATATGGAAACTAATAAATACTTAGCAAGGAAAAAAAATCCCTGGAGGGCCATCACACAAGGGCCACAAGGGCCATCTTATACAGTAAATAGAAAAATTTAACAAAAATAAAGATTGGTTTGACTGTCAGAAGTAGTTTCTAGTTTATTTTAATTTTTTATTTTCAGTTACGGAAAATAGCCAGAATAAAGCATTCCAGAAAGGATTAATGCATACAACAGACTTACTGAACCTTTCTAACCTATGCATTTCTCAATGCAAACTGTTTTTTTCATCATTTGCAAGCTAATACAGTACAGGGGAAATGCAAACACGTGGATGGTCTTAACATCCTGAAAGTAGAAATAATGGTGATGCCTAAAGGATATCATGGTTTAAGACAGGAGTGGTTTGTAGGCCTCCACCCCTATAATAAGAGTGAACCCAGTTCCATTCAAATGTAAAATTAAGTGGGAACTTGACAAGTAGCTGCATTAAAGGAGGACCACAGCATAAGACAAAGCATTAATAGAGCAAGGATGCACAATGAAAGAATGACACAGTATCAGAAGACTGAAGCATTCAGATGACCCAAATACCAAGACGTCTGACACATGTTCAGTAAATACTGCACTTTGATATTTGATGGGAGAGTTCCCATCATCATTTCTCAATCTGGTTATTCCAGTTGAGCATCCGTACAGGATAACTTGTGGAAAGATGGGTTCTAAGGTGCTATTTCTTTTTTGCTCCTAGTGTATTTCATGAGGTCTTGCGAGAAGTGAATATTAAACTGTTTGTTAGGCTTCAGATGTGTAGGATTCAAATGCTCTTTATTTCACCTTTATAAAAGGTAAGCTGAAGTGCATGAGTGCAGCCAATGATATAATCGTACTGCTTTAGAAGATAGGACTCCAAACAGGCACAAATTTTACCTGCCCTAATGCAAGGTACCTCTTCAAGGTGCAAAATTATGCTGTCCATTTCATGGATTTGCAGTTGAACTTACATGTATGCTTCCAGTTTCTTTTACTGTTTTTTTTTTTTTTTTTTTTTTTTTTTTTTTTTTTAAAGAAAGTTTCTTCAACCACCCATCCCATGCTATTTTGGAAAACAGTCATAAATTCACCCTGACAGTAATGATATGACTAAACAAAAGTATCACGGCTGCTGGCCTTAGGCAGTTTCCATAAAATAAAGATTGCCAAGCACCTCTGCTAATTAATGGCACCATAGAAATTTATTAATGCTTTACCCAACTATTTTAAATAGTGGAATCTTAAACAGGTGTCCCATAATTTGTCTTATTCACAATTACAGGAATTATGAAGTTTTCCTAGACTACAGAAAACTATCGTCTTATGGTACCATATAGGAATCTGTTAAATGCTTCGTAAAACAAAAGGCACGCTAGTCCACATCCCAAGAGTTTGTGATCTGTTTTGGAACGTGGTGTACTAAGCAGTGTTAAGACAGGGTGGAGAAATGCTAAACCTCCAGATCAATTACGTACCTGCAGATAAATAGTTCCAGTAAGGCTAATGGTGAAATGGCAGAGCCCTAGATCGGATGACCTTTCTGTGAATGTGTAGCACAGGTATGCAAGAAAACATAAGCAGACTTTCAAAGCCTTTACAAATGCCAAGCAAAACAAGCCCTTTAATTTGCTTGACCCTAAGTGCTTTGGTTTTCTACCTGAAAAGCCTGAAATATGAAAATGTGAGCACAAATAATCAATTTTAAAAAAAAGTCTACCAAATTAGTACCAACTCTTATTTATTTATTTATTTTTTAAATCAGCATAAGGCATAAGTAAATTTCAAGTCAGAATTAGATTCATTATGGTCCCAAATTAGGAGACAATTCTACATTTAATTGAAAGGTTAGAATATTGCACTATGTGCCCTTCACCTTTAGTAAATAGTCAAGGTTTTGGTGTCCGAGGGAGGATTAGCAGTCAGCAGCTTTAAAAAAATGTGCACAGCGCACAAACCATTTGAATGGAAACTGAGACTTGAGCTTGAGGGATGACAGAACAGGATGAAGCTTGAGGAGAGCTGGTTGTGCTCTCTGCATTCTTACTGACCTACTGTCCTCTCTTAGTCACTTCATGCCTTTCTTTCCCACTTTATTCTCCCAATTCTGCTTGTATGGCAATTAGCATATTATGTTTGGGTCTCAAGGCAATGATAGAATCTAGTTGGAAAACTATATTTTATCCTTGTCCTTTCACCTCTTTCTTTCCCCCTCATTTCTTCCTTCACTTTCTCCTCTTCAAACCTTCATTTCATTCATATTCCTATACCTTTTCTACCCATTTCTTTTTATATCAGTCTGTCCGTTAACCTACTTGTCCTGTCAGGATAAGTCAACTCCTCACACAATTTTTTCTATCATAAGATGCATCTCCACATGGAGTTCAGCAGAAGAAACAATTTGTCAGTAGGCCAGGTTTTTCTTATCTTCCCTATATCTTCTACCTTCTCCTTTGCCCAGTGAATGTATCACAACTAAAGTACTTTCTCTGGAGAGATGTTGGCTTTCATTTGTATTTTTCCACTGTGGGGCTTTGCTTCCCCTCCCTTTCAAGTTATCACCAATAGATACATTAAAGGCATCTGAAAAATGCAAATTGCTATTGACTTCCTTTTAAATGTTTATATAATCAAGTCTACTTGCAGGCTACTTGCATTCGCTATTTGCGGTGCCATGGAGAGAGAATTGTGAAAGTCCACTGACGTTTGCTGGAGCAATTCATTCATCTAGCAAAACACCCTGCTTATAGTGAAACTCTGCCCTACTGAAATGGACTTCTGTTGAGTTCACACTGTTTGAATTTGGTCATTAACATACTAAAATGGAATCTAGTCCCACGCTCCAGGAGATGAGTACTTCCTCCTCTCCTGTGGAAGTCAGCCAAAGTATGTAAAAAAAAGAATTTACCTTGGTTTCCCAACAGTCTTTCGAACCACAAGTGTCACTGCCCTGTGCAGATCAAAGCCGCCTTTGTCAATCTGTGAAATTTTTAACTGGGCTAGAATTCGTCAGTTGCATAAGTAGTGAGATGAGACAGTGCCTAAAGGAGGAGAGAAGCAGCTCTTTTTTGGCAAAAATCTACTTAAGGGACTTAAATCCTGTTAAAAAAAATACTACTTAAAACATCAGTCCTTTGCAGTTCTGACAGATCTTGCAATGATCATTTGGAAATTGCCAAAGCAAAACCCTCTGAAACCATCTTTGTTACAGACCCAGGAGTTTGGAAGAAAATTAAGAGCACAAGACTTTTTCTTTTTTTTTTTTTTTTTTTTTTTTTAATTTTCTTTTTTTAATAGCAGTTCCATAGCAGACAAGTAGTTTGAGGGGCTGAATTTGAGTGTTTGAGATGCAACATTGCATATGAACTCCTCCACTCTTGCTAAACATTATAATCTTTAGCTTTTATTTAGCACTTTCCACCTGTTAACTTTTATTTGCTTAGTCCATAGAAATCACTGTAATTTTTCCCATGAAAGTGGTAACAGGCACAGTGAGAGACATGTAGGCAGCTTCCAGACAGGCTGGAGAACCCAAGTGCTGTCTGTCCTTGGTAACGTGTCACCCGTTCAGCAGTCTTGCTAGCTCTCTTCAGAAGGCAGCATTGATCTACAAAGATGCTTGGGCCAAAAATAGTACTGAATAGTCAGATGGTTTAGAAAATCCATATTTGCATTAATCCATATATGCTTTACTGTGTTGTTATCATGGCAATGCAGCATAATCTTCTTTTGGGACTGGTATCCTGACTTTTCATCCTCTCAGTTATTTAACTATCCACTTCAATACGGCAGATAACTGAAAAGTAGACTGTTCTTGTAACATAACCTTTAATTACTTAGTCTTCTGATTTTTAAGCTGAAAATATGTGGCATGAATGAAAAGTGGGATTGTTATGGTAGGCTTTTTTGTATTATGTTCCTTTCAGGAAGTAGCAACAAAAGTGACCCATCTCAAATTCCCCCTTTGTGTTGTGAGACAAAAAAAACACTGAAGCTTATCAATTTCAACTGACTTACTCACCCACTTCCTCTTGGCTTCCATTGTACATGAAAACAGGTAGCAAAAAAACCCACATTTGTTTGGAAAAAAAAAAAAGAGAAGCATTTAGAAATTGTGAAAGAGAATCTGCAGACAGGCTCTGGGAAAAACTGGGATCTTTCCAGGTTACGTAGATGCTAGACGTAAGCTCAGATTCATAACAAAGAAGCAGTTGGCATTAAATGAATATTGCCACAGCAGTATACACAACTCCAGACAATATTTTAAAGCAAAATGCAACAGTATGCACTTAGTAGTCTGTACACCAAATTTAGCGAGTCACTGGATTAATGGGTAGTGGTTGTACAGCCAGTCAGAAGCAAAACAAACAGATAAAGTGAGCAAAGAGGATCCCATGAAGTTCAAAGGAAAACACCAGGTTCCACACACAGCAGGAATAACCTTGTACCAGCACATGCTGGGGCCAACCAGCTGGAAAGCAGCACTGCGGAAGAGACCTCGGGGTACCTGGTAGATAAGCAGCTGAATGTGAGCCAGCAATGTGCCCTTGTGGCAGAGCAGGACCAGAAGCATCCCAGGCTGCATCAGGAGGAGTATTGCCACCAGGTCAAGAGACATCTCCCACAGTACTGAGGAGACCACGTCTGGAGTTGTATCCCCACTTCTGGGCTTCCCAGAACCAGAAAGGCACGGACGTGTTGTGGTGAGTCTAGCAAAGGGTCAGGAAGGTGGTTAAGCAATTGGATTATCTGGCATAGGAGGAGAAGGTGAGAGAGTCGGGACTGTTTAGCTTCAAGATAGATCTCAGAGGGATCTTATTGATGTATAGCCCTGTGCCTACTGGTGGCACAGACCTCATTGTTACTCAGTGAAAGGACAAGAGGCAATGAGCAGAAAACAAAATACAGGCAACAATTTCTCGATTCCCAGTCTATTGAGGGAATAAAATATACCATTTAACTCTGTACCATAAAACATGAGACACTTTCAACAAAAGTAGCTAGTCATCCATGTGGATATGACCCTGCTAATGAATATAAATATTTTAAAACATTTCCCTTGAACTGGTCTCTTGACTAATTGCTTAACTGCATGAGCTGGTAGTCATATGTAGCAATATTCTTTGATGTTAGGGTACACAGAAAAGGCTGTTTTACATCAAGCTGATTAAACAAAGTCAAAACTGACAGGCTGTATAAGCACAGCTCTCAGGTTTTTGGAAAAAACCTTTCTGAACAATAATTGAGCTGTAGTTCTGAGAATGGAGGTGACACAGTAAATAGTTTCAACTGTTTAACACTGTTATTAGCTTTGAACTGTTGAAAAAAATTATGAGAAAACTTCACTAAGAAGAATGAGCTGCAGGATTCCCTCCCTCCCTTTTGCTAGGGCTGCCACAAAGCTGTCAAGTATGTTAAAACTTCACATGGAAAACATTTACTACAATCTGGTGCATCTTATGATATAAATGAGGGACTTCTAGCAAGTCTGGTTAGCTACCTACACATTCGGGTAAGAAAGTCAGTGGAGATGAAACTCATCTTGAAGCATCAAGAGGAGACAAGGCCTGTTTGAGATTTTCTCTATGGAAATTTTTATCATGTGTAGCTTTCAAATAGTGGGGAGAGTAGCATTGCCTAAGTTGTTTGCGTTTTTGCTCAGGCTGCCTATTTTCAGAGACCTGTCATTGCTTCCTGAGTGGGAAGTGAGACAAGCAAACAACATTATAATAAAAATAATAAGAAACAAATATGGAGATATTCATGGTTGAGCAGCTTTGTTTTTGCTTTGCCTTCTAGCCACAACTCTAAAGGCTTAACATCATCTAAAATGGGGATTTCCACAGTTGGCTCAGGATTGCATATGCACTTGTATCACTAGAAGCTGGCTTAATGTAAGAAGGCGGAGTCCTCAAAAAGACCCCACAAATACCATATCAGATACTAAATATTATATGTTATGGCCACATATTTAAAGAAATATTAATATTATACTGGTATCCTGAAGCGTGTCTAGTTTTGTGCTTTTGACTCTAGGGATGTGGTGTTGTCCAGAATAGAGATACATTCTTTTCCAGTGCCTGTTTTCTCCAGACTCTAGAGTAAGATGCAGAGAGCCAGCATGGAAATCTTCAGCTAAACTTTGATATTGTCAGATGTTAAATGTTTAAGTTATATACAATAGCTGTTTTCATAACTATAATAGGTAAATTAAGCCTGGCAGCCTGTTGTGGTTTACCTCCAGCAGGTAGCTCAGTACCATACAGCCACTTGTTCACTCTCCCCAGGTAGGAAGGAGAGAATCAGAAAGGTAAAAGTGTGAGAACTCGTGGGTTGAGATGAAGACAGTTCACCAGGTAAAGCAAAAGCTGTGTGTGCAATCAAATGAATTTGCTGCTTCCCATCAGTAGGCAGGTGTTCAGCCACTTCCAGGAAAGCAAGGCTCATCACACGCAACAGTTTCTTGGAAAAAAACAGCATCACTCCAAACATCCCCCCTTCCTCCTTCTTTACCCCAGCTTTTTTTTACTGAGCATGATATCACATGGCATGGAACATCTCTTTGGCCAGCTGTGTTCCCTCCCAGCACCTTGTGCACTCCCAGCTTCGTCACTGGCAGGGCAGCATGAGAAGCTGAGAAGTCCTGGCCTCTGTGTAAGCAAGCACTGCTCTGCAACAACTAAAACATCAGTGTGTTATCAGCCCTATTTTCATCAAATATCCAAAACACTGCATCATATGAGCCTCTATGAAGAAAAATAACTCTTATCCCAACCAAAACCATGATACAGTCCAATTTGTGTTGTTACATGTGGCTTCCAAAAATTAAAGTTATCTAATTTTGTATGTTTTTTCCCCTGTAGGTCCTTCCTTTCCCCTTCCCCTCTCCCCCCCAAATGTCATCAAGAAGATGAAGTCAGAAGTTTATGTGCTTTTTTGAAGAGCAATTGCTCAACTTTCCTGTCCTACATCTTATATGGAATCCAAAAAAAATATATATGTATATATACATATATGGAACTGTGTTCTTACTCAGATCAGGTATAGCACAACTCAAAACCTCACCATGCTCCTGTAGTTGTGGTGAAGGTTCCTGATGCTCAGTTCCTGATGCTTTCAGAAAGCACGGTAGAGTCTCTCTGTGGTGTCATGTTGTGATGCTTGTGTTACTAGCACGCAACAGATGGAAATAAAAGTAAGCAAAGCAATCAGACAGGCTGACAGCAGTGAAAGACAACATTAACTACAACCATTATGTCACAGTTTATTAATAACAATTCTAAGTCTAATTGAATTTAAGACTTTACAAGCAAAGGTTTATGAGCTTCCTAAAGCTTGGTGTACAAGAAACACAGTGCTGAGCCATCATTACACTCTTAGTCCATACCCTTTCTATTGTATTGTAATAACTTCAAAAGTCTGAACTATATTTTATTCAGGAAGAAGATTCCCAAAGAAAGTGACTTCTCAGAAGCTGTTTGGAAACAAGGAGCTCAGCAGAGGAGAGAGAGTGCATATACATGTATGAAGATGAAAGAGTGGTGCAATAGTAAGAGGTAAGTTCTTTTGAGACACTAAAGAACCTTGTTACTAGGTTCAAGGTTCATGTTGCAGCTGTAATATACTTGAGTTTAAAATGCTAGATGCAAGTCAAAATTCTTTAAGAAGTCATACTCTTAGTTTCATCACTGCTGGAGCTACTTATAATTCAAATAAGCTTTTAATCCAATATATCCCAGCTGTTCTTTGTCTCACCTAAATTCAGCTGTGCTTGACTCCACTTTTTTTGTTTACAGAGCAAAACCAAACTATAAGAGAAAGTCTACCATAATGATTTAACCTATATTCCCATTCTTCTTTGCCAAATAGATTATCTATTTAACTAAAACATGTACTACGTTCCTTCTTTTTGTCAGTGTTCACAATTACTAATATCAGAGCGCAGCAAGAACAGGTTACTCTGCAAGGGAAAGTGAGCAGGGATCCACAGGGGACAGGGTGCAGGCAGGAGCAGTGCACTTACCAGCAAAGGCTGCCATTCCTAAACAAGGGGAGCAGAGCAGGCTTGGGGGTTACCATGCAAGTTCTGAGCAAAGAGGCAGGTCTGAGGGCAAATCCAGATCAGCTCAGCACAGATAAGCCAACAATGTAGTACAGAGGAGCAAGAAGAAAACAAAACAAAACAAAACAAAAAACCACCAAAGCCATGAGCTTAAACGTGGTTCCTGGGCCAGTGGACCAACAGCACATGGGTGGGGGCTCCAGATAATGCTGATAAGGGCATGATAATGCTGATAAGGGGGGCTGTTGGTGTTCTCAGGGCCCTGAGAGACAATAAATTCATGTAGCCATAACTTTTCTTAATAGGTTGGTCCTTTAAAAGTAGTGGTTATATAAAGGGGTTTAACCTGGATTTGTTAGGTTGGAATGAGTTTTCTATTTGTAGTTGTTTGGTAGGATCTACTTCTGAATGTTTAATACTCTAAGCTTAAGAATAATAGGTTTAATAGTATTGCGTTGCTTTTACATTTCTGACTGGCAATTGGTCAGAGTAACCTACAGAGTTTAATATCATTGTCTCTTCTTAAAAGTCTCTAATTTTAATACTCAGCTTATCTTCTCCATTATCTTTTTGGTGGTAGTCCTCAAAAATTGTGTTATGATATACTGGTAAATAGTGTTTGTTCCCCCCCCCTCTTAGTACAGGGACTATTTTGCAGATTCTGCATGTTTCCTGTCTGTGATGTCTTTCTAGAGGAAACACTCATAAGTTATTTAGAGGAACTTCATCAGCATGTGAAAAGCCATGAGGTAAGAACCAGATGAAAACAGGCTTCTTTAAATGGTTTCTAATAGGTTTCATATGACTTATATTCTTTGTAAACTAGGAAGGAGTTAATGCGTTGCAGTCTGCTAGAGACTTCTGAAGATGAAGGCTTTGTTCTTGTGTAACAATAAGTCTGATCAGTGTGTAGAATCACAAAAAGGATGAATGGAATCAGGTTTGACATGAGAATGGTGTTCAGACAACACTGTGTCTTCCTACAAAACTGTCTACAGGCCTCTGTGCTGGTTGGCAGATGGAGGAGGATTATCCCGTTCAAGAAGCTTCCTATTCAGTGAGTTAAACAGTGACCCCTCACAAGTTTACTGACTACTGCTTGATTTGCGGTGGTAGAAGCTAAAACTCCATTCAAAGGGTGGGTGTAATGAAATGAGCAGAAATACATAAAACAAATGAAGATGTCGAAAAATAACTTATTTTTCTTATGAATTCGTATATTGATATTGTAACACATTACATACCATTTGGAAAACACAATCTTTCAAGGAAATACTAAACATATTTTGAAAAATCAGTGTGTATGCTGAATCACAGACAATGATGCTTGGTTTCCTGAGGTCACATGCTAGTTTGAGCATTCTAATCTAGGAACTGAAAAGCCTATCTTATTTTTAAATAAATGAAGTTCATGGTACTATATACAAAAGAATAAAAAGGTTCTAGAGAAAAGCTATTTTTGTTTTACTTCCCTGCATCCCATCATTACTCTAATTTTGTCCAGCTCACCACATTACCACTACTCTCTCTCATCTTTCCCATATTGTGAAAAATGTCCTTGAATTTTCTTCCTGCTGTCTCATCAGTGGGGTTTTCTGGTAAATTTTTGTAGCCTTACTTGCAAAACATCCACTTTCATTCTGAGAACGTGGGACCTATTTTTAGATTTAGCTAACAGGGAAAACTGTCCATTTCAGCATTAATTAAGAGTGTGTATGGTAGCAATTTTTTTTCCTTTATATAGGTTCTTCTTACAAGTTTAAACTCGAGAGGCTTGCTAGTATTTCATACATATGGCAGAAAATAAGGAATAATACAGATTAAAAAATAGGGTGGAAAACTGTTTCTGGCCCTAGCCTTGCTGGGCTGTATCGTGTAGCTGCTATTTTCTCTTGCTGCCTTTTCTGCAAGTTTGTTCTCTCTTCCCTTGTATTACCTCATTGATACCCTTGGTTCTAGGACCAGAAGAAGTTTTTTAAGGCCATAGGAGGCAGAAAGGTTAGAGGATGCCAGCAGGCATCTGGGAATGTGATGGACAAAACATCAGGATCCTTACAGAACTGCAAAACTGTGGGACCAGCTTAGAGGAAGGTTCAGTTCTTTAGTTTATGTGTTTACAGATGATTCTCTTCAGCTTTCTATCAGATACAGCTTTCATTGATGTATTTACGCAAATCTCACAAGAGAAGTGCACTGTTCAATGAAAGGCTGCGAATTATCCGAGTGTGCCTGCAGTAGAGATAATAATTGTCTTGAGGACTCAGTTGTGCCTTGAACTGAAAGGACTACAGTCAGGTTGGTTAAAATAAACCCGATGGGCTGGAGAGTTGGATGGGACTACTAGAGAGGGCAGTTTGAACCTGAATGGATGTGGTGGGAACTGTAGATGAAGGTGGTGTATTTGTGTTGTCCAGGGTATAAAATGGGGGGAAAAAAAAAAAAAAGTGGATAAATGGTAGGAGCAGGAGAACATGCCTCTCATTTTAGCAATGGTAATGACCCATTCTCAGATGGTGATACTAAAATTATTTGTGACTCAGAAATCAATACTAGAATTTCAGTACAAATCAATAATTTGACAAAACAATTTTGTCAAGTTATTTTGACAAAAACAGGTATCGGAATGCTTGCATAAACTGTGGATTAAAACACTTTCTAACCCTAAAGTAACCAATGAGACTCTTAAATATATTTCATTCAACTGTGAATTGTTTGCAACCAAAAGTTCTCAAAAAGCAGCTGAAGAGATCTCTTGTCTTTGCCAAGTACTTTTTTTAGAGTACTGGTGGTAATCCATTCTTTGGATCCAGAAAGATTTCGTGTTTTTTTTTTTTTGTTTTTTTTTTTTTGGTTTTGGTTTCAAAAAGTCAACTAACTAGACAAAACTTATTGAATTTATCAACTGAAGATGAAATAAGTTGAAAATGTAGCAACTTCCATATTGCTTCTAGAGGGGGGGATGATATAGATAGAACTCGAGGCTGGGAACGACAAGGTCGAGTCTCTTTGGGTTAGGATCGGCAGGGACAACAAGGCTAGTGTCCTGGTCGGGGTCTGCTATAGACCGCCGAACCAGGATGAGGAGACGGATGAGGAACTCTACAGGCAGCTGACAGAAGTTGCAAAATTGTCAGCTCTTGTACTCGTGGGGGACTTCAACTTCCCTGACATATCCTGGAAGCACAACACAGCCCTGAGAAAGCAGTCTAGGAGGTTTCTGGAGAGTGTGGAAGATAGCTTCCTGACGCAGCTGGTTAGTGAACCTACCAGGGGTGGTGCCCCGCTAGACCTTCTCTTCACAAACAGAGAAGGACTGGTGGAGGATGTGATTGTCGGGAGCTGTCTTGGGCAGAGTGACCACGCAATGGTGGAGTTCACTATTCTTGGCGAGGCCAGGAAGGGGACCAGTAAAACCGCTGTATTGGACTTTCGGAGGGCTGACTTTGAGCTGCTCAGGACACTGGTTGGTGGAGTCCCTTGGGAGGCGGTTCTGAAGGGCAGAGGGGTCCAGGAAGGCTGGGCGCTCTTCAAGAGGGAAATCTTAATGGCGCAGGAACGGTCTGTCCCCAAGTGCCCAAAGATGAGCTGGCGGGGAAGAAGACCGGCCTGGCTCAACAGAGAATTGTGGCTTGATCTTAGGAGAAAAAAGAGGGTTTATAAGCTTTGGAAAAGTGGGCAGGCCACTAGGGAGGACTTTAAGGATGTAGCGAGGCTGTGCAGGGACAAAATTAGGAAGGCTAAAGCTCATCTGGAGCTCAATCTGGCTACTGCCGTTAAAGATAACAAAAAACGTTTCTATAAATACATCAACACAAAAAGGAGGACTAAGGAGAATCTCCATCCTTTACTGGATGCGGGGGGAAACTTAGTTACAAGAGATGAGGAAAAGGCGGAGGTGCTCAATGCCTTCTTTGCCTCAGTCTTTAGCGGCAATACCGGTTGTTCTCTGGATACTCAGTACCCTGAGCTGGTGGAAGGGGATGGGGAGCAGGATGTGGCCCTCACTATCCATGAGGAAATGGTTGGTGACCTGCTACGGCACTTAGATGTGCACAAGTCGATGGGGCCGGATGGGATCCACCCAAGGGTACTGAGAGAACTGGCAGAGGAGCTGGCCAAGCCACTATCCATCATTTATCAGCAGTCCTGGCTATCGGGGGAGGTCCCAGTTGACTGGCGGCTAGCAAATGTGACGCCCATCTACAAGAAGGGCCGGAGGACTGACCCGGGAAACTACAGGCCTGTCAGTTTGACCTCAGTGCCAGGGAAGCTCATGGAGCAGATCCTCCTGAGAGTCATCACGCAGCACTTGCAGGGGAAGCAGGCGATCAGGCCCAGTCAGCATGGGTTTATTGAAGGCAGGTCCTGCCTGACGAACCTGATCTCCTTCTATGACAAAGTGACGCGCTGGGTGGATGAGGGAAAGGCTGTGGATGTGGTCTACCTTGACTTCAGCAAGGCTTTTGACACCGTCTCCCACAGCATTCTCCTCAAGAAACTGGCTGCCCTAGGCTTGGACTGGCGCACGCTTCGTTGAGTTAGAAACTGGCTGGATAGCCGGGCCCAAAGAGTCGTGGTGAATGGAGCCAAGTCCAGTTGGAGGCCAGTCACTAGTGGCATTCCCCAGGGCTCGGTGCTGGGGCCGGTCCTCTTTAATATCTTCATCGATGATCTGGACGAGGGCATTGAGTGCACCCTCAGTAAGTTTGCAGATGACACCAAGCTATGCGCATGTGTCGATCTGCTTGAGGGTAGGAAAGCTCTGCAGGAGGATCTGGATAGGCTGCACCGATGGGCTGAGGTCAACTGCATGAAGTTCAACAAGGCCAAGTGCCGGGTCCTGCACCTGGGGCGCAATAACCCCAAGCAGAGCTATAGGCTGGGAGAGGAATGGTTGGAGAGCTGCCAGGCAGAGAAGGACCTGGGAGTGATGGTGGATAGTTGGCTGAATATGAGCCAGCAGTGTGCTCAGGTGGCCAAGAAGGCCAATGGCATCCTGGCTTGTATTAGGAACAGTGTGACCAGCAGGGCTAGGGAGGTGATCGTCCCCCTGGACTCAGCTCTGGTGAGGCCGCACCTCGAGTACTGTGTTCAGTTTTGGGCCCCTCGCTACAAGAAGGACATCGAGGTGCTTGAGCGGGTGCAGAGAAGGGCGACGAAGCTGGTGAGGGGCCTGGAGAACAAGTCCTACGAGGAGCGGCTGAGGGAGCTGGGCTTGTTCAGCCTGGAGAAGAGGAGGCTCAGGGGCGACCTTATCTCTCTCTATAGGTACCTCAAGGGAGGCTGTAGCGAGGTGGGGGTTGGTCTGTTCTCCCACGTGCCTGGTGACAGGACGAGGGGGAATGGGCTTAAGTTGAGCCAGGGGAGTTTTAGGTTAGATGTTAGGAAGAACTTCTTCACTGAAAGGGTTGTGAGGCACTGGAACAGGCTGCCCAGGGAAGTGGTGGAGTCACCATCCCTGGAAGTCTTCAAAAGACGTTTAGATGTAGAGCTTAGGGATATGGTTTAGTGGGGACTGCTAGCGTTAGGTCAGAGGTTGGACTCGATGATCTTGAGGTCTCTTCCAACCTAGAAATTCTGTGAAATATCACACCAGTCACGATAGGCAAATGTTCCATGGATCTAGCAACTTTGAATCCCATTTGAAGGAAAACATTCAGGAATGCTAAGTGAATGTATGTACTTACTGGTACGGAGTATGCATTTGCTGGGTGTTGGTAAGGTAATCTATTTATCCCAGCTTTCTGGAATATTTTTACACATAGCTTTACACTTAGCTCTGAGGAATGTTATGAATATAGTGCCAAGATGGCAGAAGTACAAAGTGTTGTACAAGTATAAATTTGGATTATATTACTTGGCTCAAACATGAAATATTTTGCAGGCATTAAATGTTTTGTAAAACTTGCAGAATTCTGTGAAACCAAAACAGCATTGGTCTTTGTGCCAGGTTTCAAGGAGCAAATGAAGATGTAACTACAGATGAGTTTGCTTGACATAAGTTTTGAGTTAAATCATTGGAAAGTGTGGAAAAGGTTCAGCTGAGAAAAAATCAGAATATATTGTTAGCTGACATTTTGATAGAAAATATTTATTTAGGAGAAAATTAACTTCATTCTTGGAGATTGTAGTGTCAGGGGGCAGCTGCATAGCTAGAACAGTTTTGTGAAAACCTTTAGTTTGACATGGCATTTCAAATAAGAAGTTTTACAAAGGTAAACATATTTTACAAATGT
Source organism: Aythya ferina (assembly GCF_964211825.1). NCBI lineage: Eukaryota > Metazoa > Chordata > Aves > Anseriformes > Anatidae > Aythya > Aythya ferina. The sequence continues at coordinate 13,765,732 of NC_140308.1, read as the reverse complement.
TAAGCAGAGATAAAATAGATATTTATGGAAAAATCAAAGAACATAGCTGGAGAGAACTGCCATTTATTAGATGCTTCTCTAGTAGGGCCTCATTGGGCTTGTAGAAGACCTAAGACCCTTACCATAATCCGAGAGTAAATGTGAAATATAATAAATTTGTGACTGATGCAAAGAATGGTGGATTATTAAAGGGCAACACAGAAGAAATCTGGATTGTTCGCTTGCTGGGCTCATTCCAGCAAAGTGAATTTTTCGTAAAGGTAGGGCTGAATGAAACTAATGCACCATGGAGCAAAACATGAGCCAGCCCAGAAAATGAAACTTCCGGAGAGCAGTACCTCCAAAAATGAAATGCAGGAAAGGGAGATAGAAACAGGGCAGTGATGTTTGTACAGAGAGTACTAGTGAGATGGGAGTTTGCACACAGCTCTAGCAGGTCTCCTAAAGAACGCTGAAAAATTGGCAAGAGCTAAGTAATTCACGGGAAAGCTTGAGCACCGCAGAAAATACCTTGCAGCAGGAAAGTAGAGAGTGTTGTATGTTTCACTTATCAAAAAGGGACAGAGAAATTACTTCTTTGCAGGCCATTGGTTCTTCAGTGAGGAGGGAGGATGGGCAGATGTGCTTTTATGAAAAAAAGGGACACTGTAATGAACAGATGGCTGGAGACAGAAAGAGGCAATGTGGGACAGAGGCGCACCTTTTTAACACCAAGTGTGATCAGTCAGGGGAGAAAACAATCAGGCATGGGAGTTCAGTGTCTGCCATTTGATTTATTCAGACAATAACTAGATGCCTTTTAGAAGAGGTACTTAGGTGAAGTTTTCAAATGCAATATAGGAAACAGGAGAAGAAGCTCGAAGATATACAGAGGTCTCAATCTAAAACACTACAGATACATGTGTATACACAACACCAATGAAAATACAGCTAGATTATGCAAAAATGAGCTGTTGAGATAAGTTTTACTACATCTGGTTCTTTTTAAATTGTCATACCTAAGTAGCCTGTAGTCAGCCCATCTGATTAGACACTTCTACATACCTTTACTCCATGGCAGGGTGACTGTGCTTTTTTGCTTGTCACTCAGTATATCTTGTAGTTCGTTCGTTCGTTCGTTCGTTCTTTCTTTCTTTCTTTCTTTCTTTCTTTCTTTCTTTCTTTCTTTCTTTCTTTCTTTCTTTCTTTCTTTCTTTCTTTCAGCAAAGCCTGGTTTGGGGACAGAGCAGTTTGTGACATTCTTCTCAACAGAACTTCTGGAGTTTGTGTGTTAAGTATTTTGAGAACAGCTGCATCTGGTCAGCAAAACAGTATATTCTTAGCCTTAATTTTTACATTATTTTAAACATTTTGTATTTTTTTTTCCATAATGTCCTGATAGAGAAGAATATATAGGGATCATAGCATTTCTGGATGCTCAGTAGTAAAATTTTAGAGGTCCAAACCCTCAGAATTTATAAGTGCCACCCTCCCATGCTCTTCTGAGGAGATCCGTAGCTGCAGTGTCAATCCACAGCTGGCTTCAGTATTCCACTGACACTACCAGCAAAGCAGCTTGCCACATTCACGCACTGTCTCTGCACAGCTGAGACTGAAATTTGATTTCAGAGCATTTTATCTATTTTTATTTCTCCTTTAGAAAGGTTTTTACTCCTCTTATTACAAGCTGAACTGAAGTCACTGGCAGTGGTAAATGACTAATTACTTCACTACGCTGCAGAAAACTTTTGCTTATGGCTGGAGGGGCTGAGTGAAAGTTTGCAGCTTGCTCCAGCCTTGTCTCACCACGCTGCGGCAGTGTGGGATCGCACAGCAACACCCTGTGCCCCCTTTAACCTGTTTGGTTGCTGGGCTGTTACAGGAGCCAGACGCAAATTGCTCATCTGTGCAGCACAGGGACAGGACCCATGGAGGACTGAATGGAGAGAGAAGAGTTAGAGGTGTGAGGGAAGGGCAAGGACAGAGGTTTTTACATGTTGCTGCTGTTGACTTGGCAGAATTTTTGGTTGCTTAGTGCTTCAGTGAGATCAAACCAAGAAGCTTAGGAGTGTCCTGTGGGCTTGGTGCTCTCCTGTAATCAAAGAGGCAGTAGCTGAAAACAAGTGTCCTGTCTTTGTTCTAGTTTGCGTTGCTTTTTCCGTGTCACATAGATGGTGTGGAGAGAATAACATACAGGCGTGACAAGTACCACTTATAGCTGGTTGATATTCTGCTGATGCCGCAGAGGGAGGGATGATCCTGTGATTAAAGAGCAGGGCTTGAAATCCTGAGTTCCTCTAACCTTGATTCCTCTGCCAGTGATTTTGGGTGTGACTTTGGGCAAGTCACCCAGTGGCTTATGCCTCAGGTTCCTTCCTAGTCAAATTACAAGAATAATTTTATGAGGGTAGTTCAAGGGTCATTTAATGCTAATAATGGTTTTGATATCTAGCGAAAGCATTAAAACTAGGTTGTGATATGTTCGTGCCAGTAACTTGAAAAATGTTCTGTGGTTTGAATCTCTCCTATTAGTATAAAGAGGAATGCTCTTCCCTTGAGGCAAATATTCTTGCTCTTGAAAGAATTCTTGTTTTGACTTATCTGTAAGGATATTATCAGCAAATTTAATGTAGCAGAACAAATACAAAACAGCAGCAGCAGCTGTACAGCAGAGGTCACTGTTGCATTAGCTGGATAAATGTTGCTCAGTGGCTGACAGGTCTGACCAAAAGGATTTCATTCATAGGAATTATTGGGATTTCAAGCAAATAAACATTTTTCCTGACTTTTTTGTTCCTTGGAAACAGAGAAAAAGCACCAGGTGAGCTATATACACACAGCTTGTACTCCAAACAGCTGCAGAATCTTAGAAAAACTGTCTTGACAGTTTCATGGGAAACTCACAGAGATTCAGGGAGCTATTTTCACATCATGTCTTTCACTCAACACCTAGAGAGTTGACAAAAATTGATTTTACAGAGAAGTCAGCCCAGGTTTGTGTGTTTCATTGAAAACAGGGAACCCAAAAAGCTCAGGCTCCCAGTTCCATGCTGGAGATCCTCAGATGTGCCCTGGGGATGTGCCTATAACTGCCCTGCACAGCATGGGGCTGCTTCATCTGCTAAGGCGCTAAGGGAGTCATGCACATACCTGGTGCCTGATCCTGGAGCACTTCAGGTCATAATGTTGGGGACAGTCCAGCTGACAGGTCCGTTTTGGAGAAGCCTAGAAGTCTGTCAGGAAGGTGTATGCTTCAGAGGGTTAAAAATGATGCTGGTGAGAGCTGCTAAGAGGGAAAGAGACCCAGATCTGGAGTACTGGATGAGGAACGTAGGCAGATCTCAGGCAGACCTTTCTTGGATTTGATGGAAATTCATCTTATCACAGGTGCTTGAATCATTTTAGGTTTAACATCAGCATTTTCAGGTATAGCCAAACTACATGTTCTATATAGAAAGCTACACTTTGTGCAAAACAGCAAATATAATCTGGAAGAGCAACAGTATTCTAGGGTTTCAGGCGAGAGGGTTCTTTTCACATACAAATTTTTTGCTCTATCCTATTTAAAAATGCACAGCAGCAGCAGTAGTAAATGGGACATGTAAAGAATGTTCAGGACAAATTAGTGATACCCTTTTGAGCATTTTGAAAAATATTAATAAGGGAAAAACTATGCGCACAATGTCTTGCCTTTCAAATCAAATAATTCTGGCTATGAAATTTGCATATTGTAAATGAATAATGCAAAAAAGCCCTTCTTCTCTTTGTACACACTATATATTAAATAATACATTAATAGCAAAGAGCTCAGGTGCCATAAATTCACAGTTCAGTTACTCCCTACGTATTAGGCCTTTTAAGGGTACTTATCCATTTCACCCCATTGATCACCTTACAGATCGCTGCAATATCTCAGCACCTTTCTGAAGTGAGGTGGGATAGAGCAAGCCCCAAATGGGAAGTCAGATCTGGCGATGTTGACTCAATATCTGAAAGTTTTTCAGGATGCTTGTCAAGATAACAAATAATTTCACCCAGTGCAAATTATTGAACAATGAAGAAACGTGGCTTTTTGTCTGGACTTTTTTTTTAAACAGAAAAAAAATTAAACAGAAGGATTCATTAGTAACTTTAGATTCAACGCTGTAAATCAGTATTTTTATTCTGTCCTAAAAAAGTGAACCCTTTGTGCTTCAGTAATTTTGGAGTATTATCAAGGTTATTTATCAGTTTAATCATGGTTTTAGAAGGCTTTTGGAATTGTCGTGATCTTCCTCAATAGAAAAGTGCAATGAATGGCCTTTATCCATTAAAAGGAACAATAATGAAAACACAGAACCAGATCTCTCTGTTCCCAGGCATAATCCTGTAAGAACAGTGATCAAGGGATAAGCAAAGGAAAAGAATAGGGACCCAGTGATTATAATTTTTAAAATGTTAAAGACTGCACTTAGGTCAGTCAGGATGCATAGACCTAGGAGAGAGGGCGGGGTGGAAGGCAGGGCAAGACTCCAGTGACCTGAAAAAACCTGCCAAAAGCAGAGCACAGGTGCAAATAGAAGAGTTTTGTTACCCTCCTTTGTTCCTAGAGAACAATGCAAAAAGGATTTAAAACCAGAATTTGGGCTGCAAGACACAAGTGGTGGAGCCTCTCTAAAACAGATGGGGTGTTGTCTAGAGAAGCATTTCACCTCCCAAACAGCTAGCAGGGCCCAAATCCATTTTTATGCAGAGGTTATCTCCAATCACAACTGAGCCAGGTTACTATTGAAATACATTTCTGGGTTTGATTTAGATAGTGCTGAGCACTCTGGCTCCAACCCAGTACATGTGTCCTTAACCTCATTTGCCTTAGGAGGGCTGTAGAATTAATTGCCTGCCCCAAATTTGGGAGGTACATTGCGAGACCAATCTCTTCTGAGATTCAGCTACTCTGAATTCAACTACTCTTGGCACCCCATGCTCAGCCCACCAAGCAAGACAACCTTCACGTGACTGATTAGATTAATTGCTACTTCAGATTTTTAGGCCATATTTTGCAACAGGGACTTCTGGATTCTTACATCCTTAGCTCTTCATTTCAAAGCAAGTCACAACCTCACTCTTTTCTTTGTAGGTAACTGCTTTCAGCTCTGTTTGGTGTCGTGAGCCCTCAGGCTCTCTGAAAAGCCAGTGCAATCTATTTATCAAGATGAGATACAAGCAAAAGTGCAGAAAAATATAAAAGCAATGCTTTAGCAAACATCTGTCTATACTGGCTGTGGTTCTCCAATGGATACTGAGGGTAAACTCCAGTCATTCCAGACCCTGCTGAATTCAGTGCTAGCTGAACATTTTTAAAGATGGACTGAATATTGGTTCCATCAATAAGAACTTTTAAACACAGAGCTTGTACAACTCTTTTCCTGGAACTTTACCAGATTTTAGATTGTAGATTTTTGCATATTATGATCACACGTCAGTGTTGGCATGAGAAAAAAAATCCTGCAGTTAATAAATAAAACCAAACTGTCTGAGAAAATCTTAACATGAGCACTCTTCGTGCTCATGTTAAAAGCACAGAGGGGTTTTGGCACTCTTCCCTGGCATTAAAGTCCTTTATATTGTTCCATTATAGTCTGTTCTGTTCCTAATTATTTAAGAAACTAAGCACCTTGGATAAATTCCCACCTGATGCTATCAGGCAAGAGCTGTGGAATCCTTTATATAACTTATGTGAGTTATGAAAGACAGCACACCATTAATAACACAGGCTGGAGAGCAGCAGTAACAGAGCAAGATTTAGTCAGCAATGGAAAAACGCGCAAAAACCTGCCAGTGTTTTCAAGTGAATTGCACCTGAGAAGTGCCACAATCATGGTTTCTATTAGCCAGGAATGTCTGGATGAGATTAAGTGTTCAGCTGTCTGCAGTACTGACGATACATGCAATGGAGAGATGAGCTTTGGGAAAGCATCCAAGTGACTTATGTGCTTTCAGAAACTTTACCCAAAAACTTGCATGTAGAAATAATTTGAGTTACAAAAGATCAGTGATTTTTATTTATTTTTTTTCTAATAAATAAAGCATTGTTTTAATATTTTAGTCACTGCTTAAGTAAGGCAAAAAATGTGAGCTATTTTTTCAGTTGATAGTTGTTCCTGCCAAAGTTTGCAATGAACTCTTGGTCAAGAGTGGTACTTCATCCTCAAGATCCCTGACCATGCTGACACTGTTTGGAAACCTCCAGCTCCTTTGACTCCAGTGACTTTCTGGTTGTCCACCCTCCTGATCATTCTCCATGGTGCATCTTCAGAAGTTCTTCCAAGAACAAGTTCTCTCCAGTGGTGTGTACGTGGGAGGCCCAAATGCCTCTATTTTCTGCTGCATTTTTTGCTATGATTCCTGTACAAAATTATCTACCACCATTTCTTAGGGAATAAAAGTCTACTTTTTTTTTTATTTCTGTCTTCTATCCAGATGAGAGCCTGGCTGAAATTTACTTGTGGATAATTTAATATTGTGTTCAATTCAGTGTTAATTAGAAGTATAGTTGAGGTGGAAAGGGACCTCTGGAGAGCATCTAGTCCATTCCCCCTTTCTTCCTCCCTTAAAGCATGGTCAGCTAGAGAAGGTTGCTCTGAGCTGTGTCTGGTTAGGTTTTAAACCTATCCAAGGAGGGAGACTCCACAACTTCTCTGCACAACCTGTTCTGTTCCACTGCTCAACCACCTTCACAGTAAAACCAGGGCTCAATGTTCTCCCTACTTCTGCAAGGCATTTTATCCACATCCCTGTGGAGATCTTTCTGTTCTGCTTGTCACAGAACTGCCTTTACGTTTAGACATGTCTCTAGGTTCTCAGTTTCTAATTCTTGTTGCAGAATGAATACAATAGCTAAGCTGTTACTAAGATTCATCTTGTCATTGAGTTTTCCCAGCCTGAAAGATTTTCTTCCTTTACCCTCCCAAGATAACTCTTACCAATTCAGACATTTATGGAAGGGTATTTCTTTTAGGTCTTCCTAGCCTGCTGTGTTGACTCGTCTCACTTAGATCATTATGGTAATTCTACAGCACCACATCCTGCCTTGTCTGCACTGCGCAGAGCTCTGCAGCAGCCTTTTATGTTTTTAAGTTCATTATCATGCTTCAACGCCTTCCTTTCTGGAATGAGCAATCTTAATTCCTTCAACCATTGTGTGGGTCACAGTGTTCAGTTTCTCCTATTTTCTATGGACTGTACAATTTTCTCTATATTCATTACCTAGGAACAGTATGTGGGATGGTTCTTGGAACTGGGAATGAATCACTGTTTGATTCCTCTTCTGGTTTCTGGGTAGGCTCTGGGCAGGATCTGAAAACAACTTTTAGAAACCATAAGAAATTGTGGTAGAGAAGTCTTGGGGTGAAGTTTGATACATCATTACGTTATTTTTCAATCCGCAGTAAGCATACTGGGACTACTCAACTCACTGATGTTATTTAGCACAGAAATGACCTTTTTATTGCTGTTGGGAGCTCGTGGTGTTTTGCTTTGAAACCAGCCTATATTGCAGTCTTTGTGGTATCCTGTGCATATCGTATTGGATGGGAAAAAGTCTGCACTGGCATTGTGGTTAAGGTCACGTGTATTTAACATGCTACGTTCATGTTGTGAGCTGTAAGCACTAGTAGCAAAGTACGTCTATGGATAGCCTTATTTAAGCTACTTTGGACAGGGTTTTTTTAGTTTACCTGTTGTCTGCAAGTTCCTACATGCCTAAGTTATAAATTAGAAGGATTTATTTTATTTTTTTTTTTTACAGGACAACATCCCTTTATATCCTTTATGTTCTGGCTTGCAGAAAGCAATCAAATTCTGGTGATAAAGCCTACGTGCTGGAAGGTGATTTTTGGAGACTGCTTAAAAGGATGGCAGTTAAAGAACAATACATACAGTGAAAGATTGCATCTTTCATGTTTGTAAGTGACATTTTACACATACATATGGAACTAACAGTGTGTCCTGACCTATTACAGATAAGTAAATGCAGTGACATTAGAAAAGCACTTTAAAATTTACATTGTGCATTAGTGGAAAAGAGGGCTAAACTGAGTAACACAGAACCATAGTAAAATAACAGTTGCCTAATGGATCGAGAAACTCTGCTGTTCAGATTCAGGTGTTTTATTAAGCAACTGCTTTCTCTCATAGTCTAGCAGCAGGTATGTCTTGGATAGCTGGAATTGTGATTGCATAGAGCAGAGCCCGCTGAAGGACTCCACATCTGGCTTTAGTTCCACCAACAAGCAAATTGGTACCTGGAACCTGGGTAGGTTCTTTCTGTTCTCATTGTTCAAGTTACACAGAGAAATCTGTGGTTACATCTTTTCCTCAGCTCCCTTTCCTTTGGGAGACCTCCATTATTTTTCCCCTCAGCCCCTTTGTAACAACTTATGTTGCATATCATTTATTCACCAGCTTGCTATCACAGAGGAATAAGAGTGAGCTGTTCTGCAAGGGAAGGTAAGAAGGCAGGAGAAGTGTCCTCACCAACAAAGGTGACAGTCCTGCAGCATCTGAACGAGGTTCACAGAGCAGGTCTGGTGATCATCAGACAAGCCATAAGCAAGGTGGTAGGTCTGAGGTTGAGACAGAGCCAGTAAGGCACTAAAACAAGCACAGTTCAGACAAAGACCAGCAACAAGGCCTGGAGCTTAAATGCAGTTCCTGGGCCAGTGGGGTGATGTGGGGTGGAGGCTCCAGATGAAGTTGATGACGGCAATTAGGGTCTCTTGGTGTTCTCAATGTCCTGATGCATTCCAGCAGGTAGAAAAAATCACAAAAATTTTGCTTTTGTAAATGGAAGTCAGATGTTTAGCAATGTGAGGGGCTAGAAGAATGTAAGTCATGAAAGAGCTGTCAGTCGGAGCTGAGAGAGCAGAAGCAGATCTGGACCAGGATGCCAGAAAAATTTTGTACAAGGGGGATTTGTTATTTGGACTGTTCCAAGGATGAATGGTTTTGGAATGCCTTGGAACATGAAAACTGTTTTTTTGTTTTATTTTTCCCCTTTTTCCCCCAATCACTTGCCTCCAGGTATCTAACACTGGCTTGGATAGACAGACTTGAGTTACCTTTTTCATTATCTAAATTTCTGCAGGAAGCTTTTTTCTCCACATTTCCTTCATCCACATTGTTATTAGTAGGTCTTCAACTTGATTCTGAAGTACTTGTATTTGGACACTGATCTTTGAAAACAATAAGGACATTGACTGTTATTTAGCTCAGCACACTAATCTGGGAGTATTTTAGCTTCCAGTACAGTAAATATTTATTGGACAGTAAATGCAATTCCTAAATAAATGGATATTTGCTAAGAGGAGGATGGAGAAAGAAAGAGGAGCCAATCTGAGCAGAGATAGGAATTTCAGTTAGTTATTTAAATGTTTGCGTGATGTGGGAAAACAGCTTTTTCACCTAATGGCTTTTATGTTTCCAAATATCTTTGCATCTTCTTTAAAGGGACTGTCTCATGAAGAATGAAGGTTTAAAACTCTTCTATATCAAATATTTGTGATTTCACCAGTCACTGGCAGGTACAAATACATCTCCATATAATACAGTGTTCAAGTTAGTAGACTAGAAGTTTAAGAAGCTGGTTACTGATTTTCCCTAAACAAAAGGCAGAGATCATTTTAAAGCTACCCTTTGAAGAAAAGTCACTTAAGCTTATTTGAACCCAGAACAGACACAGCTATTCTCAGGCTAACTTGTTTTCCATTTTTATTAAAACATGTGCCTGGCAGCAGTACTGTCATATGAATCATGGTTGAAGAATCCAGTGGAAATAAGATATCTCTTGAAGCCTTTTCTGCCTGTAACACTTACACTGGAATATAAATGACAGAGTGAAACTTTTTTCCTTTTCTCTCTAATGAGATGAAGTGAGTGTTTAAGTGTTGATTAATGAACTTCTTCTATCTCCTGTAAATACAAATTAATAAAGTTTTTGGTCTCTCTAGGAATATGGACTTCTGTATGCTCTTCCATTTCCCTTTCAAAGGCAAGCAAGTGTCTTGGCCCTCCTGAGGGCATTCTGATGGAGGTGGAGGAGTATTCTCGTTGAGAGCAGAGAATTGCCAACCAGTGTTACACTGTGTGTCTTCACAAAGAGTTAAAATTGTCCCTTGGATTTACCCCCTATTTAAAGGTTCAGAAGAGCAAAAGAAAAGTCCCAGAAAGTACAGAAATGAATCTGGGACATTCTGAAATGATTGGGTCTCAGAGTCAATGCCTGTGGGAAGATTTTGCTCTGGGACTCCAAGCTGTGCACCCCATGGCACTGCTGCTACCACCACTAACTTGCACACCCTGCATATTGCTACTGAAAAAGGGAGATTATTCAAGGCACCAGTGGCATAACGGAGCCATAGGAATTCATCATGCCAGAAGTGGTGCACAGGGTCAGCCAAAGTGATAGGGAACAGTTCATTCTCACAAGAGGCTTGAGGCGTTTTCTCTCATTTTTTCTCTCTTGAGAATGATTGAGAGGTTAGTGTTTGGTAGCCTTGTCAGGTGCTCTCTGCAACTGCTTTGCCTAAAGGACACATCAATGAGAAACTTGTGGGAACTTCATTTTCTATGTTTTATTACAGGAAGCTACACAACTAAAGTCATTCTCCTCTTGCCCAGAGAAAGATCAAATGTTCTGCAACAAGAGGCCAGTTTCTGCTTATCTCTTATGAGTGTGGTGTGATGAAGTAGTCAATGCTAACCTGCTGCTTACAGTAAATGGGATCTAGCTTCTGTGATTCAGGTAACTCTTCTACCTGTTGTAGTGGGTTTACGTGGCAAGGTTTTGGTAGCATGGAGCCATAGGGGTGGTTTCTGTGAGAAAGATCTAGAAGCTGCCCCATGTTTGGTAAGGGCCCCATTGTTTTCCAGATCCGAGCCAATAAGCGATGTTGTTTTGCGCCTCTGTGAGAGCATATTTAAGACAGGGAAAAAATGCTGCGCCACACAGCAGCCGGGAGAGTCAAGGGAATGAGAGAACAGCCTTGCACCAAGGTCAGTGTAGAAGGAGGGGGAGAGGTGCTCCAGGCGCCGGAGCAGAAGTCCCCTGCGGCCTGTGGTGAGGACCATGGTGAAGCAGGATGTCCCCCTGCAGCCCATGGAGTACCACGGTGGAGCAGGGTTCCACGCTGCAGCCCGTGGAGGAGACCACGGTGGAGCAGGTGGCCCTGCACTGATGGAGGCTGCCGCCTGTGGAAGACCCCTGCCGGAGCAGATTCCGGGCCGGACCTGTAGCCCGTGGAGAGGAGCCCACGCAGGAGCAGGTGATCTGGCAGAAGCTGCTGCCCGTAGGGGAGCCAGGTTGGAGCAGTTTTCTCCTGAGGGATGGACCCCGTGGTACGGACCCATATCTGGAGCAGTTCTGGAAGAGCTGCTGCCTGTGGGAAGCCCACGCCGGATCAGTTCATCAAGGACTGCATCCCGTGGGTGGGACCCCACAGCACAGGGGACGAGAGTGACCGAGAAGGAGCGGCAGAGAAGAAGTGCTGTAGACTGACCATAACCCCCATTCCCCGTTCCCCTGCGCCGCTCGGGGGGAGGAGGTGGAAGAGGGTGGATGGGGGGGGAAGGTGCTTTTGGTTTTTTTTTCCTTTGTTTTCTCACTTCTCTCGCTTGTTAGTTGTAGGCAATAAATCTTACTATCTCCTTATGCCGAGTCTGTTTTGCCCGTTACAATAATTATTGCGTGATTTTCTCGTCCTTATCTCAATCCTTGAGCCCTTTTCACATATTTTCTCCCCATTCCTCTTTGAGGAGGGGGAGTGAGAGAGCGGCTGTGGTGGAGCTCGGCTGCCCACTCGAGCGGAACCACGACACCTATACCTTGAGTCCATATTTCAGACCTGCCAGTGTCCAATTTCTATTTTATTTTATTTTATTTTTTAAACCAAAAATAACAGATTACACTGGTCAGAGCACTGGCAGGAGAGCAGAAAGGACCGAACAGAGATCCTATTCCATGCAAAAGAAAAATGTCTCTGAGTGACATGGGATGAACATGAGATAAACTGATCTTGATGCATACTGTCATAGCCAAATTTTTCCATTAGATCCAGAGCTGTTCTGGAGGCAGATCAGTTTGGTTTGGCTGAATAAAATGTTAAATATCACAAGTTGTTCCTGAAGCCACCTCCAGCATGCTCTATTCCCTGGTGTAGTTATTCCTTTAATAATTCCTACTAATTTCTTCCATTTTCTCCTTTTAGCTGTGTTTAGTATATTGGGGTATGAGACTATCAAACTGAGTGAAAAGACTCTGCTGATTTCACTGTCCCCTCAATTAGGGCCTGAGAGCCTAAGTTAGATGCCAGTTATTTTGTATACATATATACATAATTATATAAGTATATAATAACTACTGAAAGCTTAGAGTGAACAGTAGTGCTTATGAGCAATTCAGGCTAATAACCACAGAGATGGAATTCACTTACTTATCCATACAGGAAGCAGCAAGAGGAGCAAAGGAGCCTTGTTTTCCTGAATGTGCTTATTTTTGATGTAGAGACATGAGTTTCAGTATTAGGGTAGTCGTACTGATGTGCTTTAGTTCTTTGTCTCCCTGGACATTCCTCTCTCAACCTTGGACCTTCCTCGTCACCATGAGCTTGCGCGGTGGTCTGGACTCTCAGCTGACCTTGGCTGTGCTCCCTGGCCTGCCCTGCTCCATCATTTGGTGGCGGTGAAATGAGTCAAGTCTGCTCATAGGAGCCTTCAGACAAAGCTTCAAGGCTGTTTTTTCCATATAACTATTGATTTCCTTGAGCTGTCTTGCTCTTTTACTATTCTTAATCAAATTGGAAGCAATGAAATATTAATCAGGAGATAAAAAAGCAGAGCGAGAACCTAATTTGTGCTATGATGACTGATGCAGTGATTGGAGCCACAAGGCAAAGTGGATTAGCAGGCAAAGCAGATTGGATTGAGGAAGAAGCCAGTTTTTATGGCATTATAAAAGTTTTTCTTTCTCAAAAGTGTTTTGATCCTATTTGACCAACACAGTGTGTTGGCACAGCTGAGGGGCAGGGAGTGGGTAGGATGAGCAAGCAGTGGAGGGAAGGTGGGCAGAAGGAACTGGGCTGTTTGTGCTGCTTATGGTTTATCCTCCAGCCCCGTTCTGAGTTTCCTAGGACCAGGCAGTGGAAAGCAGTCTATAGTAATGGTCGTTGTGTTGAGATTGTTCAAAGGGGGTCCAGACATGTGCAATGAGATTTAATATGCTGAACAAGCACAAAGGCGATGTTAAGCTTGCTTCCCCTCCACGCCAAGGCTTCTTCACTTTAACTGCAGTGCTGACTTAATTTTAAAATAAATTAATTTAATATTTCTTGATTTTGTTTCTGATAGGTTTACAGTACAAGATCAAATATGGGTTAAATAATTCTTGAAACTAACCTGCAATATATATATTAGTGATGTTTGTGAGAGCGTACTTGGATCTGAATCTTCTGCTGAGTGTTCATCTTTCTTTATTTCAGTTCTCTGGCTCGTGGTGGGCATCTAGCATGCATAACCATTTTCTGTGGAGCTGCCAAAGAGGGAACTCACAGGAGTTGAAATCAAGCCTTAGGTAACAGTGTTTGGTACAGTAACGTCTAATCCTCCTGCAGTAAATGTTGTGCAATTCTATAGGTTGAGACAAAACCTTTCTTTCTGTGGCAACATTTGAGGTAATAATCTTCAAAGTAATGCTAAGCAGCTGTTGTGAAAAGGGTTTTGATTTTGTTGGTGTTATCATTCTGATGTAAAATTTGGAAGTTTGAAATATTAGCAACTTCTGCCTGTTGGACTGAGAATGCCTTATGACAGGCTCTTAAGTTGGGTTTGGGGTCATTTTGAAAAAAACACTTAATGGTTCTCCAGGTACAGATTCTACTGATATACATGCCAGCAAGCCCTCTGAAATTAGGGCTTCATGATTAAGTCACCTGTTTGTAAAAATACTGCTGTTTAATTGTTTTTATGCATTTACAAACAATACAAAGACAAGCATTTCTAGCATTTGAAAAGTAAAATGCTAATAACAAATGCTGTAATGTAAAGTGTACTTTGAACTTTCTAATAAGTGCTTTAATATCAGTAATAAACTAGTTAGTTATGTTTGGAATAACTTGTGGTATATATATTTTGAAATCAATAGAGGATGTCTTATCACGCTGCATAAACAGTACTGGTATCAGTTACCTGACCAGTTTTGATATTGGAACCGGAATGTTGTAGGGTTTCTGTAAGCTCAGTCTTGTAGTAGGGAAAAGTGGGTGTGATATGTAAAATAGAAAAATATTAACTTTTTGCTGGAATTTTCTTACCTTCTTTGCAGTGTGTAGCTTTTTAATTGTAAATGTAACTGTTATTGTCTTCCTGAGACAGTATTATCTAGGGGTTTTCTCCTTTTCTCAAAGCGCATCATATTAAACGTGTGAATGTTTAAACTCAGATAATATTTCTGCTATGTAATGCCTGCTGGTATTTATTAGTTGTGTAATAATAGTGCTCTTTCCTCTCCACCTTCTGCAGGAGCAGCAGAGTTTAGTGCAGGCACTGGTAGAACACAGTGTGCTGTGCCACCAAGAGTTTGTTGGTATCCTATTCTGTTTTGTTGCCTCCTTGAAAAGAAAGTACTTAATCTCAAAACATACTTCTGCACTTCAAATATGGGAAGAAGCATACATGCTTCAGGATCTCAGGGGAGAACAAATCTACAAACTCTCTAAATGAAAACTGATCAAAATGCCAATATGGTAAGTGACAATGGCATATGTTTGAGTACTGTTAAAAATAAAAGCTTGTATAGTTCTGTGCTGAACAACTCTTGGCGTTTCATGAGGACAGTTTTATCCTAACTTATCTTGGTTTATGCTGTGAGACTATATTATATCTTGTTACAGGGCCAAAACCTGTATCTTTCTTGTTGACTTGGGGGTGAGGGGAGTGTTAGCACAGGATTCATTCCATCATTGTAATTTACAGCTACTTTATTTCAGAAGCAAAGTCTCCTATTTAGTACCTCACTTCCAGAAAGTAGTTCAAACATATATAGAACCACTTTTTCCTCTTTTTTCCACACCAACTATTGTTTCTTTAGTGTTTTGTCTGCAGTGGAAGGGTTTCTGATCAAGCCATACACTACTTTCACAATATTCATATTGTGAAATAATATATTATTTGCATAATGCAAATAATAGCAGACTAAGAGCCAGCATCTTGTTGAATGCTATTACCTTGCTGATTCCACAGTGGACAAGCTCTAATGATAAAACCTGAATTGGACCACAATCTGCAACTAGACTTAATGTTTTCGGTGTTGTTCATTTACTGATGTTGCTCAGTAGTTCAGGCTGACCTTCCACAAGATGGCACTTCAAGTATCCTGATGGAATCTGTTCAGTACTAACGTCCAGGAAAACATACTGCGTTGTTTATCTCCATTTGTAACATGCTGCCTTTGATTTATTTATTTTTTTCAGCATCTTAAGACTGGTATCAGAATGGAGACCTGTATCTCCAGGTACAGACCCTCTGAAGGCAGTCATATTAAACGTTCCCACTTCACCTTAATGCTTGTTCAGCTGTTTTCCTTGGACATCTCCATCTAAATCTGGCAGGTCAGTCCTGTTGTGAAGCTGTACCAGATCAAAGCTGTAGGAGGTATGGCTGCAGGCCATTTAGTACAGACATGTGGCCAGAAATTTTCTGAGCATGTCAGTTGGAGTTCACAAGGACCATGCTTGGTTTAGAGACATGACAATGAAATACCCACAGGAAGACAGGCAGTGTTTTTATGGAGAGGAACATATTTTATTGATTCAATACAAATGTAACTGTATACAACTTTAAAAGCCCTCAGGAAACCATGAAAATGTAATACCGGAATATGTTAAATTTCTATTCTGGTGTTAATATACCAAGTGCTGGGATTTTCAGATTACTCATCCGGAGTCATGAAAGGTATACTTACGTATTTGGAAAAGAAGGTCTCTAATTATGTGGTAAAAAAATCACATGTTAATCATTACAGGTCTCTAGAAATGATCTGTTTAAACTGTTTGTATTAGCTTTTGAAGATGTAAAAGGGATTGCAATCTAATTTTTCTCAATACTGTATAAACATACTTTGAAAAGTATTCCATGCCCATGCAATATAACTACAATCAGAGCAGAAGTTCAGAGAACTCAAGTGACCTATCAAATGTCACTCAAGTCTGGAGATAACCCAAGTATCTGAGTTGCTTTTTATCTATCAGGTCATGTTTTTGTTAAACAACAATGTAAACTTTGTTTCAAATAGATGTGCTCTTCTGTTATTCTGCTGTATCTTTCCCACTTTTCATAGAAAGACCAGGAAAAGAGACTTATTTGTGTTAAGACACAACTTCTAAATCTTTCTACCCATTGCTTTTAAAATCAGATGTCAAATTTAAATTAACACTTTTAATATATAGGCATGGGTGAAAAGTGCTCTGAGAGGCATGGCCTGACTGAAGTAAAGCTCTGTGCTACTGTAAGGTGACAATGGTGCTGCCATGAATTGACAAACGGTGCTTTTGGGACTGTTGGACAGTAAACAGAGAACATTCAGGGAGCTATAAACAAGGTTTATAACTGAGTTCATCCATGACAAGAATGAAAGCTTTTTAATTCCTCCTAGGATTCCCTGCTTACAACTGATCTTGCTGGGGATGAGTAGGTCAATGAGAGATCATGTCCCTGGGCAGATCAGGTGCCAATGCTTTCTGAACTAGTATAAATCATTATTTTAGAAAGCTTGGATGTCTTTGCAGAGTAACAGGTTTCTGGCTTCTCTGGGAGTCTTTAACAGAATCTCAGACTTGTTCAGATTGGGTGTTTCCTTCTACTTCAGCAAAATATTGGAGCACCTTCTACTCAGATCGGAGTCTTTGTTATTCTTTGAACAGGCAGTGCAACTAACTCAAACGTAATTTGGAAGTGAGGGGAGTGTGCTTGTTATCCTGTGGGTGCTACTGTCCTGAGTCCTGTACTTCTTGCAGCTGGGCTTCATATCGAGAGTCATCTTGAACAAGTTCTTGGGCAACCTGAATTGTAGGAAATAGCAGATTGTTACTTACCCATGACAAGGAGACTTTCATCTGCATATTCCTTGTCTGATCACTGTGTGTGAGATGCAGTTAAAATCTGCCTTATAATATAAACATGATTTTTCAGATGCTGCTTGGTATTTTGAAGTCTAATAAAACACCCTGAATGGGGCAGTTAGAATAAGGGCAAAGGTAAAGTGAACATGCTGGTAGACTAATAAGATGAGTCAGGGAGAAGGAAGTTGAGGCAAGTGATCAGTGTGGCCTTGTCACCATGGATAAGGGCAGCACAGTGGCTTTGTCAGCATGAACAGGAGTAATCTAAAACCTCAGAGCTGAAAGGTTTAAAATGTACCTGACAGTCTTCTGGCACTTCAGGAGTAGCCTGCCCATCTTTTGCAAGGGGCTAAAAATGTGCAGATGTTTGACTGGAGAAACTAGAGCCCATCTGTGTTGCTCTCAGCAGCAGTTAGGGAATTGAAAGAGCAGCTGAAAATGTTTTGAAAGGAATCTCTGAACTCCTCTTTTCATATATATGGAAGCAGCTTGAAGCAGACTTGTCTCAGGATTAACTCTTGATTATTTATGCAGGCTACTGCTGTGAGCCAGGTGAAGAAGTTATACTTGTGAGTATAATTTAAAGAAACTACTACCATAAATACAACTGCAAGCAAGTTAAGGTTTGTAGAGTCTGTTTACATTTATTAACTCAATGTTTTGCACAAACATTTAATACTCATAAACTAATTGCATCACATGGGATTAATTACTGTATGAGTAGTCATGCACCTTCTTTCAGGTCTCTTGTCTGAATAAATGTCTTTGGTGTAGTGATTGGCCCAGACACTAGTTAGGAACACATCCCCAGAAAATGGAGAGAGATGGACAGCCCACAGAGCCATAAGCTTATATACACATATTTAACAGGTTAGTGCTAATTGTGTTTTACTTAGATACATGAATTGGAAGACAAGTTTCTGGGCTTTCCTTTGATAGGAGAATGGCGGGAGATTGGTCTAATGCAAAGCTCTAGAAAAACCTTGCATGCTCACTTGTAATTTAGTATTAATTTGTCTTTTTCCACACTTACAACAAATGTTTTCTAGGAAAATACAAAAGCCTCCTAGAAAGGAAGCAAATCTGATCTTAGTTTGATTAATATTCTCTTTGCCAGGTTTGTTCCTGAGACTTTGAGATTACTGCCTTGGTGTATGAAAAGCCTTTTCCTATATTACAAACCTCAGAATATACCAATTACAGAGGAAGGCTGTTCCAAATGTCCTTGGAATTAATTGGAGCACTTACCTATGCTTCAGCAGGCCTTCCCATTTAATGTGGTATGATTTGGTTCAGACCTCCCTTAAAAACAAAACACAAGATGTTCAAAAAGTAAGTTTTCAGGAATGCTGGCAGGCATCTTTCCCACCAACAACCTCATTCTTGGTAATGTTTCAGATGAGAAGATTGAACTGGGTAATTAACATGTTAGAGCTGTATTTACAAGTTGAAAAAAATCTTTTATTCCTTAAAGACTGCCTTGCTGAACATTACACAGAGAAAAACAAGGAGGAAAACAATACTAGTTTTCATGAAAAATGTACTTGTGAAAGTAAGGAACTAACTGGCTGTGGTTGTATGCAATCCTGGCAGCTATCTTTTGGTATCACAGCTACCAAATTCCCTTTCATCCATCACTGATACTGAGCCAGAAAGAATTCCTTCATGTTACCTGATACAAGACTTTGTTATAATGAAGCTCTATAAACCTGAATTTCAGGCTTGTTTTAATGTATTACTCTTTATGCAGGTCTTGGGCCTCTTTCAAAACAGGAGTTTAAAAAAACAAAGCTGCTAGGTTTTGTTTTAGAGTTAGATGGATGTGAGGGTCCTGCTGACTTCCCAACAGGCAACTTCATTGAATGTAATGCACTGTGATCTACATTCCTGGCTGGTTTAGAGCAATTCTGTAGTGAGCAATGTCTAGCAGAATAGGATGTGTTGTGACACCTCCCTCCACCAGCTGAAGCTGGTTGCTGCTGAAGCTAGCAAGTTTCCTCTGAAGAGTTGCTGCATCTAATCAACTACAGTTGGAGTTACTTTCCTCTTTTTTCTCCCTCTGCCAGCTGTAACTGGTGAGCCTGCCTTCCTGTGCTAGGCACGTTCTTACAATGCACCAAACACTCAGCTGCAGGCTTCTTGAAGTATCTGCTCTGCTCCAATGAATATACCGGTATTATTCCCAAAGTGTGGTATTAGGCAATTGATTTCCAAAGACTTTGGCAGAATCTTTAAAGGATTGGAGTCGATATTAAGCCAAAGAGGTTTGGCATGGAGTTCTGCCTGACTCAGTTGTTGTCTTTCCCAATGGAGTCCTAAATGTAAGCTCTCTGCTTTGTGGCATGTTGCTTTTGACGGGCTCATACCTGCACAAGAGCACAAAGCCTGCTTTTGCAAGTTTTAGAAATGTATATTGCTCCTTTGCTGAAGAAATAAGTTAGTAAGTTTGAGTAAGGATTTTTGTAGGGGAAAAACCCTTGGAGGCAGCATAGTAGCAGCGTATGAGTCATCTGAAATATATAACGTGAATTGGATAGTAAAGTCACCATCCCCTTCCCAGCAAATTCAGTTAATTATTATTTCTAGATGATTAGGAGGAGTGGGGGAGAGTGGATAGATGTTTAACAAGATGACCTTCTAAAGTTCATGGAAGTCATTTCTCAGTACAGGCTAAAGATAAGATCAGAACCAGTGGGACAAACATGCCTCCGGAATAAATGCAGCATACAAATAGTTTTAACACAAAGTTCAACCAACTTGCTTTGATAGACTGCTTGTTTTAGTTATCCACATACATACTGGGAAATAAATACTTGTATATTGGAAAAATATGCAGAGTTTCTGGTGAAACTGCTGAAGAGAATTGCAACATTCAGAAGAGGTGTGAAACTGAAAAGTAAGGTATCTCTACAGGTGCAGGAATACCCAGGTGATAGGTTGTTCCCATATTGTCCTATTACATAGCAGTAAAGTTTTTTTGTTTGTTTGTTTGTTTTTGTTGATTTTTATTTTTATTTTTTTAGCAAGAATGACTGATACAAGATGTACTCTATCCTGGTGATCCTGAAGGGTTTAGCAGCTGTAGTAGAAGAGATGCCTGTTTACAACAGAATATGCCCCAGCAGTGCTTTGGTATATTGCAGGATGCTGCATGGCTGAGGAGGCATCTTGGGTCAAAACCAAACCAAAAGCAAACAAACAAACAAAAACAAAACCAACCAAACAGAAAAACACCACTCAGTGTACAAATGTGAATTTATTCCTGGGGGGTAATGTTCTATAGCTAAAAATAAGCTGGGATTTCAAATAAATATGAAATCAATTAACCTGCTGTATTAGAAAGCTTTTACACTTAATAAGCTGCTCAGTATTTATGATCAGGCACAGAAAGGCATGACACAAGTTGTTCTCGTATCCTAGCAGAGCACCAGTTCTGAATAATTTTTGTGCTGGTGACCCAGTAGCTGAAGCACAAGCCAGGACATCCAGGTTCACTCCTTGTCTCTGTTTAAGAGCTTTTAAGAACTTTAATAACTTCTCTTTAAGAACTTTTTGGGTTCTTAAATGATTAAAAGCATTAATTTCATATGTAGTCGCACACGTGATACTTACGACAGACTTGGCACCATCTTAAGATCAGAATTTTTCCTTATATGTGAAATTCTCCTATTGTCTTGTAAGAAGATTTCTGCTATTATTCATTCATTTGGTTGCCACTTGTTTATTTGATTGGACTTTTTTTCTTTTCTGCTACATATTTATGTATTTGTGATGAACTGTACAATCTTTGAGTGCTCTCTCAGGACAAGGCTTAATAATGACATTTATTTTAAAGATGTTTCAAGGCTAACAGCAGTACTGTGACAGCAGGACAAGTTTGCTACCTTTTGTCAAATGACAGAAAATGGAGAGAAAGATCAAGACCTTATACCGGATGCGTTTTACTTTCAAGGTATGAAAGCATTCCAAGGCTGAGTGGTACTCAGAATCCTGTAGCAAAATTTTGTGGCGAGAAAAACATGATTTTCTGAAATTGTTTCATTATAATGACTTTCATTAATAATACAGGTGGAAAACCTCATATAGTAGCAGGGAATTCGGCAAGCTTGCATGATTCTGTAGTTGCATGTAAGTCAAAACATTTTGCTAAAGCTACTGTTGTCTCACTATATTTTAAGGTCACAGAGTACTCTAATGTTTGACCTAAAGTATAAAGCTTTGATTCAGCAATGAACTTGAGGAAATTCTCAATACTAAGCATTGTAACAAATCTTTTCCTCAGCAGAAGTACTTGATCACATGCTTACCCTTAAACATGAGTTCTTTTGTAATCACATGTACACTTGAATTAAAATTAAAGTCCTTAAAGCAGAAAAGGAATGTAATTCAAGATAACTTTTCAAGATTGATAGTGGTAGTTCTTGTTACTTTGCAAAGCTTCTGCGAAGTGCACTTTTTTATTTTCTGTAGCTGTGCTCATAGTTGATATTTATATTCACAGGCTGGTTTGAACAGTTAAATATAAAAAATATAAAGTGTCAGATATATTTATGTACGCTAATGGTAGTGGTTTTGTTACAGGATCTGAGAAAATGAAATTTCGTTTTAGAAACAAAGCATATTTCTTTGCTTTTTAATTGTAAGTTTAAATGCTTAGCATTTTTTGTTAAAATCACTTAGAAGTAAAAAAAAAAAAAAAGTTATTTTAGTGTTAAAATATCATAATATTTGGATATATCTGAAATTGTTGCATATTTTCCACTGAATTTATAAATTCTCTCAATGGTATTTTCAGTAGGAAACACTTGCCAAGAATTTAATTTCTCAACTCTGAAATCTTAATCCTTTTCTACTACAAATAAAAAGCCTCTGGTGAAACTTTAAGTCTCAACTGTTGTTTAGAGATGCATTTTTGCAGAGCCAGTCAGCACTCTGGAGCGATTCTGGGCCAGAAGCTGAACTCCTAACCACCACAGGACATGCTGATTGCATGGGTGTGCAACTTGATTTTCACAGGCACTGACTTTGTAATGCAATTTTATGCTGGGCACCAAAAATCTAGGAGTTAAGGCTTCTATTATAGTGTTCCTTATCAGGGGTATCAAACACGAACAAGCTGACAACTGCCACAGGGCTTATTTTTGCTGCTGATACATTTATATATGTGTCTGGCTGGCCCCTTTTCCATGGTCACAAGCAGAAAAGCCTTTAATGTAGCTCAGTGGGCTTTATGGAGGTGAGAAGAAGGTAGGGAAATACTGTAAGGAGAGCAGAAGGAAAACATAATGGAAGACGTGATAAAAGGCAATAGGTGGAGACTGATGCAGAACCCCAGTGACTTAGCCATATGTTGTCATTGTTGGCTTGAAATGGAGAAGCAAAACTCGAAAGTCATTAGAAAATACTACTTTTCTAGGGAGCCTGCATACAAAATGGGGTTAACATTTAACATGAACTGCAGCATGTCAGCTGCTGTGTGGGCAGCAGATGTGGAAGATTTGGCACTCAGGCTCAACAGCTTTGGCTGCATTTTGCCAGCTGCAGTAAGGGTAGGGAGTATTTCAGAGGTCCTGTGTGTTACCTTGGTGCTGCTTAGTATCTATTGTGTCTATTCTGGATAAGCTCAGGGTTCAGTACATTCACTGGCTGTGTGTGTGTTTCATCTCTTTCAAATGTGCATAAAAAACAGCCACTGATGCAAACCTAGGAGCGACCTTGCATAAGCTCTTCTTACTGTCTGCTTTATTCCAGGTGAGAGAATGAGAGCAGATCAAGATCAGACCAGGGGATGGAGTGCAGTATTAGCTCTCTGGGCTTTTCTGCTGTGTTTACCTAAGGCCACCTCCCTCTTGAGGTTTAAGGTGAGAACATGCTTCCTCCCACACACTAGCCCTTCAATTTTGTTGAGGTTTCTTTGAGACCAAGAAGGATCCAGAAAGTCTCCAAGGCTTTCCACTCTGCTTTTTATCAGGCATATGGGTGCATGCATTGGTTTGAAGAACAAGCTGTACGCTTCTTTTATATTATCATATTACTTCATACTTTTGCACAATTCCTATGTGATGTCTCACACTATGGCACAAATCCAGGTAAGTAAGCTCAGTCAGAGCTATCTTGAACTTGAATCTGAGGTCATGGTAGATAGTCCTGTGGAAACATCAGCTCAGTGCTTGCAGGTAGCAAAGCAAATCAAGTGCTAGGAAAGGATGAAGACCAAACCAGAAGGCTGCTGCATAACCCTAGGGCTCATCTATGCCTAGAGTACCACTGTATGATGTGCTCTTTCTCTAGTGTCAGGATATGATAGATCTGGAAAAGGATCTAGGAAGCAAACCAGGTTGATATAAGGTATAGAACAGTTTCTGTGTTGGGAATAAGTCAGAAAATTGAGAGCAATATAATAAAGTCTATAGAGCTGAGTGGCATAGAAAGGGATCAGTTGTGTAATCTCCCTTCTGATACAAGGAGTATAGGCCATTTGAAATTACTAGGAGCCAGATGAAAATAACCTGAAGAAAGGGGCTAGCAAGTGAACAAAGCTCATCAGGTTTCAGCTGGTTGTCCAGCTGCAAATAGTTGAAGGCAAGGGAAGATAAAAGACAAGCATCACATGCTTGTCTCATTCTTTATCTTCAGTAGGTGTCAGATAATGCCTGATGCTGAGGATGGGATACTAGGCTGGTTGGGCTCTCACGTCTGTCTGGCCTGGTTACCAGTTGACAACTCACATGTGTATACAGGCACAGCTAGCTAAGATGGCAGTAATAGGACATAAGCTGCCTGTTACTTGATCTGTGGTTACTGCTGATAGCCTTGAAGGTTAACCTTCAGAGTGTCAGGAGTGCAAAAGAAAGCTTTAGATAAAACACTGGTCAGTGCTCCCAGGGAACTGATATCAAACTGATAGCCTATGCTACTGATCATCTTGGTGCCATGCCATTCTGCCCTCGTGCCACATCCCTCTGCCCTACTGAGCATGTTATCAGTCTGCATTGTTGAACTGTGCAAGTCAGGTGCTTCAATGCTGTGTGGCTTCAGCCTTGAGGTAAGGGGTCACCTAATTACAGGGTTCAGTTTTTTTGGTAGAGGTTTTACTCAATGATTCAAACTTAGTATTTTCACAATCAAGATAAATATTGACTGGGGAATCAGAAATACCTCCGTTTCATGCCTGCTTGGGGCAATTTCTCTGTAGACAAGCAGAAAAATTGGGCATGCTGCAGCCAGTCAGGCAGCTGACAAAAACATGAGTGGATCATAAATAAGTTATTTTCTCTATAGGATCATTGTTGACAAGGGTGTAGGACTAATCTAGAGTGTCTCATCTCTAGTAAGGAAAAGTAAAAAAAGAAAAGTAAAATAGCTTTGGAGGAGAAACAAGAATACCTTTATTGAGATCTCCTAGGAAAACAACTTCAATGAGATTTTTTAGGGGATTGTGGTTCATATTGTGCTAAGGGCTGGATACATACATAGATAATTCTTGCTACAGGAGCTTGTTGTTGTTTTTTTTTTTTCATTGACTTATACTCATCGTTGAGCTTTGACATATGTGGAAATGGATGACTATCAGATAAATGTGGAATTACACAGATCATTAAGTATTTCTAACACATGCACTGGAGAATTAGTTACTGAATAGCTTTATTCTTGTGCAGTAATCCTGCCTTTTTCCTGCAAATTCACTGTGCCAAATCTTTTCAGAGTTCATAGTGGATATTTCATGTTTCTAAAGCACAGAAATGACTCCAGAATACATGCAGGTATTTCAAAACAGCACATGCTATTTTACAGGAAATGGCAGCTCCTTTCACGTTGCAGCTTCCTTAAACTAGTCTAGAGACAGAGCTGTCAATTACAGTGAGAAGCCTTGACCTATGAAATATTTTTGTTACACTTTAATGCATTACTGTTATACTGTGACTAAGTGATAAGATTCTCTTTGGAAAAGATACTGGTTCACCCAGTTTTATGCAGAGCAGTTCCAATGGACTTTAAATTTCACTCCTGGCAGTCAGTGTTGTAGTAAGCGGTGCTATTGTAAGAGAGGGAAATTGGGGTCTAAAACTTAATTTGAGTGTATCACTTCAGCTGATCTTTCAGTTTGCCTCAGAGCCATGTTTAAAGGAAGGGGCTTGCATGCTAAAAGCTCTTTGAATTTCCCTCAGACTTTTAAAAAGTTACAGGGGAAGGAAAATGCTGCAAGTCAAGAACATCAGAATTAGTGAACTGGATCTGACTAGCTTCAACCTATGAGCCAGTATCAGCTGCTTTAGAGGATGAGGAAAATAAACCCTGAGGCTAGTTGTGGGATCACTCTAACACAGTCCTTTTCTAATCCTCGCCACCCCCCGTCCCCCCAGCTAAAGACTGGTGTGTTCTGCTGCAGAAATGCTTATTTTAATTTATGGAAACCTATGATGTTGGCTATATTAGCTCTGGATAACCTTAGCCATGCACATTTCTAAGCCCTTCAGGAAAGCTACTAAATTCTTTGTCTTGATTAAGTAATTCTTGATGTTGATAAAGAATCTTGATGTTAAGAATTTTATTAAGTCAGGCTAAAGAACTACAGAATGGCTTAAGCTGTGGCAAAGAAACAAATCCAAGAATCTTTGAAGGCTTTCTGCAGCCCTGTTTATGAACTGTGTAATGGAGTTAAATGCATTTTAATACACACCCCTTTTCCAGTTCTGAATTGCCCACTTGTATTTGATAATCATTGTTTTTGCCTTAAGAGAAAATGTACAGCAAAGATGTCCAGTACTCACAGGCTGCATCTGTGTCCCCTGTACTTTGAGGGTTCTTCTCTGTTGGTTATTCCAGTAAGGAAATCATGAATGTTAGCTTCTGTGGGATGTTTTGTGCTTTGGGGCATTTGCTTTCCAAGTTGCTCAGTCTGGCACATCATAATATAATGCAACAGTTATTTTATTAAGCTATTAGTTGCCAAGTGCCAGTATAGATAGAAAAAGCATAGCTGAATACTGACTATAGGACTGTAGAAATTAGAGGCTATGTCTTCCGATCATTCTCTTATCCTGAATTCTTGTAAATATTTATGATTATATTGACATTAAGATAAGAAGAGGAAAATTCCCTACCAAGTTCTTTAGCAGTTTAATCTTTGACTAGGTCATAGCTGCTGTTTGTTAGAAGTGAAAGTGCACAACTTTACTTTTTCCCCAAAACCACATCAATGTTGAGATCATCATGGAGGCCCGAGGGCAGTGAATGTGTGCTGAGGTTTCCTCTGCATCTTGTACCTGGAGGACAAGGAACACACAAAGGCCTGGTCCTGGGAAACATGCATGGCCATAGCCCCTTGAGCCAAAGGCCAAAGGATTGCACCTCTTTGCATCATACTAGTTTTTGAAAGGAAGCTTATGTGCTGGCAAGTACAAAATGCACTGGATTTGGCTATCATCCCCATACACTGATCTGAGGAGGGGATCCTGGCCCCTTTCACAAGGTGGCCAGGAAAAATGCATGTGCAGCCATCTCCTTCTCTGCGTGGACACTTTGTATGTGAACTCAGTACCTGTATTTTTGTGAGATACCCGCTGCTATTTCACAGTATAGTAGGCTACTTTGTATGTAATGGGAATGTATTTTCAGGGAGTTTATATGGACTAGCTAGATCTCTGCTAACACTCTCCATTATTGCTCCCTTAATTAGCTTGGAGAGAGAAGATGTACAAGATGTCCCAATAAGGCATTCTCAGTCAGCACTGGAGTGCCCATACAAGGTTTTACTGCAGATTAGCTGAAGATACAGCTGTGTGAATGCAGTGGAGCTCCATAGTCCTCCTGGGTGGTATGATTGGTTCTCACTTCCCCAAGTTTATTTCTTAACAGATGTTTTTAAGAGGCATTGGTGGAAGTGGCGAATGCCTCTGGTCAGTAAAAATTGGTGAAAATCTTTGCTTTGACCTCATGGTTTTAGGAAGACCACCCTCTGAGAACAGACAGGGAGAGAATGACTTCAAGGTAATGGGCTAAGGGTGGGAGAAAACAAAAGTCATTATTTTTTTTTATAATAGTTCCAGCAAAATATAAGGTTTTGTTCTCTATTTTCCTCAAACAATATTCAAGGGCACTAAAAAAAACACATTTCAATCATTTATCAGACTGGGAGGTCAATGTCCTTTTGAATAACAAGTGAATTGGGTGAACCTTTACTTCTCTCCTCTTGGATGCAGCTGCCTAATGCTGAAAAAAAAAGTATGAACACGGGACACATGTGGCCTTGGCAGGGACACAGGGAAGTAGGACACAAGCTCTGGGCCAAATTTTTCTTTAGAGGAAGCCATGTGAATGCACAAACACATGTAGGAAGTCATGAGCAGAACTTGGTCTCCCACTTGCAAAGTTTCCTAAGCTGCTTTTTTTTTTTTTTTTTTTTTTTTTTGTCAAGCCAAGCAATCCTTTGGCTTCCTCAAGGCTTCCTTACTCTAGTCATTTAGCAAAGCAGTGTACTTGAGGGATCCAGTTGCTGTCAGAAGTGGTGTGGCCACAGCCTGCCCCTTCTGATTTGGAGAGTGCCACAACATCTTCAGGGAACGTCTTGCTGACATGATTTTTTTAAGTTCCAAACTGGGGTCTGTGTTGTGGTGTTGGTGCCAAATGTGGGTTTTGTTTGATTGGAGCTTAAAAAAAATGGCAAGTAAAATATTTCAGTGTTGATTTTGAACCATTTATTTTCATTAAATATATAGGTTCTAATTTTGGTGGGTAAGTTAACATACGGTTATGTAAGTGGAAACTTGCCTGTGTAAAAAGGTGGATATCATTTTGGCAGCAGCAAAGCTGGATTTCAGATTCTGAACAGACATAACATAGATAGATGGTCAAATGTTTTAATGTTTATTTGAGACTTCGCCTTAGATTAAATGATCTGCACTAGAGGAACTAGTGGGAGGTACTGAAGCACTTAGAAAGTTCCCCTAGATGGAAAACATGCAGAATTTATTTATTTTTGTTGTAATTGAAAGAAATAACTAAGTGTCAAAGCACTAATGTGGCCCACAAGATCATACTGGGAGTGTTCCTCTGATTATTAATACCCAGCAGAACATGAAGTTTTAATGTCTGAAACAATGCAGTGTGCTGTGATAAACTGGCATGGCGTGATGGTGTACCTTAACATCTGGCTAGTGGAGAGGATGGGTGTGAGAGCAACTGAGACAAGTGTCACAAGTGAGCTGTCAGAATCACAGGTAAGAGCAATGAATTCTGACACTGGGGAGGCATTGTTCTTTAGGCTCCCCCTGGATGAGAAGACAGCAGAAACAGGGCTATCTGACAGGTTTCACAAGTAGGATATGGGTGGGTATAACTTCTCAGTGACATGAAGCGTTGAGTCATCTGACAGAAGGAAATTTCTTGCAATGGGGAATAGTTCAGGTGCAAAATGTTCATTCTGAACAGTGCTACAGTCTGTCCATGCTTTTTGGCATATTCTTCAGATTTTACCTTGGTAAAACACGATATTGACTTGTTTAATTTCTGGGAACTGTATCATGGCTGACCAAAAGGAAAACAAATAGACCTTGGCAACAAATGCACCCAGGATTGACAATACCGTGAACTATAGGGTATGACTTGAAGGTGAAGTGAGTGGCTACCAGTGAAGTCTGTCCCACTTTTCTGCAGCCCCAAACCTTCTCCGGTTGGGATTGATACATGAGGTGGTGTGTTTTGAATTCCCCTCTGCACATCAATAGGGAATGGTTTGCCTTGCTGCTGTTATAGTGTGTGCAAGGCTTGTTGATATGAAAGCAAATGTAGCCCTCTACTGCTGTGTCCTGTGTTTCTGCCAGTACAAGGGAAGGTGGAATTGATCCTTTACATTATCTGAAGGCAATTTGTAATGTCATGAGTTCTCTTTCCCAAAAAGTGACTTTAAGAAGATTTTCACAAAGTGTAGCATAAGCATTATATTGGTCTTGCCAGATCACTTCACGTTTTAATATGGATTAGTATGTTTCCTGGATTGTTTGCTAGAAGCTAAGCTTTACTATTTTATTTTTTGAAAGGGAAGAAGAGAAGTCCATGCAAAATAAGCTTTGATTTTCTACTTTTCTGATAAATCTACATGTACCTTGTGATACAGAGATACGAAATCCTCATATCTCAGCTGCCTAGAGTGCAATGCACCTCAGTGAAAGAGCCTACAGACTAGCAGCTAGGAAGAGTTTTTTCCCTGGAAGCCCTCTAAAGACCTCTAAGTCTGTGCACCAAATGTTTGTCAGGTTGTGCAAAGGAGTTAGTACCACTGGTGAGTACATACTCATAGACAGCTTATGTATAGAGATAATGCAAAGCCATGCTGGAGACCCATATGTAAACTTAAATCTTGGGCACTTATTAATCTGGATGAAACTGCTTGCAGTGAATCAAGAAGAAAAGACAACTGAATCACGTACCTTTGCCAGTCAGAGGCTGGCTGCCAGGTGAAGTACAGATTACACAATTACTTCCTCTTCTGGAAAGTTTGAGCAGACAGTGCATTAGGCTGAATTATTTGTTTCCGAACAAAGTACACAAGGAGAAACAGAAACACTGATACATAGGCTATGTAGTGTTTGTTAGGATAGTTATAAAAGATAGTCTCCAACTTGCTAGATTTAATGGTCCTATTGTGCAAGCAAAGAAAGGACGGTGAAATGTCATATTTGAACACATTCCTGTGAAGAACTCTACTGTGTGCAACAATGAGGTAGAACTGGTGGCTTTGGAAAGACATCCTGGCCTTTCTTGCACAGTGGTAATATTAAAGAGTTTCTAATTTTCCTAAACCTAGTGGGAAATTAGGAGAGGACCTCATCTTGTACACAGAGGTCAATTTTTATTTCTGCAGATGTGTACACTGTTTTTCCTGTTGATAAAGCCTGCTAAGCCATCATATGGTTTCCTATTGTGTCTATGCCATAAGGAAGTGTTGACTAGAACATCTTCTAAAATGTTTGACATGCAATATTGCATTATATTAAAGATAGCTTTTGAAAAACCTACTAACAGGACAGTTTTAAGTCACCTAACCAAGCAAATGTCTTAATTTCTCTGGAAGTTTAATTTTTCTTGACTGATACTGATCACGTTTGTTACCAGCCAACGAACATATATGTAGGTAATACATCTGAAAGCCTTTGCTCATGTCAAAAAATTAGTATGAGTTACATAAGTGCACTGTGAAAATATTACCTTGGATAAAGGCCCAGACAACTTGAAAGAAACCTTAAAAACAAATAAAAACCCCCTTCATTTTGACATGGATTCAGTGATTTGGATTTCTAGAGGGATCATTTGGTTAAAATTTAAATGAAACAATAGTTTTATTAAAAATGTGATTCTGGTGTAATTAAAATAGATTGCACTCTATCCTACTTTGATGTGGGTCTTGAGAGTGTAGAATTTTCTCAAGAGCTGTTTTCTTCTTTTGTATCATATTGTTGAAAGTACCTCTTAACTGAGTACCAGCAGTCCTCCTGGCTCCCTGGAGATCATAGCTTCAAAATAGATGGTCTCAGAGATAAAGATACACAGTACTTACTACTTGAAGTGAGCTACCTACTTCAGTACAAACTTGTTTAATTTGTACTTCAAATTTAGTGAGCTTGATTATTCCACTGAATTGACTAAGATGCCTCAGATGAAAATCCTAGTATGTTGTGGTTTTGTAGCCTTTGCTGTAGGCTCAGGAGGCTCTTAGTCATTTTACTGCTATTATAACTATTATAAACTGCAGGCTTATAAGAATATCTCACTGAGGAAAAAATACACACACACCTGAGCTCTATATTTTCAGGCCCAATATATCTACAAGGTATAGGAGAAACTTCTTAGGAGTAAGGCAATTTAATTCCCATGTTTACATGAAAAATAAAAGTTAAAGAACAGGAGATATTCTTTTGTTGAATAAACAACTCTTGCATGTCTGTCCTTATTTAGCACTTTATACTTAAGCTCCATATGTGTTGAGTGTGAAATTAATTTTGAATTCTATAAGGTGATACAGTTTTAATACTGTGTAGAGCTAAGCAGTGACTCCTGATTTTAAGAGCCGCTGATGGATAGGAATCCTTAGAATAAGATCTAGTCTCTAAACTTGTTTTCTTTGAACTAGAAGAACTTAAGCAATTCTATTTTGCTTTCAAGATGGTAATTTGCAGCTGGATTTGATCACAATTTACAGCAAGGCCTCTTGTGTGTCCAGTTCAAGTTCTTCTTGTCCTGGTCCTGTCAGCAGCTGCCTTTTTTTCTTCCCATGGAAGTTAGCACAGAAAAAAAAAAAAAAAAAAAAAAAAAAGATGAACAACCCTGTGGGAAGTTGATGATTGGCAGTATGTAGGATCAGGTTCCCCAGAGATGGTGATGAAGTTACCTTGGTTGTAATTTTATTTCCACTAAAAACCTTGGAGGGAGGATAACTGCTATTTAGAAACTGTCTGATATAGGAAATGCATTGCGACATTAAATACTAGAGAAAAATGGGAAAAGTAGAAGGAATTGAATAAGAAATTTACTGTGCCATTTAATCTCCTTGATTTTGGTTGGTGTGACTGAATACAGCAGTGCCTGGTGGCTCTGGGTGACTTAACACTGCTGAGCACAGCCATCCAGATGACAGGACCTCTACAGAGACACCCTGCTCTGCCAGTGCTCTCAGGGGTCTCATACATGTCCCCGGGTGTGTTAACTGTTTTGTGTTGATAAGGTGAAACTAAAACCCCAAACACTGTCCGAAGTGGGTAGAAAGTAATCACAGAAGTTCTTTCAATTTATTTCCAGTTCTAAAGCAAGTACTCAGTGGTATCCTATCGCTTCTGTTCCCCCAATGAGCTACCACTGTAGCAGCTTTCTTTTTTGCTATAAAGGAAAAACCCAGTTATGCCTTAGGAAGTGTCGCATTTTATGAAATGTCAGGTTTTAATTTGCCCTGAGGATTAAAAATGAGTGCATTTGTTCATTGTAGTGCTTCCACCATACATGGCTCCTATAAACCTGTGTTTCCTGTGGTCATGGAATCAGCTGAGCATCACTAAGGAAAGTTACTCTGCATCATTCATTCACAAGCCGGGAAGGGAACTATTCCTGCTGACTCATGCTTATAAGTATTTTCCTTGCTCCGCCTCCATTCATTTCGGCTCCACCTCTCATTTAGTACTGGTAGCCTACTATATTTAAGCAGCTGTCTTAGAGCAGAGGCAGTATTCAAGGCTTGGAGTCTGGTTGGCTTTCCTGGCTGTACAGGCATTTTCACAAAGATCTCACTTCTCATCAGACCTGCTGCTAAAGGTAAGAAGGCTATAAGTGAATACAGAGAGTTCTGTTTGTCCTGCATATTGTAACATGGCTTTCAGAATATCACAGGGGTGTTTGTAGAAAGAGGTACAATTTTTATGTACCATAAAGTTGAATTTTTCCACAGACATTGCTTTTTTGGGGTACTCTGGCTTTGCATATGAGAGCGATAGCACAAGTGGTGGGAAAAAAGCTCCTGAAACTTGTGGGAAAGTGAACAACTTAAAAGCTATTGGGAAAGTGTAAACTTCAAAAACTATTAGGATTTCTGTTTCTTAAAAGCACTAATGAATTAAATTTAAATAGTTGCTGATGAAGTGGATGAGTTGATGAAGAAAACAAGCTGAAGGAAACTGTTGCATTTCTACATTAGCATTGTTCTTGTTTAAACCCAAGTGTCACAGTAGCACTTTCAGTCTCTTCCATTATTTATGTGCTGACTGCACTGCTCTTTTGAACTCTCTCCATGTACTATAGAGGCCCTGCTTAGTGGTCCTTACTTGAGCAAAAGTCCCACTGATGTTCTAGGGAGAGCTGCTTGCAAATGACTGATGTAACTTGGCCTTTTACTTCTACTAAAGATGATTTAGTTTCATTGCCTTGTTAATTCATCTTTGCTTTTTTTCTGCTTGCTTAAAACCTGTTTCAATTGTGCAGCCTGGAGCCAGTAGGGGCCATACTGACCGGCTTTGTGAGTTATAGTCCCTCCAGGCTTAAGGCTGTGTCAGGAAGGTATGCGGAGTCTGGTCCAGGATGAGCTGGGTGCTTTTCCAAGCCAGAATGATTATGTAACATCACATCATTGCTGAAATGCTTTGGAAGCAGTGAGGAGAGGAATTGTGGAGCTTGCAGCATGCTCTCAAATGAAGAGGAGGAAAGATTCAGCCATTTAAAGTAGGAAACCTAAAGCAGGAGCCAAAGCAGTGATCAATGTCACTAAACTGACTAAACGTGAGTGCCCAGCAGCCTACCGTACATGAAAGAAGCATGAGGAGATGAGTCTTGGGTTCCATCCTAGGCTTTCTCTTGTTGCATTTAGTTAACCACCTCTCTCTGAATGTGAAATGAACTTCAGCCTTCTGTACACTTTCCAGTAGTCTCTGCAAGAGCAGGCTGTCATATGCTGCACTGAATTAACTGTGTGGTGATTGAGGTGTATGTAATCTCTTTATTCTGCAACTGAAAAAATAATCTGCTTTTACTTATAATGGCAGGGAAAGCGAACACTTGGCCTGTGACACTGAGCACAGTTTTGCCCCCTGAAGTCAAACAGCTAGTCTACAGGATGGGAACAGCTATAACAGGTTCAGCATCTGGTTCATTTTCTCCTAAGCAGTAGATTAATTAATTACAAATTATAGAAATGCCAGCTTTGGGATGTGGATGGGGCTTTTCATTTATAGAGACATGCTAGGATAAACAGAAGCATCTGACAGTTAATCTTGTGTTGATAGAATTGTCTGGTGTCAAAACTTGGGGAAACAAAGCATGTAGCATTGAAATGGTCACAATGGGGTTTTGTGAACCCAGATCTTGAGTAAAACCATGGCTAAAAGTGTCATGTATGTGCACAGAACTAAGAATTTTCTCAGAGTAACAATTGTGCTCCTCTAGCCATTACTGTTTGGTTTAATTGCAGCAAATGCTCCCTTTTCATGCATCAAAAGGTACAGAAGGAGGAGGAGGGTGGGAGTTATCGCTCAGCCTGAGGCTGCTGGCTTTGTACTCTATCAGGGTGGGGCAGGGTGGCATGGAGCAGTGGCCGGGAGCCAAGGCAACCTTCCTGCACTGCAAACAAGGCTGCCAGACTGACTTCTACCGCCTTGTGCCTTTTTTGTCCCCTTTGAGATCCCCCAGGAAAGCACTGGCATGCAACAGCATGACCCTGTGCCCAGGTTTTACGAAGAGGCTCACGGGCTCATTCTCTCTCGTATTGGCTTTGCTCTCCTGGACCTGTTGCCTTGTGCAGGATTGGGTTGGCTCCGCAGCCCTTGCTTCCAGCAAAAGTCCCACGGATGTTGCTGGGTTACCACTGCCTGCAGCGTGCATGTAAACTTTCTGTGCATGCTGCTGCAGCCTGCTACGGAGCAGAGACATGGAAGAGCCCTTCCAAAGATCTTCCTTCTCGCTTTCAGGTTCCCAGTAGTTTCATAGAGATAAAAGATGTTGGGAAAAATTAATAAAAACTTGTCTTATGTAGTGCAGCTGTGGAGAGGGAATTATTTGTTACCATGGAAAGGTAAGATAAGTACTGTGATTTATGCTGGTTTGAGTGGGTACCTTACTGGTCACACTGGTAAGTGATCTGTACCTTTGATGTCGCAGGACATCATGGGTGCTAGTGCTGAATTCTGGAGCTTTGTGGTGGGGAACTATTTGCAGGCAGATTTACACCGCAATCTGCTGATGGTAGTGCAGGGTTTGGCTCACATGGCAGAACTTAACCCAAAAGGCTGGGGAAATACTTGGCCAGTTAGGCTGGGCTCCTGCTGCTACTGGGGTTGGGGTAAGTATGCCTTAAGGGGTGGATGCCTGCCTCCACATGGATGCAACATATGGAAGAGTTCGTCTTCTGGGTATGTGCATCTGCCTTTGGGTTACAGCTAAGCTGGGAAATGAAGTTTTCAACTCTGTTTAAAGCTAGATGCCCAAAATGACTTGAATTAAAGACATGGCTATTATGTCTTTTATGTGGTTCACGCAAAACACATGAGAAAGACTTAGTGAAGTGGTAGAAGGCAACTAGTAGATGTTATTAAACTGTGATACACACTTTGGACAAAACTGCTAGTTTTAAATCCCACATGTAGGCCTTATTATGTGCCTCTCTACTTAAATGAACCCAATTTTAAGTAGTTCTCAGTCTAGCCCAGTGCCCCTTTGTCTTGGTGCACAAAGAAGGTGTCACATCCTTGCAGGCGAATGCACTCACAAGTCTCCTCCTGGAGCCTGGGATTCTTCAAATCCTAAATTTAACTGTGGTCCTGCCTGCTCATTGAATCACCGGGGTCTTACGGCATTAACGTAGCTGCTGGGGATATAAATGTCAGGCTTAAAGGGGAGCATTGCGCTCGTAGGATGGCATCTGCTTGTGTCAGAGGCGGTGATGTGCCAGACCTTATGGGAGTGTGCGGTGCGTTTGCCAAATATTTTGCTGTGCTTGGGAAGGGTGTGGAGAGCATGCCCTGCTGAGCAAAGTCGTACCATTCAGTGGATTCTGACTTAACTTTCCCAGCTGAGAATAATATTTCTAAAGGCTGTATTCTCAGTAGAATAACATAAAAGCTTCTGGTGGATTTTGAAAATCTCCATTTTACTGTGGTAGAAGTAACTTTTGACTGCCATGGACTGGTGACAGTGTAGTTTAATTCCTTGGAAAACTGAGGTAGTTATTTAACATGGTGGGATCCCTGCAGGAGTGGCAAAAACGACAACAAAAAAGAAAACCATCAAGAACAAAACTACAACAAACCTTTGATTCGCTACTCATTGAATATTTGCATGACAAAATCAGGTGTTTTGTAGGTTCTCTAATGACAACCTAGCCTCTAAGATAATGTTACATGTTTTGTTTAAAGAATTGTTGCTATTTACTTATTCAAACTTAGAACTCTGTGTTCTGGAAGACGAATAAAGAGGGCATCCTCAGGTTCAGGAACTGTATTAGCACTTCTCCAAAAGCCCTCTAGCCATTGAGCAGCACGTGTTTGAAAACGCAGCCAAGAGATTTCCAGCCTTTGGGCAGAAGTCTCGAGTGAGATTTGCTTACCCTCATAATAAATGCACAAGCTACTTTAAAAAATAAAAAGCACTCACAAATGGGTTTACGATATTTTTTTTGGCAAGCTGCAACATGTCAGTTACCGTAGTCAGAGGGTTACTGATGTTGCCAGCTGTTCTGAAGGGACCGAAACTCATGTGTGGTAGGGAAAGATAAGGGCCCTTTCCTTTTCCTGTGATATAATCAGGGAATCATCCTTCAGCTTCTAGGGAGGGAAAAGGGTGAAAAGAAGAGTAGGCCTGTCCTGAGGGTAGAAGTATAATGTGACGGTGTACAGTGCAATGAAATAATTTGTATCAGCCCTCTTCTGTGGGCTATAGACAGTAATATAATTTTGTCAAGCAAATGTTTCAGAACTTCTCTGTTTTAACAGGTTTGATTCCTGGGCCTAAATGCTTTCAAACAGGAAGATGTATTCAATATTGAACAGGCATCAAAAAAAGACTGGGTTCAAGCCGCTTCCTGTGGTGATCATAGGTAAGTTTTCTCCTGTCTACATTCTCTGATGCTGTTGTTACTTTGGACTTGCTGTCTTCAGCTTTTGTTCCGTGTGTTGGATGCTCAAACCAGAAATCCCTGGCTAATATTTCTGCCTCCTTTGCCTGACAGTCAAACTTTCTGTAGTACCAAAAATGAATGGTAGGAAGTAGGGAACCAACTATTCAATAACCTGAAACACACCCTTTTTTAAAAAAAATAAAAGGAAAAGGTAGCCTTTTGGACATGAGTTCAGTGGCTCTGGTTTTTCTGTTGGGTGTTTAGAGGGGTTAGCAACCATTCTGCTGAGGTAATCATTTCACAGAAAGTTGATTAATGTTCTGTAGTGCTTGATTTGTGGGATGAGTGTGATCTTTCTTGTTGTGCCTGATTTACTTAGGAAGTGCTCCAGATGCTGTTAATGTTTCTGTAAACCTTTTTTTAGATTTTTTTTAAATGCATGAGAAATCTCTTGGCATGTATAAGTCAGGTACATCGACTTTATGCAGAATTGAATAGAATGGTGTCTTTTCACCAGTTTAGAAAGCAGGTTATGTAGTAACTTTACTATGTCCTTTGTGAGAGGGGAGATACCTAGTGTGGCTAAACAGGGACCCAGTGTGGAGATGTCCCTAAAGCCTCTGAAGAACTGGTGTGAAGATGTGCAGGACGGGGAGGCTGTCGGACTGAAGCAGCACAGCTATTTCACTGCAGCTGGACATTGCATACAGGTTCCAGCTGCTTCCTCAGAGCCCTCTCTGGGAAGCCCATAGGCTCCTGCTGCTGCACTGGCAGGCTCACAAAAGCAGTTGCTTTCTGGAATAGCAGCTCTGCTTGTGACCATCCATGTCAAACTTAACTG
Source organism: Aythya ferina (assembly GCF_964211825.1). NCBI lineage: Eukaryota > Metazoa > Chordata > Aves > Anseriformes > Anatidae > Aythya > Aythya ferina. Next base: position 13,728,180 of record NC_140308.1, on the reverse strand, counting down.
TGGTTCAGAAAATAAATTCTCTGCATTGATTGCTCAGTGTTTTGCACTTGGGTGCTTAAGCTTGGTTCAGGAACCTCCCCGTACATTCCAAAGCAAAGGAGTAAGTTCAAAAGTGTCATGTTCTACCGCAGCTGCAGCTTAGTTTTTGTTTAATTTCCGTGGGTTTTGGAAAATTTTCCTGTGAGTGGAATATTCCGAATGCTGACCCACAGCTGCCGGTCCTCACTCAGTACTGGGTGAGGACCGGCACTGGGGACTTTGTCCCCAGCTGTGGCACATGCTGCCCTTCACATAGCTCAGCTCGTTGTTAGCTTTCCAGCCCGAGCCTCCTTCTATCTAAAATGTCCCAAGTGGCCTTTGCTCCAGTGATTCATGCACGCAGCACGGGCACTGTGTCAACACAACCTGCTGCAGGCTGCTCTGTCACTTCAGCTCTCCTCCCCGACATCGTCACTGCATTATGTAATGGTGGTTAGTCACATAGCGAGCAGCAGAGCTGAGCCAGAGAGGCTGACGGCTAGTTATGCAGACACTGTAAACTATTAAACATACTGGAGAACGGCCATGTGAAATCTTTCCACAGGCTACTCTTGCTGGGCTTTGGAGTCGCACAGATCAAGTCTTTCCACTGTCTGTCGGGTGGCTGGCAAGAGGAGTTCAGCTCTCCAGCAATCTGTTCAAAGTGCTGTATTCTGAGGGGCTGTCTTGGCATGGCAGAGAGACTTTTCTTCCTTAACACGCTGCCTGCAATACCACAGTAGAGCTGGTTCCAATCTGCAAGTGTCCTCAAGATCTGTCAGTCAAACCACTATTGCCAGCTATCCCTTATTACATGGCTTTTCACACTGTGCAGAGCAGAGCTGTTTTGGTCACTGTTTTCTGGACATCCTGTATATCCTGTGCACAGTGAACCACTCCACACAGATGGGAAATGTATATCCAGGACAGCTGAGGCCCCCAGTCAGTATGTGACCAGTTTGCAGACCCTTAAAGAAATCGATGAGCAGTAACTCAATTTGTCAGCAGGACACAGACCTCAGCCTTCAGGTGAGGTTAGCCTGTGGCTTGTGTAAGCAAATTCATAACCTTGCAATGCAAATGTATGTAATTAAGGAGTAAAAGGGGACACGAGGGTAAAATGATTTTCCCAACTGCATCCAATAGGTCAGTCACTGATATTCTGACAATAGAAAATATCCTGTATACATAGCAGTGACTTTGATTTGATCTGGATATTAGAAACACTTTTTAAAGGGCTGCTCTGTCTGCAGGACTAAAAAATCTCCTCTATTTTGTCTTTTTAGGGAATGGACCTTCAGGAATCTGTCTCTCATATTTGCTGTCAGGCTACACCCCTTACTTCAAAAGAGAGTCTCTTCATCCTCATCCTATTCTTCAGAAGAAACTAGAAGAGGCTCCACATGTCTCCATTTTGGACCAGGTTTGTGTAAAGAAAATACTTTTTTAGCAGAAGCTTTCAGTGTATCATTATAGTGAAGCACCCTAGGGGTAAATTACAAGTGATGAACTCATTTGAGTTTTCGAAGGCAGAAATTTCAAAGTATGCAGACAGAATAAGCCTTAAGCAAAGTACTTCTATTTATCCAAATCTCCCTTGTATGGAGTGCCTGCATTGCTAAGATCCTCGACGTAGCCCTCAGGCAGTAATGGGCTGCACGCAAGTAAACGAACTTCACAGAACACCAAAAGCACTAACTGGAAGTGCTGTGGTTACAGGCAGTCTGCTGCCTGCCAGGACACATGTTTTGAGCGTGTGATTTGTCTCTCTTCAGGATTTGGAGTATCTGTCTGAAGGTCTGGAGGGACGATCCCACAGCCCTGTGTCTCTTCTGTTTGATACTCTTCTGCGTCCAGACACAGACTTTGGTGGAACAGCAGAATCTGTCCTCACGTGGTGGCACGAGACCGACAGAGCCATTCCCCACCTGGTGCTTGGCAGAAACCCTCCTGGAGGTGCCTGGCATGTAAGTGAATCAAAGCCTAACTGCTTAGGTCTGCATGCTGTAGGATAGCCAGAGGTGTCGACTGGGGAGTCAAAAGGTGCTCCAATGTGCTGGTCACCCATGTTTGATTTTTATGTGTATGAAGAAGCGAGTTTAAAAGGGGTGTAAGAGGGAACAAGAGTTTTTTCTCTTTGGAGAACATGGATGGCTTCATCCATGCTAGTGGATCAGATGAAATCACTGGCTTCTCATGTTCTGAGACATTATTGAAACTTGAGTTACATTTCACTTTGTACATTAAATAACTGAAAGCTGTTTAAACTCTCTTGTTCCAGTCTATCGAGGGCTCTATGGTTACCCTGAGCAGAGGGGAATGGATGGGACTCCCAGATCTCCAGTTCAAAGACTGGTTGAGGCAAAAGAAAAGGTGAGATATCTATGGCCTGATTATTTTTCCCCCTCAAACATCCAGAGGTTATTTGGGAACCTGGAGTGGACTCCTTGAATGCAACTGCCCATCTGTCATGGGTGATTCTCCTGACAGAAAGGTCACTCTCCCCATCAAAAGTCCATTCTGCATTAAGTGCCTCCAGATAAAGTTGGAGTGCTGGTTGCCATGTGTTCTCAACACACACTGGCATGATGATCACAGTGTGACCATGAGGTCATCTGAAAACGTTTGCAAAAGGCATGGTTCTCTGACTTCTGTGACTACTACTTCTGTCCCTAATGACAAGCATAATCATCTGAGCTGCTTCACAGTCTCTCAGGTGCTTCTGCTCTTGATAAGTAACAGTTGAAACCTTAAAGGAGTTGAAAATGGAATAAAAGTGAAACACGTGAGAGGAAGACACAAATGAGTGACTGTGCTTTTAGGGATGGGGACTTTTTGGAATGGGATTCATGTTAGTAATTTGCCTCTATCCAACAGCTTGCAGATTTGACTGCTAGCTCCATGTACCAGAAAAAACTTTGCTGAAGTCAGGGAAACTAGATAAGTCTCCTCCGATACTGCCAGGATAGATGGCTCTAGGATACATTCAGTGGAAGAGGGGAGAAATTCCAGGCTCTTAGTTAACTGCTGCTTGACCTTTGCTTGCAATATATTACAGAGGCCTCAGAAACAACAGAGCCACAGCAGAAGACATTGCTCAATACTACCAACATTATGTGATGAAGAAAGGGCTGCAGAAAAACTTTAGAAGTGGGACTGTTGTAACCTCTGTGAGGAAAGTGAGTGCAGAGAGCATCTCCAACCACGTGCAGGAAGATCTGCAGAAGAGCGACTCCCTCTGGAACTTCACTGAGGAGGGTATGGAGGTCTTTCAGGTGGATGGATTTGTCAAAACTGTCCAAGGTGATAAGGAGCCCTTCTCTATCTATGCGGAAAATGTAGTCTTGGCTACTGGAACATATGATAGCCCCACTTGGCTGGGGGTCAAGGGAGAGAACCTTTCCTATGTCCATCACCAGCTCTCTGCCCTAGAGGAAGCAGTGAAGAACAACAGTATTGGTATCACGTCAGACCCAGTCTTGATTGTAGGTGCTGGTTTGACAGCTGCTGATGCGATTCTCTTTGCTCACCACTGCAATATTCCAGTAATTCATGTTTTCCGGAGGCGAGTCAGTGATCCAGGTCTTATTTTTAACCAGCTACCCAAAATGATGTATCCTGAATACCACAAAGTCCATCAGATGATGAAAGAACAGTCAGCTGCATATGCTGGGCCATATGAGTGTTACGTTAGCCTACCTGAACATCATGTACTGTCTTTTGGCAAGGACAAGAAATGCATTTTTCAAGACAAGAATGGCTACCAGAAAGCTTATAAAGTTTCCATGGCTCTTGTTCTAACTGGTTCAAACCCCAACCTCTCATTTCTGCCAAATAATGGCATTGATTTGGCAATGGACAGTGACCAACCAGTCAATCCCAAGAGGAATCCCATAGATGTTGACCCATTCACCTATGAATGCACTCAGGAGAAAGGGCTTTATGCCCTAGGACCTCTAGCTGGAGATAATTTTGTACGCTTTGTGCAGGGAGGGGCTCTGGCTGCTGCCAGCTCTCTCTTAAAGAAAGCAAACAAAAATCCCCCCTAACAAAAAAGCTCCCCTGTGATAACAGTGTCTGAATGGGTTACTGCTGTTTTCGTAGAGAATCTGATATGTACATCCTCAAATGTGAAGCCCACTCCTGGTATTCTCCAAGGTCCTGTGGAGAGTTACTAAGTTCTTGCTGAGTTATTTGGGAAGCTTAAGTCACCAAATGGATTTGGGAAGGTTAAGTCCCCAAATGGAGTGGGTTTCGTGGCAGTACCTTCAGTCTGTGGGGATTCAGCTCCTTTCCTGCACAACTGTGCAGGGAGGCAGCAGGGGCATTGAATCTTGTGCCTGGAGAAGCAGGGGGCAAGCTAGTGATTGCTCTTCTATGTCGACACCTTCCAGGTAGCTGAAAATTGAATTGGAAAACAATCAAAGTCAATTATTTCCAGCCAGCCTGCTGACAGCCCTGAGTCTGTCAGTCTTGCTGTGTTTGTGATGAAACAAAACAAGCCAATGTGGTTCTGGTTGCTCCTGTGGCTCAGCTGTATGTTCTTATTAGACCAGAATTCACTGAAAGAAGTGGTGTTCTTCAAATAAACTGGCACAGAAACATAGTCAGAACTGTATTATCTCACTGACAACACCAGCAAAATGTAATATCTAGTATCTTTTTATTCAAAAGATTCCTGTGATGTTTTTGTTTTGTTTTGTTTTGTTTTTTCCTTTGGCGAAGTGATGGTACTGAATTACAAAAATCCAGTTTGCCATCTTGCAGCTTTTTACTAACTCCTAAAATGCGATGGCCAAATTCCTGGCAGCTGCTGTAGGGACAGCAGGACTGAAGGAGAGCTACTGCTCTGCTGAGGTACCTGTGTGGGGCTTCTGCTGCACAGAGGATTTCAGAGAGAAGCAATAAGTTGTGTACTGTAATGTGAATTTCTAACGTAATGTCATCTTCTAATAATGTTGTGTATTAAGGGGAAATGGCACAGTCACTTTTTGATGGTTTATGGTAAAAAGTATGATTTTTATACTGATTTTCTAATAGATTTTTCTAGCAAAGCATCTTGCTACAGGCTTTCAGTCAGTGTTTTGAATGAGCAGGGATGGGTGGAAATGATGCCTTATGTTGCCAGCAGCATTCTCAACAGACCTACAAAGCCTTGTGTACCTCTCCTAGGAGTTACAGCTAATCTTATTCAATGTAAAGACACTCTGCTCCTTGTGTTGTACTGAAACTTGCTGATGTGACAGGATGCTGCACATATCTCTGGAGAGCTTTGTATGTGGCTGTTCTTAAAAGAATCCTCTTCAAATTGTGCAGGGAGATGTGCAAGGAGCTTGTCTGTAGTGTTGCTGTATTGCACCTGAATGTTGTTGCCACGGACTTGTATGAAATGTTTCTCAATAAAGTGATTTCAGACTTATTAAAGCTTGTTTGTTTTTAACTCTGACTTTAAAACTCCGACCAAGACAAAATCTAATGAACTATTCTTCATCAGCTTCCTGGCAGACACCAGAATGTGGTTTGTGCCTGTTGAACCTTGCCTCATTCCCCTCCCTCAGAGCTCAACATGGGATTTGTTTTCTGTGTATCTTTGCCCAACAGGTTGGAGTACCTTTGTAGACACTACCCTAAAGCATCCTCTCCCTCTTTGTGAGTCTAAACAATGCAACAAAAGCAAGCTATTTGCCAAGCAATTTGTTCTTGCCAAGGAGATTTCAGATCTTTCCTGTTACCTAGTATCTTCTCTTGGGAGAGATCCCAAATCATGGCCTAGTCAAGTAAGTTATGATTGTTTAGGTTGGAAGGGACATTTAAAGGGCTCACTTCCAACCCTACTAACACAGGCTAAGGTTTGGAGTTAGACGCATTTGCTCAGTGCCTCATCGAGGAAAGCTTTCCACGTCTCCCAGGATGGAGACTCCATCTCTTTGGGTCCCCCATTCAATATCTGACTACTTTTTTTTGAGATTTTATTTATTTAAATATGTTAGCACCATTTATTTTAATGGTGCTAATCTAATTGCCTCATCCTACTGCGGTTAAAGGAGAGGTGCCCTCACGGTCCTCCTGAGCCATGTGGAAAGCTGCCCATCTTCCTCACCTTGTAACTCATCCTTCATGATGCTCAGGCACTGAGCTTCCAGGATTGTGCTATTCCTTCCCAGCCGCTGACCTTTGCTAGGAAAAAAAAAAATCAATAAACAATCAATGTTCACCTTTCTAAAAATAACATTTGGGGTCAGGCCTCAAATTCCTGCATCAGAAGTGAACGAACCAGAGAACAGAAGCCAAAGGGCAGCTTAAAAATGTCAAGGGGCATCAGAGCACACTGGGAATAAGGGAGTTAAGGCTGGTTTTGAGTGAGTTGCTGCTCTTCCCATCACTGGAGTCAAAGTCAGTGCTCATGCTGATCGTTCCTGTACCCAGCATCGTGTTACTGTGATCTAATTTGCCCGCACAGGGGAACTCCTATCTAGGGCAGCAGCCAGTGCCTACGTCAGGGGGCTTGGGTTACCGTGTCTTAAATAGCTGGCTCTCTTGCCCTGTGTAGGACTGGAAAGGGAAGTGGTTTTTCATAACTGGTGCTTAGAAAATATCCTATGTTCTGCCCTGGAGGGCTGTCAGAGCAGCAGAACTCGGGAATGAAGTAGTGGTTCACTCATCAGCCATAAAAAGTTGTCAGGGCAGGAGTGCACAGTGCTAATCCGGGCTGCCATTCAGCTCCCTGTAGCCAGGGAGACAAATATGAATTATTGTTCCAAAACACCGGCTGTGAGAGTCAATAGATAGCTGCTTTGTTATGTGCGGCCTTCTTCCGTGCGTTATAACCTTGACCTGCAGCATGTGACAGGACCAGAAAAATAAAAGTGTCTTCCTGGGCCTCCCGCACATTGCGCTCCTCCTGCAGCAGTGGCACAGCTTTGCGAGGTGCTAAATGCTTTCAGTGCTGTTTCCATTGCTGCATGCACAGCCCAGCCTGGAGATTACCTCGGTGGGTTATCTGAAGTTGGAGACTGCTCTGCTTGTCCTTCAGCGTCCTCTCTGTGCTGCCCAGCAGAAGCCTTCTGCAGCCGCAGTGGCTGGAGCCGGTCAGGCTGGGAAGCCTCAAGCAGCTCCCTCATTGCTCAAGACAGAGCAGGTTTCTGGGGCTTTATTCACACCTCTGGTTGCCACCAAGAGGGGATCTCAAGAAAACCCAGGGCATCAGAAAGCCCTCAATGTCAGGCACACGTTTTCTGTCCTTTGGGGCTGCTCAGCCTCCTTTAGTTCCCTCCACAAACCTACTCCATCCCCAGCTTTTGTCCCTGCAGAGCAAGCTCTGGAGACCTACTGGAACAATGGAAACTTCTGTTGCCAGAACAGAAACAAGGATTTGAAGACTTTATCAACAAGATAAAAAAGAGAACTGTGGGGGTTTTGTTTATTCTTTGTTTGTTTGTTTTGTTTTTTAAAAATTATGCTGGTGAGCCCTTGTAGTCAAGGCTGGTGTGTTTTAAACAAACACACTTGCGGGTGTGGCAGAAATGACTGTACAAGTCTGAACCCAGGTACCTCATTGTGCAATTTGCTTTGTACTAACAAACTTACTGCGTTGACTTCTTGCTTTGGTGGAGGACTTAGGAGATGTTGGAGCATGTTCATTGTGAGCTTTTGCTTTTTAGAAGGGCCCAGTTCTTTAAAAAGAGCCACCTTATATGTACATGGATTGAAATTATTTCGGTGGAATAGTCTTAGGGAAAAAATTGGTTGTTCAGCCTTCACTTTTTGGCCACATTTCTGTCTTTCGTTGAGTACAGGACTAAATCCAGCCACGTCCTGGCCAGACCACGCTGTTTAAAAGGTCTTTAGAGCATTAGGACAGATGGCAAGCCCGACGACTGCGTAAGTCTCAGACTTACCGAGAGCCTTAGGGAGCTGTTGGACTATTGCAGATCGTGGTGGCTTGGAAGGAGCTGCGTTATTTCCCAGCTGGGCAGGCCACCAGCCAGAGCACTGCTGATCACTGCAGCTCAGCTGACAGCTGCTGGGGTTGTGCTAAGCTGCGTGCCATGGAGGGGACATAGGGACAGAGCATGGGGGGCTATGCTAGCACGAGGGGTTTCAAGCTGGAGCCAAGCCTGCCTCTGCCTTGCAGGGCTCTGAAGCAAGCCATGAAGGTAAAAGCAAGCTCCTGGCTAGAGAGTGGCCAAGTGAGGAATAAGAGAAGGGAAAGCAAATTTTGTTATTATTACTTTGCTGTTGTTGAGCAAGTCCTGCCTCCTGCCAGAGCCATGAAATCTGCACAGATCTGCTGTGCATGAAGGGTCACTTTGCTCTGGGAACAAGCCCTGAGGACCAAACCTGGGTCCTTGCAGAGTTCAGAGGCAGAGAAATTCTCCTCCAAGTGAGAAGCAAAACGCCTCAGGGCATTTTGCCACATGAACATGCCCTCCTGCTCCATACAGACACCCATCCAGCACCTTGCCCAAAGCCCCACTAGCATAGAGGAGAGGGGCTGCACAGACAGTGTCCCTGCCTTTCTGCAAAAGAAGCAGCATGGATTTCGTTTTCCAGCCCAATTTTTGCAGTCACAACTTGGAAGCGCTGCTGTCGGCTCTGTCTGATTTTACGGCCACGCTGGAGCAGAGGGAAAGGGGGGGAAATCCTGAGTCAGGCAGCACGCACGGGGAGTGTGACCCTGCTCAGTAACCAGCACCACCGCCAGCCGGGGAACCCTGCCTGTGAGGTGAAAGCACTGTTTATTTAAGATATTTCCCCTGCAGGTGAATTTCCACATCTCAGGCTCGCTGGAAAGGGGCTGGCGAAATAACCGCAGGAGCCACTTTTGGGAAGTGGGACGCATCCAGGCCGCTTGGTTGCAGCCCAGCGACCTGCGGCAGGTAAATACAGGCTGCGGTGTCAGAGCAGGGCCAGGTCAGGGGGATTTGCGGGGTGAAATATTGGTTAAAGGCGAGCTGGGGGTGGCGAGGTGCTGCAATAGGTCTGGAAAGGGGTTGCGAGGGTGTAAAGTTACTGCTGGCGGCAAGCTGTGGATTTTGGGGTATTAATATTGGGTAAGGCTCCAAGCTGGAGCTGCACTTTTATAGCCCACTGAACGCTTTGCCAGGGAGGCAAACACAGAGCAGAGGACGAGCAAAGGGCAGGACGAAATCACTCCTTTAATGGCAACGAAATAGAAAACTGGTGAACCAGGAGAGCCGCGCTTTTTTATGAGACCACAGGCACAGTTTCAGGCCTAAAACACACATTTCTTCTGGAGAGCTGGCCCAGCAGAGCAAACCTCATTTGCAACTTGGCATTAATACCCCAGTATCCAGTGTTACCGTAACTTGAAGTCAGCAGAGGTCTCAGAGGGACGGATAGCTTTCAAGGCTTGTGAACTGACCCATATATCTTTCAACTGAAAAAGCCAGGAACTTGTAAGTCAGGGAAAAAAAAAAAATAATAAAAAAATCCTGGCTGTTCTTCTGGGGTAATAAATGGACTTTACAGTTTAAACGTGCTGGGAGTACCAGACTCAGCCCGTCCCTTGCAGCCTCTGGGGCATCCACCTTCAGCATCCCCTTGCTTTTATTAGATCCTAATGTTTAAATTGAAACATTTATTACCATTTATTACCCCTGAAAAACACCAAATTCAGCCCATCCCTTGCAGGAACATCCTGTCTGGGGACCAAAGACAACACAAGGGCTATGCTCCCTCATCCAGCAAGGAGAAAATGGCAAGAAAAGGTGCATGAGGGGCATCATGACAGGCCAAAGAGGGGTGGAGGAGGTGGGGGGAGAAGTTTGTCTTCCCATTTGCTCTGAAATTTGGCTGGGCCAGGCAGTAACGCTCCACTCACACTGCCTGGCAGCTGGAGGTCTTTGGAAATAGAGGCAAAAAGCAAAAGGCGGCAGTTGCCCTCCTGCCTCGGGACTGGTGGCATGCAGGGGGAGGATTTGCCTTTTGGCCTTGCAGGTGCAGAGCGTCTTTCATGCTCCTTTGGGCTGAAAAAATCCTGATGCTGCATCTCAAAGGCAGCAAGAGAGGTTTTGCCTCGCTCCACCAGGCAGGGGCATTGCCCCCAGTGCAAGGTGCTCAGGGCTGCACGTGGGATGCTGCCGCCCTCACAGGGCTGCAAAAAGAAGGGACAGCGAGCCAAGCTGCACAAAGGTAACTTATCAGTGTTGTTTCTAAGCAAATATGAACTAGTGGCAAGTTTATACCATGTGAATCCCTTGTGCTGTGCAGCTGCGTTTTATTTTCTTTTTGGTAATTATTTATTTTAATCTGCTCATTGGGATGCCAGGGCTGGATTTGCTGCTCTATCAAACCACAGCCTGGGAAACAAGCTGGCTGCAGCAGATGCTGATGTGCTGTAGCTCGAGGCTAAGGGGATTTTGTGCTTTCTGCACAGCTTGGCAGGGCGATGCATGCCCCGGGCACCGCTCGTGTGCTCCTCTGTGCCTGATCTCCCCTTTGGGGCTGAACCTTGCACAGCCACCATGGAATGTGCCATTTCTGTACAGCCTCTAGCCAGAAGTCGCTTAAAAATAGCTCATGTCCACAAGCTTCCCCTGATTGTAAGCCCAAATGCTGCAATCAAAGTTTTCCTTGAGCCCTTTCCAGCACCTGTTTGCCAAACTCCTCTTCTCAGGGGCTGCTCTATCAGCTTTCCTGTAAAGGCTGCCCTCATCACAGCATCTCTGGCAGCTGCCCAGGGAATTAAGGTGACTAATGAGCAACGAGGCACAGGAGCTGGGAGAGGGAATTGTTTGGTATGAATGGATTACACGTGATTCACGCCATCCCAAGTGACCTGACTGCAAAAATGCCGCATCCCCCATACCGCACTTTTGCAAAGTTTGAGCAAAGGGAAATTTCTCACGAGTGTGAACAACTTGGCAGCAGATTTGCTGGCTGGAATACAACTGAGCTGGCTTAGGAAGCTGAATTAAGGCAACATGTTAAACCAGGCACCAGGCAATACAGTGACCTGATCAAATGCATTATAGTAAGAAGTATACAGCTCAGTGCTTTCCCACCTGGAAAATACAGCTTTAAAGTACTCCCTCTGTCATACACAGAGATGGAAGTAAGAAATTTCAGAAACTTTCCAGTAGAAATGGAGGAAATTTCCAATAAAAATAGAAAACCAGTGTTTGATCTGGGATTTATGCCAGAGTCTCAGTCTCAGTGTTCTGACACCGTGGGAAATGCTGTGACCTCTGGGATTTTGGAGCAGACTTTTGGTTCCCTTTTTTTGGCTAATGTTTCCCCTTCCAGATTTGTGTTCTGCTAAATCTGTTTTCTTGCCTGCATAATCCTGGTTTTGATGAAACCGTGTTTTTAAGAAGCAAAGAAAGTCCCCAGTGAGTGGTGCTGAGTCCACTCATGGCCGTGGTTCCCCAGGGGCACGCCAGGCAGCAGGCGGCCCCACAGGAACGGCAAAGCCTCCATCTGATCTTCTGCCTCTCTCCAACAACAGACCTGGTGAGCGAATTTGAGAAAGCATTTCCCCTTTTTCAATAAAATTTTCAGCAAACTTCCCCAAATTTGGCTGGCATTGCCCCCCAAGGGAAAACGGAAATCCCAAATTTATAATGCTTCAAATGGATGCTGTGAAGCAGGTGGCTGACTTCTGCTCCTGATTTCCCAGGGCACTGCATAGAGGTGGTAGGTTTTAGGTGCACCAGGGGTGAGCTGCTATGAGCCAGCCCTTTCATCACCCCTTGGTTTCTATCCTTTTAACACAAACCCTTATTCTTTTAAAGAAAGGAGCACTGAGAGCGATGTGGGTCTCCAGCACTCCCCATGCGTGATCCTCTTGGCTTGGCAAAAGGCAGCCCAAGGCCACTCTGAGGAGCTCTGGACGGATGGACATGCCATTATGTACGTCGTGTGGCTGTCATCTGGAGGCTAACATAAGTAAGTTCCTGTTCCTGAAAATATAAATACACATAAATAAACTGTTTTCAGGAAGATGCAGAAGCAGGTGTCTGAGAAAAAGATAAAGCTATATAAACAAACACTGCCTGCTGTAGTACTCCAAAGGTCTCATCTACTGAATAATCTGGATATGACGTCACTGGAGAGCTGGACGAGACCTGGCAAAAAGAAATGTTCTCACCTCGAAACAAAGGCGAGCAAATCCAAGGGCTTGGAACCAGCTCGTTCCCAGGCTGCCTGGCCCTTGTGACCTTCCTTGCTCTCTGTTACATCCATTTCCAACAAAACCTTTTTTTTCTTTCTTTCTTCCCTTGCCTTTAAACAATATAATGGATTCCCCTCCATCCGAATTTCAGGAAATGGCTCACTGGAGAGGAAGCGCCGCGGCTCTGCTGGAGCAGATTCCTGCCGTCAAGCCGAGCGTGCGCGAGAAAATGATTGGGCTTTGAAAGCAACCCCCCAGCTGGAACAACACGTTGCTGCTCCGGTCGAATGTCATCACGGATGAACTGTCTTTCCCCCTGAAATCATGTGAGTAGTCCCAATGGTCCTCGGATAGTGCACTGATAAAGGAAATGGAAAAGCACAGGAAAAAAAGTGCTCATTCTGCTAGGAGCTGAGTGTTTGAGCCCCAGACCCTCCCTCTTCCCAGGGCCAGGAAGGACCAATGGCTCCTGCCTGCTGAAGGACCTAATGTTAAGCACTTTCCATACAGAAATGTAATTTCCATTTTCCTTTGATCCCCTAACACTCAGATTTATTGGGATAATATTTCATAAATCGTTTACTTTGAGGATTATATTAGATGGAAAAAGCCCAGCAAGAATGGTGGTGGCTAGAGATGTGAGTTCAAGAAAACACATGGAAGAGGTGAATGGGAATGTCACTGCTGAGATGGGATATTTATTTTTTTAAGGTTGTCTTGGTCCCCATAAACCAGGGCTGGTCTAAGGCAGCAGATGATGGGGACATTTTATCAGGGATAAAAGTGATAGGACAAGGAGTACTGGCTTTAAACTAAAAGAGGGTAGATTTAGATTAGATATAAGGAAGAAATTCTTTACTCTGAGGGTGGTGAGGCACTGGCACAGGTTGCCCAGAGAAGCTGTGGATGCCTCATCCCTGGAGACGTTCAGGACCAGGCGGGATGGGGCTGTGGGCAGCCTGGTGTGGCAGGAGGTGTCCCTGCCCATGGCAGGGAGTTGGAATTAGATGATCCTTAAGGTCCCTTCCAACCCAAACCATTCTGTGATTCTATTATGGGATGGATCCTGCAAATCATACGACTAGGTTCTTTCATTTCATAATGGGTAACAGCAGGTTCTTGCTGACGGAAATTCAGCATCACTCAGGTTTGAGGTCAGAGCATAGCTATTCATGCACGGAGACGTGGTTTGCCGGTGATGGTTACCTCATGCTGACAGCCTTTAATTTAATAAATTCAAACCAGGCTGACTGAACACATAATGGTGGAGACTCAACAGGCTCACTTTCTCAATGCCATTTCTCAGCTCAGATCTTCTTGTTCCTCCCTAGCTCTCAAAGGGCTCTTGTCTTCAACTGTGGTTTGCAACAACTTTGAATCTGTATCAAGTCATTCCCCTTGCCGTCCCCAAATATCTTTCTCCTGAGGCATTTGATCACGCCCCGAAACCACTATCTGACCATGGTTTATTTATTTTTGTTTCTTTTCTGATTGCTCTTAAAATAATAAATGGGAATTACATTTTCAATCAACAGTCCACCCTAGGAAATCTGACTGCCGGACAAGTTTGGCTTTGAAATCCTTACAGAGGCAGCAGGTAGCAGCCACCCTGCCTGATAAGAAGGCTCTGACGTATTGTAGAGCAGCTCAGCAAACAGGAGGCTCAGAGTGGGGAGATGAAGGAAAGCCTTCAAAAGTGTAAAAGGCCAAAAGAGGATGAGCCTGGATCAAATGAGCTGTTTGAGCAAATGTCCTCGGGGGTTCATCATAGGTGGGCTGGGGGATTTTAGGGGTGCTGGTGTGTCCCACGTTGTCCTGCAGCAGCTGAACACACTCTGAAGGCTGTTTCCATTCTACAGGTCTTGTTCTCCTTTATATAGGGTGTTCAGCACATTCATGAGTGAGATTATTACATTGAGCTGGGAAAAGACCTCGCTTTTTGTTAAAAACGCATTTTCCTACTGCTGCCCAACCTCTCCTCTCCAGCCCCAGGGGAAGAGCTCGGGCTGGTCCCTGCTGAATTTTTAGCCTTTTTTCACACACCTTTTTTCTTTCCAGCTATTCTCTCCATTTCCCTTACTGTGAACTTTACTTCTGTGGTGCTTTTACTCAGGTGGGCAGCCAAGCTCCACCTCAGCTGCTCTCTCACTCCCCCTCCTCAAAGGGAAAGGGGGAGAAAAATACGATGCAAAAGGCTCAAGGGTTGAGATGAGGATGGGGAGATAGCTCAACAATTATTGTGACAGGCAAAACAGACTCGGAGTAGGGAGATAGAAAGATTTATTGCCTATTACTAACAACCTAGAGAAGTGAGAAACAAAGGAAAGAAATTCCTTCCCCTCATCCACCCTTTTCCACCTCCCCCCCCCCGAGCGGCGCGGGGGAATGGGGGTTATGGTCAGTCTATAGTGCTTCATCTCCACCGCTCCTTCTCGGTCACTCTCATCCCCTGTGCCGTGGGGTCCCTCCCCTGGGATGCCGTCCTTGCTGAACTGATCTGCGTGGGCTGCCCACAGGCAGCAGCTCTTCAAGAACTGCTCCCACACGGCTCCGTACCACAGGGTCCGTCCCCCAGGAGCAAACTGCTCCAGCCTGCGTCCCCCTCAGGCAGCAGCTCCCCCTAAAACCCCCTGCTCCTGCATGGGCTCCTCATGGGCTGCAGCTCCGGCCTGGGGCCTGCTCCGGCAGGGGTCCTCCACAGGCGGCAGCCTCCGTCGGTGCAGGGCCACCTGCTCCACCGTGGTCTTCTCCACGGGCTGCAGTGTGGAACCATGCTCCACTGTGGTACTCCATGGGCTGCAGGGGGACAGCCTGCTTCACATGGTCCTCACCACAGGCCACAGGGGACTTCTGCTCTGAGGTCTGGAGCACCTCTCCCCCTCCTTCTTCACCGACCTTGGCACCTGCAGAGCTGTTTCTCACTCCTCTCACTCTCCCAGCTGCTGTGTAGCTGTGTTTCTTTTTTTTTTTTTTTTTTTTTTTCCCTTTCTTAACTCTGTTCTCACAGAGGTGCAAACAACATCACTTATTGGCTTGGCTCTGGTCCTTACCTAACACGGGGCAGCTTCTAGATTCTTCTCACAGAAGCCACCTGTATAGCCCCCTGCTACCAAAACCTTGCCATGTAAACCCACTACAACTTCCATAATGGTTATTCAGCACGGGGCATAGGTGAAAAGCCTTGAGCTAATTCAGGCAGGGTGTTTATTGATCCCTTGCCCAGGGCAGTGGAGGAGTCCCCATCCCTGGACGTATTTAAGAGACGTGTGGATGTGGCACTGACGGACGTGGTTTAGTGCTGGGTCTTGGTAGGCCAGGTTGGCCCGATGATCTAGAAGGTCTTTTGCAACCTCTCTGATGCCGTAATTCTGTGTTTCTATTGCTGCCTATTTACACAGGCTGGGACCGTGCACCCCAGGCCTGCCAGCTTACCTCAGTGGCACAGCTGGAAACTGAAAAACTTCCTGAAGTGAGCTCATACTTTTATTTCAGCAAAGATTAAAAGAAAACTTGGCTTATTTATTGAAGGAACAGACCCAATCACAGCGTCCTGGCCACTGTATCTAATCTGCCTGTCAGTGGTGGAGGGCACTGCCCATGCTTTTAGAAAGGTTGCTGCTGGTCCTGGGCCAGACTCTGACTGAAACGTGTTGTATGGGGAGCTGGGTTCAGGACATTGCCGTGTGAGCCTCCACGACAGACTGAGCACACGTAGCCATTCTTTCAGAAGGAGGGTGGACATATGATGACTTTATGCTGTCATAACCCCAGAAGTCATCCAGAGAACCTCTTCTTGGCATGTGGCCCTAGAAAAGCACCAGGCTATTCTGTCAGCTAAGGTTTTTGTATTTTGTTTTAAAAATGGACAATTCAGTACTTTCTGCAGCCTGCTAGAGCACTGGTGTCTCCAGCAGGGGTTGTAGGAGACAGTTTTGCTATCAAGGTTGTTGTGATTGCCAGCACCTGGAGGTTGCCAGCACCAAAGAACATGAATAAGAGCCATAAACAAGGGCTGGAAAAGGGAATAAGGGAATGGTTTAGTAGGACAGCACTACCCCTATGGCTATCCCCCCCCCCCAAAAAAAAAGAAAAAAAAAAGGCTCAAAAGAAATGACCAACTTTCCGGTACAAAAGGCAGCCACCTCCCTTGAAAGCATCAAGTCTGTCCATTTTGTTTTTACAAGTTTGAGACAAATAGCTAGAAATGCTTCATAGGCATGAAGGACACGCGGTGAGATGGGGAGTGTTGCACCAAGAATCTGTGTGCTGGAGGTCAAATGGGTTTTAAGGTTATGATGAGCTTGTGGAGTCGCTTGCTATAAACCTAGGGACAAAGGTGAAATATTACATCTTCTGTG
Organism: Aythya ferina; assembly: GCF_964211825.1. NCBI lineage: Eukaryota > Metazoa > Chordata > Aves > Anseriformes > Anatidae > Aythya > Aythya ferina. The sequence continues at coordinate 13,711,668 of NC_140308.1, read as the reverse complement.
CATTGGGGAATTCCCTCTGAAATTCCCCAGAGATGAAGGGAATCCCTTTATCCATTTGGAGTTATAAAAATATTTATTTATTTATTTTTATGGTTTGTTTTGTTTTTCCATAATCTTCCAGAAGCTTTGCAGAGCTGATGGCTGCACACAGTGACCCAGCAGCAGGAACAGCCAGTGGGGCTTTGCCAAGATGCACCCAGTGTTTGCAGTGAGGTGATGTGGAGATGTTCACTGCCAGGGTTTTTGGGCATCATGTTATGTAATTACCTGGGCACAGGCTGTGCAGACACGTCTTCAAGGAGATTACCAGATGTCTTGCAAAAACCAAAGCACCAATCTAGACTTGCATGGGGTGGGAACGCTGTCAGGGCAGGTTTTTGCCAGGAAATAGTTTGGGGCTTCTGAAGGTGTGACTCAAACCCTAATTAAAAGCATAAAAACCTGTGTGCATGAGATGGGGTGGAGCTGGCAGTGAGGTTAGAGTTGGGATCCTGCGTTTTGGCCAACAGAGGGGGACAGCAGTGGGATGGGAGCAGGGGCAGGTAACAGCATAAAATTTTCCTGGAGTTATTTAGAAACTTGTAACAATTTTGTCAATACCTATGTTTTTAATAAGTTTCCAAAAAGAGAAGGAAAGACAACTTTAAAAATACTGTTTTATTTAATTAAAAACTCCTTAAATCAATGTTTGTTTTTTGAAACATAAACACACTTTTCCTTGTTTTTTCTTTTTTTTCAGTATTTTGACTTTTTTGATTTTTTTTTGACAAGTCGGACCTGCCCTCAAACAGAAGCAAAAGGAGCACTAGAAGCATAAGCAGTCTGCAAAGAGAAGTGAAGCGTTTGGCTGTGAGTTGCACAAAGTGCCTGGGGCCAGCCCAGACGAACTGGAAGGACTGGGTCACCCCAACCCGCACCTATACACGTTTTTATCTTGGTTTTAAGCCCGGCCATATTTTGTTGTTGTTGTTGTTGCTGATTTCTGCCCTCCTCGCCCCCCTCAAACCAAAAAATGGGCTCTTTGCCCAAATCCCACGCAGCCTAAGCGGGCTCCTGAAGCACCGAGAGCTGCAGAGCAGTTTCATTGCTGCCCAGCTTGGTGGGTTCCTGTCCATGTGTCCGTCCTGAGCAGCCCAGCACCGCAGGGATGGACACACAGCCTCTGCAGGAGCACAGCTCCCTCTCATGACTGCAGGGCACACCAGCACTGCAATGAATATTATACTAAATCTTCTGAGTGGGGTTGACTGATACACCTGTGTGTTAGCCAGCAAGACTCTGACTTTATATCGCTGCAAGATGGTTTTGAAATCTTCATTGTCCACCTGCCCCAGCTGCAGGTGTCTCAGATTAACCTCAGAAATACCTTATTTCTCAGGAATAGCCCCACTTGCATTGCCCAAGCAGCTTTAATATGTGAGTTTGGGTACAGACAGATTGTATGTAAGCACAATTAGATGCATTTCTTCTGCTCTGCGGCCACCTCCAACCTCAGAAATCACTTTCAGCTGCTGCTGGATTTGTGCTGGGCTTTGGGATGATCCCAAAACACCTCCAGAAAGAGGAAGGTGGGCACTGCAAGCAGGTGAGGACACGGATCTCCCATTGCCATCAGCCCCACTGCATCGCCCCATGTGCGATTTAGGCTGGGGAAAGATCCTAAAACTGCCCCCATGGAGACTTTGTGTTGCTGCATGGACAAAAAAATCCAAGAAAAGGTTCCTCACCCCAACCCAGTCTGTCTGTGCAGCATCAGCGCTCAGCACTAGATGTCCTTGCGGTGCCGTGCAAGGATGTGACAGAGGGGATCCTTATCGATGGATTGAGGGTCACTTAGTGGAGACGCTGCTAAAAATATCCAGAGCTGCCCTTTGGGGTGGGAAAGCCATAGCTGCCACACAGGCCTGTTGATGTCTTGTGGTGAAACACATTAAATTACAGGGATTATATTAAAATGGTGTAAATTAACGGGTTTATGTTGCACTAGGGACAGGCTAGAAAACACATGAGGTCAGTTATAAAAAGGTAGTAATTTATTTGGATGTAATAACTCCAATGGGTTTTTTAATTGGTGTTCGTGACCACACACAGGCTTATGTAAAGCTATCAATTTTATAGTCCACAATCCTTCTTTCTTTGCTTTTTCTACTGTTATATATGATCCCATATCAGGTGTAACAGGCATGAGAAGCAGGGGGTAACTGAAAGATCATCAAGAATGGATTCATTTTTTCCAAGGGTTTTTGATAGTTCTGGCATAAATTACATGTTGATGGGAAAATATTTTGCTCTGCTTTATGTGAATGTTATCATAAGTAATAAACTTGCAGGAATAATGCTGAAATATTTATTGCCTACAACGAAACAATTACAAGCTCTAGCAAGTCAGTGGCCTGCAACTTTAAGCAAGGGCAATTAGTTTTGCTGTTAAATGCTAATTTTCTCAATTACCAGAGTAACAAAGCTGTGTAATGCTCCCTTAATACTCAAAGCAGTGTGGAAAAAAAAAGACTAATTTATTTCACAGCCCCCAGTAGGAGAAATTTCCCTACTGCTCAGCTGCAGGCTTTTTGCCTTCCTGCTAGAAATCCTCTTTGTTTGCTTCCATCCCTTCACCTTGAAATAAAACAAAATAAAACAAAAAAGCAACTTATTTCAAAATATAACGTACAAATATATTTGAAATTTAAATGAATTTTTACTTTTTTTTTTTTTTTTAATTTTTTTTCTTATGATGGTAATTATTTGTACTGCTCTGGAGAAACACCCCAGAGCTCTGAGGGAGTCTGGGATATGAGAAGTAGGATCTCCTGGTGCTGCAGGAATTTTGTTCAGTCATTAGGTTAGTCCAGCTAATCTATGTATTTTATATAATTTAAGAAGCTTCAAAGAGGTCTGTGGGTTGCCTTTAGGAATAACACCAGCACAACCTGAGCTCCTGCACTGTGTTTGGGCTCCACCTGCAGCAACCTGGTGCCTTGGGTGGGCTGAGCAAATTCTCAAAAAAAACTTTTTTGGACTTATCCCACATCTTGGGATAAATCCAGCTGCTTCCCATCTCAGCTGCTGCACTGGTCCTGTTGCAGGAGGTGATATCTGAGTGAGAACAGTGCTTTGGAAGAGTTTATTGGGTTGTTTGGTTTCTTTGGTCATGAGCATAACCGTGTCATAAATGTTCACCTTTCCATTGCACTGTAGTCTTATCGATACTCTGCACTCACCATAAATCAGTTCAGGGGCTAAAGGAGCACCTCGGGCTCCAGCTTCATGCCTGGACCTTTGCAGGGTGGACAGTGCTGCTCTGCTGAGCTCCCCCCGCTGCCCCCAAGCAACAGGGTCACTCCTTCCCCCTCCCTCCATTGAGCAGCCAGATCAAGCCCACTCCAGCAGTCATTAGGATATTTTGCACCGAGCGAGGCCGTGGGACCTGCCTGCTGGAAGGTTTTAATTAACTAAAACTCCCGGTGGTGCAGAGAGGGGCAGGGGGAAAGACAGAATCCAAACCGGGGATGAAAGCTGCCTGTGCACAGGGGTCTGGCACAGCCTCTGCTCTGCCTTGGACCTTCTTTTAGAGGAGTCCCTGCATGTGCCAGGTGGCCTCTAGTCTGGAGCTTTGCCAGCACCCTCTGCCAGGATTTATTGGTGCTTTCTGCCCTCACTTCTCTCCACCTGTTCCTCTGCCCCCTGCCAGCTCCTCTAGCCCTTGAGTGCCCGGGCTTGGGGCTGACTTCCCCCTGCTCTGAGTGTCTGAAAAGTCTCCTGTCTAGATCTACTTAAGAAGAAAAATAAGAATTTAAATGAGGTAGAGCTGGGTTTGACGTTAATGAGAAATGATTTGGGTGAAAGCCCCGGAAACAGCCCCAGACTTCCAAGCTGAGTTATGAATCTTCATGGCAAAGAGCAGTCTGCTGCCAGGTCCCAGCTCAAACTGGGGGGAACTTGGGCGTGGAGGGGGAGATGAAGTGATCGAGTGGCATTTGGGCAAGGTGGTTTCTTGGCTGAAAGAAGGGATCTTGACCTGTGCAGATGAACACACGCATATTGCTATCACAGTGAATATCCTCCCAGCATGGAGTTGTGGGGTTAGCATCTTTGTCCAGCTGAGTGCCGTGGGTAGCTCTGTAGCCATAAATGCTGCAGTAGCCAAACTGATTCATCCTACAGGGGCTTTTGGTGGTATGGGGTCGGGGCCACATTTTATTTACCAGCAAGACTTCTCAGGTCTGCTGTCCTTACAAAGAGCTGCTAAAATTTAGGCGGGCTACAGCCATGCTGTAAGAACACTCCTTTTAGCCTAATAATAATATTATTATTATTAATAATAATAAAAACTGAAAGGATGCTTTGCGTTGGGGAAGGGGTGAGGGCTGTAGGGGGATGGGGTGACCTCCCCCACCCCCAAATTCCCCCCCTCTTCGGGCAGGGCAGGGAAAGGAGCGGGGAGCCCGCCCCCGCCCGCGGTGCGGAGGAGGAGGAAGAGGAGGAGGAGGAGGAGGAGGAGGGGGAGGGAGTCCCAGCTCCGGCATGAGGCCGGGCTGAGCGATGTGCGAGCAGGCAGCGCGGTCGTGCCGGGCCGGCGTGCACAGGCTGCTGCGCAAACCTCCGCCGGCGCTGCGCGGGCTGGACGGGCTCCTGCGCTGGGTGGTGGCCAGGATGAGCGACAAGGGCGTCGCCGACAAGGAGCTGCTCACCCCCGGAGCCTCTTCGCAGAGGAAGGGCACCTCCGTCATCCTCGATGTGAGTGCTCCTGCAGCCCCTCGGCTCGGGGGAGGGGGTATTTGCCCAGCCACCCGCATCCCACATCGCCGCCGCTGTCCCTTACCCCAAGTCCCGCTGCATCCCTCCCCGGCTCCGGAGTCCCCTTTGCATGGGTCCTGCAACCCCAAGCTCGGTTTGGGCATGGGAGTGCACATCCTCCTGCATCCCCCCACATCCTCCCCGACCGGATCCTGCACCCCAAAGACCGGTTTGGCACCAGGGTTTTTCCCTGGGTCCCACGTCCCCAGTTGGTTGGAGATTTGGGGTACATCCCGCATCCCCTTGCCCTGTACACCTCGGGATGATTAGGGGTAGGGAGAGCCTCGGTCCTGCATTTCCTGGACCAGCTGGGCAAGGGGTCCTGCACCCCACCTCCCGGGTCCTGCATCTCATTACCTGGGACCTGCACCCCCAATCTGGCTGGGCTTGGGGTCCTGCATCCATTTCCTTGGATCCTGCACTCCGTGAACAGTTTGGGATTGGGGATCAGGATTGTTCCCCGGGTTCTGCACCCCGTGGGCTGGCTGAGGATGGGGGTGAAGCCCGAATCCTGTAACCCCTTGCTGTGCATCCCTCACATTAACGGGGTCTGGGGGTGCATGCTGGGTCCTGCACCCTCCCTTTTCTTTGAGCATGGGGGTGCACCCCATGCCTTGCATCCTCAGTCCTACAGCCCCTGGGCCACCTGGGGATGCACCCTGGGTCCTTAATCCTGGTGTCAGCTCAGCATGATGGGGATGCAGGACTCAGATCCTACAAATGCCCCCAGCCTTGCAGCAGGGATCCCCCAGGCTCCCTGGGCATGGGGTGCACCTCAGATCCTGCACCCTAATGCCTAGCAGGGCTGCAGCATGGTCCCGGCTGCCTGCAAGGGACTTGGACCCGGGGCTCCTTTTCCCAGGTCTGGGGGGTACACAGCGGGGTGGCTGGTGCCTCTGCTGTGATATTTATGGACTTTCTGATTTGGGGGCTAATGAGGCTATTTGCACACAAATGAACTAGGAGACTGGGGGGGGAATCAGCCGGAGTGCAATGGAGTAATTACACAGCCTTTCCGAATGCAGCATCTAGTAATTAAACACAGGCACCCTCAGCTTTGCTGTCGCCTAGCTTTAAAAATAAAACGTAGTGAATGCAAAAATAAGCCACCGAGGCATGGGGTGTAGTAAAGGACAGCTCGTGCTCTCCCCCAGCCCCTCTTAGGCAGGTGTATCTCTGCCAGGTGAACCCTTGGCGCTTTCTCAGCAATTCACTGAGTTCTTTTCTGCATCCCCAGCATGGGCTAGCGAGGCTGAACCTCGTTACACATGTGACAGGCGTTTCAGATCCCTGAATGAACCAATTTGAGTGTTTCTTGAGCTGCCAAAAGCAGCTCGGAGAGCAGAGCCTGATGGATGGCCGTGCTGGTGAAGCGGGGCTGGGTGGCTGCAGGGAAATGCTGCTGCAAGGAGAAGCTGAAAGGAGATATGTAACTAATATCCTTGGGTCTTCTATGGGAGCTTTTTTTCCCCTCCTGTCCTGAGATTGCTGAAATCTTACACCACTCTGGGCTTCAGAGCATGAATGCAATGGGGAAGCAACGTTAGCTTTATACCTAGAGACTCCCGAGTTAGAACGGTATTTCCAGCAAAATGGTACTTTAGCTGTTCAACTTTACTTTCTTTAAATAGATTTTTTTGTTTGTTTGTTTTGCTTGCTTTACACTTTGAGGTTTGAGCTGGGAAAATGAGCCATGAACCATTGGCAGTATTAGTTCAATAAGCTCCTGAGCCTTTTTCCTGTTCACAGTGGGACTCAGAGCCCCTTTACACCTGCTGAAAGTAGAAATGGCTGCTGAGAGTGTTAGGTTTGAGGTTTCTTTCTTTTTCCTTCTCCTCCCTTAGATCCCGTTTCTCCCTTTTCTTCTGTTACAATAGAAACTGCAATTTAAGCAGTGGCTTTATTGTAACAGGCTCTTCAAACACACTGTGAGAGCCTGCTTTAATACATAGAGTGAACAACCTGGGGAATGTGCATTTAGGTTAATTTTCACACATTAGCAGGAAAGTAACAAAGATCATGCTTGAACCATCAGGGATGAGAGCAGATTTTTCCAATTAACCCATTCCTGCTCCTGTGCTACATGGATGTGCTCAGGAGGCAGCAGGTCCCTGCTCCAGGGCTGTGTCACTCCTCGAGGGCTGGAGTAAAGACCTGGGAGATTTTGTGGCTTAATCAGCATCCACATCAGCTGGGGGTGCTCTGCAGGTGGTTCATCAGGGCTGGGGAAGGTGGATTAAGCTTGGTTTTGGTTATGAAGTGGGTAAGATGGAGCTGGTACTAGTGGTACCTTTGTCACTTCTTCCTCATCTGTTCCGGCTTTCTTCTGACTTGAGCAACTCCAAAGAATTTGTTCTGATTCCTCTGGACCATGGGGAAGACTGATGCTCAGTGGAAGTTTCCTTCTCCCTTTGCACCAAAGAAACAGAACTGGGATGTTGTGGGGTGAAAGGAAGGGCTGAGGAAGAAGGAGAAGAGAGGGTCTGATGTCTTCTGCTGTCAGCTTGGAGGATGAATCCTAGCTTAGGGCTACTTCAGCATTTTTCTTTTGCTTGTGTCCTTTCAGGTGAATGTTTAAAAAATAAAAATAAAAAAGGTTTAATAGTTCAGCTTGAAGTCATAGATTTCCAAGTGCAAAAATAGATAAAACTGCAGATTAACAAAAGCCTAGTAACAAACTAATGGAGAAGATAATATAAGTCCTCAGCACTTCCTAAAGCAGGCGGCAAGTAAAACCAGGAGTGGCAAATGTTCTTCAAGGGTGGTGGTGGATAAAGATGAGGTTGTGTTTAGTGGGGAGCTCATATAGTGTCCTTGGGTCCGTCCCCATCCCAATCTCACTCACGGGTGATTGTCCCTGGGTGTTTGCATCCCACGTCGGGATCACACGTGGCTGCCCCATCCACAAGAACCAAATGCTCTGGATTTGCAGCGTGTGGATTGCTGGGGTCTGTCCCCAGCTTCTGAGACAAGACCACAGTGATGCTGTGGTCTGCACCAGCTTTCTGGGCTGCTTGAAGATGTTCTCCATGGACTCGGAGCTTCTGTCCTGCTTCACGAGGACGAAACCCCTTTTGAGAGGAAGCTGACATTGCCACGGTGCTACTCGTGCCACCGTAACCACACATGGGTTTTTCTAGTCCAGAACAAATCCGCAAATATCCTAAGACTGATAAAATGGAAAACATGGGTTGGAGGTTGGAAAAACCTATATCAGATCTTATTTGCTGTGTGTGAATAAGTATACACGTACATACAATATAGAGCTGAGGTTTTTGGCTCCCAAGGCGTGGGAAACGTCTAGACAGGTATTGCTCTGTCTGGGAGTACTTCGGTTCTTATTTACAGACTGCTCTTACTCATCTCTTCCTGCCTTTCCAGTGGAAACCAGCACTGGTAACAGTGTGACCCACAGCGGGTGTCAGGGCTGGGCAGCATCACTGAGCTGCCCCTTCTGATTTCTGCTGGAAAGAGCTCGTGTCCCCCCTGGCTTCACCAGCGGTGACTGAATGTCTTGTGGCCAGCACTTTTAGGTTTTAATTTAAAAGCCCCTGAGGAAAGCAACGCCATTGCTTTCAGGTCAGGTGAAGCTATTTCTTGGAGAGGTTCACTGAGAACTAATTCTGACCCTCATCTGTCCCCTTCTTTCTCCAGCAAGGTCATAAAGACTGCTTCAAACCCAGCTCTCCTCTTCCGCCCTCACTTACGTAGCCAGAGCTGATTTACACTTTGGCCCCATTCAAGGTGTTTGGATAGTACATACCAAGATAATACATACCAGGCTTGTGCCAGGTGTGTGTTTCCAGATGTAGACTCCCAAATTGGCATCGTTTTCTGACTGTTTTGTCAACAATGCCATTTCTAGTGCAGCCCTAGTGCAGAAGTAGCATCCAGTGCTGGATATCTGATAACATCAGCAGCAGCTCCTGCCCCTCTTTTGTAACTTTGATTTATGAAGCTAGGTGGTAAACACAAAGGAGGAGGTAAGAGGGAGAAGTGAAAATGGTGTTAGCTGCTCTTCTTGTGGATGTAAAAAAGCCTGGGAGCAACACAGAGGCTGTTGGAGAGGAATTTCCTTCCATGAGGATGTAAGACCTTGCCTCAGCTCCGAATGAGGCGTCAAGACCTGTAGGGAAGGGAACAGAAAGGAAGAACAGGGGTGTGGGAGCATGGTGAAAAAATTAATCAGGCTTTTACATCTCTCTGGGTGTCTGGATGCTCTCTCATCCGTAGGTTTACCTCTCCAAGGAGGCTTGGATCCTGTTCGTGCTCGATTCTGCACTGAGATTATCAGGGAAAACAGAATTCTAGCTCAGCTGCACTCTTTATTTTAAATCAACAGCATATTAACCTGCTGAAGGAATAATAAACTCTACAAACCCTGTAATAATTCCTGGGCTTGTTAGGGGAGTGCCTGTGTGTGAATTTAATAAAATTGCCAAGAAAACCTCCCTCAAGTAGCCTCCAGTGTAGCTTTTTCTAATCCAAGAGCTCAGAGAAGGCAGAGCTGAATGTTTAAATCTGAAACCATCAATTTTACTTCAAGTTTATTATTACCACCAGCAGCTTGAATTGCTTACTTCTGCCAGATATCTGCAGTAGCCAGTTGAGAGCAGAGTAGAAATAAAGACAGCCATAGGAACTCCTGAAAGATGCTGCTGCCTCAAAATCTTGTAGGGTTTTTATCCATCTAAACAGCTCGGAAATGGACGAAGCATGCTGCAGACAGAGCTCTGCGTGCATTGCAGGAGTAAATCCTATAACATGGGCTAATCTGGCCCATGTTATGGGATTCCTCACCATGCAATGTAGCTTGTGCTACAGAAGCCTTGCTTAATAGATCTAAAGCACGGCTGATGAGGGGATGCCTGGTGTAGTAGATTTGGGACTGGATCATTTCTTGTTGACCACCTGCAAGCAGTGCATTACCCCAGCGATGGGAGAAGTGGGGGCGATGGAGCAGAAAGAGCAATCTGGGCCAGGCTCGGCGGTGGTGCTGCTGCTGCTCCACTGAGTCTGAGCAACTTAATTGCTGGGCAAAAAACTGCACCAATGGGGTCACTGGGTGCTGCTGCTTGTTTTAGTTTTGCCCTTTAGTGTAAATATGGTGTCTTCACAGAAGCAGCATTTTTGGCAGCACCAGCAAGCTATCACAGAGCGTGTTATATCTTTATCAGCCTCCCGATGTTCATTCATACCTTGATGCTGCCTGCCTGTGTTGACAGATGGCTTTGTCTTAAATTGCTTTCTCTCCTCGTGTCCTATTTTAATTTTTGTGCGTGTAAAATTTTCGTAGTCCAATTAAGCTGGAAGAATAAATCTTGTTCATTTACAGTAAAAGCTGAACAGTTTGGTCCTGTAGATAAAGCTTGGTAGCTGATGTGGTCCTCCCTTAACAGGTTTGGCCATGAAATCTTGGTGCTTTTGCCTTAGATGTAGTTTAGCACATCAACTTACAGCCAGGCTGATTCCCTGTTAGTAGACAACTTTATATATATTATTTTTTTTTTTCCCCTCTTTCTCCAAGAGTTCATTGCAAGGTTGGTGGCTCCACAGGACACAGCACCATGGGTTGAGCTGTTCTCCCACTTTAAGCCATGTTTTACTTTTGTTCTTGCTTTCCTTTTCTCCCTCTGACTGTTGTGCTTAGCGGGGTGGTGATCTCCCACAGCACCTTAAAATAGACGTTGCTGCTTCTGTGTTAGAATTTATGTAATGCCTTTGTCTCCGAGCAGTGGGAGCAGTAACAAAAGGATGTGGCGATGAAATAGAAAACCCTGAAATAATCAGCATCCAGAAAGCAAAGTGCCTTGTCTGGAGGTGTTCACTGGGAGTGAGGAAATGGGGTGTCCAAGCCTGGAAAAGAGGAATGTTTCACAGTCCAGGCAGGGCATAGTGCTCATGGCCGAGTGATGTGTGCCAAAACCCTGGGAATGCCTGAGGTCCTGCTTGCCCAGCCCTAAAGAAGGATTCTTTATTCTTCCATCCCATAGACAAGCCATGACTGGTCTTTCTAATCTCAATGAGGTCCATAAGCGTGGGGACAGGTAGGATTTTCCCCCTGGACTTCTAGCTGTTCTCGGAAATGGGCAGCCCAAGAGCTGTGGTGACAAGCCCTAACCCTTGTAGGGCTCTTAGGGCTCTCCTGAAGGCTGGCACCCAGCTGCTTCCACCACGTGCCTCAAGCAGAGGGCATCTGCTCCTGCCCAAGTGTGCCAGAAAGTACAGCTTCGGCCTTGCCCTGTCCAGCCTAGGGCTTCTGGCAAAAGAATGATTAATGTTGCTTAATTAAACCATACTCGTTTAACTAGCACATTCTGCAATGCAATTTGTCTCTTGGGTTTCTTGTGCACAGCAGTTTCTTCTCTGGCTTTTTTTTTTTTTTTTTGGAGTGATTCTATGACCCAGAAAAGAAGAGATTGCATTTTACGGCTGCCTCTGATCTGTCCTGCTGGTGCTTTTATTCCCTCTGCAGGGAATTTTCTTTGTGCAGCCAAAAATCTCTGCTCTGGCTCAAATTAATAGGGTCAGGTCTGAAGAGATGATAATAAAGTTTTTCCTTTTCTGTCCAATTTATGAGCATCTTAATTTTTCAGTAATTTACGGCCAAGCTTGCACTAGCAGCCATTTTTAGCAGCAGCCTGTAAGATCTCAGCCCTTGCACAAGGCTTTTGCTGTTAATCGTGTTGTGTCAGGGGACTCGTCCTAAGATTAGACTAGTAAGAAATGCAGCAGTTGTTTTTGCTGCCTTCTTCCCTGGCAAATTCCACTGTACTACACCTTCTTGCAGTTTTTCCTTCTGAAAAGTCTATATGGTTCTTCTCTCTGGGCTGTTCCTCCACACAGTAGTTTTAAGCCAAAGTATAATCTCCTTCTCATGCAGGAAACTTGCTTAAAAAAATAAAATAAATAAAAGCCAGGTAAATAATTTGAGAAGTGCAGAACTCTGACACTTGGTTTAAGAGATATTATTGATGCTAGAGAAATTGGCTGTGCTGCTGGTGTCACTGTGTGTGTGTTGGACCTATGCTTTTGGCTTTCTTCTGCAAAGGGGATGGGAAATGAATGAACTGCTGGAGCACCCACTGATTATTTCCAAAGCTGACCGTGCCGATACTGTCCCTAGGTGGTGGTTGACCATTTTATGGGGCCAGGGGCTGGGTCTTGAAAGGGGTGGGCTCCACAAAGCATTTGAGATGGCTTGGGGGGAGGAGGGGGCTTAACTGCAACCACAAACCCTTCCAGCTGACCCACATAGTAAACACTCCTCTCTTTCTCTTTCAATTCTAGATTTTCAGAAGAGCTGACAAAAATGGTAAGTCTGAACATTCACATTTTGCTTTTTTTTTTTTTTTTTTTTCCATTTAACTTCTGTCATTATTATTTTTTTCCCCAGATGGTAACATCCAACTGTTTAAATGCCGTTTGGTTTCCTGGGTCTGACACTGATGCCGTTTAAGCTTTGGAAGAGATTTTGTCATTTCTTTGGCTGAGGTATTCTTAGAGCAGACGTGATACTAGTGTGCAAGTCTGCATGGCGATATCTGCCAAATTTGGGGCAGCTTTACAAGCCTGAAAAGAACATCTGAAAAACTAAATCACAGCTAAGTGATAAACGAGGATCCTTCTCTTTGTAATCTTGGAGTAGCTTTGTAAAATGGGCCTAACCTGTGAAAATTTGTAGTTTGGTTCCTGTTGGACTGGGCACACACATCAAGGGGCAGTATGCATTTATGTTTATTTTTGGTTTATGCCTGTTGAAACCTGAACAACTTAGCTGAAGCCTGGTCTTGCCCTAGGATGGGGAATAGCACAGAGATGTCTCCATTAAATGGTTTGGCATCGAGAAAGGAAAGAGTGGGTTTGCTGTGAGATAATATGGCTACAGGAAAAACAGGCAGTGGGGTCCCATTCAGCCCCGCTCCTAGCTAAATCCCGAGGGCCTGTCTCTATTCTTTCCCTTTTGCACAATGAGAAAATCAAATATACATTGAGACCGTGTGTGTTTGCAGGGGGATGTGTGGGAGGCTGTGCAAGGAGCACGGAGGGGAGCAGGGTTTTTCCCCTACCAGATTTAAACAGGAGACACTCGATTTCAGAAAGAGCTGGTAAGGACTATCGCTGCCACTGGCCTGTAAGCAGTCAATGCCCTGACACCACAATAAGATCCTGAAATGTATTACTCGACTAAGCTGAGCAATAACACAGTACAAGGAGATGCTGAGGGGGCTGACATGGGGGGAGCACCCTAAGTGATGCTTGCAGGGAAAAATGAACTTCTGCTCTTGCCACCCACGCTGCCATACTTCACGGCCTCCTGAGCACTTAACTGTTGCAGTGATTTATTACTGGAATAAAAAATAATAAAAATGTTACTCTGCTGAACACAGCTCAAAAGGATGCGTCTTAACATACCAGTCTTGATGCAGTTATTTCCAGTGGCTGCTTTTCAAGCTCAGCCAAACGATGCTGTGCTTTTATTTTAGACACAGTTCAATTTATAACAGCTGTGATAGGACTGGAGAACCAGAACTCAGAGTGCAATGTTTTGTCTTGGCTCTTTTACCAAGTCAAAGAAGGACGAGGTACCCGGATGCTTCTCCCTTTGTAAGGTTCGAGCAAGTGAACCACAGATAACAGGTGGGATTGCTTGGGCTGTGTGGGGAAGGCAGACAGCGAGCTGCTCAGATGCAGCCTAGTGCTTAAAAGCATTTTCTTGTCCTGCTCATCCGACCGGAGGGAGTTTGGGTTTGGGCAAAGAGGCAGAGATTAGCACCCCAGAGCTGACCCTGGGGAGTCCATCAGCTACCCTCAGCTCTGAAATGCCCCTCCATGGTGACTTGCATGGGCTGCCCTGCCCAGCAGATGTACCCAATGCCGCTTTTCAGCAGGTTTTCCCCATGTAAACCCATGTGTGGAGTGAGGGAGCCTGCATACGTGGCGAGACAGCTTTGGTAATAAGCGTTTCACACAACAGGAGGAAAAAAAACAACTGTTAATACTTCCCTTGATTTCCAGCTTATTGCTTGCCATCTGCAACATCTGCTGCAGAAATATGGGGCACACCGTGTAGTGGAGAAGAACTTCTGGCTCAGCAGGGAGATGCAGTTTTGGGGATGCTGAGCATCCAAGCATCTGTTCACCCCAACACGGGTGCTCCCCTGGGTGCTGTTTGCCTGAGCATCAGACAGGGATGCTTGCATGGCTCAGAAATGGAGCATTTCTTGTCTAGATCACAGAATATTACAACAAATGCGGGTCTCCAGTGACGTATCTGCCACCTGGTCACTGTTAGTGCTGTGAGTGTAATGGGGGTGGGATGATGTCCCAGCACCCAGTCGCTTTGCTGAGGTCTGCAGCCTTCTCTTGCTGCCATTGTAAGCCTCCCTGGGGCTGGCTGATGTCAGAGGCATCTCCCACCTTAGTATATTTTAAAAAAACATTGAGTTCAGAGGTGCATTAGGCATTGCAATATGGTCTGGGGAGGTAGCTCAGGCTCTGGGGAGCCCACCTCGTGCTTCATCAGCTCCAGCATCACAGCTGGATGCAGAGTCAGTGTATAGAAGACAAAGACATGCAAACAGCTAGTAGGAAAGAAGAAACTGGTGTTAAAATGAATAATTTAAACGTGTAATATTAGTGTGTGACATGTCCCCACCTTACAAGGGTGCTTCAAGGAGAGAGATGCTAAACGTGATACATTCCTGTGCTGTTCACAAAGCCAGGAGACTTCTGAGGAAGGAGTTTTCTGTATATTGGCTTCTATTCCCATTCCTTTTGGTGCAGTCAGCCTCCAGCTTCATTGCTGGCCAGAGCGTGGTTCTCCCCGTGGAGAGAGGCCAACGGGATGTACCTTTTCTTTTCCATGACCTGCTGTCACCATGTAGTCTCAATTCAGCTGGCAGCCCTATCCCTCTGCAGGCTCCTCGAGGTGAGGGGCCAGCACCTGCCACTCCTGGTGCCCTGCTTTGGCAGCTATTCATATTTGCCTACCTCTTGGCAATGGGGCTTGCTTCACTCTGTAATTAGCCCAGCATGTTCCTCTGCAGCCTTCGGGGGTCACGGCTCCCCGCAGACTCCCCTCCAGCACCCCATGGCTCACAGCAGCTGCTGCAGGAGGCATGCAGGGATATTTCTCTCCCTGTGCCTTCCCTGCAAACCCTGGCTCAGAGGTTTCCAGAGGCAGCTGTAATATCTCTGTGTTTTGTATCCCTAGGGATAGCCTTTTCATGACTTCCTCTGACATCCTGGCCTTTAATTTATTGATTTGTTGAAACTCAGCCTCTTCATTGCTTTACCATTTACAGCTCCGAGGATCAATGGGAGCGTCAGCTGACTGCTTTCATGTCCCACCAAGGGCTGCCCATGTGACATACACAGACTTCTGCTGAAAAAATGAAAGTCTTGCATTTTAGGTTTTTCTCTGAATCCCAGGAAGGGGTCCTGAGCTCTAGACAGGCTGCAAAAAACAAAAGCTCCCAGGTTCTCGAAATATCATACCCTGTTACCAGGCTTTGGCTGCCTCCACACCTGCGGAGGCTCTTGTCTAGCAAGGACTTTGCTCCCTTTAATTAACCATCTGTGACAAATCATTAGCAAGCACCATGTGACAGCAGCACCCCAGGGATGGAACTCCCAGGGTAGGCAGTGCTGGCAGCTCCATCCTAAAGCAGCAGCTTTTGCTTTCCTCAGTTGTGCTAAAGCTACTCTTGGAGATGAGACCTATAGAAATAGAAGGGAAGAGCTCAACTTTTGCCTTCTGCTTTAACTGCAGCAACTCATTTAACTCTTTCCATCCAGAGATTAGGTGCGTAAAGGGTTGGCTCAAGTTCAAAGTTGTTGTGGTGTCCTCAGGTGAGGGTCTTTACAGAGCTATGGCCCTGCTGGTGCATGCCTGCTGGTCCTGACAGCAGTGTGAGATGAGTTTTGGGTGCTCAGCTATGCTGCTGAGTTTGTTCCCATCTGCAGAACGTAAAAGATTTGCTCCATAACTGCCTCTCCAGTTGAAATTGCAATATAGAAGTTCCCATGCTACTCCTTTGTGTTATAGGCTTAAGGAGTTGTTTTATTTTATGTGCAGCCTCTGACAGTCAGGAGGTCTTGCATTTGGAAGTCTTTTCGGTGTCTTGACACTTTTCAGCCTGGTAAAAGCGGTGTGTGTGTGGTGTTAATGCAACGTGGCTAGTTCAGGCATGGTAATTATGGAGCCTGGCCATGTGAACCCAGAGCTTCTCCTCCTTCTTCTTCCTTCCAAAGCTCCTCGGCATAAATTATTAATTTGTGTGAAATAGGATGTTCTTGGTGCAAGATGCTAAAATATATTATTGTTCCTGCCATGTTTAGGTACTTGTACAAAGGTGATTTCACCCAGTGCCTACATGTACTGGGAGACCTCTAAGTAAGCAGCTCTTGCTCACTGAAGGACATCTTGGTCTCCTGCCCCAGAGGAGGACTGAGACTGTGATGAATATGAGTTGTCCCCGACCTTTTCCCCATTAACAATACCAAGCAACTGAATTTGCAGCTTATCTATGTGATAAACTGAGCAAACAGTCTGGGTAGCACACCTTGAAACAATGAACACATTGGAGATGTCCGGATAAACTGGCAAATGGCCTGACAAAAGGGAGAAGGGCTGGGACGTAACCTTCTGACTGAATAATTTAGCCATCTCCAGTCGTGCTTTGCAGGGGCATGGCTGTCAGTCACTTGAAATAATCCTTTTTCTTCCATGTAGGAGTGTTTTTCCTTTCCCTGCTAATAAATCCACCTACTGTCTTGTAATCCTTCTAGTCCCAGTAAACAATACTTAATCATTTAATTGGCATGTGGTGGGAAAAAGGAGGCAACTTGTTTTAGGCTCGTGAAGCTGAGCTGTCCATCATCTGAGGTATCTACTGTGTACTTTAATCCTCTCTTCCGAAAGCTGTTAATCAATTATAAGTTAAATAGCCCAGCACTCACTTTGAAAGATTAAGATGGTTTTATTTTGACAGACCAGCCTAATTGCTAACGATCAGTTATAAAAATGTTCCTCCACGGAAACAGTTTTGTTATCTGGAAATCTCCAGTCCCTGCAGCTACCCAGCTCCCGTGGCCGGGGTAACTAAACGTGATGTGCATCCCATACAAGGTTTTAAATGCTGGCTATGTAGCAGCCAGCTGAGAAGATGTTGAGAGGGCGAGAAGCTGCCATTAGCCATGGTAATCAGAACTGCTGATCAATGAGCTGACTGGACGTTTTGCTGCAAATAAGGCCAAGGCTATGTCACCCTTAGCAAATAAATCCTGTCCCCAGTAGCTCTACTGGAAAGCACCTTTTCCTCAGAACGTGCAATCTGTTATGTTCACAGCATATTCAGCGTGTAATTTGGCAAAGCTACGGTTGTGAATCATCAAGCCATTTTCCAAAGGGCATTGTTACCTGTATTGGATGCGTTGTCAGTGTAATTATCTGTAACCACGCTCTTGGAAAGTGGCTCAGATATTGACCCTGATAAGGGGCATGGCACTACAGTGTGGCTCAAGATGTTGTCATTCTAGGGACACAGCCACAACACTCCATTAATTCCTTGTAATGACAGGTAATTCTTTGTAATGACAGGTAAGATTGCTGCCTCCACCCAGCTGCTCTTGGCTGTAAATAGGATAAGGCCAGCAAGGAACGATGTGAAGCTGGAGTGTGCTCAGTTGTGTGTTTGAAGGTGTGTATAGGAACGAAACCATTCAATGTGTGCTCTCTTGGATAGCTTCTGCTCCTGTTGGTAATTAAATACCAAAAAAAAAAAAAGTCTGAATGTGAATTAAAATAATTTCATTTATCAGTTGAACACAGACATCTGGCGTTCAAGTGCTGGGGGAAGGGTTCAGAGTTGAGCTGATCTGGATGATCAGCTCGGGGCCTCAAGGGGACGTAGCAAACTAATAAAAGAAGAGCAGAAGCATGATTGCACCAGGAGTGGTGGCTGGAAAGGGCTTCTTGGTTAAGAGCCACTGAGGGCAATGGAGTTGTGCCCATTCCTGTCCCAGGAGGGCTCATCCTTTAAGCAGTTGCGCACAGATATCTGTTAGAGTCACTTAGGAGCTCATAAAAGCTGATTTATGCTGTTGGACAGACCTTTGCTTACAAAGAATATCCCAGTGTTACAAATTTGCACTTTAAATGATGGTGGCATGTATACAGCTGTATACAGCAGGGAATGTAAATTGCTTTGGACATCAGACTGACTGAGGAGCCCAGTTATCTGGCAGCAGGATCGTGCCCTTGTGGATACAGTGAGCTCCTCTTCTCACCTGCAGAGCAGCAGCATTGCTCTGCCTGATGGCTTTGTGATGGTGCCAGTAATGCCCCTTGTCACCGCTGTCCCCTTGGTCTACGGAGATACCAAGCTTTAAAGGCTGGAAAAAGGCAGAGAAAGACAAGCAGGTAAAAGAAAAGCATCAACTTCATCTCTCAGCCCCAGTTTGATATATTAAAGAACTGAGGCATATCATAAATGTCAGGTTAGAGAAGGGATTTCTTGGTCAGGAAAATGGGATGGAGGTCCCAGCACAACACTGCACTTTCCCTGACATGTGCCAAATGTCCTGTATTGCTAGCTTTATGTCCTGCCTGCTGTGGTGGTTGTACCTTAGTCCTTTCTTTATTTCAGAAATCCAAGGAACTGTCACCTTTCAGCTTGCTTGCCCTGCCTGGACCCACCCCTTTTTATGGCATCTAACTGCTGGGCAGTTAGATAACATTTCCTTCTGGCACTGTTCTGAGTTTAAAAATAGCATACATCTATTACTTATTACCTTGTTAATTTATTGAAACGCTTTTAGAAAATTACTCAATGAGAATTTAGCATGGTAATCATCCACAAAGTTGTTACAGGACTTGGAATGCTTATCTCTCCACCCTTCCCCATCAGCTTCAGGCTCTTTTGGAAAATGCATTTGCACAGGGCTTGAATGGTGGTAAGCAGCTGGAACTTCAGTAGCATGGCACCTGAGACATCGAGGAAGGAAAATGAAGACATCGTGGCTTTGGTTGCTTTTGTCAGATCTTAAAAAGATGCCAAGCTAGGGTTGCAATACCTCCATGTTACGTATCAGAACAAATAACCAGCAGCACCTACCTAATAAGCCTCCTGTTGCACACCCAGCTCTTCCTTCCACAGCCATAACTGTGTGCCTATTTTTGAAATTTGCTCTTACTGTGAGCTCCCAGGAGCCTCGTGGTCCGTGTTCCTAATGAGTTACTCATCAAAAGCCACTTATCTTCCAGACCAGGGTAATTACCTTCTGCTTGGCTACTGCTCCTCACACACAGGGAAAACCTTGAGCTATTCATATCTCTCTGGTGCGTCCAAAGTAATTCATTAGTTTGAAGTGAGAATATTTATAATTCTTGCATAACAAAAACAGTGTTAGCAGCCACCCACATCTAAGTGGAAAAATGCAATGATGAATCAGGTTTTAAAAGTATGGATAAATCTGTTAGGTTCTTCCATGACCAAGCAAACAGCCTAAATTTATTTATCTTCTTTAAAATAAAGAAACACTTTGCATTTAGATGGTCTAGATTTCATGTGACAGTCAAAAAGCACCTTGTAAAACTGTGTGATGGCCTTTATTTCCAAGAGGAAAGTTTGGATCTGTTTTCAGTTATTCAGATTCCTGTATATTATAAATTTTTCCTTGTTCTCTCTCTTGTATGCTCAGTTATCCTTCCAAGTCCTTGCTGAGTTCACAGCACAAGGCTTTGAAGAGATGGCATCTGTTTAAATTGGAACATGCTGTTCCCAAAATAATAAACAAACCTATCAACAGATGAATTTTGAGATGATGCAGAAATTGTGAAAGATGGTTGCTGTCCTTCCCTACAAGCTGTCATTAGATGTGTCTAGCTCTTCTGTCCACCCTTTATACCCTTGAAATTAGTGTACTGAATCAAGGTTTGACTTTTGTTATTGAATAGGCTGGTGTAGGTATCTGTGGGGCTTGTTTCTCTTCTCTCATCACCTCTGCTTAGCAAATGCATGTTAGAATCATGTTGGTTTTTGTTTGTTTGTTTGTTTGTTTTTAATACTTTTTTAGCTGGACCACCTTCATTTTGCAAAACAGGCCTTGAATTGGGTGCACAGGATTAGAACATTAACTGCTATATCCTCCTATGGTATTAGCTGCCAATTATGTAGCAGTCCAGCTTTAACCTGGGCCCATGTGTGGTTTATCTAGTGAGAGGTTTGTGCTGGACAAGGCTTGGATCCAGCCCAGAAACTCCCCCAAGAACTGAAGCCAACGGAGTGGCCAGCACAAGAAATTTAATTTCTGCAACAGACACATTTCTATCCTGTCTATTTCTGTACAGCAAAATTTTACAGTCCATCACTCTCTTAAATTCTTCCTCCTGTCCTGTTCCTAAAGCTGCTCCCTGCTGAGAGAGGCAGGCTACCAAAATGGAAGACACCATGAAAGCCTGTGAAGCAAAAGCTGCTCTATTTAGAAAGAGCACTTGGCCTTCCAGGCAACTGGCTTGCTGGCACTCCAGTTAATATCTGACAGCTCAGGTGCCTAATTGGTGTCATGCAGAGCGCCCTTTCTCATTGCTCAAGGTACAAATCAGCTGAGAGGATGTTTTCGGATGTTTTCTGTTAATTGCCAGGTGGACTTTTTTTTTTTTTTTTTAATGAATGAGCCACAGAAATGAGTCAGTGTCTTTCTGGTGCCCACTGCCCTGCACATCCATGAAACAAGGGGGCAGAGAATTTTGGCATCGTAGCAGGGTTGGTAGCAATCACCTGTGTCATCATCCTTTTGCTGTAAAGCCTGCAGCTAGAACATCAAACCAGATGCAAAGAAAAAAATCATCATCCCCCGATGCTCTGGGTGGACCTGCTCGGGTGGGGGAGGTTGGATGAGGTGATCTCCAGAAGTCCCTGCCATGCTCAGCCGTTGTGTGAGGCCTGCCAGCCCACAGTACAGGCTGCCCTGTGGCCTGAAAGCCATGTCCATGTCCCTCTGTGCTGGCCACCCAAGCACCTTCCTTCCTCATGACTTCCAAACATTCTTCTCCACCCTCTCTAAAATCCATCTGTTTTGCAAAACCTATGGTAAAATCAGTAATGGTTGTAACCTTCAAGGCTTCCTGACATTTCTATATTGACAGCAAATGGGTTAGAACCTCAGAGACAGTCAGATATCTCACCTCATGGCCTCACGCTTTCTTACTAGGCTAAGTCTCTCTCCACTGAAGGCTCAGGTGGTGATGCTGACCCCAAAAGCCATCTTCCTGCGAGTGCTGCCTGGGCAGAAGCACCAGCCCTTGGGCCATCGCTGCTCTCTGCTCCTCGCTGAGCCGCCCCTGACAGACCAGGCATGGGGGAGCAGGCTGGAGAAAAGCTTCTGCCTTGGAAACCTCTCTCTAATCTGCACGGTACCCAGGTTTTTGTCCTGCCCCATTGATCCAGCCTTCTTGCTGCTGGTATTTATCGCTGGTAGAGGTTCAGGGTGGTCTAAAACCTCCCTGCCCAGTTGCTCCCCATGCTGTGAAGCATCTGTGCTTGGGCTCCGACCACTTTGTGCAATCATATTGCTTAGGGGAGCGGGGCAAGGCAGCTGTATTCAGCCCGTAAGGTCTTTGTGTGTGTGTGTGTGATGTGTTTCTGTGCACGATGTACTTTTTATGTGGTACCGTATCTCTTGATTGGCTCCTCTTTGTCCTTTCCTGGCTCCTGCTGGTATTTCTTTGGTCTTTGGGGGTTGAACAGGAACTAAGTATGAAAGATCTTGCAGAGAGAGCCAAGGAGCCTTGAATGTTGCTGAGTTTCAGTCTCTGCTGCTCTGGTTGGTGTTTCAATTCCTTTAATATACAAACACCAGCATTTGGGTGTCCATGACAGATGCAGACAGAAGACATCAAGCAGGGGTTACTGTTTCAGCCTACCATTTTGGGGCAGAATATTACATCTGGAGGCCAGTGTTTTCCAACACTCCCAGCCTGCTTTGAAGCACACCAATTATGGTCTGACACACCGTGCAACCCAGAGAAGACAGCCTTTATTTTCCTCTTCTCTCCATGGGCTGGGAGTTGTGGGTTTTCTTCTGTAACCCTCATTAGAGACTTCAGGCTGAAAAGAAGTGAATGGGATACATTATGGTGACAGATTTAATGGTCTTGTTACAGGTTGTGAAAGGTGGGAATAAGAGATTGTGGTTTCTGAAACAGGCTTTGAAAAGCTGCTCAATTAGTCAGGAGGACTTTTAAAAGAATATATATATTTTTTTTTCTGGAGCCAAAGTTGAGAAATTTAATTGGGCACTGCATAGCAAATATAGATACATGACCTGATGACAGCCAGCAAAGGGCACTATGAAACATTTACAGAGCTACTACCTCCTTGCCATCTCTCTATCTAAAACCCACAAGTTATACTGTCAGTGTCTTAAAAGTGGTGGATTTTGTGCTGAATTTTGCAGAATGTGGGCATCCCTGGATGCTGTAGCTATCTTACTGGCCATTTCAGCTGAAACAATATTCCTGTGTTCAGATGGGTCAGTCTTTGTGCAAAACTGCCCTGACATCTCCCCTCACAGAGTTTATGACACAAGTCCTAGACCTGCTCCAGGAGGGAGGGTATTTATACAAAGGTCTTTTTGGCTTAGAAATAGCAGCACGAGGTAGGGCAAAGGCTCCAGCTACAGCAGAAAGTGGGGGCATTGATGGACATCAGTAGCTTAGCACCTCAGGCACTTTTTGATCTGTCTCATTAATATCTCATGTTGCTGTATCCAGGAAGCTTTTCAGGGTAGATCCAGCAAATCAATATTCCTACTGCTAAAATTTTAATGTTGTGGTGATTTTTTTTAATTATTACTTTTCGGCAGTAATGAAATTTTAAAATGCCTAGAAAGGACTTTTTCTGCTTGGATGGCTGATAGTGGTCTGGCAGATGAAGTGGGTGGTGCAGGCTTTGGGGACCTGGCTGGTGCGTGGCCCTGAGACACGTCTGTCCCAGCAGGTACTGCCCAGGTGCCGGAGTGGGGCTGGCCTGGGTGCAGGAACAAGCTCCCAGGATGAGTGTTCTCATTTTTAATGTCTGGAGTCAAACCCTGCAAAGCGGGGGGCTCTGGCTGCCATGTAGCTTATGTCTTCTTTGCCAAACAGTGTGTTTATCCATCATGCAGGAGAACCAAAGAGCTTTCTGTTTTCTGGTGCTTCAAAATCACTTTGGAAGCATGCCTTTAACAGGCTCAGCAATGTGGTTTGTGAGTGCTCCTGGTGTATTACGAGCAAGTGACAGGCTTTGGGGTGGCAATGGCAAGATGCACCCCAGTAGAGGTGACTGGCACATAGGAACCCCTTAAAATGCCTTCACCACCTCAATAGGCACCTTGTTGTCCCCCAGCCTGTGTTGTTCCTCTTGCCATTCCACCCAAATCCTACTTACAGCTTCCAACTCTTCTTTCTCTTGGTAGCTGGGCTTTCCTCCACCTGCCTCCCAGTTTCATCCCAGCTTGGGGGGCTCTGCCTTCTCTTTTCATTAGTTTCTGTTGCAGATCCACCATGTTTATCGAAGGTGTCGATCATAGCTGTTAGAATTAAATAAGGCAAAAATGGAATCCAGAACAAATACACTGCTGCAAATAATCCTTATAATTCCCAAGCAAATTTTGCCAGACAATTGTGAGAAAATATGTTCTGGCAGCCTACATTCAGGCAATTGGCCAGGAACAACTATAAATCACGGGGATCTGTTTTTTCCTATTATCTTTCTGACTCTTTTAAGATTACTAGGGTTACTAGATAATAAAGATCAGGGAGAGGGGAATAACTACCTCACTGCTTGCAGTGGAGAGAGAAATCTCTGAAGATAAAACAATGATATGTCTAGATCTGTAATTTCCAGCCAGGGAGACCTGGGGATCAGGAATTGCTGGATTTCTCCCTGGAAAGCTGTGATAGCAAAGAGTGAAAAGTGATTTTTGTGGAAATGCAGGAGCCCAAGTGCCTCTGGCTTTGTGCTTGGTGCCTGCATTTGCATGGTAGCATTTCACTCTGGAGAAAACCTTCAGTGCTTTCAGGGACTTTCACAGGTGGGCATTTGTTTTAGAGTGGAAATTTCTCTTCCGTGACCCTGCTGCAGCCTCAGGAAGTATTTTTGTGTGCGGGCTTGAGCTCAGCGGTGAGGGAAGATGCTCTGGCTGCAGCCCAGCTGCACAGGAGGGCTGGTGCAGGCTGCGCTCTGGGGTTGGACCCGAGCTCGGTTCCTGCTGCCAAGATTTTGCCTTAATTAGATGCTGATACACAGACACCCAGCCTGATACAGTGCAGACACAGATGCTTTCAGCCCTGCTGTTATTCATCGCCTCCATCTGTGAAAGGAGCCAGATTTTAGGGCGCTGCTCTCTGTAATGATTTGAGTGGGTGGCTTTTGGGCACTTCTGGTGCCGGGCCTGTAAACATGGGATTTCTTTTCCTTGAGCCAAAATAATTGGCTGCAGAAGGCCACAGCGCCTGCATGTTGTTTCGGCACGTGGTTGCTCAGTTAAGTGATGCTCGGTTGTCTCAGCACACAGACGCAGCTTTGCACCTAGCCTGCTAACAGACGTATGCTGAGACTTGTTTTCCTTTCCAGAGGGCTTTCTGTTCATCACGGAGATGTTACTTTTCCAGCTGACTGCTTTGCTGGCTTTCAAACATGCTACCCTCCATTAAACAAAGCTGATTTTCCTTCCTTACCTTTTTAGGCTGAATTTATAAGAGCAAACAGTCCTAAATTAACCAAAATCAGTGTAGTTACCCCAACAAGCTCCTTAATATAATACATATTTTGCTTTTTATATTAGGAACAAACACCTGTTTGCTGTGGTTTGTTGTTCTTAACAGAGACCAGGAGTCAGGTCCTTGTGCCTGGGCATTGTGGAACCCAGCTCCTGGCTTCGTGCAAGCTCAGCCACATGCCCGGTGGGTCTTTTTAGTGCTTTTGTAGCCGGAGTGATAGTGATATTAATTGATATGCTTGGTACGTGTTAAACAGGGGCGGGAGTGTGTACTATAATTGGAAGTACTTGCACAAGACAGTAAAAACAAGCTGAAATATTTATGATTTTCAGAGAAAGGAGCCAGACTTGTTTTCTCTCCCCTGCATCCTCTCATTTAGTTGTCGGAGAACTGCAGCATGCAGATCTTGCAGGAGGAATTTCCAAGTTGGAAACCAGAGGGGGAAATGTTTTTGTAGCGTTTAACTGGAAGAATAGTTAAGAGAAAGAAGTTATAAAAGGGCTGTACATAGCAGGGAATATTAAAATTGTGTATAATGAGGACCGTGACCAGATGATAAATTCTGAGACTCCTGGGGAAAAGAGGGGAAAGGAAAACTGAGCAGGGGAGATGTTCATGCAATATACCACCTGCAAATATAACTCAGGCAAGACACGGACACTTGAAGCTCTTCAGAACCAGTTGTTACTTCCTAAATGAGGAGCCTGACATTTTGCAGGTCAGCAGCCAGGGAGAAGGTTGCCCCTGTGAAACAAATACCTTCAGAGGCTGTGCTGACCAGGCTGGAGCATCCTTCATGCCAGGGCACCTTGCTGCCTAATCAGCTTGGGAAGACCATTTCTGCATGTATTTTTTTTCCTAAAAGGATAGATTTGCAATACATTGAATTTGGATACCTGACATTTTCTCTTTTCTTCTCCCTCTTAATGAACTGGTAAGGGGGAAGTGGGCAAAGAGAGACCCCATGGATGCTGGAGTACAGGTTTGGGTAGATAAAAAGGGTGCAACCAGTAGCACTGGGGGCCTGACCCTGCCTTGCTGACAGTGGTGTCTCCCATGGTGGCTTCCCCACATGTCCCTGTCCTGTCCCAGTCCTCTGCAGCTGTGTCCTCTCTTGGCTGGAGGCTGGGGATCTTCAGCTAGGGGCTGACTACAAAAATTAGCTGAGCAAAGAGATTTACCTTTGTTTAAAGACACCAAGCCATAAATTATGGGTAGCTGGAGCCGGTGTCTTCCTTTCCATGTGCTTTCTCTGAGAGCCTTGCACTGAGACAAGCAAATTTATTCATACAGCGAGTGACTGGATAACCAAGGCAACATAAAAGCAAGCAGCTTTCTTATACCGTAAATCACTACAGAGAAAGACTGGCCCCTTGTAGAACAGTATGAGCTTTTTTTTTTTTTTTTTTTTTTTTTTTACCTCCTGCCTTCTACAATTTTAATATTCAAGTTTAAGCCCTCAGCGTGTATTTTATTTTATTTTTTGCTCTGATATGTGGAGGTTGGAGGCTAAACCTTTGAATTACCAACCTGCTGAGCATTTTGATCCTTTTATACAAGAATGGGGATTAAGTGCTGCTCGCAGCTCTTCTCAGCTCAGGTTTGTGCAGGCTGACCTGGCATTGGAGCGGGGCTGTTCTGTGGCACAAGCAGTCCATGGGATGGCCACAGGTAGAAAACCAGTGGGCTGAGCATCTGCAAGTGCCTTTCTGCAGAAAAATGCCAGTGTGCTCTGTGAGAGAGGCAGATGACTTTTGGAATCAGCATCTCTTTAATTAGGGTGGAAATATGTTATGACCTGTGGTAGAATGTCATCTGAGCCCCCCATCAGAGGTTTTCTGTGGAGGAGTGGTACCAAACCCTGCAGTCACCAGACCTCAGCTCAGCTCATGTCTTCCCTGGGAGGTTTGCTGAGGTTTCCCTAAAATGGAAAAGATCCCAAAAGCACCGAAAAGCATCCTCAAAAGTGCTTGGTGGGGGCTTGCTGAGACAAAGCAGGCAGTGGAACATCAGTGGTCTACTTGGCCAGTGCTTGAGATCTTGCCATGGGTCTGTACAGCACCATGGCTCTCTATAACACCAACATTTTTGTAAAGATTGTTGTGTTTGCTATACCCTAGCTTATTCTTATGTTCTTTTCTTCAGACATAAATAAGACACAAATATTTCAAGCTCAGGTATGTGCAACTCGGTCACTGAGGTCAGTGGAGGGAGAGGGGCTGGCTCCCAAATCCTGCTAACATCACCCATAGCTCCACGCATTGAACCAATCTAGAAATGCAATCTTTGCTAACAGTTTGGAAATATGTCTAGGTTTAAAGGGTTTCCTGCAGGCAGAGGCGAGAGCTGTGCTCCTTGGAGGCTGTGATGAGGTCTGTCTTGCTTTTGAAAAGCTTTCCCATGATGGATTTGGTGGCGACATGTGAGCTGTTAGTGCTGCTTTACCCGGGACAGAAAACATCCATGCAAATTGCTCCTTTGATGAAGCGTAGCTGAGCCTTCTCCTGCACCAAGGAGCTGATTTCTTCAAGCAGGTCCGATCTCTGTTAATAAATCACCTCCTCCACAGGAGGAGTGTTTGATCTAACATCACAGGAGATGTCATCAGGGCTGAACCTAGCTTTTCTATTTCATTAGCTAAAGCTAGTAGCGTTGAGTATTTCGAAGAAATACAGCATTCCCAGAAACTTGGGTAACCTGTATAACACTGCCAGCTGAACAGCAGCTCAGCTGGTCCAGCCGTGGTGCTCCAGGGCATGGATCACCAAAGATCTGTGTGTCCTGATGTTGTGAAGCCCGTGAGTGAGTTTTGCAGCAGGTCTGTGCAGCACCGTGACCCTCCACAATGGCAATGTTTTTGAGAAAGCAGAGTTCTGTTTGCTCTAGCCTAGATTATTCTACTGTCCATATTTTTTATGTGAATAAGACACCCACACAAGCAATCGAAGCCCCTGTCTTCACTATTATTTGCTTTTAGGTGGAGCCATTCCTGGTCTCTGCTGAAAACCCCTGGGATCACGTTTTTGTGAGTTGCTGCTGGCTTATTCTTTGCTGTTTGTTTGCTTTTGTTTAACTACAAAGAGCCTAATGATTTTCTTAGCAGAGCTGGAGGAAAGAGAAGAAAGCTCAAACAAGTGTTTTTATCTTGTAAACTCCCCAGCATCACAGTGCTGGAGGCCCTCAGTGCCACCACGCTCCTGTGATAATTCAGTTCTGCTGAAAACAGAGGTGGTTCATGCTTCAGCCTTCTATCAAATAAGCCACCAGCCTTGACTTACATGTTCCACGCTCCCCCTTTTCTCCTAATTCAGTGCAATAGAGTACATCTCCTTCCCTGCCTGGGTGTGCTCCTGTGGGACCTGCTGGCCTTGGGTGACCGGTCACACCAGGACAGGCTGCGGGGCGCGTGGCCGCAGGGGACGGTGGAGACGCTGCTGGTTCTGAGGAGATGGCACGGAGGAAATGTGGATTCAGCAAAAGCGAAGTAGCACAGGGCATTAAAAATTCACAAAGGCTTCGCTGAAACTCGTTCTCCAGGAGAAGCATTTTAACAAGCAGCAGCAGATAACCGAGTGCTCAAAAAGCAGGGTGGGGAGGGACCTGTGCTAGTGCAGGAGTTGTGCTGGAGGTTTTTGGGAAAAAAAGCACATTTCTTTGTTCTTTTTGCGTTTTCTTTGGAGCTGGCAGGAAATTTATTGGGGTTTGCTGTGGAAAAAAAAATAAAAGTGGAGAGGCTGTTGTGAGTCTTCAGGGGAATATGATAGGATTAAAATGGAGCAAAACTGAAATGCTTTGGGCTTGCAATTTTCAGAGATTCCTTTCCAAAGCCTTGTTTAATTAAGGGAGGCAGCAAGGTGACCCTGTTTGCTGCTGGAAGGAAAGCTCGTGGGCACTTTTCCAATGGCTTGGTCCTTCGTATGCTTTTTTCCCTCTCATTTTAGATTTACCCAAATTAAAGAGCTGGATGCTGGGGACTCAGGAGGTGAGCTGGCATGTGCTGGGGGTGTTTCAAACCAAGAGCAGTGAGCTGGTCTGCTACTCCCCTGTGCCTTTTGTGCTGGCACTGAGGGCTTTCGGTTGCTTTTGCATTTAAACCTAAGTGTAGATCACGTTGGCAGACCTGCACCATGACCTATTTGTTACCCCAGCACCAGTTTGGGGTGGTTTGGGGTTTTCTAGCACAGTTTGATGCTGTGCTGACTCTTGCTCATTGGTGTGGCATGCCATTTTATGTGTAATTGTGGAAAACACACCAAAACATCTTTCCATGTCCTTAAAACTGAAAAGCCTGACAATAGTCCTGTTTTTACCTTTACCTACTTTGAAATGGACAGCTAGAAAAATAAAGGGAAAAGATACAAATGCTGCAGTTTTGTTAAAAACTTGTTACAAAAGTGTGTGATTAAAGATGTGCTTGTCTAATTTGCTGGAGCAGAAATACATATTTGTTTTCTTTCCATTTTTTTTTCTTTGCAATCTTTCCAGAGCAGATGCGCCTTCCCTGCAGGGATGCTCTACTTCTGTGGTGCTCAGCTGTTTTGCAAAGCAAACAGATGAAAGAGCATGGCAAAGATCTGCACTGCTTGGTTCAGAGACATTAAATACCTCTGGCAGGGCTGAGACACCCACCCTGCCCTGGACGAATCGCAGGAGACACTGAGCATAGGGCTGACATTTTCCTGTGAAAATAAACAGGAGGGGTGGAAGCTTTATTAAGCAGGAGCATAAAATTATGAGCGATTTCCCTGGAAACCCATGAGACCATGGGAGGGAGCTCTGCTGAGTCCTAGAGCAAAGAAAACTCCCCCAAAGATGCTTCTGGAGAAGATCCAACCATTGAAACAGGAGTTTCTGGGAGAGGGACGATCGAACAGGAGCAGTAGTTTGGGTTAGAGTCTGGAACAATTTTAATGGGAATTTTGGGACCATTGACTTTCAAGAGATGAAGTGTTCCTGTTGGAGGCTTGCAGCTGGACTTCATGCTTGAGGGGTTAAGAGGTGGAAGCAAGTTATTAATTATGCAAGTTGCAATTTGCTATTCAAGCAATTCCTTCTCGCCAGCACTGGCACAAGGAGCTGGATGTCCTATCTGCTGCAAACTGTAACGCAGGAGGGTAGCTTCTGCCTTCTGAGAATGCAAATGAGATATCTGCTTTTTGGCTTAGTTTAATTCACTGTCTTCATCTCTGCACCGCTTGTTAGCTGGGTAGAAAACTGGAGATGCTGCCAATGCAATCTGGATATTGTTTCATGGGGCCATGGGAAGTGATGAGTTTGTAGCTCTCTAATCCTCAGTAATTTGCTGTTAATTTGTCAACAGCCAACAGCTCCAGCATTTCATCTGCACATTCGAGAAGACAAAACACGTGAGGGCAGCCAGTTAATGAGGAGCAGGGTGAGGCACTGGGGGCCCATGTGGTGTCCATGCTTAGCTTTCGGAGAAATCTGGATTTAAAACGATATAGGGGTGCTGGGATCGGAGGTGTTGGCCTCTTCTTCAGGCTGGGTGACACATCTGGGGATGCCACAGGTCTGGGCTGGGTCTTGTTCCTTGTGCATCTGAGCAAACTGCAGGGAAATGGTGTTGGCAAATGGTGAATGTGGTGCCCTGTGGTCCCTCTCCAGTCTGTTGTGCTGCTCTTTCAGGAGAGCAAGGAGCAGACAGATGTTCAGCTGGACTCCACATGTAGAGCTGGAGGGCTCCTCATCCTTCTCTGTTCCCCAAACCATCACGTCCAACATGTGCCCACGTGGTGAAGGCAGAGAGGTTTTTGAGGACCTGAGCAGAGACAAGTTGGTAGCACACCACGTCTGCTGGAGGTCTCTGGCACCATCGCGGGTACCTTCCTCTGGCCATCCTACACCAGGGCCCTGCAACAGCCTGAAAGCACTTGCAGGTTTTGATATTTATGGTGGGGAATGGCCAAAAAGCCCCCCAGATAAATCCAATCCTCTGCCTTGAGCTCAGGACCAGTTTTAACTGTGTCCTTGTGATTCCCAGACCACCTCCTTCACAAATATAAAGCAATACTTAGCCTCACAGAGAATTCCTTACAACACCCAGGTTTGCTAAGGCATAAAAATGAACCATTAGTTGAATAGGTAAAAAAAACTAGTTACTTAACATTTTAATACACGTATCCAAATATTAGTTGTTCTCCCACTGTTTATTTTTAGTATATTTTGCATGGTTTGCAGAGCACTTTTTTCAGGTGCGGCAGGGGCAGCAGAGTGTGGGGCAACAGAAATTTGGGGCCAGGTAGGGGTGGAGAAAATGAGGCAGATGTTGGAATATGTGGAGAATCCAAGCCTTTGGGAGAGGGATGGGATGTTGAAAGCCCTGCACAGAAACCTGCTGCTTTGCCACGGTGGCTCGTGCTTGTGTATCTCACGGGGGAAACAGCTTGAACAGACAACTAATAAAATCAGAGGTGATGAAAAGTTGTGCTTGTCCAAAGTCACTCAGCCTTTTAATAGCACCCAATATAAAGGAGACAGGCTGAGGACAAATCAGATGAAAAATAACTCGGAGAAAGAGGCAGTGGTGTGTCTGGAGCTAAGCTGTATCTGCAGCAGCTGTCCTGGGGGCCAGCTCACCCACGGTTTTCCTGAGTTATTACAGAGCAGCAGCACATGGAGGGGCTAGCTCCATCTTTTTTCTCATGCCATCCAATGTGTGGGGCAAATGTTGACATTAATTAATTAATTTATTTTTTAATTGAAAGAACAACATTCATATAACTTAGGAGGAAACTGAAATAGGCTACCTTTTGTTTCTTTATAGGAAAATGGTAGAGTAAGGCAGCTTTGTAGACTACT
Source organism: Aythya ferina (assembly GCF_964211825.1). NCBI lineage: Eukaryota > Metazoa > Chordata > Aves > Anseriformes > Anatidae > Aythya > Aythya ferina. The sequence continues at coordinate 13,680,284 of NC_140308.1, read as the reverse complement.
GGCATCTTTGCATCCTCTTCTAAATGCTTGGGTAGCATTTGTCATGGGCTCAGGTAAGCAGCAATTGCGTCAAGCCTGACCAGGCTATTTGTACCCTGGCAAAGTCTGATCCCAGCACTGAGTTTATGAAAGAATGGGAATTTCTGGGGAAGACCTTCAGAAATAGCCTTGATGTGAGACCCAAAGCCAATGTACTGGGGGAGAGCAGAAAAAAAAAAAAAAAAGAAAAAAAGAGAAAAAAAAAAAAAAAAAAAAACACAAAAACACACATTTAAATGAGCTCGTTACAGCAGGACAAAGATTATCTGGAAAAACTGAAAGAAGGAAAACCTTCAGAAAAGGCAGTGGGAGAAAATGTGCTGAATCCCTCCTGAAAGTCTCCCTGCCTACCAGCCTACATTTGATATCTATGTATAGCTGCTAAAATAATTTCAGAATTACTTCTAATTCTAGGATGACAAAAGACTTGATTTGAAGACAAAAGCTGAGCAGCTTAGTGACAATTCTGGCATGCTAATGGACATTGCTGGATGCCAGGCTATTTCTAGCGAGGACAAGGTCCAGGTTTCTGACTACAGCAGCAATCCTTGTTTTTCCCCAAGCCAAGTCCCAAAGGGACGATGGCCAGACATGGGCTGTGGGGTGTGTGCAGCATTACTTGTCATCCTGAATAAGAATTGGGCTTTAAGTTGTGGCTCAATCTTTTCTGCTGATTGCTGCAATCGTTTTGAAGTGGCGGTCACTTTTCTCCATTTTTAATGGAAAATGAAAGGGTTAAGCCTTGCACAAAATTTGTATATGCACCTCTTCCAGTCTCAGCACAAAACTGCATCATTGGCTGGCAAATATATATATATTTGAATGTGGGTTTTGATTTTTTATTTTTTTTTTGTATGAACTCTGTTTTGATACAGAGAGAAATACCTTGAATTACTGAAGAAGAGCTGATCTTTGCTGTTGGGATAAATGACCTGGGAGGGTACGGGCTGACTATTTAGGGGTTGTCCTTTCACCTGCTATGTGCAGCTTACATCTCTGTATGGCCTGGTGTGAGTGTGGGATGGGAAGAAGCGATGTAGGAAGATAAAAATCCCAATTTTGAGGGATTTTGTATGGTATTAACCTGTTGGTCCATCAGCAGCCACACCTGGTGTTAGGGAATGCAATGAGTGCTTCAGACAGACTCGGCCGTGATGGAAATGCTGTTTGTCTGCAGGTCATCGGGGTGGATCGCTTGGCACTACACCAACCCTTGCTAAGACATCTGGGCTGGGTGTTACTTAACTTTCATGAAAAAAAGGTGATTTTGGAGTCATTCAGTGCAGTTGGGTGATGCTGGGGATGTGGCCTGTGGGCTTGCTGGGATGTCCCCACTGGGGACAGCTCAAATCAGGACCAACTGCCTGAACTTGGAGGACGTCTGGCTCTCGAGGCAGGTTTCCCAGTGCAAAAACTCTGTGGAAAGACATCATTTGGGGTCCCACATTTAGTGTCCTATCTACGTCTTTCGCAGATCTGGAGGTCGTTTTTCATAACAGCCCAGTCTGTAAGCTCAGGTCCGTACGCAGCTTCATCTACATGAGTAAAGCCGTTCCTGCTGACCTCACACAGACCAAGGGTCTGCGACTGAAGCCAGACCATGTTCTCCCTGGCCCCTGTATCTGAACACACCTCAGAGACAAATAAAAATCCAGTTGTTATTTTTATTCACTGGCCACAATAATCCGATTTGCTTACCCATAGCTCTGTCGGTGCTTGGACACTAGGCAGGGCTAGAAGTATTTCAGAGCTCAGACAGTAATGACAGTAAGTAACAAAATATACCCCTAATGTACCCAGGTAATATATGAGCAGCCCCAACCCGAGGTAATTCAAAATGGGCTTAGCAAACAGACTCAGGACAATGACTTTATTTTGTAGATGCTTTAAGCTGTTTGTATCTCAGAGTAAATTTCCAAATACTCAGCCTTCAGATTTATCAGATTTCCTATACTTTGGGTGATTTAGGGCCCTGTCTTGATGTTCCCTCTTGCATTAGCAAGTGGGAAGAGCCTGATTGCAGGAGTTAGGAGGCATCAAAGCCTCCTCCAGACTCATCGGATTGTTACGGTGGCAAATGGAACGATAATAAAATCCCAGTTGAGGCTGACCGATGTTCTCCATCACATCCTCCCCTCCTTGGTTCGCTTTAACGTTGACAGCTCTGTTTGGCAGGAAATTCTCTTTGGTTTTTGCCTGTGATTGAATTATTTTGAAAAGCTGGACTGAGATGAAGATGATGCTCTCAGGAAGGAATGATTGCGGGATAGCAGCAGCCTGATTATCTCTTTTTTCAGCCCATCGACGACTGTGCAGGCAGTTGCACTTGGTGACATTTGTCTTGGCTGCCAGCTTAGGTGTTCACTTAAAGTACTGGGTTTAACCCTTTGAAGCCATCGAGTTTAAAGGGGTGGTGAGTAGGCAAGCATAAGTTGCCTGCCTTTAACATGCTGCTCCAGAAGAAAAAGTTTCGGTGGCTTCTCTAATATCTTAAAACAGCTGGAAGCTTTATTTAATGAGATTTGGTACAGAATCTCAGTTTTTTTTCCTATTATCCTTCTTATCCAAAGCAGGAGCAGGGACACAAGACTGAAATGTCTCCAAGGGAGCTCCTTGGAGGGTGCATGGGCTGTGGGTGAGGCTGAGCTGGGATCGACAATGCCCCTTGATAAGGTGTGTGGCACTTCATTGGGAAAGTTTATATCTCTCCCACCCAGCAGCTGTCAGCAAAAAGTAGGTTTCTGGAAGTCTTATCCCTCCCTTGATGGGTGTGGGCACTTCAGGAAAATCTTGCTTTTCTGTGACTTTACTGATAAGGCTGTTCCTGGAGCGCAGCATCTCCATCTGCTCTTATCAGGACGCACATGGGCCGCAGAACTTGTGTGTCTGTAATGCTGTGGACAATCCTCTCCTCTTCACCACCCAAGATTTTTCTATCATTTTAATTTTAACTTCCACATCCCAGCCTGGTCTGCTTCCTCTTATCGCTCGAGTTCCCTGAAGCCTGCCCTGCCTGCAGGGCTCCAGCAGCGTGCCGCTTTCAGGCTGTTGTACAATTATAGATACGAAGCCCCAGGATTATCTCGTTACTCTGCCATGCTTTTACTTTGTGTGTTTGCAGGCAAGTAGTCAGGCTGGTATTAAATAGCGATCAGCTTTAAGCTGACTGCTGCTTTATGGTGTTATCTAGTGGGGAACGAAAGTCCTGAGGACTGTTTGCCAGTAAAAATTGCACCTCTCGCTATTCAAACTGCAGCCAGGAACAAACCAGTTCTGTGAAGTCTCAAATAAATAAAATTAATTGTCATCTCCTGCTTCAGCTAGATCCTTCACTCATCCTTTATTACTCTGTGCTCTTAAATGCTACAGGACTATTCCTACACCAGGTGCACCTGCAAGCCTTCTGCACATGAATTTGTGCCGAGTTTCTTATAAGGTGTCACCAGAATGTTGCCGTTTGGTACTAGTGGAGGTCTGTGCTGTTCTGTGTTTCCTCCTCATAGATCTGTTTTTGCAACCAGATGAAGCACAGAATCACAGAATAACAGAATAAGTAAAGAAGTTAAGCAAGAGTAAAGTGACAGAGGCAAGCTATAAGGTGCAAGCGAAGTAAAGGAAAATGCCTTTTTCCTTTATCCTCTAAACACCTTTTGCAGTTTCATTCAGAGGAGATCGAACTGGAAACCCAACTTAAAGTACTTTACTGGAAATATTCACTTGTTTTTCTAGTTTCTCTTTCCAAGTAAGTTGATTTAACTGACTTCCCTAGGAAATTAATTCCTCCATGTGGAAGGACAATCTTGCGGTGAGCAAGCAGTAACTTCAGGTTTGCAGAAAAAGTGCATCAGAGATACAGGAGTGTTCAGACCTAGTGCGACAGAAATGCTATCATTAAACAAAGTATTTTTCTCTTGGCACTCACAATTTTGAGTCTTTTCTTGACGATGAGCATCCCAGGGTTGGAATGAAGCTGATCACCCAGTGCTGTGGGGCACGACTTGGTTGCAGTCGTGAGCCCTGATCCTGTGGGATGTGTTAGGGGACGGTGCTTTGTTATTCCACAACCTTTCAGCAGAGAAGGGCTCCTGTTCTGGGGAAGTAACACAGGAAAACAATACGGACAGCTGGGCTCTCTCTATAGCCACTGTGCTGCTCTGAAAATTATACCCTTTTCACCCATTGTTGTCTGCGATTTTGTTCTCCTGCTGTGTTCCTTTTGTAATTGCCAATTAAATAGATATCTGAGACTCCATTCATCACTGCTCTAACTTCATCTCTGTCAGGCAGGGGAAACTGGGTTAGCATTTGGCAATGCAGATATGTTTTAGGAACAGCAGACTGATTTAGTTCAAGGAAGAAATATTGATGTTCATGTGGTACGTTGGCTAATTTTGTCCTCTAGCATCATTTCCTGAAAGAGAAGCAACCAGGGTTTATAATTGATTTGATTAAATAATAAATAATACGTTCTCCTGCTGCAAAGTTGGCAGCATTTCCAGTCTGCAAACTTCTCTTGTGTGGCTGCGGATGGCAAGACTCTCAGCAGCAACGGGCTGAGGCAGATATTTCCACCCAAGGCACTGCCATCCACCACAGCACAATGGCAGTGCCTTGAACAAGAAACTTCAGGTAAATTACAATTTCTTTCAAGTTTCTTTTGCCTCTTGCCTGTTGCTTTTTGGCTGAAATTCTTTGTAAGAGCTTCCTCCAGCTGTGGCTTTGAAGCCTTTACGTGCTTGTCCACAGCACACAATCAGAGGCTCCCAAGTCAACAATTAAATGGAATTAGTTTTGGATGGAATTGCTGTGAGCTCGTCTCTTTGTGCCAAGGAGAACGTGGTTAAACCTCTGCCTTGTGATCCCTCCACGTGCTGCTAGACTTGCCAAGAGGCACCCGGCAAGCTGTGTCCCGTATGGCCGGGCAGATGGGCTCTGTGCCTCCTCATATCCCTTTCGAAGCAGAGGCACAACATTGAGGTGACACACTCCTTGTGCATTTAAACGCTTGGCAGCTGAAGCAAAATGTGTCTCTTGTTGCCTCGTGTCTGCTTCCTTATATTTCTGTCCAGCACTGGGAGACGCATGGTGGTGGGGAAGATGGAGATGGCAAAAGGCACTGCGGGGTCTGTTGTTAGCTCCAGCCCTGAGACATTTTGTGTGTGTTCAACGTCCCTTAATGAGCATCCTGCATCACTTGAGCATACGGTAGACAAAATGCTCCTTAATTTCTTCAAAGTAATTAGTTTTTATGATGAAGCTTGCAGGCTTTTCCTCTTCAGGCTTCAGGCTTGCTTTGGTTTAATTAACCCAATTAGTTGTTAATGGCCAGTGTGTCTGCACCCAGGAGCAATGCTGCTTGGCCTGGCAAGCCACCAGATCCCACCGGTGTAGCCCGCATCACTTGCAGGGCTGGTCCTGCAGCAGCACTTGGGGTTTTGGTCCAAACCTTGGGAACCCAACTCCTAGTTTTCTGGTTGCTCTGCCCCTGCTTTGCCCTAACACCAGCCGTGTTGCTCTTTGCAGATGACGGGAAGCTGTCCCTGGAGGAGTTCCAGGCCTTTTTTTCGGATGGGACACTCAACGAGGAAGAACTTGAGAAGCTCTTCCACACCATTGACTCGGACAACACCAAGTAAGTTCCTTCCATTTGGCAGAGCCAGGAGCTGTGGTGCTGAGGTGCAGCACTGCTTGGGGAGCTGAGACCCCTAGGACATGGCCGTGCAGCTCCTTTTGCCAAACTTTGCAAAAAAAAACCAATCCACCTGTTTTGGGTTTACGTCTTGTTGCAGTGGCTGCTGTGAGTCTTTTTCTCTCTCTGTTTTTTATTCCTGCTGTTTTCTTTCGTGCAACCTGATCTTTACGATGTCTGAAGTGATGCTTAGTTTTACCCGTGAGGGCAGTTAAATAGCTCTTTAGCTTTTCCACTCTACCTAAAAGCTTCGCTGTGCTATAAATGGTAACTGTGAATCTGTGAACGTTGTCCTATCCAGCTATTTCACAGACAGCAACCTGGGGAGGATTTGTGCTTCCTGATGCTTGCTTTGCCTCCCTCCCCAAACGTCCCCTGGCAAGCACTCATTGCTCCAGAGCTTGCTAGAAAGGAGCCCCCTTCTCTCCAAGTGGAAATGCGGCTGCTGGAGGCAAACCTAAGCCCTGAAGCCCTTGCTGTGGGTGCTTTGCCTCTGCTCTGTCCCCAGCAGACCGATGTGGCTGTACTTCTGTCTGTAAAAAGCCCAGGCAAGGCAGCAATAGCAAGGGGCCGGAGCCAGAAGCAGCACCGTAACATCTGCATCCTGCTGGAACAGCAGCAGGGGAAAACGATGGGAGAGGAGGCATCAAGGCACACTTCAGTTTCCTGGTGTAACAAAGGTGAAGCTAAATGTGGCACCTGAATGCTCTCACCGGGGCACAGAGGATGCACCCCACCGGGTTTTTTTCCCCTTCCAAGGGGAAAGAGTTTTCAAAAGCCTGCCTGGTTGAGGCTGTTGGAAATCGAAATGAAAGGCAGCATTGAGTCATATTTCAGTGTGACTCCTGTTCCTCCAGAGAGAAAAAAATCCAGCCAAAAAAGCAGATGAAAAGAGAATCCAATTTAAAATGAGGAGCTGAGCAGCAAATGCTTAAAAAAATAATAATAGTCTGGTTAATTATAAAGCCTTCGGAGTCGCAAAATCCCACCTTTCCAATATGTGGAGTGGCCACCATTTATCCTGAGATCAGAAATGTCAGATACCAGCTTGGTACCTACTATTCATCCAATAATTAATCAAAGGATCTGAAGTGGCTTCGTTACCAAGATCTGCTGGGAACGCTCCATCCCTTCCCACGCTTCCCCTTCAGTGGGAAGCTGCTATGAGAGGGGCCGGGTGCCTTGGGGTTAAAATCAAAAATAAAAAAATAACAGGAGAGTTGTGGGAATGGAAAGGGAATTGCTGAAAGGCAGATGGGATATGCTGCCTTGTGCTTTGTGGGGATATTTATCGAGCTGCAGGTGGGGTATGGATGAGCTCTCCGTGGACCCTGGGAGCCAGGAGCTCACCTGCCCCTCTTCTGAAATACTTCAGAGCATTGTCCTGAAATACCAGATGGGTTTTCTTTAATATTTTTCCATTTTGCACTGAAATGTAGGGACAATATGAAATTTATCTTTCCCAAAGGCAATTTAAATTAAAATTATTAGCTATTTGACAGGACAATGTAATTTATTTTTAAAGCTGTTTTTTTAATTTTCCATTTTATCCGTGTTTATCTTGTATTGCCCATCGAATTTGCTTAGCGTGCAAAGTAAAGTTTGCTATTGAAATTACATTACAGCTAGAGTAGAAAATGAAGAAAGTTATGTTCCTGCTGATTATTAGTAATTGCTGTTACCGGCTAAATTGCAAAATGTTGATTCAATTTTCCGGAGTATTTTTAGGAGCAGGGGAACCGCCTCACATATGCATAGACAAAATTAATGTCTGTATTGGTCTCTTGACTTGCTTTAGCTGGGAAGGTAGTGGAAACGAGAGAAGTTGGGCGGCTGGGTGGAGGGATGAGGTTGGTCGATGATGCTGGAGCACCCATTCTGCTGTGAGGAGCTGGTGGCTTCGTGCCACGGGGTGAAGGAGTGTGGGCTCCTGTTTGGGGAACCACAGCCCCCTGGCAAAGGCATGGTTGGCAGCAAGGTGTGGTTAGGAGAAGTCTGAACTGGGATGGGAAACACACAAAAAAAAAAAAAGGGGGTGGAGGGGCTTTATTGAGGTTTCTTTCTTCTTGACTACCTAGATTGCTATTGCACTCTTGGTGCTCAGTGTTTGCAGAGGGTGAAAAGTCCCACACCTGCCCCAAAGCCAGGACGTCCCCTTTCTGTGCGGGGGAGCTGGTGGATGCTCGTCCTCTCCTGCTGTCCCCATCCTTGCTGGTTATTTCAGCTGGCAGCAAAATATGTCGCGTATTTCAATTGCTTTTGGCAACATTACATTCAAAAACCTGCTGCTGCTGAGAAGTGGTGATCAAGTGACATTTTCCTCTCCGTGGCTAACAAAAGCAAGATCCTGCTTGGTGCTTTTCCATCGCTGGTGTTGGCTGCTGTTCCAGGATTCAGCAGTGCTTTACAGGGAGCTGCCTGAAGATTAATGGGGCTGTAATGACACGGTACTGCTGATATCAATGCTACCTGAATTGCACAAATTATGTGTATAATATGTAAACTTGTGCACACATATTTAAATATATATACATGGGGTGTATATATATATGATTTCGTGGCAAAATAGGGCTTTAGAAAACATTGGATTAGTTCTCACCTGGGAAACCCTGTTAGATTTGCAGTTATTTAGGCCTTTTGGTGCTCCCTGAGCTGCAGGGTGGTTGTAGGGCCAAGCCTCCAGGACAACAGTGTGTCCATGCTGCATTGCACACCTCTCGTTGACCTGGCTCTGAGCAAGATGCCCTCAGCATCCCCTCGGAGCTGTCCGCCAGCCCTTGCGGAAGGAGGGGGAGCTCAGACATGGCTGTTGACCAAACTCATTTAGTCGTCCTGGCAGGGGATTTTAAAAATTCCTTTTGTATCTCATATATTTTTCATCGCTGCAGAGGGCAATCCTTTGGGGAGAGATCTGCTCGCTGGAGCAGGACGTCTCTGATGAGCTGTACACGTCCATTCACAAGGAGCCAGAACATGGCATTAGCATTCTGCTGCACTGTCATTTATTATCTCCTCGCTAGGCTTATAGCTATTCTTTTAATTGCTATATTCCCCACTTCCCCCAAATGAGCTCTTCTCTCCAGTGGCAGGCACTAGAGAAGATGGGAGCGTGCATGCAGTGTAATTAACAGAAGCGCTGTCTCTTCTCACAAGCCCTTAGCAGCTTCCCCAGACTGTCACTTTTCCTGGAGGGTTGGGACAGATGCAGAACCCAAACCGGTTGAATTTTCCAGCATGTACCAAATTCCAGGTGTGGAACAGATGGGAAAATGCAATTGCACAGAGAGCAGCAAGATTTGGGGGAATGGGGAGACACCTTCCTCCTGCAGCCCCCTCTGCCCCATAAACTGACCCCACACCTGCAGGACCTCCACAAAACCCACCATAGGGTACCAGATGGAACCTGGAGAGCTGAAGCCACCTGAGATATGGTCAGCCCCAGCTGACCCACAACTCATTTCAGGCTGAGTGAAGCAAAGCAAATGAGGAGGGACAAGCCTGTATCTCACTCATGGGTAATTGTGCAGGAGCTGATAACATCGTGTTAGTGCTAATGAGCAGGAGCTGGCTGCCTCATGCACCTGTGACTTTCTGGTTACAGCTGTGTGCATGCAGCAGGTCACCACAGCTGTGTCCTGCAAGACACAGAGGAGCAGGGGTGCCAGGCGCTGGATGGGCAGCTCCCTGAGCTCTGCAAACTCCTAGTTTTGGGATGCATATGAGAAATATGGTGTCTGGTGGGGACAGAGACGAAGGCAAAGGAGACCAAAACGTGTTCCTGAGTGTTAAGCACGGAACACCTTGCAAGGGAGTTTGGTGTGCACAAGGTAAAGCTGTGCTTGTGCTTCAGCTGATGGACAACCAGGGCAGAAACGGAGCTTGGCATCACCACAGGGGCAATCCTCATGTGAACGTGAAGTTCCGGACATATCCTTCCAGCGGACAACCCTGGCCCAGACCTGGACAACCCCAGTACCATTGATAATCCTGCAGCCTACATTGCTTCTGCTCCAGGAATTGTTTTCCTCTGGCAGAAAGGGTCTGTTGTCACCACTTTGTTACCCACGTCTGGATGCCACAGTGCCCTCCCATGCTCCCTGAGATGCTTTGCCTTCCCAAATCCTACATTAGGTCTGGTGTCCACTCAATAGAGTCCATTGTGGGCAGGGAGGGGTTAGCAGCAGTGCTCTGCTGGTGCTGGTTTTCTCCAGTCCTCTCAAATCTGAACAGAAAGTACTTCTTGGGCAAGGAACAATGATGATTATGATTGAGTGTTTTTTCCTGTTTTTTTTTTTTTTTTTTTTTTTTTTTTTTTTTTCTTCTTCCCTCCCTAATCTTGGTTGTTTGCATTGCAAACCTGATTCAGTGTGGTGGCGGCTTCATCTGGGAGCCGAAGCCCACATTACGGAGATGGATGTGCCCATTGGAAGCAATGTAATTTCTGAATTTTGAATGTTCTCAATTAGCTCTCTGGGAAACAAACTACGGATCATGTAATCAGCTGAGATTTTGATTAACCTATTCAAGAGACAGTTCTAGTCCCTTCTGAAAGGGATGGAATGATTGCATGAAAATTATATGTCTGGCTCTAATTTCTGGCTCTCAGGAGCATGGACACTTAGAGAGGGTTGTGGAAAAAGTTTTCTGAGCCCCAGGTCGTTCTTCTCTGTGTCTACATCTTGCTTAGGCTACATGATGCTGCACTTTTCCTTGAAGCAAATAAACACTTGGTGCCAAAGCTGGTGCTCAGCAGCTGTGCTGGTGGAGCTACAAAGCATCTCGGTCTGTCGCCGTGGCTCTCTGGTGTTATCTTTTCATTTATTGCTCCACGAGCACACATCTCAGATCAGATCCAAGCTCCACCAAAGAAAAAGTGTTCTTAGGAAAAAAAAATCTCACTGGGAAGGTCATCAGGAGGAAGGGGAAAGCTGGAAAAAATGCACAGAAGCTCATGTAAGCAAACATCTGAGGAGGTGTTCCCAGATGCTGTCCCCTGGTGCTTCCCTGCCAGCCTTTGTGCGGGATCCCCGAGGCAGGGGGGAGCTGGGCGCAGCAGGAGTGATGTGGCTGCAAAGGGTAAGGGCTGGGGAAGGTTTTTCTGAGCCAGCACCATGAGGATTGTCACAGCCCAGGGGTTCCCAGCTGGAGCTGGGTCTTGGCTTCTTATTTCTTATATTGTGCAGGGTTGCTTTGCATCAGGCTTTTTCTTTCCCAGGGAACAGAACACCACCGGGATCTTGCATTAAAAACACAAGTGACGGAGATACCTAATTCCAACCAGCTGCTTCTGTCTGAGTCACGGAGGCATTCAAAGAGATTGTAGCTTTTTGTTGTAAGCTTCAGCCTCACAAACGTATCCATGTGCTTTTTCTGAATGAGTAAATGTGCCCAGGGCACTGCAATCAAGCAGTGAAGGTGCCAGCTGCTGCTG